>NC_064626.1:761633581-762833581 GCF_023864275.1 Schistocerca cancellata | reverse complement strand
AGACAAAGAACCCTCAGACTTCAAGAAGAATGTAATAATTCCATTTCCGAAGAAGGTTGATGCTGACATGTGTGAATATTACTGAACTATCTTTTTAATAAATGATGGTTGTAAAACACTGACACACATTATTTACAGAAGAATGGAGACACTGGTAGAAGTTGACCTCGGGAAAGATCAGTTTGGGATTTGGAGAAATGTATTAACATGCAAGGCGGTACAGATCCTACGAATTACCTTAAAACAGAGGTTAATGAAAAGCAAAGCTACATTTAACACATTAATGGACCTAGATAAAGATTTTGACAACCCTGACTGGGACACACTGTTTGGAATTCTGAAGGTGCCAGGGGTAAGGTACATAGAGTGAAAGGTTAACCTAAAAATCAGGCATGAGGGTAACTCAATAGAAAATCAAAAACGTGTGGCTGAAATTTTTAACAAACATTTCCTGTCAGTAACCCAACAAATTGGATGTAGGCCCACTGTAGAGGAAGCTATGACTTTATGTCACGATGCATACTCCAACTTAATACCAGAAATGTACATTAATTCTATCACTGTAGAGGAAATTCAAACAGTCATCTGGTCTTTAAAGTGTAAGAACTCTGCAGGAGTAGATAATGTATCCAATAATTTATTGAAAATTTCATGTAAATGGATTAGTGATATTCTGTGCCATATTTTTGATGCTTCATTTCAACAAGGCATTTTTCCTGAAAGACTCAAGTATGCCATTGTGAAGCCCCTACACAAGAAGGGTGATAGAGCTGAGCTCCCTAACTACCGCCCTATTTCACTGTTAACAGCCTTCTCTAAAATTCTAGAAAAATTAATGCACAATAAAATTACTGAACACCTCATAATAAACAGACTTATCAACAAGAGCCAGTTTGGCTTTCAAAGGGGCTGTCCGACTGAGGATGCAGTGTATACACTTACAAATGAAGTACTTGAATGTCTAAATCAAAAAATGATAGGAATTGGTGTTTTCTGTGACTTATGAAAGGCATTTGATTGTGTAGATCACCACATTCTCATGCAGAAAGCCAAACTACTTGGAATAAGCGGTGTCGCAGGTAACTGGCTGCAAACTTATCTTCAGGAAAGAAAACAGAAAGTAATTTTAAACAGCTCAGATGAGTCAAGGGATACCTCTGGTCAGTCTGAATGGACTTCTATTAGTTGTGGTGTGCCTCAAGGCTCAATTCTGGGGCCACTGTTGTTTTTTATGTTTATAAATGATTTACCATTGTGTGCAAGCCTGCCTTGCAAATTTACTCTTTTTGCTGATGATACCACCATCTTCATGAGTGGAAAATCAGATGTTAATTTCGAGGAGTCAGTTAACAACATACTCTCTGAAGTGATTAACTGGTTCAGTGTTAATGGTCTCTCTCTAAACTCAAGTAAGACAAATTTTATCCAGTTCCACACAAAAACAAAAAAAGTGAGAGAAATAAATGTAACATGTGGAAATCAACCAATAGAAAGAATGGAAGTGTCTAAATTTCTTGGAGTACATATTGATAGCAAAATGAACTGGTCCTTCCATATACACCAGACCCTAAAAAAATTGAGCTCGGCTATGTATGCTATCAGAATGATGTCTTCCATTGGAGATTTAACCACTATGAAGTCCGCATACTATGGGTATTTTCACTCCGTCATGTGTTACGGAATTATCTTTTGGGGAAATTTAGCTTTGGCAAAGAAAATTTTTGTGGCCCAGAAAAGGGCTATTAGAATTATATGCAGAGTACCCCCTAGGACATCATGCCGTAACCTTTTCAAAAATCTGCAAATAATGACCAATGTATCCCAGTACGTATATTTGCTGATGTGTTCTGTAATTAAGAACCCTGCACAATTTCCATCAAATAAGAACTATCACAAATATAATACAAGAGGGAAAGAAAATCCTCATTTGAGACTTAAGAACCTGACAGTTGTTCAGAGAGGTGTCAAATGGCCAGGAACAAAAATTTTTAACCATCTCCCTGACCAGATAAAATGTTTAAGAGAAAATGAATCTCTTTTTAAAGCAAAACTAAAGGAATATTTGTTAAATATGTCTGTTTATACATTAGAAGAGTTTTATGATGCAAAAAGGGAAATAGCATTTAGATAGAATTATTCATCTTGTTAACAAAGAAATGTGCTTGCAATTTTTCTCCAAATTAAAACATGAAATTTTGTATTAACACTCAAATAAATCTGCTGTTATATGTACAATATCTGTTTTTCCTCTAAACTTTGTATAACTATATGCAGTTATGTAGAACATCTCTTATATATTTAATGAAGACTGTTTTGTATCATTTTGTATGTTTGTTGTTTTGTAGGTTTGACTCGTTCCACATCTCATGTGACGTGCTCACAATATGAGATCTACGGAACATGAAATAAATAAATAAGTAAACAACTTGTAGAGAAACCAGCTGGCAGTCATAAGAGTTGTAGAGCATAAAAGAGAAGCAGTGGTTGAGAAGGGAGTGACACCATTGTAGCCTATCCCTGACATTATTCAATGTGTACATTGAGTGAGCAGTAATGGCAACCAAAGAAAGATTTAAGAAAGAATTAAAGTTCAGGGAGAAGAAATAAAAACTGTAAAGTTTTCCAATGACATTGTAATTCAGTCAGAGACAGCAAAGGACTTGGAAGTCTAGTTGAACACAATGGACAGTGTCTTCAAAGGACAATATAAGATGAAAGTCAACAAAAGCAAAACAAGGTTAATGGAAAGTAGATAAATCAGATGAAGCTGAGGGAATTAGAATAGGAAATGAGACACTAAAAGGAGTTGATGAATCTTGCTGTTTAGGTAGTAAAATAAAAGTGAAGTAGAGAGGATACAAAATGTAAACTGGCAATGGCAAGAAAAGTGTTTCTGAAGAAGAGAAATTTGTTAACATGGAATATAGATTTAAGTGTTACGAAATTCTTCCTGAAAGTATTTGTGTGGAGTGTAGCCATGTATGAAAGTGAAACATGGATGATAAATAATTAAGACAAGAAGAGAACAGAAGTTTTCAAGATGTGATGTGATGCGATGCTGCAGAATAATACATTGGGTTACATTAATATGGAAGCACTGAACTGAATAGACAAAAACATTTATGGTGCAAATTTGCTGAAAGAATGGCTCCTGAGGCATTATGGAACTGTCAGTCTGGGAATGGGAGAGTGGGCTAGAAGCTGTAGACGGAGTACAGTAAGCAGGTTTAAATGGATGTAGATTGCAGCAGTTATGTGGAAATGAAGAGGTTTGCCAGTATAGATTAACTTGGGAAGCTGCATAAAACAAGTCTTTAAATTGAAGACCACAACAAAAACATGTATATGGTGGTGTAGCTGACATGGTTGTTAACCTTGGAGCTGTGGGTAATGAAGGACCAAGCAAAATATTTTTTGCAATGTTGAGATATTTGTATTTTCTTTGGGGCCAAGGAATATGTCCATCCATATTAGTGGGCAAGGCACACACAAGTGAGTCTGAGATGTGATTTGGTACATAGAAGTATAAAGGTGTAGCTGGGTCCTCATCTATGTGGGTCTTTGAAGCTGCTGATCTTTGGTGTGTAGTTATGCAGAACAGTAATATAGACAGAAGTAATATAAATACAATAACAGTAAGACTGAGTCCGACAGTAGCTCCAATATCATTTATTGCCATCACAAAAAGTGGTACACTCAGTACTGATCCCTATGGAAACGTACTTGTGAACATATTTAACTAAAACAGTTCAGATGACAGAGAAATTGTTGTACCTAAAAGGACAAATAGTCCTGAAAATTCACTTATGTAATCTGGACAAAATGTGGTAACTGCCTTGTAATATCACAAGCTTTGTGTAAGCCAAATAACAAAGCAGTAAGATGTCATTAGTGTACAAAGCTATCCCAGTCAGCACAAGATAATGAGTGGACAATCATGGCAGTTGATAAACCACATGTGACACCCCCCCCCCCCCCCCTCAGGTCATTCTAAATGGCAAGCACCTCAGGAAGTTCAACATTCATTTGCTAGCTATGTGCTTGGCAATCCTGGGTTTACTGAGCTGGAGACCTGTACGTGCCACCAGCTGTCTGTAACTGTAAGCTGTGAGCATGCTTCAGCTACCACTTTGTATCACAGTGGTGGAACATTGTGTGTTACAGAGAACAGGGATCTTGTCTTAACTGCCCAGATTATGAAGATGGTAAAAACTTCTATAAAAAAAATCTCAATCCTAAGGTGTACTGCATGCTGATAGAAAGTGCAGACGTAGAGGCAGAACAGTCATTAGCAGAGCATCAATTGTATAAGGCAACCCTTATTTCCCTAGCTTCATGTCGGACTGAAATGGAACCTTCAAACTTTAATTTACCAACTTCCAATGGAATGTGTGTATCGTTGGTGGATATCAACACCTAACCTCACAACAAGGCTCGTGTAGCCAGTCCTCCTGACTCAGTAATTGTTCACAAGGCTTGTACTTATTGTAACAGAACACATGCTGTTACTCAGAATGAGTTTATAATAGTTAAAAGGAAAGAGAGCACCTTTGAGAAAGTATTACCTTTCAACATCAAAAGAGTTTAGAGGGAACTGCTGGCACTTTAAAATCTATCAAGTGATTGTGCAGTTGGACACTGCTGGTCATAAATTCCTGGTCCTCAACACGCAATGAACCTCAAGAAACCTAAATGCCTTTGGGAATTTGCAATTGAACCAGAGCTACACAGCACATTGAACTAAGGCAAAAGTGTTGTATCATGCAGAGATATGGTGGATGTCCCCAAAGAGGAACTGAAAACTGAGTGGGTCCAAGAAGGTATCATTGATGCACAAAATATAATGAAAAGGGTGAATGGCAGTCTAGTTAAAACAGACCCCTTTATCCTCACTTGCAATAGCATGAAGCTATCAGAGCATGTCAAGACAAGTTTTCTTTGCATAAATGTGCAGCCTTGTGTCCCAACCCAATGTGCTGTTTTAAATGTCAGTGTCATTTGTGGTAAGGCCACCCATGAAGAAATCAGTTGTTCCTCTCCAAAGAGTGAGAATTGCTCTGTGGATCACCTGGAGTAGGGACTACAGCATCTAACTCAAAGAAAGGAAGATACAGGAGCTGAAAACCCATACGATGGGGCCAAAAAGATCTGCAAAATCCATGCAGCCTCCCATATTCACTATTAAAAAGCTTATTTCAAAAGCTGAAACCACTACACAAACAGAGGTTGCCACTGTCAGAACTACTACCTGTGTTCGTGAGTGCACTTGTACAGGTGCTATTCTTCCAGAGCCCCATAGGTCCCCCCAGAACCTTAGGAAAGACCACAGTTGCTGACAACAAGGAACTTCTGGCACCTCACGTTGGGGGCTTCAGTAAACAGATCAGTACTGACACCACCACTGCTGTGGTTGTTCCTATGACAATTTCTTTGACAATAAAACCATATGGGAAGCATCAACCACAGAAGACAACAGTCCCTAAACCATCAGACCATGTAAATGTCATTCTATCTGATGATTCTCACGATTCATCTTCAGAGCCAATGGAACCTGAAGTCTGCCTGCGGCAACCATCTTACGCCATGACTGAGCCTCCACCCACTGCACGCTTCCCACCCCAGTGGAGAGACAGCATGCAGGTCCATTCCCCTAATAAATGGCTCTCATGTTACAGTGGAACACCAGTGGGTTCAGGACACAAGCAGAAGAATGCCCCCTGTGGTTGTGTTACAAGAAACAGATTTTGAAGTAGCTGATGCCCCTGTGCTGCAAGACTATACCCTCTGTTGCAAGGATGACTTGACTGGAAAGAAGAGTCAATGGAGCTGTGATTGTCAACAGGACACACTCCTCCTCTACTCCATCCCTGGTTACTGACCTGCAATCAGTTGCCATTAAAGTTCATGTGGGTCAACAGATTACCATCTGCTCTCTGTGTTTACTACCAAAGTGACTGACTGATTCTGAGGCTCTACACAGATCTTTTAGAACAACTCCTGCATCCATTTCTCCTACTAGGAGACTTCAATTATCCATACTATATAATGGGGCTCCAACATTATTTGATCCAAGGGACAAGTGTTAGAGAGCCTCCTTACATCTGAGGAGCCTCCTTACATCTGAGGAGCTGTGCATCCTAAATACAGGCAATACTGTTCATTTCAACACACTTACATGGTCATCCTCAACCACCAAAATCTTGTTCTCCTCCCTGGCCCTTGCAAATTCAGCTCACTGAGACGTTACTGATGACCTTCATTCCAGTGACCACCTCCCTCCCGGGATTCACGTACTGGATTGAGAAATCACTGAAAGGGTGCCGCCAAGATGGGTGACCAGCTGGACGCTTTTCAGCCAGCTGGCTGTGTCTGAATACCAAGGCTGCATCCAGGCAGGGATGGGTGGACCGCATCACACAAGTGATCCACTGTGCTGCTGACTTGTCCCACCCAAAGTCCTCAGGTCATCTTAGGAGGCAGCCTATACTTTGATGGATCAACAAGTGCTGTTCTGCAAACCAGATCAGTCGTGCGGCTGTGTGACGGTTTAAGTGCTGCCCAATAGAGGAAAACCTTACAGCTTTTCCAGTAGTGAGAGCGAGGGCTCTACACGTACTCAAGGAGAGCAAGAAGATGTAACAGCAAACATTCCTGGATACTCTAAATGTCTCCTCTTGTTCTACAAAAGTATGGGAAGCCATCAGCAGGATTTCCAGTAAATGCAGTCGGTTGCCTACAGCAGCAGTGCCAAAACAGGGATGTCTCTGAAAAATTCCCTGAGACATCACTCAGACAATGGCAGAGCATTTTGCAATGACTGTTTCCACTGCCAGCCATAATCTAGCATTCTGTCATTATCATGCCACCATGGAAAGGGGAGAGTTGGATTTAATGTTCAACAATTTGGAGTCCTGGAACCGCTCATGATGCTGCACCTACTCATGACCGAATCTCATACAGCATTCTGCAGAACTTGAAAATGTTATCATAGGATGTCCTCTTACAATGTTTTAATTCTATATGGAAAATGAGCCAACTTCATAATTCATGCAGGGAAGCAATTTTGGTACCTCTCTTCAAAGCAGGAAAGGACCAAAAATGTCCCAGTAGTTACTGAAGTAATGAGCTGTGCAGAGAAGACCTTGGAGTGAATGGTTAACCACTGTCTGGTTTGGATGTTAGAAACCAGGCGGCTCCTTAGATGCTCTCAGTGTGGATTCAGGAGATGTCAATCCACTGTCAACAACCTCACCAGGGTGAGGTTGTTGAGGTGGCTATCCAGCAGGCCTTCCTATGTAAACAGGATTGTGTCAGAATATTCTATGACAACAGTAAGGCATATGACATTACTTGGAGAGACCATATTCTTTGGCAGCCCCATAAATGGGGTACCAGTGGCCACATCCACATATTCATTTTGTCCTTATTATCTAACCTATAGGGAGTTGGTGACATGCTGTCAGTCTCGAACGGGAGAATATTGCTCCTCATGGAAGTATTTGAAGTGTTATCCTCTTTGCCTTAGCCAGTCACATCTACTGTAAGGAGTCCTGTACAATGCTAATTATTTGTGGACGATTCTGCAGTTTTCTGTTCCTCTTCCAACATGGCAGGAATGACTCATCAATTGCAACTTACAGTTAAGAGATTGAAAGAGTGAGCTGCAAACATAGGCTTTACATTTTGTGCAGATAAATTTGTGTGTATTCACTTTATTCCTTTCTTGGCATACTTTTCATTTATCTGACTTGAATACAGACATGATTTTACCTTTTAAAGAGTTGGTGAGATTTCAGGGCCTCATTTTTTACTTGAAACTATTGTGGCTACCACACCTAAAGCACCTGAGGCAAGGGTCCAGAAGGCACTGAATATTTTAAATTTCCTGAGACACAGGTCTTGGGAAGTGGACAGGGTGCATCTGCTTCTGTTTTATAGAGCTTTTGTAAGATTGCAGCGACACTACAGTGCACAGTCTACAGACCATCTGAAGATTATTGATGCTATCTTCCATGAAGGGGTCAGATCGGCCATATATGCTTACAGGAGCAGCCCCAAATCCAGTATCTGTGCGGAGGCTGGGGAATAGATACAATCCAGCAGCAACTTCTCATGGAGCATCAAGCATTTAAGACCTCATCAGTCTTCCTACTGGTTTGATGCAACTTGCCATGAATTCTTCTTGTGTGCCTACCTCTTCATCTCAGAATAGCACTTGCAATCTAGATCCTCAATTATTTGCTGGATGTATTCCAATCTCTGACTTCCTCTAAAGTTTTGTCCTCTACTGTTCCCTCTAGGACAACAGAAGTCATTCCCTAGTGTCTTAACCAATGTCCTGCCATCATGTCCCTTCTCCTTGTCAGTGTTTTTCACATATTGCTCTCTTGTCCGATTCTGTGCAGAACCTCCTATTCCTTACCTTATCAATCCACCTAATTTTCAACATTCTTCTGTAGCACCACATCTCAAATGCTTCGATTCTCTTTTGTTCTGGTTTTCCCACAGTCAATGTTTCACTACCATACAGTGCTGTGCTCCAAACATACATTCTCAGAAATTTATTCCTCAAATTAAGGCCTCTGTTTGACACTGACTCTTGGTCGGGAATGCCCTTTTTGCAACTGCTAGTTTGCTTTTGACGTCCTCCTTGCCCTATATGTCATTTGTTTTTTGCTGTGTAGGTAGCAGAATTCCTTAACTTCATCTAATTTTTGGCCATCAATCCTGATGTTAAGTTTCTCACTGTTCTCATTTCTGCTACTTCTCATTACCTTTGTCTTTCTTTTGTTCATTCTCAATCCATATTCTGTACTCATTAAATGGTTCACTCCATTCAGCGGATCATGTAATTCTTCTTCACTTGCTTTGAGGATGGCAATGTCATCAGCAAATTGTGTCATTGATATCTTTTCACCTCAAATTTTAATTCCACTCCTGAATCTTTCTTTTATTTCCATCATTGCTTCTTCAATGTACAGATTGAACAGTAGGTGTGAAAGACTACATCCCTGTCTACATGTGAGTACTTCATTCTTGGTCATCCACTCTTATTGTTCCCTCTTGGCTCTTGTACATATTGTATATTACCAATCTCTCCTTGTGGCTTGCTTGTATTTTTCTCAGAATTTTGAAGATCTTGCACCATTTGGCATTGTTGAATCCTTTTTCCAATTCAACAACTCCTAAGAATGTGTCTTGATTTTTCTTTAGTCTTGCTTCCATTATCAGCCACAATGTCAGAACTGTCTCTCTGGTGCCTTTATCTTTCCTAAAGCCAAATTGGTTACCATCTATAACACATACTCAGTTTTCTTTTTCCCTCACTCCTCAGAATTCACCAGTATACCATACTGTTGCTCATCCAGCTATGGAACACCTCTTCTACAGTTGCCCATGAGCAACAAGGCCCTTTGGAACCCAGATGAAGTGTGAGCTGGAATCATTTGGTGTGAGCCAAGTATAGGCCCAAATCCACATTTACCTCACTACCACCCAGGTTACCACAGAAACCCAAAGTAATTTTAGATTTAGTGCTGTACAAGGGAGATTACAAGTCTGCTTGTGTTTTTAATATGATATTTTCTGACATTTTAAATTAGCACCACAACTATGTAGCTGTATTCATTGCATCACAACTATGTAGCTGTATTCATTGATGAGTCTAAACAGGGGGATTTGGTTGGCTGCTCTGTCATTTTCCCTGACCATGTTCTCAAGAATTGGTTGCCTCAAGACTTCACTGTCTTTGATGCAGAGTTATAAGTGATGCTGAGGACATCAGAGCAGATGAAATGTGTTGTGCCTGCTAAATTCCTCATCTTTCTTGACTCCCTAAGTGCCCTGCAGTCTCTATGACACTTATACCCAACAAATAAAGTAGTCCAGGATATCCAGGACGCCCTTCTCCACTACACTAGGTTGTGCCAGGGCACATGCTTTGTGCCAGGGCACATGGCTATAAAGAGAAACAAAGTGGCTGATGTAGTAGCCAAGAAGGCATGTCTCAACCCTCTGTCTGTCCAGTGTGCTGTCCCTCTGCATACTGCCGGCTGCGGTGGCCGAGCAGTTCTAGGCGCTTCAGTCCGGAACCGCATGACTGCTATGGTCGCAGGTTCGAATCCTGCCTTGGGCATGGATGTGTGTGATGTCTTTAGGTTAGTTAGGTTTACATAGTTCTAAGTTCTAGGGGGCTGATGACCTCCGATGATAAGTCCCATAATGCTCAGAGCCATTTGAACCATTTGAACCTCTGCACATTATTGCCTCATTGTTAAGGTATAGCCTTATGCGTAAATGGGAAGACGAGTGACTGAAAGTGACAGACACCAAACTGTTGACCATGGTATACCTCCTTCCAGCCATGCAAACAGTATGAGGGCCTTCTCCTTTGTCTTCACTTAGAGCACAGCCCTCTGACACATGGCTTCTTGCTCCTATGAGAGAACCTTCCTGTGTAGTGCTTTAGTAGACTGTATTTTGTATTGAGGCAATAGGGTGGCAGCTCATTTGTCAGCCAATTTTAAATGACAGTGACATGAATGTTAAGTTTTGTGCAATGCCTGACTTATTCACTAAAATTTTAAAGTGGCCATTTTAATGTGTTTTGAAGACAGTTGATTCCTTAACATCACAATATCATACAGATTATTCTTCTGAATATTTCAGCCAAGAATATTGAAGTTTAAGCTCATGAACTAAAGTTTTGAATATAACAATAAACTCTACATTTAAAAAATTACATTTGCTAATATAAAAGAAAGAGAGTTACAATTTTTATCTTCATTAGACTGTTTGTGAATTAATACTACGAGCCTGAAATACTTATAAGGAATAATGTTTCTGTTTATTTTTTATGAACTCATCTAAAAAATGAATTTTCTTTCAAAATTTTTTAAGATGGTCTTTTTTATATGCTAGATATAACAACTGTGAGACTTTTAGGAAGGGCAGTGGCTAGTTTCAGCCCAGCATGAATCAATCTTTTTCATGTAATGCTGTTCTGTGGCTATTTACTTGGTTACTGGAACTCTAGTATTATAATGGTGTAGGTCACAGTTTATGTTTGGACTCAGTGTCTTCAAAAGCAATACTACTTTTAACACATAATGCACTTATAATTTGCCCCATGAACCCAACACACTGCTGAGGAGGGGGGGGGGGGGGGTCTTGTGTGCCTAACTGTGGAAAGGACAGGTAAACATGTGGTTTCTTGAGGGGGGCAGCAGCATTTTTAGTAATAGCAGGACAACAGTCTGACAAGAGCTAACAGAAATAATAATAGTAAGTATTATTATTATACAATTCTTAAAATGATTTACAGTCTCCATTGTAACATCTTACTGGGCTAGTATTGTGAACAGTTGAAAGAAATGGTAAACTGCAACGGTAATTTTTCTGAGGACTTGCAGCTCTACTGTATGGTTCGAACATGATGGCATCTTCGTGGATAAAATACAGGGTGTCTCAAAAAGAATCATCCAATTTTTAAAAATCTTAGGTATTATATTATCTGAGATATGTGCATGAACAACATACAGTTGGAAGGAGCAAACTCTCAAGTATCACATGGTTCCCACTAAGTAGCAGCAGTATGTACCCACTTCAGATATAGTAAAAACGGCGTCGGGACAACAGAATGCATTTTGTGTTCAGTGCGGGTCAGTAATAACTATTTGGCATAACTTTTGTACTAGGTGTGGTGTGGATCCTTCTGCAGCACAGAACATTAGACAATGGCATGACCAGTTCCGAGAAACTGGTTGTTTGTGTAAAGTCTAATTGCCAGGCCTTTCCCAAGTGTCTGACACAGACATCAAATGCATCTGTCATACTTTCACGAGGAATTTGCTGTACAGCTCAATATGCCCCTGATGTCCATCTGGCATGTGTTGCATTGACATTTACACATGAAACCATACAAAATTCAGCTACTGCAAGATCTTTGTGATGGTAACAAACAACAATGTGTGGAGTTCTGTAATTTCGTTCTTGGCAAGATGGAGGATGATAGATTTCTTCCACACTTAGTGTTTAGCGACAAGGCAGGATCCATTTAAATAGAAAGGGGAACCATCATAATGTGAGAATATGGGGTACAAAACAAACACATGAAGTTGTACAACAAGAGAGGAACTTCCAAAATGTAATGTGTTTTGTGTAGTTTCACAGGAAAAGGTGTATGCCCATTTTTCTTTGCCGAGAACACTGTTATGGAAGCACATCTCTAGATATGCTTGAGAACTTTCGTTTTTCACAGTTGGAGACTGATTCGAATGACTTCATTTACAACAGGATGGGGCACCACCACACTGGCATCTGGAAGTGCAGTAATTTATAAATCAAAGGATTGCTGAATGACGGATGGGTCACACTGGACCTAATGATTCAGCCTTACATTACAGACCTCCAAGGTCACTGGACCTGGCTGCATGTGATTATTTCTTGTGGGGGTTTATAAAAGACTCTCTTTATGTGCCTCCATTACCAACAACAACGAATAAACTGAGACCTAGCATAACAGCAGTTGTGGAAGCTGAAACTGAAGACACGTTCACTGCAGTATGGAACAATTTGAATACCACATTGACATACACCGTGCATCTCGAGTGGGGCATACTGCACACCTATGAAAAGTATGGAAAAAAACTTTTTGAGTTTCCCATTCACCAAAAAACAAAATTCATTGTATATGTTTATTAGTTTCAGAAATAGACACATGAAATTGAATGATTCTTTGTGATGCACCCTATGTTAGTCCTCAATATGGATCTCTGGGTAGAAAATACACAGGAAGATGTCGTCATTGGGAAAAACAAAACTGGAATTCTACAGAGCGGAGCATGGAATGTTAGATCCCTTAATCAGGTAGGTAGATTAGCAAATTTAAAAAGGTAAATGGTTAGGTTGAAATTAGCACGTGGCAGGATGAACATGACTTCTCTGATCACCTGAGTACAGGCTTATAAATGCAAAATCAAATGTGGGTAATGCAGGAGTAGATCTAATAACAGACATGCTGACTTGAAAATATTTTTGGGGGAGCAAGAATCATTTTATTAGGTACTACATTTCTACATGATCGAACTCCAAACCAGTCCTATTTGAAGATGACACCAGTGTATTGATTGAAGGTGGAAATAGAAAGGCTCTTAGGCTGTATGCTGAAGTCACAAATGAAAAGATTTCAGAGTGGTCTGTGAGGAATAAGCTACCGACTAAGCCTTTTTTTTAAAAAAAAGAGGGGACTGCCTCTATACAATTCCACACACAGAAAAATTAAAAATCCATTAAAATCAAATATTTCTTTGGAAAACCAAAAAATTAAGTGTCACAAACAAAATTGCTTTGTTTACTTACAAGACAATCTGAAATGGAATTCCCACATCACATTCTTAAATGCTAAGCTATCTAAAATGACCTATGCAACGAGAATTATATGGAACAACACAAGTGCTGAAGGAGAGAGGTGTATTATGCACACATACTTTCCCTTTTGAGTTATGACATCATATTCTTGGGAAATTCCCCTCACAGCATAATAGCTTTAAAGAAACAAAAAAAAAAAAATTGTGAGGATAATGAAAACTGCAAACAGTTGAAAATCATGCAAACTACGATTGGCTGGCGACTAGCCCCTACCCCTCGACTCGTTGAAACGTCAATCACAATGTCATTTCAGCCGGAGTATAGGTCAGTAGTGGTACAAAACAAATACATAAATAAAGTTGAAGAAACATACCTTAATTTTTTATGGCAAATGTACACCTCCGCAGATCATTCCTGCACATGAACTCATCACATATGGCGTCAAGGTCGAGTTTCATCGATTCATCTCTATGGGCATTGAGAAGGGCGATGGCATTAAGACGATCCTGCCTCATTATTGAATGAAGATATGTTTCCACCCTCCACAGACAAGAAAACAATCGCTCAGTGGTGCAAGACGTTACCAGAATTGCCAGCACTACACTTACGAATTTCACCAGTTCAGGCAGTAGGTCAAACAGGTGGTTTTCCTGTTTTGGGTATTTCACTATGTCATCCAATGAGCTAATATTCACAGAATCACTACTTTGGATACTCTCATGAAACGTGCTTCGGTGGAGAAGCAAGCGTTCTTTGTCTATACCTGATTCGTAGAAAGATAAAATAACGAATGAATGTTTGTTATCACCAAGAAGAAATTGTTCAATTTGATTTACAAACATGAATGATTGAGTTTTGAACCATGATTCTAAGAAGCTGATGGATGTATCCATTGTTTCATAATACAATCTTCTATATTTATCACATACTTCAGTGAATGTTTCTACAGATGAAACGATGGAGTCATCGTATTTCTTAGGGACTTTTCTTCTACGGGGTAATTTTGGGGAATCAACAGCCATATCTTGACATTTTGAAGTTACTTCACCCCAGAATGATTCAAAATTGTTTCTCATAAATTTAATAGAAGTTACAAGAGTGTAAATCATCTTATTGGCCTCCACTAAGTGTGGAGATTTCATCTTTAGTGCTATGTTTACGGTATCAATGTGACCATACAGTTTTACCAAAAGTGAAAACATGAAAAAGAAATCAAAAAGCCATTTTCTTTGGCCCCAGTGTCTGAATTGTCATTTCTTGAAACATTTAGAAAAAATTCCTGAAGTTCTGTATAGTAGAACAAAACTGAAGACATTGCCAAGTATCTTACCTTGTAGGACAGATTGGTTTCAAATTTGTAGAGGCATTTGCCTTCAGGTGGGCAAAAAGATCTAATCTTTTCAGTGAATCTCTCACAAAATGTATTAAGTCCTTCATAACATTCAATGCATTTCGACATTCTAGAACTGCTTTCACAGTGTCTTGTAGTGTTACATTTAAGCAGTGTGCAAGGCAGTGCACAAACATAGCTCTCTTCTCCATTTCCATAAACTTTGCCTAGATACCATTATATAATCCAGCCATGTTAGCTGAACCATTAAAGCAATGGCCCCTACAATTAGATGTAGGCAAATCAAATCGTTTTAAAATGTCAATAATAATATCAAACAGAGGCTTAGATGTGGTACTTTGTATTGAGTATAGCCCTAAAAAATATTCTTCTATCTCTAGCAAAGCATCAACAAATCTTATACATATACTAAATTGCTCTTTGGTGGCTATGTCTGTTGTTTTGTCTGCTATTATTGCAAAATACTGTGCACTCTTGATATCCTCCAATAATTTTCTAAGAAGTGTATGACTTAAAATGGCCAAAATTTCGTTTTGCACATCATGGGATGTCCATTTGTAAGTTTCACACTGTAGCCATATTAAAAGTAGCTGGTTATCTTCACATCGAAGGCGTAATAAATTGTCAAAGTTACTTGTTTCATCAGTATGCCCACATATTGCAAGCCCCTGCACTGCTAAATAATGGTGGGAAGATATGATTATTAGTAAACAAGCTCAGTTTTCTTTCATTTGTGTCAGTTTTTCTTTGGAAATCTGGCTAAATACATTGACATTCGATTTTAAGGATTTGAATTTCAGTGCAGCTTCTCTGTGGCAGCCTGAAGCTTCATGCACTTTCAATTTTTCTACCCCTTTCTTCCAGTTCGAAAAACCAGTTTCCATGAACATTTTTTCCATTTTGTGAGAAAACTGAAAACGATTTTCTTCGAACATTTGTCGGCAAATTTTGCAAAAAATAACATCTTTTACCTTATTGTAATCAATCCATGCAAATTGCTGTTTCCAAGAGGGCTGATAACAGCGTTGTTTTTTTCCGGGAACAGTGTTTTTTGTCACCACCACTGTTCTGTCACTATCTGTGTCTTTGTTGTCACACACAGCACCACTAACACTGGGTCTAGCTTCACCATCGCTAACACTTGCCACATTGTCACATTTCTTCCTAATTATAAACTTGTCCATTTTAAACTGGACAGTAAGGAACGAAAGATTAACAACTGAACCGAGTCACAGTAAGACTAACTGACCACTGGCGATGCCCAGCTCCAGAATATTTATGTTCGCTGCCAACATTAGCTGCAGCCTGCGTAACAGTACTGCGTGCCTAACAAGAAGTAGCCATGTAACAATAGTGTTGATTATTGTCAGGGCCGGCTCTAGGGAGGGACGAACTGTGCCCATCACCCAGGGCGGCAGATTTTTGAGGGTGGCAAATCCATTTTGTGTAAATGAAGGAATGCGAGCATAAATTGGAAATAAGAGATTACTCTTAAAATCAAGGGTCTTATTGAAAATTATTTATGGTACAGAAAGAGTGCTCAGATTTACGAAAGAAACGTTTCCTCCAACAAAAATGGCTTAAAATGTATTGCACTGTTAGCGTATCACTGACTGCTGCTTTGATCTTAAAGACATATTCACAACAAAGAGACTAATGAGTGTGATATGTGAAAATAAGGCATCATGTATGAAATATATTGTGGGAAAAGTTGACTAGGTTGAAAAGGGGGGGGGGGGGGGGGCGCTTGACAAGTTCGCGCGGGTCGGCATAATCCCTGGAGCTGGTGCTGATTTGTGTGGTGTTGTACCTAGTGATTGTCAATAGAATTTACAAAAATGAATTAAGAGTCTTTAACATTACCTAGTCCTTCTAGCGATCACCATCAAATTCGGAGTCAATATTTCTCATTAGTTTCTTTTACAAGCTGCCAGCAGATTGCTGTGGGAGGAAGTGCAGCTTGTCCTAGCAGCCAAAGCACTGCGAGCTCATGGTGAGCTTTCGTTCCCCACATACCTCTGTACAGTAAAAGGGTGCACATAGTACAGGTGCAGGGGACAAACCCTGTCACGACAGTTCGTCATATGCCGAGGTTGGAGGAGTAGCAGAAAGGAATACGCAATAGCTTGTAAAATCGGTATTTTTTTCCTACATAATCATTACATACTATTATGCAAAAATGTATGTGCAAATTTTAACAAATTTCCCAGTAAAGGATGAGGAAGGGGGAGAGAGCAGTAAGAAATGCATGATTGAATATTGGGGAAGGAGGGGGGGGGGGGCGGTGAGGCCCCTACTATTAACTATTGGGGGGGCACAAAGTACCTTGTGCCACTGTCTAATAACGAATAAAACAATAAGAATGTGAGTAAGCTACTATGAGCAGCATAATGAACACATTTTCCTAGCCAAGATGGACCAAAGCCAACACCCACCACAGTAGTACAAGTTTCTAAGCCAACTAGCTTTGCAGATGATGAAGAGATAGAAGGAATGAATGAGGAGATAAAAGAAATTATACAGATAGTTAAAGGAGAGGAAAATTTAATTGTTATGGATGAATGGAATTCGGTAGCAGCAAGGGGAAGGCACAAAAACAGTAGTAGAATATGAACTGGGGTACAGAAAAGAAAGAGGAAGCTGCCTGATAGAATTATGCGCAGAGCGTAATTTAATCATTGGTGTATTCCAATCAAAATTAGTTTGTTACTGACAGATTGCAGTGACAGGGGTGCACTGTTCCTTGCGTGCAGTTAGCCACACTCTGTAAGGTGCTGCACGTACCTACAAAACAGACAAAGCAGCGAGCAAGTATAACTCAAAAAAGAACTACAATTATATGGCAGCTGGCACCTACCACTCAACTCACTGAATCATCAATCACAAACTTATGTTAATCAGAGTTAACACTTTATATAAAATCACACAAATGTTGAAGAGACCTGCAAACACTGCAATGTTTCAGATTGTTTAAATAATGGGAAGACACTGATTTCAGAAACAGATTCTAAATAGAAAGATATTTCTGAGAGCAGATGTGGATTCAGACCAAACTTTATAAGTTATGAACTGTGGACTAAAAATGAAGAAACTGCAAAAAAAGTAGGAAACTAGGGAGATGGGACCTGGATAAGTTGAAAGACATATTTCTGAAAAATGAGACTTACAGGAAATACAAAGTGGCTAAGCAACAATAGCTAGAGGACAAATGGTAGGATATAGATGTACACTCGACAAAAAAAGCAATGTGCCATGAAGGAATTATCCAAATGGGATGGATATTGGTAGAATGGTAGAATGATTACAATTTCAGAAAAAAATTACATGATTTATTCAAGAGGGAGAGCTTCACCGATTAACGAAGTCAATAACTCTGTGGTCTACATCTGGCCCTTATGCAAGCAGTTATTCAGTTTTGATATGTCCTTGGGAGACATTGTGCCATATTCTATTCATTTGACACATCAGATCATCAAAATCGTGCAGCGATTGGAGGGCCCTGCCCATAATGCTACAAACTTTCTCAACTGGGGAGAGATCCTGCAACCTTGCTGCAGATGATCTTGCGATGTGTAGGCGGGCATTATTTTGCTGAGACGTAAGCCTAGGATGGCTTGCCATGAAGGGCAACAAAACAGGCCATAGAATTCATTGATCTACCACTATGCTATGAGGGTGTTGCTGATGAGAGCAAAAGAGCTCCTGCTATGGAAAGAAATGGCACCTCAGACCATCACTCCTGAATGCCGGGCTGTATGGCGGGTGACAGTTAGGTTGGCATCTGACCACTGTCCAGGGCATCTCCAGATGTCTTCACTGGTCACCAGGGCTCAGTTTGAAGTGGGACTTATCACTGAAGGCAATTCTACTCCAGTCAATGAGAATCTAGTCTGAAGATGTGACTGGATAGGCCTTGGACAGAGGTGGGATACCAACATGACTGTTGCTCGCCATATGTCCTGGCAATCAGGAGTGATGGTCTGGGATGCCACTTCTTTTCATAGGAGAACCTCTTTAGTTGTCATCCAGGGCACCCTTACAGCACAGTGGCATGTCAATGATAGTCTATGTCCCTTTATGTTGCCCTTCATGGCAAGCCATCCTGGGCTTACATTTCAACATGATAATGCCTGCCTGCACACAGCAGGAGTTACTGCTTATCTTTGTGCTTGTCAAACCCTACTTTGGCCAGCAACATCACTGGATCACTCCCAAACTGAGAAAGTTTGGAGTATTATGGGCAGGGCCCTCCAACCACATTAGGATTTTGATGATGTAACACACCAACTGGACAGAATATAGCAGCATACCCCTCAGGAGGATAACTAACAACTCTGATAATATTCTTCTCGGGTATGCAGCCGGATCATAACGTCTTCATGACACAATATTTCCGCAGTCCAACTGGCCGCCATCTTCAGAATGCTATATGACGCGACACAAATGGTTGCCCCTGCATCTCACTATTGGGACTGTTTTTTAAAAGAATCCATAGTGATTCGTTTATTTGACAATCTTATTAATAGAGACAAGGGTTATCTTTTAAGTAAGACTTGGGACCCGGTGTTATCTGACATTAAAAAACAACGGTCTGTGTTTTATTGTCGGAATAAAAATTTTTAAAAAAATTTTTAATTTTTGACAGCGATATCTCAATTTCGCCTCTTTCCACCACTGGCGGCGCGGTATGTTTACTGCACTAGAGGGCAGTTACGGCACCTTCTTGCGCACGTGTTGTGGGTCTTCTGCGGCCTATATAGGGGCCGCCGGTTGCGCTGGGAAGTCAGTTCCGGCGAGATCGTGCACCAGCACTCTCATCTGAAGATGGCGGCCAGTTGGATGGCGGAAATATTGTGTCATGAAGATGTTATGATCCGGCTGCATACCCAAGAAGAATATTATCAATTATTACGCTGGGAAAGCCTTCGTAGTCACAACTAACAACTCTATCAAACAATGTCAAACCGAGTAACTGCTTCGGTGAAGGCCAGAGGTGGACGAATGTGTTACTGACTGGGTCAATTTGTGAATCTCTTCCTCTTGAATAACTCATCTGATTTCTATGAAATTGTAATCATTTGTTTGTCTGTACATGGACATCATGTCTACTGATTTTCATCCCATTTGGATAATGTCTGCAAGAATATAAAACAAACATTTGGAGAAATGAAAAGCAGATGTATGAATTATCAAAAGCTCAGACAGAAAACCAGTACTAAGCAATGATGGAAAATCTGAAAGGTGGAAGGAGTATGTAGAACGGCTATACAAGGGAAGTGTACTTGAGGACAATATTATGGAAATGGAAGAGGACATAGAGGATGATGAAATGGGAGATATGATACTGTGTGAAGAATTTGACAGAGCACTGGAAGACCTAAGTCAAAACTTTTTACTCTTATTAACACACACATGATGTTCAAGCAGTAATCTCTGTCTGCATACTACCTTGTCTTCCACCTTTAAGCTCTCAATTTTTCAAATCTTGTCCGACGCAGTCCCAAACAATCGGTCTTTCCTTCTTGTCCCATACCCTAACTCTCTCCTGACCCACAGTTCTGGGTGACTTTCCTGAAATCTACCCCTTTTCCTAGACCTCTCCAGTCCTTTTCCTTCACCTTCAATCCTTCTGCCTGAAGAAGAAGCCACTGGCTCCAAAAGCTTGCCAATTACAACAGTCTTTTATATGTGTGTACTGCCGTCGCTTGGTGGGTAGGTTTTTTATCTATCCAATTTAATAATTTTGTCAATAATTGATTGTTTTTGTTGTTATAAATAGGATATAAAAGATTGACATTTCAGTTACAGGTCTCAGTTATTAAACTAGAGTGTAAAAATGTCAACTGAAGAGATCAATACCAAGCAAACTGTGTGCTTACCAATAGACCACATGACTTAGTGATTTGACTGATACCTGGTGTGTTACAACCCCCTTTGGCCTAGATCTATGCACCAATTCAATTAGGAATGTTGTCATAAAGCCATTGTATCCCTTGCCAAGGCAAGTTGGTCTCCAACTGTTGTAACTAGTTCTTAATACCCTGGATACTGGCACTGGAATGGACTTGACATCCATGCTGTTCTTACACGCAGTCTATCAGGAACAGATGTGGCACCTTGCTGGCCAAAGGAGTGCCTCAACATCACACAGACAATTCGTAGAGACCCATGCAATGTGTGGATGAGCATTGTTCTGTGGAGAAATGGCACTATGATATTGTTGCCAGAGAGCCCATGATGGCTCCCCACACCATGCTACCAGCAGTAACACCACTACACCTCTTCAAAACTTTGCGGGAATGAGACCTCTTCCACAGTTGCCACCATACTCACTGTTAATGGTTAACCAGGGTAATGAAAAACAGCTGAACGCAATATGACATCATATGTCAGCAGTCCATGCCTCCCAGTCACGGCACCATTCCCAACACAGCTGTTTTTGATGTGGTGTTAATAGCAGCTCATGCATGGGATGGCTAATTCCCTAATCCCGTTGCTGCTAGTCTCTGATCAATGGTGCAAAATGACACAGAATGTTACAGAGTGCCCATTACTTGTTTGCTAATGCCATGTTCAGATTCAAAGATGTTACAATGTTCTTGGTGAACAATATGGTGATTTTCCCTTGCGGTGGACAGACATAGTTGATGTTGCATCCACACTGCTATGCAGTCCAACATCCTATCACTGTAACACTTGAATGACCCACAAATCTGGATATTTCAGGATTTCAACAGATGGCCAAATGGATACTCACAATAAGGCCCCTTTCAAGAGCTGATTATGCTGTCTCTCATGGGTATGTGGCATCTACACGTCCTTCAGATAGACCACTCAACATCTGACACTGTTCACACCCCTAATATACCCTACATGGGTAACACTAAACACAAACATCACTAATGCACTCTGGAGGCCATTTCACGTGTCACAGAGAATTGCAAATCTTTAACCATTTACATACTCACCGATGTGTACAAAGTTACATTGACATCTGACCTGTCTTCTGAGTGTTTCACTCTTTTTGTCAGGCAGTGTATTTTTTTTGATTGTATACTGTTTTAGGTGGCAGTTCCTTGAAACCACACATTATTTGAATGGGAATATTGAGATACCCCACATGTCCACTTTTTGACAAAATCAATTTACCTGTGATTTTGTACTTCAAACATATAGCCTGATCATGATGTACAGAAATCCCATACATTCTGAGATTTTTTGTATTGTTATGCAGCCAATATATCACCTTAACTATCACCATAACTGAAGAGAAACCCTACAAGTACAAAAGATATGGGTTTTCTCAAAATTTTAACAAAACATCATGGTTGTGACTGCAGTTGAGTTATAACCAGAAACTAAGTACAGCTTCAAAATTCAGGTTTAATTAAGACATGGAACATAATAATGTAAAATGTTAAATTGAACTGAATATGTAATTCAAAAACAAAGATGATGTGACTTACCAAACGAAAGCGCTGGCAGGTCGATAGACACACAAACAAACACAAACATACACACAAACTTCAAGCATTCGCAACAAACGGTTGCTTCATCAGGAAAGAGGGAAGGAGAGGAAAAGACGAAAGGATGTGGGTTTTACAGGAGAGGGTAAGGAGTCATTCCAATCCCGGGAGCGGAAAGACTTACCTTATGGGGAAAAAAAGGACAGGTATACACTCTCGCACACACACACACACACACACACACACACACATCCGCACATACACAGACACAAGCAGACATTTGTAAAGGCAAAGAGTTTGGGCAGAGAAGTCAGTCGAGGCAGAAGTACAGATGCAAAGATGTTGTTGAAAGACAGGTGAGGTATGAGCGGCGGCAACTTGAAATTAGCAGAGGTTGAGGCCTGGCGGATAACGAGAAGAGAGGATATACTGAAGGGCAAGTTGCCATCTCCGGAGTTCTGACAGGTTGGTGTTAGTGGGAAGTATCCAGATAACCCGGATGGTGTAACACTGTGCCAAGATGTGCTGGCCATGCACCAAGGCATGTTTAGCCACAGGGTGATCCTCATTACCAACAAACACTGTCTGCCTGTGTCCATTCATGCGAATGGACAGTTTGTTGCTGGTCATTCCCACATAGAAAGCTTCACAGTGTAGGCAGGTCAGTTGGTAAATCACGTGGGTGCTTTCACACGTGGCTCTGCCTTTGATCGTGTACACCTTCCGGGTTACAGGACTGGAGTAGGTGGTGGTGGGAGGGTGCATGGGACAGGTTTTACACCGGGGGCAGTTACAAGGGTAGGAGCCAGAGGGTAGGGAAGGTGGTTTGGGGATTTCATAGGGATGAACTAAGAGGTTATGAAGGTTAGGTGGATGGCGGAAAGACACTCTTGGTGGAGTGGGGAGGATTTCATGATGGATGGATCTCATTTCAGGGCAGGATTTGAGGAAGTCGTATCCCTGCTGGAGAGCCACATTCAGAGTATGATCCAGTCCCGGAAAGTATCCTGTCACAAGTGGGGCACTTTTGTGATTCTTCTGTGGGAGGTTCTGGGCTTGAGGGGATGAGGAAATGGCTCTGGTTATTTGCTTCTGTACCAGGTCGGGAGGGTAGTTGCGGGATGCGAAAGCTGTTTTCAGATTGTTGGTGTAATGGTTCAGGGATTCCGGACTGGAGCAGATTCATTTGCCACAAAGACCTAGGCTGTAGGGAAAGGACCGTTTGATGTGGAATGGGTGGCAGCTGTCATAATGGAGGTACTGTTGCTTGTTGGTGGGTTTGATGTGGACGGACGTGTGAAGCTGGCCATTGGACAGATGGAGGTCAATGTCAAGGAAAGTCGCATGGGATTTGGAATAGGACCAGGTGAATCTGATGGAACTGAAGGAGTTGAGGTTGGAGAGGAAATTCTAGAGTTCTTCTTCACTGTGAGTCCAGATCATGAAGATGTCATCAATAAATCTGTACCAAACTTTGGGTTGGCAGGCCTGGGTAACCGAGATGGCTTCCTCTAAGCGACCCATGAATAGGTTGGCATACGAGGGGACCATCCTGGTACCCATGGCTGTTCCCTTTAATTGTTAGTATGTCTGGCCTTCAAAAGTGAAGAAGTTGTGGGTCAGGATGAAGCTGGCTAAAGTAATGAGGAAAGAGGTTTTAGCAAGGGTGGCAGGTGATCGGCGTGAAAGGAAGTGCTCCATTGCAGCAAGGCCCTGGACGTGCGGAATATTTGTGTATAAGGAAGTGGCATCAATGGTTACAAGGATGGTTTCCGGGGGTAACAGATTGGGTAAGGATTCCAGGCGTTCGAGAAAGTGGTTGGTGACTGTGATGAAGGATGGGAGACTGCATGTAATGGGTTGAAGGTGTTGATCTAAAACCCACATCCTTTCGTCTTTCCCTCTACTTCCCTCTTTCCTGATGAAGCAACCGTTTGTTGCGAAAGCTTGAATTTTGTGTGTATGTTTGTGTTTGTTTGTGTGTCTATCGACCTGCCAGCACTTTCGTTTGGTAAGTCACATCATCTTTGTTTTTAGATATATTTTTCCCACGTGGAATGTTTCCCTCTATTATATGAATATGTAATTCTGTTGCCACATGAAATGCATGACAACTAAGATAATAGAGGGCAGCAAGATAGAAATATATGCTAAATTTACAGACTTCCAAACAAAAAATGAACAGAATGGATTCCTTCAAACCTCTTAGAAGTAAAACCAGTGGCAAGAAAGAAGCCTAGAATTGATAAGGAATTTGGGACAAAGAAACCAAAAGGACAGCCATATGTTTATTGCTTATCAGGTTGTCACAGTATGATTCAGGTTTGTAAAACTGCCTTGAAAAGTGTTCTTGGAGTCACCAGTGACTGCATAGGGTACCTGTGCAGTTTGTTAAAAGAAGATAAATCTCTCTAAAATAAGAGGGGAAAATGTTGTCATGGAATTGCAAAACCAGTAGCTTTAACAGTGGAAATAAAAAAATAACATCAATTCATTTCGAGTCAGGAAAGCACATTATACCAATGAAGAATGAAATTATCTTGACCCTAAACTTAATGTGAAGATTACGTGGCAGATGTTCAGAAACATTAAATGGGATATTCAAGTTGACTGTCAATTTTATCGGAGAATTTTCCAGGGCAATATTAATTTAAAATTTGCGTAACCACAAGTGGATACACATTGCACTGTGAAGAGCTCAATGTAAAAATTGACAGTTGCTCCCTGAACAACACCACTAAAAGGGCACCAATAGCTGAGTTAATAGGGCACCAATAGCTGAGTTAATAATGCACAAGACGTGTGCTAATAAATTCTTCAGGAAATTACATGCAAGCAAAGTGAAAACTAAAACTGATTCTTGCATTACTTGCCTTTCATTTGATTTTATGCAGAACCTGCAATTACCTCAGGTACCAATACAATGTATGTTTTACTTGTGCCAGCTTTAAGTAAATGTCTAATTTGCATGATTTATAGGCTAGAAGAGCCAGGTTTTATGTCTATTATGAAGGAATAGCAATGAAAAACCCAACAAAAAAAATGGCTCTGAGCACTATGGGACTCAACTGCTGTGGTCATAAGTCCCCTAGAACTTAGAACTACTTAAACCTAACTATCCTAAGGACATCACACACATCCATGCCTGAGTCAGGATTCGAACCTGCGACCGTAGCGGTCGTGCGGTTCCACACTGTAGCGCCTTTAACCGCTCGGCCACTCCGGCCGGCAAACCCAACAAAAACTTCATTTCTTTTTAATTATGTAATTGAAAATGTCAGACAACATGTTAAAAAGCTTCACTTGTTCTGTGATTCTTGTGTAAACCAAAATAAAAACCATACCATTCCGAGATTTTGTTTAATGCTTGTGGCAAAGGGAAGATATCAGTTCATCACCCATTACTTTGCAGTAAGAGGCCACTCTTACCTTCTTTGTAATATAGATTTCAGCATGGTGAAAACAAAAATCAGAAAGGTGGATAGCACATATTTGCTGAAAGAATATGCAAAATTAATAACAGACTCATGTGTAAAGATGAACTTTGCAGTGATAATACAAAAAACAGAGGAGGTGCTAAATTTTAAGCAATGGTGGCTAAATTCCTACAGAAAGAATGCTATTTCTGTTGAAACTCAAGGGTTTCTGTTGAAACTCAAGGAAGGGCTACACAAAGAAATAGCAAACAGCACTTTCATGTAACACAATCCATAGATTTCTGTTATTCATATGAAACTCTTAGTACTTTTAAAAGTTAAGCCATTCATTGATGGAGCAGATGAGCATACATTGTAATTAGCTAACCGAGGTGTAATTCCACCAAGTCTGTAAGCCAGACTTATCAACATCATATGCCTGTAAAAAAGACGAAAATGTAAGACCTAAGGTGACTTTTACCATGCCTACAAAAACAAGAAATTATCAAGAACTTCTATTCTGACTTATACAAGTGGCTAACATGGGTCAACGAATGAATTGTGTGTGGAGTATTATGCCAAAGAGAATGGAAAATAGCCATAATTTCTTTGATTTTTGTCCATATTAGCAATGAAGTATGAATCAAACATTGGTTTATGTTTATTTATCACAAAATATTGAGAAAGCCCACATGTTCACTAAAAATTGTAACATTATGTTACGAAAATATACTAGGATAGCCTACAGAGCATTGGCATTCATCCCTACACATTCATTTTAACAAAATATGAGAAGATATATGGAATTTCAGTACAATTCTTAAGACTGGAATGTTTTTTGTATCTCCTGAAAGGTTTAGTGTGTTGGAAAAGTGGGGCATCTCAATATTCCTATTTATTTACAGTGATATGCTGCAAGGAGGTAAGTGCAAAAGAAAGAAATATTTCCTCAGCCTTCGATTGGATCATGAGACAATGGGATAATATAAAAATCATCTAGTATGGAGCAACACCTTGTTTGGCATTCACATCATGTGCAAAACTGCAATGCTCAATATGTTTTTATGATCAGTCTACATGGCATGAAAAACCTGTATTGTTTTAACAGACAGGAAGCTGTGACAGAGTTAGACACCAATTACAACTGCTGTTGAACATAGTTATTGTTGTTGTCATTGTGGTCTTCAGTCCAGTGACTGGTTTGATGCAGCTCCTCATCCTACTCTATCCTGTGCAAGCTTTTCCATCTCCTAGTAACTACTGCTACCTACATCCTTCTGAATTTGCTTAGTGTATTCATCCCTTTGTCTCTCTCTATGATTTTTATGCTCCACAGTTCCCTTCAGCACTGAACTGGTGATCCCTTGATGCCTCAGAATGTGTTCTAGCAGCCCATCTCTTCCTCCAGTCAAGTTGTGCCACAAATTCCTCTTCTCCATAATTCTATTCAGTACTTCCTCATTAGTTACGTGGTCTACCCATCTAATCTTCAGCACTCTTCTGTAGCACCACATTTTGAAAGCTTCTATTCTCTTCTTGTCCAAACTATTTATCATCAATGTTTCACTTTCATACATGACTACACTCCATACAAATACTTTCAGAAAAGACTTCCTGACACTTAAATCTATGCTCAATGTTAGTAAATTTCTCTTCTCCAGAAACACTTTCCTAGCCATGGCCACTCTACATTTTATATCCTATCTACTTCGACCATCGTCAGTTAGTTTGCTCCCCAAGTAGCAAAATTCACCTATTACTTTAAGTGTAATTTCCTAATCTAATTCCCTCAGAATCAACTGATTTAATTTGACTACATTTCATTATCCTCATTTTGCTTCTATTGATGTTCATCTTATGTCCTCCTTTCAAGATGCTGTCCGTTATAATAAATGAAAAGCACCAGTTTGCTTTTGTTCTACAATAATACTTTTATTGTAAACCGGTTTTCAGCTTAGAAGGCACAATTATCCGTCTTTTATAGTAGATTAATGTCTGAAGATGGCCTTGAAAGCCAAAAACCGGTTTACAATAACAGTAATATTGTAGAACAAAAGCAAACTGGTGCTTTTCATTCATTATAATGTTGTTCTACCAAGAACTGACAGAAGATTCTGTTAACACTGTCCATTCTGTACAACTGCTCTTCTAGGTCCTTTGCTGTCTCTGACAGAATTACAAAGTCATTGAAAAACCTCAAAGTTTTTATTTCTTCTCCATGGATTTTAAAACCTACTCCAAATTTATCTTTCGTTTCCTTTACTGATTGCTCAGTATACAGATTGAATAACATCGAGGAGAGGCTACAACCCTTCCTCACTCCCTTCCCAACCACTGCTCCCCTTTCATGCCCCTTGAGTCTTATAACTGCCATCTGGTTTCTGAATAAATTGTAAATAGCCTTTTGCTCCCTGTATTTGAACCCTGCCACCTTCAGAATTTGAAAGAGACTATTCCAGTCAATACTGTCAAAAGCTTTCTCCAAGTCAACAAATGCTAGAATCATAGGTTTGCCTTTCCTTAATCTATCTTCTAAGATAAGTACTGACTCATGTGTTCCAACATTTCTGCAGAATCCAAACTGATCTTCCTTGAGGTCAGCTTCTACCAGTTTTTCCATTCATCTTTAATGAATTCATGTTAGTATTTTGCAACCGTGACTTATTGAACTGATAGTCCA
Organism: Schistocerca cancellata; assembly: GCF_023864275.1. Classification (NCBI taxonomy): domain Eukaryota; kingdom Metazoa; phylum Arthropoda; class Insecta; order Orthoptera; family Acrididae; genus Schistocerca; species Schistocerca cancellata. Next base: position 762,805,300 of record NC_064626.1, on the reverse strand, counting down.
GTAATTTTCACACCTATCTATATCTGCTTTCTTCGTGGAATTATTATATTCTTCTTTAAGTCTGAGGGTATTTCTCCAGTCTCACACACCTTGCTCATCAGTTGGTAGAGTATTGTTATGGCTGGCTCTCCGAAGGGTATCAGTAGTTCTAATGGAATGTTGTCTACTCCGGGGCCTTGTTTCGACTTAGGTCTTCCAATGCTCTGTCAAATTCTTCACACAGTATCACATCTCCCATTTCATCTTCATCTACATCCACTTCCATTTCCACCTTTCTGCTTTCTGTTCTTTGCTTAGAAATGTTCTCCATATGAGCTCTTGATATTCATACAGGTGGTCATCTTTCCTACAAAGATCTCATTAATTTTCCTGTAGGCAGTATCTATCTTAGCCTTAGTGATATATGCCTCTACGTCCTTACATTTGTCCTCTAGCCATTCCTGCTTAACCATTTTGCACTTCCTGTCAATCTCATTTTTGAGAAGTTTGTATTCCTTTTCACCTGCTCCATTTACTACATTTTTATATTTTCTTTTTTCCTCAACAAAATTCAGTATCTCTTCTCTTAACCAAGTATTTCTACTAGCCCTCACCTTTTTACCTACATGATCTTCAGCTGCCTTCATTATTTTGTCTCTCTGAATAAAACAAATCAAGTTTCACCCTTCTAAGTGAATTCTAAGTGTGTTTTTTATCACTGCAAAGTTGATGTGCTGTGTAAATGGTTGTAGCAACTTGGTGTGTCACCTCTGACGATGCATCTTGCTGGCTGCAAGCAGGGTATCTTGGCGGAATTACACAGTGTTTTGTTTTCCAACATTGTATGACTATGTCTGCAACAAGTGACTGTTAATATCAGTAAACATAAACGATATACCATGTGTGTTGACTTGTGGAGTTTGCTTTGTGTTGTTTAGCTGTTCAATTTTGTAGATTTAACAAATTTTGCTTGTACCTGTTTTACGTGTTTGGTTTGTGGATATCAATATGCCCCATTTCAGCAATTGTGTGTTTAAGAAAAAGCACAATGAGTGGAAGAAGAAATCTTTTGTTATTTTGAAGGGAGATGCTGCTCAGACTGCTTCACCAACTACTCCAAATGAATATGATAGAACTTTTTCCAGCAAGAAGCTTTGTAAAAGCAAAGAAAAATCTGAAAACTATGAAAGTGACAGTAATGATGTGAATGAAATAATTAACATTTCCTTGCTCTCTAATATGTTGAAACATAACATATTATGCCAAGTTTGCAAAGAAAGAGGACTGGAATTGAAAATAACTTCACACATTGGTTTGGCATGTAAAATGTTATTGAAGTGTAACAAATGTGCTGTAGAAATTTCGTTTTCTAATTCTAACAGTATTTCTTGTAGTGGTAATAGTGGAAAGAAGGTGTATGATGAAAATGTTAGGCTAGTGTATGGCTTGCATTGCATTGGCAAAGGCAGTGCTGCAGGGACAATATTATGTGGAATTATGAACTTGTCAAAACCACCAACCAAGTTTGGATTTTATAATGAATTGGTGGGATCTTCTGCTGAAGATATTGCACAAGCAACAATAAAGAAAGCAATTGAAGAAGCTGTGACAGATAATGGGAATTGTAGAGATTTAACTGTTGCTTCAGATGGATCATGGCAACTTAGAAGCCATAAATCTCTAAATGGAGTTGTGACAGCTACCAGTGGAGACAATTCTCTCCAAATATTCTATATATATGGGAAGTATCAAGGACGAACATAGTGAAAGTTGTGAAGCAAATTTTCACGGCACAAGTGGAGCGATGAAAGAAGAGGGAAAGAAAGCAATTTTTTCCAGATCACAGGAGTGGTATAATGTACGATACACTAACTATCTAGGAGATAGTGATTCTAAGGGATATAAAGCTGTAGAAGAACTCAAACCTTATGGCAATGAAATTCACATTAAAAAGAGGAGTGCATTGGACATGTGCAGAAGCACATGGGCGCTTGCTTGCACAAACAAAACCAGACATTAGGATTCCAGAAGCTTAGTGATGGTAAGACCCTTGACGAAGAGGAAGATTGACAGATGAAGCAACTGACAGATTGCAGAGGTATTATGGGTGTGCAATTATTCAAAATACAAGAAGCATTGAGCATATGAGGAGAGCACTATGGGTGATTATTTTTTCATACTGCATCAACAAATGAGCACCCACAATATGCACTGTGCCCCACTCATGGTGTAAGCACCAATCAGGAATGGAATATACCCATAAAAACAGTTTGCCACATGCTGTAATTGATGTAATTAAGCCCATGTTCAGAGATTTATCACAGCCAAGTTTATTGGAAAAGTGTTTACATAGGAAAACACAAAATCCAAATGAAAGTGTAAATAATTTAATTTGGATTAGGATTCCCAAAAGAGTGTTTGTACAGATAAAAACATTGCATTTTGGAGCGTATGATGCAGTGGCAACATACAATGAAGGAAACATTATCAAATGTGATGTGCTGAAACGTTTAGGTTTCCAAGCAGGACACAACACCATTTGCACAATGTGCCTAATTTATAAAGAAAGATTAAGAGGTGCAGGAAGAAGAGACAAAAGCCTACAACATGCATCAAAAGGGAAGAAAAGAACAGTGAAAAGGCAACTAACACTAGAAAAAGAAGAGGATGCTGATAATCCATCATATGGGGCAGGAATGTATTAAAAAACTTTGGAAGCCATTTCCCGTAACTTTAAAATTTTCATCTTTGAGGAACATTTTCTCAAAAACTGCTAACAGTATATCAATGAAATTTATACACAATATTGTTTACTTCTTTTCCTTCATTTTTATAACAAATTGTAAAAAAAATTGTATAATTCAAGAGTTATGGAAGAAAAAGTGCGAAATTTTAGAGAAAAAAATAAGCATCTGTTTAAAAAAATTGTAAAACAAAAACCAATACATATTTCTTAACATGGCATTATAACTATGTAGAGAAATATTCACTGAACATGTAGTCCAAATTTCAAAGCAAAATGTTTAATGGTTTTAGAAAAAATGTTCCTTCTATTTGCTAAAATTAACATGGAGGAGATGGATCGTTCCAGCTTCCCTTAAGACAATTTTTCCATCTGAGTTCTTAATATTCCTACTGCTTCTTTTCTCCATATGCCTCTTTAATTTTCCTGTACACAGTGTCTATCTTTCCACTAGTGATATATGCTTCCAAATCCTTACAACTGTCCTCTAGCCATACCCACTTAGCCATTCTGCAATTCCAGTCAATCTCATTTTTTATACATTTGTATTCCCTTTCGCCTGCCTAATTTGCTGCAGGTTCATATTTTCTCCTTTCATCAATTAAATTCAATATCTCCTGTTGTATCCATGGACTTCTATTGGCATTGTTCTTTTACTCATTTGATCCTCAGTTGCCTTCACTATTTCATCTCTCAAATCTACTCATTCATCTTCTACTGTACTCCCTTCCCCTGTTCTAGTCAGGTGTTGCCTAACACTCCCTCTGAAACTCTCAGCAACCTCTGGTTCTGTCAACTTATTCATGTCCCATCTCCCTAATTTCCTACTTTTCTGCAACTTCTTTAGTTTTAATCAACAGTTCATAGGCAATAAATTGTGGTCAGAGTCTACATTCACCTCTTGAAATGTCTTAAAATTTAAAATCAGTTCCAAAATCTCTGTCTTTTCATTATACATAGTGTTAATAAAGTCCAGGAACACTTTCAATTATTTATTGCACAAGAACTAAACATTGTACAGATGTCATACATGTTGCATTTTGGAGAGAAACACTGAAACATTCTATATGCAAACCATGAGTGACTCGACAAACGTCAATATGGTAATCGAATTCTTGCCATACCCATCCCAGCATGGCATCATCAACTATAGCAATCACTTCCCATATTCTCTGCAAGAGCTCTGCTTCATCACGTGGTAGAGGCGGTACATACACCAGATCTTTAATGTGTCCCCACAGAAAAAAGTCACACGGAGTGAGATCTGGCGGAGTGAGATCTGGTGATCGGGCAGGACATTTCATGAAACAGCTGTCCCCTTCTGTAGTATGCCTGATCCATCAATGCAGCAGTCCCATGATCAGGTACCCACGAACTTCACAATGAAAATGGGGGGCAGCCCCATCCTGCTGAAAGATGAATGGAGAGTCCCACTGCATTTGAGGCATCAGCCATTGCTGCAACACGTCCAAGTAGGAATATCCAGTGACAGTGTTCTCAGTGAAGAAGAGTGGCCCGTACAGTTTTCGACATGACAAGGCACAAAAAACATTTACCTTTGGGGAATAATGCTCAAATTCAATGCTTTCGTATGGATGCTTTGTACCCTACATTCGACAATTATGTCTGTTCACTTTCCCATTAGTGTGATAAGTGGCTTCGTCACTAACAATTAAGCAATCATCAATGCCATCCACACCCTCATTCAGTTCTTGCAACTGTGAACAAAACTCAAAACTCTTGTCTTTCTCATCATCAGTGAGCTTCTGCATTAACTCCAATTTGAATGGTTTCATAGACAGCTTCTGTTTCAGGGATTTCCACACTGTCATTGGAGACATTTCGAGTTCACAGAATGCATGATGCACCAATTTATTTGGACTCCTTATAAATGTCTTTCGTACATGCTCCACATTCACTTGACCCACACTGGGATGTCCACTTCTCTTTGCAGGGCACAAGCAACCCATCATAACGAATTTGTTGTGCCAGTGGTAAATGGCCTTCCTTGTTGGTGGCTTCTTACTGCACTTGGTTCCAAACATCCATTGAACAGCTATAACACACTTGTTTTTGTCGGGTATACATGACAAAAAACTTTCAGGGTTTCTCTTCAAAATGACATATGTGCAATATCTGTACAATGTTTGGCTCTTGTGCAATAAATACGTGAAAGTGTTACCGGACTTTATGTACATCCTGTACAATCAGTGTGAAACACTGTGGTGTCTCCAGGTCTCTTCTTCTAATACAACCTTCTTTCATGATTCTTAAACCAAGTTTTAGTGATGACTATATTATGCTCTATGTAAAATTCTAACAGATGGTTTCCTCTTTCATTCCTTCACCCCCCCCCTCCCCCTCCCCCCAGTCCATATGCACCTAGTATTTTCCTTTCTCTTCCTCTTTCTACCATTGGATTCAAGCCCCCTGTCACAATTAAATTTTTGTCTCCCTTAACTATCCGAATAATCTCCTATATCTTGCTGGCTGTTATATATATATAATTAAAAAGAAAGATGATGAGACTTACCAAACAAAAGCGCTGGCAGGTCGATAGACACACAAACAAACACAAACATACACACAAAAATCTAGCTTTCGCAACCAACGGTTGCCTCGTCAGGAAAGAGGGAAGGAGAAGGGAAGACAAAAGGATATGGGTTTTAAGGGAGAGGGTAAGGAGTCATTCCAATCCCGGGAGCGGAAAGACTTACCTTAGGGGGAAAAAAGGACAGGTATACACTCGCGCACACACACACGTATCCATCCGCATATACACAGACACAAGCAGACATTTGTAAAGGCCATGTCTGCTTGTGTCTGTGTATGTGTGGATGGATATGTGTGTGTGTGCGAGTGTAAACCTGTCCTTTTTTCCCCCTAAGGTAAGTCTTTCCGCTCCCGGGATTGGAATGACTCCTTACCCTCTCCCTTAAAACCCAATCCTTTTGTCTTTCCTTCTCCTTCCCTCTTTCCTGACGAGGCAACCGTTGGTTGCGAAAGCTAGAGTTTTGTGTGTATGTTTGTGTTTATTTGTGTGTCTATCGACCTGCCAGCACTTTTGTTGGGTAAGTCTCATCATCTTTCTTTTTAAATATATTTTTCCCACGTGGAATGTTTCCCTCTATTTTATATATATATATATATATATATATATATATATATATATATATATATATATATATATATATATAAACTGTAAAAATAGGAAACAAAATGACTGATTTAACAGTTTAACAAACCCAAGGGTCTTTGTTCATAATATCAAGGATAAGTACTGTACTTTTTTTTAGCTTGATGCATTCCCAAGCATGCATGAGGTGCAAATCATGTTTCATAATTACAGAAAGACAAAAGCAACTAGAAACTTTTTTTAGATTTTGTCATATTAAATGCATGATTGATTATGTTTAACAATTGAAAGGTAAAAAGGTGATAAGTGAATGACACAGTACTGATTCAGAATAAAACCATGCACAAATTAAATATTCTCAGGAACTAGAAGATTGTGAGTATAAGGAGCCGTACGAATCTACATTTGGATCTATATCCAGCAGAACCACTGTGCCATGTGTAGCAGAGGGGGAGGGTGGGGTACTTCTAATTGCACCACATATTAAAGTTTCTTCTAGTTCCATTTCAATAAAGAGCTCAAGAAGGACTGCTTAAATTCCTCTGTGTGCACAGTAATTAGTCTAGCTGCTTGTCTTTGTGGGCCACATGGGAGTGATACATAGGGAGCTGTACTATATTCCTAGATTCATTGCTTAATAATTGCCCTTGGAACTTTGTAAGTAGACTTTCTCAGGATAGTTACAGTGTTAGTATTGTGCTGCAACAACTTTTATTCTGTTGGGTAGCACATGTCTGGAATTAAAAGTAATTTTTTCCACTGAATCTACTGCCATGCAGGAGTTTCATGAATCTTAAAGTATGTAATCAATATGTAAATTAGAAATTTTATCTACAATCATCATATTGTAACAGATAAACTAATCATATCAGAGACTGAGATAAACTGAAATTATTTGTAATGTGCTACAATTTACTTGTTAATTCTACAATCAAATAAGTAACTCTACATACCCTGCGGTTTCACCACCAATACCTCCAAGAAGTATCTGTAAAACAAAACAACATTACAGTGCGAAGTATCGTACAATAAATATGATGATCAAAAATTAAACTGCATTTGTATGTCTTTTCCCTTACTGGATGCTTAGCACAACAACACTTCAGTAAAGGTTCTTCTTTCTTCACTGTAGGCTCACAAACAACAATTCTTGGAATATGATCTTCAGAACCACAAATTATTACTTTAGGAAGACTTTCATCCTCAACTTCCAAATCAAATGTTTCCTTCTCTTCACCAGGACGTGGGCCCTCCAACAGGCATAGCTGAGACTCTGTCAGATGACTAAGTTTTAAAAGGGTTTGTATCCTAATTGTCAGAGCTCCAAATTCACCAAGCTTTGCCATCAGTTCATCCTGTTTTGATTGCAATAATGCTGCATCTTCAGCAGAGAGCATTTCTTTCTGTAAAAGATTATTATCTTGTTTGTTAAAAATTAATTTTATTTGTATTCTAATATTCAAATAAGCTTGAATTTATTCAAGAAACTAGAATGAAATTTTCACGTAAAATGAACAATATACACTATTAATTTATGTTGTCATTAATCTGTAAATAAAATATCTATCCTATGGTAGTTTATATTTGAGGTCACATGCACAACAAATTTTTCTTGCACTTTCCAGGATACAGGTACACCTCAATTCTGTTAGGTGGGTGAAAATCTGTAAGAAGGAAGAAATAAAAGCACAAGCTCATAGAGGATAAGAATAGGTTGAAAACTGGCCACAATCTTTTCAAAGGTACTATCTCAATATTAACCTTAAGTGAATATAATAGAGGGAAACATTCCACGTGGGAAAAATATATCTAAAAACAAAGCTGATGTAACTCACCAAACGAAAGCATTGGTATGTTGACAGACACACAAACAAACACAAACACACACACAAAATTCAAGCTTTCGCAACACACAGTTGCTTCATCAGGAAAGAGGGAAGGAGAGGGAAAGATGAAAGGATGTTGGTTTTAAGGGAGAGGGTAAGAAGTCATTCCAATCACGGGAGCAGAAAGACTTACCTTAGGGGGAAAAAAGGACAGGTATACACTCGCACGCACACACAAACACACACACACACACACACACACACACACACACACACAGATATATCCATCCGCACATATACAGACACAAGCAGCTTGTGTCTGTATATGTGCGGACTGATGTGTGTGTGTGTATGTGTGTGTGTGTGTGTGTGTGTGTGTGTGTGTGTGTGTGTGCGCGCGCGAGTGTATACCTGTCCTTTTTTCCCCCTATGGTAAGTCTTTCCGCTCCCGGGATTGGAATGACTTCTTACCCTCTCCCTTAAAACCCACATCCTTTCGTCTTTCCCTCTCGTTCCCTCTTTCCTGATGAAGCAACCGTGTGTTGCAAAAGCTTGAATTTTGTGTGTGTGTTTGTTTGTGTGTCTATCAACATACCAACACTTTCGTTTGGTAAGTTACATCATCTTTGTTTTTAGATATAGTTAATCTTAAGTGATTTAGATAAACCACAAAGAGCTTAATTTAGGTGACTGAATGGAGATCTGATCCCCAACCATCCTAAATACAAGTCCAATGCAATTCCCACTCATTTGGAATAAGTCTGTTGGAAAAAAATGTAAAAATCCAAATAATCATTCTCACTTAAGACTACAAAATGCATGAGTTTATCTTCACCCTCTAATAAACTTATGTTCAGCCATGCGGGGTAGCTGTGCAGTGTGAGGTGTCTTGTCACGGTTTGTGTGGCTTCCATTGTCAGAGGTTCGAGTCCTCCCTCGGGCATGGGTGTGTGTGTTGTCCTTAGCATAAGTTAAAGTTAGTTTACTTAGTGTGTAAGCCTAGGGACCAATGAACTCACCAGTTTTGTCCCACAGTCCTTACCACAGACATTTTTAAAAAATAATTATAATCAAATTGTAATACATACATTTCCTACAACGAAAAGAGTTTAGTATGAAATTTCTACACTCTGAGAAAACAATAAAATGTGCAACAATCAAACAGAACTCACTGAAAGAGGATGGAACAATAGGAGTACAAAATAAACTGAAGTAGTAAAACAAATAAGACAATGAACAGTTTTTGAGAATACAGAGAAATCTTCTTCAACCTACATTTCACATTTACTAACAATTGTCGTCATACACAACTGCAGTTAAGTTCCTGAGATTTCCTCATTTATAGGCAAGAGACTTTACTTTTGAAGATTCCATAAATAATATTGCAGTATCGCCATGTACAGCTGTGTTTCAAATGGAGGTTTTGAGTGAATAAAAGATTCAGTCTTTGATGATTGTGTCAGAAGATCTGTACCTCTCTTCCATTACATGAGGCAACAGCAAATGTATTTGCAAGCTAAATTTTAAGTGCAATATCTGTTAATATTACATAGCAATCCTAGAATAGGATAAACTGCGACTCACCATATAGAGGAGACAATGAGTTTTTATTTATTTATTTATTTACATGTCAAGCTCCGTAGGACCAAATTGAGGAGAAAATCTCCAAGGTCATGGAACGTGTCAGTACATGAACTTACAACATAACAGTAATAACAGATAAAAATAAATGTCCATGAACCTGAAAGAAAATCAGTCCATAAGTTTAAGCAAACGCTATCAGCATTACAATGAGAATCAGGTTAATTTTTCAAGGAACTCTTCAACAGAGTAGAAGGAGTGACCCATGAGGAAACTCTTCAGTTTCCATTTGAAAGCATGTGGATTACTGCTAAGATTTTTGAATTCGAGTGGCAGCTTATTGAAAATGGATGCAGCAGTATACCGCAAACCTTTTTGCACAAGAGTTAAGGAAGTCCGATCCAAATGGAGGTTTGATTTCTGCTGAGTATTAACTGAGTGAAAGCTGCTTATTGTTGGAAATAAACTAATATTGGTAACAAGAAACGACAATAAGGAATATACACATTGAGAGGCCAATGTCAAAATACCCAGACTCATGAACAGAGGTCGACAAGAGGGTTTGTGAACTCACACCACTTATTGCCTGAACCGCTCGTTTCTGAGCCAAAAATATCCTTCTAGAATGGGAAGAGTTACCCCAAAACATAATACCATACGACATAAGTGAATGAAAATATGCAAAGTAGACTAATTTACGTGTCAAAGTATCACTCACTTTCAATACCGTTCGAATAGTGAAAATGGCAGTATTAAGTCTTTGAACAAGATCCTGAATGTGGGCTTTCCACGACAGCTTACTATCTATCTGAACACCTAGGAATTTGAACTGTTCAGTTTCACTAATCATATGCCCGTTCTGTGAGATTAAAATGTCGGGTTTTGTTGAATTGTGTGTTAGAAACTGTAAAAACTGAGTCTTACTGTGATTTAATGTTAGTTTATTTTCTACAAGCCATGAACTGAGGTCATGTACTGCACTACTTGAAACCGAGTCAATATTGCACACAACGTCCTTTACTACCAAGCTAGTGTCATCAGGAAACAGAAATATTTTAGAGTTACCCATAATACTAGAGGGCATATCATTTATATAAATAAGGAACAGGAGCAGCCCCAGCACTGATCCCTGGGGCACCCCCCACTTGACAGTACCCCACCCAGATTCCACATCACAGCCGTTATCAACATTGTGAATAATGACCTTTTGCTGCCTGTTGCTAAAGTAAGAGGTGAACCAATTGTTACTCCCCTTATTCCGTAATGATCCAACTTCTGGAGCAATATTGTGAGATCAACACAGTCAAATGCCTTTGTTAAATCAAAAAATACGCCAAGTGTTCAAAAATTTTTGTTTAGCCCATCCAGTACCTCACAGAGAAAAGAGAATATAGCATTTTCAGCTGTCAAACGACTTCTAAAGCCGAACTGTACATTTGATAGCAAATCGTGTGATATAAAATGATCAATTAACCTTACATACACAGCCTTTTCGATAACTTTTGCAAACACTGATGGCATAGAAACAGGTCTAAAATTATCTACATTATCCCTTTCTCCCTAGTGAAACACCATCTACTGATAGACTCAACTGGCACCACCACAATGTGAGCCATGCCCTACACCATCAGTGCCCTCCCCAGCCCCACATTAACGCACCTAACAGCCGCATTAAGGTGAGGCCGATCATGACGCTGAACCAGTTGCACAAAATGCACATTAGTGCCACCAGTTTGAGTAGCTATCTTAACCAAGTCACCACTGACATTATATTCCCCATCCCTATCGAGACTGTTCCCTGCTCCACCCACTATCACTACCTGATCCTCTTTCGTAAAATTCTTACATAACTCACCTATGCTTTCAGTCACCTGAGCCAATCCTGCACTAGGCTTCACAGTGCTTGTGACCTGGTACTCACTCCCCAACACTTCCTGCAACTGCTGGCCCACACCTCTACTGTGGGAACTACCTAGCAGCAGAACCTCCTTTCTGCTAGACTTTGCAACTAACCTAGGCCTCCTAATTGCTGAGGACTGCTGCAAGTTACCTACATCTATGGCTACATGAGGCTCCTCTCCACTCAACTCTGACAGTTGGTCGTATCTATTGCATGTATGCAAAGTAAAACTGTCTGAATACCTCCTCTTCCTAGCTACCTTCTTGCCAACTGCCAGTTCCCATTCCCCACCCTTCACCCTCCTCAACCTATCTAGTTCCTCCTTTGCGCATTGTAACTGCACCTGAAGGGCACAGATCTTGCGCTCCTGCTCCTCTATTAACTTGTTTCTACTACAGATTCTACATTCCCAGGAGAGGATCTCCCTAAAATGACCACTGGCTTCCTCACTGCATTCCCCCCAATGAAAATACTTTGAACAAATCCCACACCGTAATCCACTACTCACAAACCTACAACAGAGCCCACACTTTTCACTCACGGTAAAAATTTACAGTTACTCAGATAAACTATATGTCTTCGTTACCAAAGTTAGTTACACCAGTAGAACTATTTAGGAACTAACAATAATGGTCTCAAAATTCTCTGCCTACGAAGAAAGCAGCTACTTGTATTAATACTACTACAACACAGCCGATACCAATACCAGCAAAACTTCACAAAATTATTAGCTAAAACCAAAATATTAAAATGACCACTGTAACACCAAGCAAAGTTAAAACACTAAATGAAAATTTTACTGAAATATTTCACTAGAAAGAATAATAAACGTCAGTTGAAAACTAAAGCACGAAATTTACTAACGACTTCAACACACTGAAAACTATAAAACACAGCGAGCGAACGATTACAAAAGTTCATTAAGTCATTATTTTGCCACAAATGGCACGCAACATCACTGAAATCTATTAAATTTAATAACTGTATTACAGAGCACAAATAAGTTTGTCAGTACTTAGCTTATATCCGCTATAGCTGCAGTGCACACCGCACAATGAAGACACTGCTGTATGTTTAAACTTCTGGCCAAAAGGCCTTCTTCTGGAGTAGAAAACACGCACAAATTCATACAACCAGAACTCATACACACGTATGTGTGAGAGTTGTGTTTGCATGAATGTAGGCCTTCTTCTGAAGTAAATAACGAACACAAACATTCACACAATCACAACTTGCACATACACATGTGTGAGTTGTGCTTTTGTGAATCTGTGTGTCTTTTCTACTTCAGAAGAAGGTCTTTTGGCCAAAAGCTAAACTGTGTAGCAATATTTTTGTTATGGCTATCTGTGACTCAATGTTTCCTCTTAATGGTGAGTAGCCATGCTCATAATAATATTATTTTTATTTCTTTATGTGTAAGAGAGGGAAGGTAGGAAGATTAGGATTTAATAGTATCCACAATATGGTCATTAGGGATGGATCACAAGCTTGTAATGGATGAGGATGGAGAGGAAAATTACGTGTTTCCTTTTCAAAAGAAACATCCTGGCATTTACTTTTGGAAATTTATAGAAGCAATTGACAACCTAATTCTGGAAGGCAAATTGAGATTTGAATCCCAGCAACAATGTTTTGCCAAAAATAATATTGGACATACAACATATTCACTACACAAGAAGATAAATGATGCCTGGGAAGTGATGGAAACTCCCTAGGGTGTTTTTTTTTTTAGAGCCAAGGTAAAATCAAACTATTTTTGAAGGTAGAAGAGAATTTGCTGAAAACTGGATGAAAGTAGCAAATTTCAATGAGTCACATCACCTTCCATCACAACTGGAGTAATACATTCCTTCTAACCAATGGCACAAAAATGGACAAAAACAGATGTCCCAGAAGGTACACAAGAGGGGAAACCAGATAATTAAAATGGGATGTATACTCAAGAAGAGAAGATGTTTGGTGTTGCTCTTTACTAACATGCACTGTGATCCAAGATGGCTAGATGTATCATTGACCACTAATGATCATCTGACCACTGATGCCTGTTGCTAAGCTCTGTGGAAATACACCTTAATGAAATGCTGTGTGACTGGCTTCCATTACCTAACATCTGTATGATCACTGACTGCAGCAAGGTATGCAGTGAAGGCCACCTACTAGCACCATGATGAAGTAACTTTTGCTTTTCACAAGGAGTAACTCTTCACTCAATTGTTCTTATTTGTATGATTAATTGTAATGATTCAGAACAAGTCATTTTACATTCACATCTAAATACAACATGTTGACCCTTTGCAAGGTTGTCCCCCCCCCCCCCCCCCCCCCCAATAATACAGATGTGAAATAGAAGTTTCTATCCATAACGTTTTACACGTTGAACAAACAAAGATTCTTAGAATGGAATAGGATTGGTTGTCAAGGAGAAAATTTTTCAGATTGTTTTTAAATTTAGTTTTGCTGTCTGTCAGACATTTTATATTACTGGGTAAAAAAAGTGATCAAAAATTTTGGTGGTAGCATTGTGCACACTTTTTTGTACAATCTTAGTGTGGAATAATGAATTTCATTTTTCATCTGGTACTGTAGTTAAGTACATTACGGCTCCTTTGAACTGTATTGGATTATTTACAATAATCTTTGTGAGGGTATAAATACACTGTGTTAAGTAGTAGTAGTAGTAGTAGTAGGCTTGTAAGGGACTTGAAGGTCCCTTGCCGATCTCACGATTCCTCCAGATGCTCCTACCTTGTGCTGCCTCTTGCTAGTTATTTATTCCCAATCTTTGGCATATGCAATAAATTTCATTGTGCCAAGTACTCCTAGGTGTCCCCCCCCCTGCCTCTTGGTCATTTGCCATAAGGCTTCTTCCTGAATATTCTTAAGACAAGTTGGTCTTCTTTCATTCTCATCAGATGTCCAGCCCATTGCAGTCTTATAGCATTTATTATGTTTACTATCGTTGGTTGTTGTGATAGCTCATGGATCTCTCTTCCAGCATTGTGATTCATTGTCATAATATGGACCAAAGATTTTTTTATAAACTTTATTCTCAAACACTTGTAAATGGTGGTGTTCTGTTTTCGTTAGGCTCCATGTTTCTACCCCATAGATTAGAACTGGTCTGATGATTTTGTTATATAACTTTATTTTAGTTTTCCTAGTGAGCAGCTTGAACCCTAAGAGATTTTGTATAGCATTATAGGCTCGGTTAGCATTTTGCAGTCTCACTTTTCATTCTACCTCTCTCTGATTTTGTTCATCTAACACTGATCCCAGAAATTTGAACTGTTCAACATGCTCAAATTTGTGTTCATCAAGTATTAGATGTGACTGGTTATCCCAGTAATCTCTACATCTTTGAACTACCATGTATTTTGTTTTCTTATCATTTACTTTCAGGCCAAGTCTTGATGCTTCTGTTGCAAGCTCCACAAATAACTGCCTAATCTCTATTTCACTGTTTCTGAGGAGCACTGTCATCTGCATATGCTAACTTGTTAATTTTGCTTTCTTGGAGAATCCCAGCAGGTACTAGTTTGAGTTTCCTCACAACTCTTTCTAAATCTGTATTGAAGAGAAGGCAGGACAAATCATCTCCTTGTCTTAACCCAGTTTTATTTTTAAAATGGTCAGACTTTAATCCATGTAGTAAAACCCTGCTTGAATTTTCATCCATGCATACTTTGCAGAGATTTATCAAATTGGGAAACCAAATTCAGTCATTACATTCCACAAGCTTTGTCTATGGATGGAGTCATAAGCTTTCATGAAACTGATGAACAGAAAATGTGTTTTATGTTTATATTCCCAAACTTTTTCATTTATTGATTTTATTGTAAATATGTTGTCAGTGATGGGTCTGTTTTTGCGGAAGCCATTTTGATAATCCCCAATTATATTTTCTGCATATGTTTTTAAGCGACATAGCAATAAACAAGATATGATCTTATAACCTGTATTGACTAATGATATTTCTCTATAGTTTCTGAGATCTTCCCTGTCTCTTTTCTTATGTACAGGGACTATTAATGATTATCTCCACTCTGTTGGAATGTTCTCTGTTTTCCAGACTATCTGTATAAGATGAAATAAATGTCTGTGCAATGCTTCTCCTCCATCTTTTAGTATCTCAGCTGGGATGAATGTGGGTGAGTACCACATAATATTCTTACAGCACATTTCTGAGCAGTGAAGACTTTCTTTCTTAAAGATGACATGCCCCAGAACATTATTCCATATGGCATTACTGAATGAAAATACATAAAATATCAATACATTTATATGCCTCCTCCAAATATTTGCAATAATCTGAAGTTAGAATTTGATGAAATGGGAGTTGTCTCAGGTTCAGAATCTCATCAATTTTGGCATATAAAAACTTTGAAGAAACTGACAGAACATTTGTAAAGTACATATATCATTCATCCATGACAATGTTCTGCAAAGTACCAGGAAATCATTAAATTCCTTTGTATTATGGAGAATATAAAGGCATTAACCTTTTATTTTTTAACATATGTGGTTCCCTGTTAGCAGCTTTCTTTTCATGAAATCTGTTAATAACTCTATAAATCTGATCATGCTGGCTTACCTTCAGCAATCAGTAAAAATAGTTGATGCACAAGAGAGCCATCACATCAATTTGACACTGGACATGGGGCTAAAAAAGCAAACAACAACATAATTTGGCACCCAGAATGCAGAATGATACTGTAACAGGATTTACTACAGGGTAGCATTGGGCGAGTGGTTTTCTGTTGGGAGGTTGGTAGTGGAGCAGGCGAAGAAGGTAGTAGCCAATCAGTTGACAGAACACTTGAACATTTTACTGATGAACACAAACAGATATGTTTAAACCAATCTGAAACAGACACATTGCAGATCACCTGAGGTGATTCTCAAACCACAGCACATTGCTATGTCAGTGCCAAAGCAGGCATTTCATGTCGACAGTGGTGGGAGCCTGGCTACCACAGTATGCTGGTGGGTTGTGGTTGACAGCTGTGGGGTGGCGGCGTAGCAGTGAGGTGACATTCTTGTGCCCGGGTTGGACACTCAGGCAGTGGTTGTTAGTTCATGGTGTGGCAGAGGCAGTGTAATTGATGCTGTGACCAACATGGGCTCTGCATCATTGGACAACCCAGCTGTGATGACTTGCTGACAGGCTGGTCCTGCTGGTTAAAATCCAATTTCCACATTCTGACAGTTGTGGAAGGCTCCCCAAGGCAGCAACAAACATCTGGAATGGGGGGCAATGGCCTGGTGTGGCATAATCAGTAAGTTGGTCACTCATGTGATGAGTTTCTGCATAACATTCCTCACACAGAAGTGACAGCTGTGGAAACAGTGTCTGCTGATGCTGCTGAGCTGGCAGGGCATTGGCTGCTCAATGCAGCCTGGTTTCAGTTGCTGGGCTATGGTCCCAGCTGTCTGTGTTTGAGCCGTTACATTTCTGCCCACCTTAGATTAATCCAGTCTTCCAGATTCCTGTTTATTTGTTCTGAGCAAAACAGACACTTCCACATTTATCAATGTTTCTTCACTGCTTGAACAAAACTTCAGCGTGTCCTCCTTTACATTTTATTTTACACTAGATACAGTATCTCACTCCTATTACGCTTAAGCACTGAATTTTTGTGCTTCTCTTTTTTCTTTCACACTTCATTATTGTTCACTGCACTTGAGTCACTTCCGCACTGGTACTGGCATGACTAATGTGCACTCACAGGTTGAAGGAAGGTAAGGGTGGAATTTGGGCAACTATGTAACTGAGATGGCAGTACACAACACTTACTATGCTCAAAATTACACAAACAGATAATGTGCTAGTGCCTGTGGCTTTGAGTCAGTTGCATCGTTTATTCTGATGTTTTCTTATGTTTCATTGTCAAATGACCTTTAAGTGCTGCCATCATTTGGCCCAGGGTAGCCAGGTGAGTTGGGTCTAACGTGGTGTTTAGGAAAGTCTGATTTTCCTTGTGCAGGATTTTGAAATGCAGATCCAGTAGGTAAATTAACGAGTAGATGGTGTTTGGAATTGTGGTTCTAGTGATGAGATGGTAGGTAACTGGAAAGTGGAACCTGAAATGCCACATTGGCTACCATTCATTAGCAATCCCTGATCTTGTAGCTCTGGGCACTGCTGAAATGTCCTTGGTGATAGCAGGTGTCAATGACTCTACCCGTTTTGGTACTAAGTAGTCAGTGTGAGTTTATCTTCTGGAAAAATTCAGTTTCACTTTTAATGAGCTCTCTGGGGCTGTTAGTTGCTGGCTTCTCAGAGTGAAACATAATATATTCGCATGTCTCAGGTATGGTACATATTCGCTTTGTGGGGCAAACAGTGACTTGCCTGGCTCAGCACTGCAGTGACTCAAATCCCTCATAATCTTAAATGACTGAATTAGTCCAGAAAGCATACGTTATAAAGAACCTTCAAACTTAAAGTTACACTTCAAAGCATGTCTCACATATACTCACTCATTCTTACTTACTATCAACTTATTTCCTGTCTGCTTATCTACTTCTATACCAACAACATAAAAAAAGAGACAACTGACTTTAATCAGACACGCTAATGTGCAATGGCATTTGCTGATGATTCAGCTAGGCTCTTTGAGCATGAGGATGCAGTTCTTTATGTAACACTCATACCATTACCTCATTAGCCACCAGTAATTTTCCACAATGCTGCAGACCCTCGTCATCCACTGTGCCCAGCTAAGATGGAATCATGAGCTTGCTTCAACACTTCATTCTTTAAACAGGTTGGCACAATGGTACAGCAGTTGCATCTTATCTGCTTGTAAGCCACTCATCATCAGAGATGAAGTGCATGTTTTGGATATGGCTGACAGTTGGGGCCACAGGCCTATGTGCCACTCTTTTCTACTTATTCTGATGGATTCTGTGGCATGTACTTTACAAATTAATCCATCAGCCTTACCAGGAGACTTATCTGGACAATGCACTACCTCACAATCGAATTTATGAGGCCTTAAGGCCCGGTGGGTTAGCTTACTGGTTGTATCTTTTAATCCTAGAAGCCATTTTTGTGCAGCATGATCTATTATGACCTTAAAACGTCTCTCATACTCATAGCAACAAAAATATGTGACACAAAAAATTAGCACCAGCATTTCATTTTCTGTAGTTGAATAGTTTTTTCTGCTTTATTCAGTTGTCTCTGTGATGTTAGGCATGAGGTACGCATCAGTGACCGTTCACTGAAATGGAAACTTGTAATCGCAGCAGGACCTATAAGCATTTTTCCTGTCTGAGGACTCCTTGGACTGGGCTGACTGGGGGCTAGTCACTTTCTTCTGTGATTACATCCCGAAGCTGTTTCTCTACAAACTCCTCCATTACCAGTTGCAAATAATGGGAGACATGGTACGTTTTCCAGTATACTGGTCGCTCATTCCCACTGGGAAAGCTATGTTGTACCTGAGGCGTACCTGGTAGTGGCCCAGGCAGATTAAACAATCCTGCACATTCTTCTAATAACTTCTCCATATCTACTCTTTCACGAACCCCCCCCCCCCCCCCTCGACATGTTGATGGCGTCATGGCTAAAAGCAGATGGGTGATATCCCATGCATCAGTTATAACTAATTTATTTTCGCTGCATTATGTCTCATGTTGGAGTAACCTCAAACATTTTTTTTTTTTTTTTAGAAAAAAAGCACTGGTTAACACGCATGGAAGATAGAACTTCCACACATATTCAGCAGTCTCCCTCTCCCACTCAGAAAGCCAACAACATGGAACCTAAAGAATTCATATATTTATCACCCACACCATTTAAACTACAGCATGGTGGATACAAACTCCCTAAACTCAATACACTCTGGCTAGCCATAGATACCAGCAATCCTGTATCTAACAATAACTTACAGGGTTTTCCTTTTATATAGCCGAATAGACAAATCTCTGCCACTGATTTTGCACTGGGATGCCCTTGATCGAACTAACTTGGTCACATCATCCACTATACCACTTAACACAGGGGAATGGATGTTACACTGATTCCACCAACTATGCATCTGTGGACTTTTTGAACAATGTGTTCCATTTGCTTGCACCTTGGACATCATGGTTTCGTACAGAAATAATGAATGTGGCCTGGAGTGCCACACCTATAACACACAATCTCCATATTAAACACTACCTGCTTCTCCCTAGTTACTGAATCAGGTTCAGTCAAAGCTACTGCAGATATCACTATCTTATCCAAGATTCTCAGAAACTTTCCATGACATTTTGGATGGCAGGCCCTGCAAAAACACATCAAGCGCCCATTGTTCTGCCTCCTGGAAAATGGCTTTATTGGCATGATCAGCGCCTTCATTAATTATACATGTTGTCATTGATTTGCCTGATGCAATCCACAAAAACTTCTGCTGATTCTCCCTGCTTCTGTACTACACCATTAAATTGTTCATGATAATACCGCAAGGTATTCTTCTTCCTGGATCGATCCACTAACATCCCTTGAAAGCTGGCAAAGGCCTGAGTGTACTGCAATTTTTCATGGTCTATCATGTTATGTTCTGACACCCCTTACCAATTTATATTTCACCAAGTTACATTTAACAAATTGTTCATCACTCCAGTTCCATAAGGTCACAGCGGCATGCAAACTATCCACAAATACAAAGATATCTTCCCCAGATTTACCAGAAAATGGTGCCCCCACTGAGGCCATACCAACATCCAGGATAGGTGAACACATCCCCGAAGATGACTCTTCCCTTCTTTCACCCTTCAAATGATTCACTTTTCCATATGAAACTGCATTATCAGCTCTAACCTCAGCTACCTCAATCACATTTGCTCTCTCCCAATCTTTCTCACATTAGCACACTGTGACCCTCAATTAGACAAAACAAAAAAATTGTTAGCAAAGTTAGTGTCTTACAACATTTATGACTGAAATATAATTACAGGATCAGAAAAGACACAAACGTAGAAATTGTTGTTGGTATATCACTTACATAAAAGCAGATATCCTCTGCAAACATTAAAATCTCCTACCAGGAAATTACTCCCTCCCCCCCCCCCCCCATGAACCATGGACCTTGTTGTTGGTGGGGAGGCTTGCGTGCCTCAGTGATACAGATAGCCTTACCGTAGGTGCAACCATAACGGAGAGGTATCTGTTGAGAGGCCAGAAAAACATGTGGTTCCTGAAGAGGGGCAGCAGCCTTTTCAGTAACTGCAGGGGCAACAGTCTCGATGATTGACTGATCTGACGTTGTAACACTAACCAAAACGGCCTTGCTGTGCTGATACTGTGAATGGCTGAAAGAAAGGGGAAACTAAGGCCATCATTTTTCCCGAGGGCATGCAGCTTTACTGTATGATTAAATGATAAAGGTGTCCTCTTGAGTAAAATATTCTGGAGGTAAAATAGTCCCCCATTCATATTTCCAGGTGGGGACTACTCAAGAGGACGTCGTTATCAGGAGAAAGAAAACTGATGTTCTATGGACTGGAGTGTGGAACATGAGATCTCTTAACAGGGCAAGTAGGTTAAAAAATATAAAAAGAGAAATGGATAGGTTAAAGTTAGATATAGTGGGAATTAGCGAAGTTCTGTGGCAGGAGGAACAAGACTTTTGGTCAGGTGAATACTGGGTTATAAATACAAAATCAAATAGGGGTAATGCAGGAGTAAGTTTAATACTGAATAAAAAAATAGTAATGCAGGTAACCTACTACAAACAGCATAGTGAACGCATTATTGTGGCCAAGATAGACACGAAGCCCACACTACAGTAGTGCAAGTTTGTATGCCAACTAGCTCTGCAGATAACAAAGAATTTGAAGAAATGTATGATGAAATAAAAGAAATTATTCAGATAGTGAAGGGAGACGAAAATTTAATAGTCATGGGTGACTGGAATTCGACAGTAGGAAAAGGAAGAGAAAGAAATGTAGTAGGTGAATATGGAATGGTGGTAAGAAATGGAAGAGGAAGCCGCCTGGTAGGATTTTGCACAGAGCATAACTTACTCCTAGCTAACACTTGGTTCAAGAATCATGAAAGGAGGTTGTATACATGATAGAGGCCTGGAGATACTGGAAGGTTTCAGATAGATTATATAATGGTAAGACAGAGATTTAGGAACCAGGTTTTAAATTGTAAGACATTTCTGGGGCAGATGTGGACTCTGACCACAATCTATCGGTTATGAACTGTAGATTAAAACTGAAGAAACTGCAAAAAGGTGGGAATTTAAGGAGATGGGATCTGGATACACTGACTAAACCAGAGGTTGTACAAAGTTTCACGGAGAGCATAAGGAAACAATTGACAACAATGGGGGAAAGAAATACAGCAGAAGAAGAATGGGTAGCTTTGAGCGATGAAGTAGTGAAGACAGCAGAGGATCAAGTAGGTAAAAATATGAGGGCTAGTAGAAATCCTTGGGTAACAGAAGAAATATTGAATTTAATTGATGAAAAGAGAAAACATAAAAATGCAGTAAGTGAAGCAGGCAAAAAGGAATAAAAACATCTCAAAAATGAGATCAACAGGAAGTGCAAAATGGCTAAGCATGGATGGCTAGAGGACAAATGTAAAGATGTAGAGGCTTATCTCACTAGGGGTAAGATAGATACTGCCTACAGGAAAATTAGAGAGACCTTTGGAGAAAAGAGAACCACCTGTATGAATCTCAAGAGCTCAGATGGAAAATGAGTTCTAAGCAAAGAAGGGAAAACAGAAAGGGTAAAAGAGTATGGTCTATACAAGGGTGATATACTTAAGGGCAATATTATGGAAATGGAAGAGGACATAGATGAAAATGAAATGGGAGATATGATACTGTGCGAAGAATTTGACAGAGTACTGAAAAATCTAAGTCAAAACAAGGCCCCAGGAGTATATAATATTCCATTAGAAATACTGATAGCCTTGGGAGAGCCAGTCACAACAAAACTCTTACCATCTGGTGAGCAAGATGTATGAGACGCCAAAATATGCTCAGCCGTCAAGAAGAATATAGTAATTCCAGTCCCAAAGAAAGCAGGTGTTGACAGGTGCAAAAATTACTGAACTATCAGTTTAATAAGTCATGGCTGCAAAAGAGTAACACAAATTCTTTACAGACAAATGGAAAAACTGGTAGAAGGTGACCTCGGGGAAGGTCAGTTTGGATTCCATAGAAATGTTGAAATATGCGAGGCAATACTGACCTTAGGACTTATCTTAGAAGAAAGATTAAGTAAAGGCAGACCTATGTTTCTAGCATTTGTAGACTTAGAGAAAGCTTTTGACAATATTGACTGGAATAGCCTCTTTCAAATTCTGAAGGTGAGAAGGGTAAAATACAGGGAGCTAAAGGCTATTTACAATTTGTACAACAACCAGGTGGCAGTTATAAGAGACGAGGGTCATGAAAGGGAAGCACTGGTCTGACTAAAAGGAGGGATTTATTGGTAGGACACATTCTGAGGCATCAAGGGATCACCAGTTAAGTATTTGAGGGAAGCGTGGAGGGTAAAAATTGTAGAAGGAGACTAAGAGACGAATACACTAATACTGCAGTAGTTACTCAGAGATTCCTTGCACAGGGTAGGGTAGCATGGAGAGCTGTATCAAATCAGTCCTGGACTGAAGATCACAACAATAACAACAACAACATTGCATAAGAGCTCACATTTATCAATCTGTAATCTCAAGCTATGCAGCCTCAATATTTCAAGTGCTTCTACCAAACTGGCATTATAATCCTCTAAGGACGGTCTAAAAGCAACAGCACTGTCTGAGTAAATGAACAGTGAACAGTTCATCGACTTGCAAACCCATCATGCCAAAATTCATTAATTTTTGGAATGTACCAACACAGTCTTCAATTCCATGGGCATTTTTTTGTACTCACAGTGCCCACAATGTGTACTGAAAGTTGTTTATTTGTTGGTCCTTCTCATCCAGTAATACCTGGTAGTATAATTTTGTCAGATCTAATGTTAAGAAATACTTCGCTATCCATAATCTATCTATCTGCATGTGGAAAACGGAAGACTGTTGACTTAGCAATCAGCCACTATCCACCCTTTCTGTTTATCACTGCTGTCCATTATCTTTGGGATCGTTATATGTGGGAAGTTCCATTTGTCAGTATCTGAAACTGAATATTGTCTTTTAACACTTGCTGTAGCTCTTGCTTCTGTGCTTGTGGTACCCTGTATGGTCTAGAACAGATTACACATGCCTCAGCTAATCACAATGACTTATCTTATGCTTGGCAGTATTTTTACGGGTCAAATGATCACTCACTAAATGAAATACATTATGGTAAGTGGTGCAGAGTTCTAGAACTGACTGTTTTTCCAGGGCATTCAAATGTTTGATGCTAGGGTTAACTTGACCCATAAGTTTCTAATTCACAGACTCTCATTTGCATGGTTAATGACTGTCATTGTGTTTCTTAAAGAAATACTGCCTATTATTCCCCATTATGCAGGATCTACCTGTCCCCCACAAAGTAATATTTTTGAGTCACTTCTAGACCACCACCAATTTTCAATTTTGTATGTACTGTTCCATCATTATTCATCACTTTACAAACTAAGCTTTTAATTTGTATGATCCATTATGATTTATGTCAACATCTATCTCTTCAAGATTTCTTGTGTGTAAGGATGATTTGTGCTCCACTGCTTATGAGAAATTGCAATCTTTTGGTATTATTTTGTGGACACTATAACTCAATAAATTCATTTTTGTTCCCACTATCTATCGACAACATGCTACCTGGGTTGGCATAACTGACTGCTCCCTTATGCCTGTTTCTGTTTCCCAGTTTTTTTACTTCTTTCTTTACACAGTCCAGGGTTACTCCATACAGTGTTGAGCTAGCTGCCCTCATCTCTTACATTTGTAACATGCCACTTGTACTGCATTCATGCAGAAACTATTGAGTCCCAGTAAATTTTACATTTCACACCATGTGACTTGGAGCCCATGTCTTTGTACGGTTCCTATAGAAATCCCTATATCCCTCATATCTACTTTTCCAGTTATTCCTACTCTCTCTCTCAATTCACATAGCTCCTTGCACATTTCTTCAAAAATGGATAACAAGTGTGACTGATCCATTGTCCCGCCTGTCCCCCCTTGTGTTGTTTGTATGGTGGTGTTGAATTGACTGTGTGTACCCATTTTTTATATCTGTACTCTCATGTTTGATGGCTACTTCTGCCTCACTTCACATATCTGCTGGTGGTTTGGCAGTCTCTTGCATTCTGCCCTGGCTTCTCATAGATGTAGCATTTGACTCTCTTGTTATGCCTGAACTTCAGGAAGCTTGCTTTGCAACCAGATTTCTTTCCCCTGAGTGATACAGATGCTAATTCTTCAGTGAGTGCAATATCTTTTGCTTTGCTTAGCATAATACATTTCCCTCTAGCTCATACTATTATATCGATTCTCCTACCGTATATCTGTTGAATGAAAATTGCATGTCTTAACTTTCAGTCAAACACTCAGCTACCTTCAAACTCTGATGGCTGCATCACCCTGTGAATTGCCTCTCTCAGTTGATTTTGTGAGCCTCACTGTGCTGCAGGTTCATTTTTCTATTGACTGCTTAAAAACTACTTGTGTACACAGAAATTCAAAGTTCTTTCATTAGTATAATTGTCCAATAATAATATCCTGACATTATGCCAAGTTACTGTTAAGACCTTAACAATTAGCTTACTTTGGGTTGAGCCAACTATTCTAGTTTTAACAAGTTTCAAGAGGATATTGTGTTTTGATGTTGAATCTGATTTGAATGCTGTATATCAGTTTATAAGGAATTTATTTAATTTATCTTCAGTGACATCAGAAGACTGGGGAATTAGCTTAAGGGCGTCTGTAATGCAGATAAACAGCCTCACTGATCTATGGTAGAAACATCTGCTTCATTTATGCATGACATTTTGTTTTACTCATGGTGACGGCAGCAGCAGTGGTGATGGCTGTGGCACAGGAAGCAGTGAGTCTTTGTGGCAGCTGGTGTCAGTGATGTATGGCTGTGAGGAATGGTGCCTTACCTCTTTTTGGCAGAAATAAGAATAATGATTGTCACTAGTGTGGCATCTGGTGAGGGCAGGGTTTAATGTTGCTTCCTCTCCCTTGCTGGAATGGGGGCCCATTGCTCAAAGTCCTTTGCTTAGCTGATCCACACATTGGAAACCGCTGAGCTATGAATTCACACAAGTATGAGTTAGCAACCAGATGCTTACAGCAGGCCTGATAAAAATAAGTCACTGAAAATCTCAGTGTGGCCATTGGTTGAGGTAACTGGTGCCTTCAGTGGTGCTGGATGAACAATCAACACAGTCATTTATACAGAGGAAACGGTACCCTGTGGGACACAGAGGAGCTGCATTTAAATTTAGAATGTATGCCCATTGTCTCAGCTAGAGTACCTAGTTTTGCTCCTAAGGTCTCCTACTTTAATGCTGACTGCTGCTGTTGTAGACCACAACAATCTGCCACATTCTCTTTCGTTACATGGCTTAAAATAACCTTTTATTTAGTATTCTTCACTTCTGCATAGTTTCAGCAGTGGAGCTATTTTCAAGTGTGTAGTATAAACCATCAAACAGATGTACTTGGAATGCCGCAAAATGTACACAGGTCATACACTATTAAAATGCTGTGGCATGAGCAGCTTTTAGGATAAACAACATGAAAAGTGTTCCTTGAACAGCTCTTGGTAGCTGTTCAAGAAATACTGGTAGCATGTTGTTTATTTTGAAACCCAGCCACCCAACTGCATTTTAACATTGTGTGATCAACCTAACAATGGAAAATCAAGGGTGGAAGTAACTATATAATGAAAAGAATAGTTGCTACTCACCATACAGTGCAGTTGCTGAGTCACAGAAAGGCACAACAAGAAGACTGTTAGAAATAGCTTTCACACACACACACACACACACACACACACACACACACCTGGTTCAAGCTGCCAGAGACTGGCTATTTGTGTGTGAGTTGCATTTGTGTGTGTGTGTGTGTGTGTGTGTGTGTGTGTGTGTAGTAGTAGTAGTAGTAGTAGTAGTAGTATTTTTGATAAAGATGATTTCAGTCAGAAAATATGTTTTGTCTGGGTACCCTACCCAACTAAATGATCTGTCAGGTATTATGCCGGGTACTGTAGCAAATGACATTAATGGAAGCATGTATGAAAAATAAGGGAAAGGAAACCACTCATCTATAGCAGATAAATCTATGGAGCACAGAAACACTTAACCGAAAACAGCATTCACACTAGCTTTCAAGCACTAGCTCCTTTTCTAGCAAAACTATACAAATTCATGCACACAACCACACAGACACTCAATTGCACACTGCACACTCCCGTGGCCACAAAAAAACTGGTTATTGATACTCGATTATTGAAAGCAGTTACCTGAGCTGATGAAAGTGGAGAGGGGGTAGGAAATGAAGCAAGATGTAGTGGGATATAGGCAGGTCTTTGAATAGATAACTGCACAGCTTCACAATAAGACGAAAAGAGTACAAGGGGGAGAGCAAAATGAGATGTAGGAAGAGGGAGTGGAGGTGAAGAGGGGGGGGGGGGGAAAGAGAAGGATGAAGAAGAAGAAGGAGGAAGGGAGAGGTGCGAGGGTTTGAAAAGAAAGGGGGAGGGGAGGGAGAGAGGGGGGGGGGGGAGAGAGAGAGAGAGAGAGAGAGAGAGAGAGAGAGAGAGAGAGAGAGAGAGAGTACCCGCATGACTGGACTGGGGGGGGGGGTAATTGATGGGAGAATGCATGATCTGGATGGAGAAGGAATGGTGTGGACAGAAGGGAAAAGGTAAGGTAATTGGGTGAGGTAGTCAGTTGATACTGTTATCCGTTCATTACCATTTGTCAGTGCGGGAAACCTTCCAAGAGGTCAAATACAGTAAGATGTAATGAAGCAGCTGCAGAAGGAATTGATACAAGACATCTTGCAGGTAAATGAATGCATGTTTTCATTATTCCATTATGTAACAATAATGGAAGATTCTGGATGGAGCAATAAGAAGAATAAGGGAAAGGCAACCAGTCAGCTACTGCAGATTGATGCGTGGAGCACAGAAACCTGGAACTGAAGACAGCATTCACTCTAGCTTTCAAGCACTAGCTTTTTTTATATTATAAGTGTATACACACACACACACACACACACACACACACACACACACACACACAAAAGCCTCACCCACCCAAACGCACACTCCTATGAGCAAGGCAAGACTGATTATTGATACTCCATTACTGAAAGCAGTTGCCTGAGCTGATGAAGATGGAGAGGGGGTAGGGAGGGATACAAAAACTGTGTAGCAGGAAACAGGCAGGTCTCTGCACAGATGACTCCCCGGCCACAGAAAACAAAATGAGTACGGAGGGTACAGCAAAAAGAGATAGGAGGAGGGTGGATTGCAAGGGTGCAGGATGTGCTGAAGTACACAGACGGGAATTGTCTCTCTAGCATATCCTGCCCTTGCAATATCCTTTGGTAGCAATCAATGACAATCTTTACCACTTTATCGGCAATAACATTCCCCCTTTTTGGTTTCAGAATTAATAAAATAACCATTTCTGTTTTCAGTTTCCTTGCTTGTCGGACCACATACTCGCTAACATTGCATTCTGACATTGTTTTGTTTTGACCAAGAGGGTGGAGCTAAAGTTAAAATTTGAATTTTTTCAGGTACTCTTCCACTGGCCTCTTTTTCTTTCATTAACAGTATCATGGCATCAAAATCTTTGGATTTCTTAACAATTTCATCATCAAATTTTTCCTTTCTACAATCAGAATCTACAATACTGCAATCTAATGCTTGGCACACTTTTCTTACCAAAACACACTTAACTTTTTCTAGCTTCTTTTTGCCATATGAAGCCTTGCTGTGATTTGGAATGAAGTGAAGTTTTAAGGGAGAGCACCCCAAATAATGTAAAGTTTTATTTGCATCCTCAATACTTTGACATTTTAGTATTGATTAGTGCAATGTCACCTCCAGTTTGTCTGCATCACTTTCATTTATATCACTGATGTCAGTTGTCTGTTCACAAATCTTATAATGTGTTGTGCACAGTTTTTGGCCTGGTTTTACAAAGATTCTTTTAGCACTTAATATTTTAGACAAAGATGAGCAAACTGACCTCAAAGAATTTTTAACTATTTGTTTGTGTTTTTTGAAAGGATCACAACAAGTTCTTTGAGCAAAAAAATGGCTCTGAGCACTATGGGACTTAACTTCTGAGGTCATCAGTTCCCTAGAACTTAGAACTACTTGAACCTAATTAACCTAAGGACATCACACACATCCATGATAGTAAAAAAATTTTTACACTTAAAGTTATACTTAAATATGCTAATTTGAAACAGTGAGGCAGTGAGACAGTGAGTGGATGAACTTACTACTTAAAGTGACCCTTTTCCATTACAGAAAGAAGTATTATATTTCGGATGTGTGTGTCAATTAGCACAAGACCCATTAAAGTTTTTATTTTATTAGAAAGCTTACTATCTAGGGGGTTATTTAAAATGGAAAACAGGTTCCCAGCAGGTTGGAGAAATGTGATGTAAGCATTTTTCCACATCCTCGCAATTTTTCTGAAATCAAAAATTGAGATACATTAATATATTTTAAAAATATTCTTTGTAACTTTACTACTTCAATAACTGGGTATCTGTTAACTGTATACCTTACTTAACTTCTGAAAAAATTCCAAATCAAGAGCTTCATCAACATCTGAGTTATGGGCATTTATGTACATGAGTACAATTTCTCATTGACATTCTTGTACAGCACAGTCATCAGAATACCATTACATTTAAAATTCGATATAAAATAAGTTGTAGTCTGAGACCAAAAAGATTTTCCGAAAGTTTCTATGTTATATGTATAAGAAAACATGCAAAGCTTTGTGAAAATCTGAGATAGTGGGCTACAAATCCTTGAATTATTGAGCGTTTTGATGTGGAATGACCCAAGTGCCTACCACCTGCAGATGAGTGCCCTCACAGAAAATTCTAATACAACGTTGGCAGATATGTACATTGATGTAAAACAGAGAGACTAGACATAATACTGTTAACGCATTTCCATACAACACACTGAAGTAAAACACTTTGTTATACATTTTTTTTCCTGACCCTCACTTCAGAGGCTAGAACAACATTGGATACAATTTTGTTTCATGCTGATGATGTTGAGGAAGATTATGTTAAATGTCTCATCACCAGGATTGAAGAAGCAAGATAGCTGCTATGCTTTTGGACCTTGGACTATGCATGTTAAAATGCTAATACCTACCTGTAATCTATGCCCCAGTGTGCTTCTTTCCAGTTGCAAAGAGAGGGGCTGACCAAGACTTGAACTCAGGACCTTTACCTTTTGCAAGCAAGTGCTCTACTGACCGAGCTATTCAAGCATAACCTACAACTCATCCTCACAGCATTACTCTCATCAGTACCTGATCTCCTACTTTCCAAGTTTTGTATCAGCACACATTTCATTCTGGAAACATATCTTTTATTTCATTCTGGAACAATATCTTTTATTCCGTGACTGTTGGTCCTGTAAGTTTTGCAGGAGAACTGTGAAGTTTGGAAGGTAAGAGATGACGTACTGGCAGAAGTAAAGATTTGATGATGGATAGTGATTTGAACTTGGATAGCTCAGTCAGTAAAGCACTTGTCCACAAAAGACAAAGGTCCAAGTTCAAGTTGTGATTTGACACACATTTTTAATCTGCCAGGAAGTTTCATATCGGTGCACGCTCCACTGAAGAGTGAAAATTTCATTCAGATGTCATTCGGCTGGGTACTGAGACTCGAAAAATTCATGGGAATGAGGTTGTAGAAACTGCATCCAAAGAGGCATCAACCTTGTACAGTGTGAACCAATTTGCTATCCCTCTCAAGCCATGACGTCATTGTTGAGAAGGTCTGTAATGTGTCTGTGGGGTGAATATGGCAGGAAGTGATGGATAACAAATTGTGATCGATGAAAGCAACTGTAAGAACATGGTGCAACTCACTTCAGCCAGTTCGGTGATGATGTCTGCTTAACACATTTTCAAATAGAGCATAGCTCTCTGATTCAAGGCTGCCTTCTGAGATGTAAAAACTATGTTGTGGTATACTTAAGACAGTTCACACATTTTGATAGATTGTGTTTTGAGTCATATCAGGAGGACAGAAGCCAATCTGTTGAAACATTTGCCCTCATTTTAAGCACCAATGAAATAAATCTAGTCCATGTTTTAAGATTTAGTATTGTACCTGATCTTCTATGTAAATTTCCAGGTTGTTGTTGGTGTGGTCTTCAGTCCTGAGACTGGTCTGATGCAGCTCTCCATGCTAATCTATCCTGTGCAATCTGCTTCATCTCCCACTATGTACTGCAGCCTAAATCCTTGTGAATCTGCTTAGTGTATTGATATCTTGGTCTCCCTCTATGATTTTTACCCTCCACACTGCCCTCAAATACTAAATTGGTGATCCCTTGATGCCTCAGAACATGTCCTACCAACCGATCCCTTCTTCTAGTCAAGTTGTGCCACAAACTCCTCTTCTCCCCAATTCCATTCAGTACCTCCTTATTAGTTATGTGATCTATCCATCTAATCTTCAGCATTCTTCTGTAGCACCACATTTCAAAAGCTTCTATTCTCTTCTTGTCCAAACTATTTATCGTCCATGATTCACTTCCATACAAATATTTTCATAGATGACTTCCTGACACTTAAATCTATACTCGATGTTAACAAATTTTTCTTCTTCAGAAGTGCTTTCCTTGCCATTGCCCCAGTCTACATTTTGTATCCTCTCTACTTCGACCATCATCAGTTATTTTGCTCCCCAAACAGCAAAACTCCTTTACAACTTTAAGTATCTCATTTCCTAACCTAATTCCCTCAGCTTCACCTGACTTAATTCGACTACATTCGATTATCCTCGATTTGCTTTTGTTGGTGTTCATCTTATATTCTCCTTTCAAGACACTGTCCATTCCGTTCAATTGCTGTTCCAAGTCCTTTGCTGTCTCTGACAGAATTACAATGTCATCGGCGAACCTCAAAGTTTTTACTTCTTCTCCACGGATTTTAAAACCTACTCTAAATTTTTCCTTTGTTTTCTTTACTGCATGCTCAATACACAGACTGAATAACATCGGGGATAGGCTACAACCCTGTCACACTCCCTTCCCAACCACTGCTTCCCTTTCATGTCCGTCGACTCTTATAACTGCCATCTGGTTTCTGTACAAATTGTAAATAGCTTTTCGCTCCCTGTATTTTACCCCTGCCACCTTCAGAATTTGAAAGAAGCTATTCCAGTCAATATTGTCAAAAGCTTTCTCTAAGTCTACAAATGCTAGAAACATAGGTCTGCCTTTACTTAATCTTTCTTCTAAGATAAGTCGTAAGGTCAGTATTGCCTCACGTGTTCCAACTTTTCTACGGAATCCAAACTGATCTTACCCAAGGTCTGCTTCTATCAGTTTTTCCATTCGTCTGTAAAGACTTCGCGTTCGTATTTTGCAGCCGTGACTTATTAAACTGATAGTTCGGTAATTTTCACATCTGTCAACATCTGCTTTCTTTGGGATTGGAATTATTATATTCTTCTTGATGTCCGAGGGTATTTCACCTGTCTCATACATTTAGCTCACCAGATGGTAGAGTTTTGTCAGGACTGGCTCTCCCAAGGCTGTCAGTAGTTCTAATGGAATGTTGTCTACTCCTGGGGCCTTGTTTCGACTCAGGTCTTTCAGTGCTCTGTGAAACTCTTCACGCAGTATCATATCTCCCCTTTCATCTTCATCTACATCCTTTTCCATTTCCATAACATTGTCCTCAAGAACATCAACCCTGTATAGACCCTCTATATACTCCTTCCACCTTTCTGCTTTCCCTTCTTTGCTTAGAACTGGGTTTCCATCTGAGCTCTTGATATTAATGCAAGTGGTTCTCTTTTCTCCAAAGGTCTCTTTAATTTTCCTGTAGGCAGTAATTATCTTACCCCTAATGAGATAAGCCTCTACATCCTTACAAATGTCCTCTAGCCATCCGCACTTAGCCATTTTGCACTTCCTGTCGATCTCTTTTTTGAGACATTTTTATTCCTTTTTGTCTGCTTCATTTACTGCATTTTTATATTTTCTCCTTTGATCAATTAAATTCAATATTTCTTCTGTTACCCAAGGATTTCTACTATCCCTCATCTTTTTACCTACTTGATCCCCTGCTGCCTTCACTATTTCAGCTCTCAAAGCTACCCATTCTTCTTCTGCTGTATTTCTTTCCCCCATTCTTGACTATCGTTCCCTAATGTTCTCTTATGAAATAAAGTCACTTATTTGGTACAATCCCACAGATTCTTTAAAACCACACCTAATGAAGGTTAGTGCTGAAAAATAGTACCCACAGCCATGTACCACCAAAACAAAATTAAAATTTAGCCTTGGATTAATAGGATGCTACCGATGGTTCATAAACGGTTTCACCAGGACAGCTAGACTATGACATGAACTCTTAAGGGGGCCAGGACGTCAAACGGGCTGACTTGGAGCAGGAGAGGCATCACAAGACATTTTAATTTCCAGTGTCTATACTTTTACAAATAAGTTCATAAAACTTTGTTAGCATCACCAGGAAGGATTCAGGATTCACACTCATTGCAGTGGAAGTTTGAAAACATAACAAAATAATTTTCTTTTTTATGTGCGAAATTTCATTATTTTTTCACTTACTAATGGCTGCATTTGTTGCTATAGGTACACTTTTCTCCATAAGTTAGAGAGATTCTTCAATGAATTTTGCACAGCATACATACCATAGGTGTATGAAACTCTAGAATTTATTTAATTTATGAAAAAATGAATGAGCTGTTATATTTCAAACTTCATGTTTAGAAAAAAAAACACAAACTTTATAGTTAATTACCTCAATTTTTACCACACTTTTTAATAGATTAGGAAAATTCTAGAGTTTCATACACCTTTAAGTATGGTTTGTATGCTGTGCAAAATTCATCGAAGAATCTCTCTTACTTATGAAGAAAAGTGCACCTATAGCTACAAATGATGCCATTAGTAAGTGAAAAAAATGATGAAATTTCACACGTAAAAAAAAAATTACTTCGTTATGCTTTCGAACTTCCACTGCTATGAGTGTGAATTCTGAATCCTTCCTGGTCATGCTGACAAAGTTTTATGAATTTATTTGTAAAAGTATAGACAGTGTAAATTAAAATGTCCTGTGGTGCTTCTCCTGCTCCAAGTCGGCCCGTTTGATGTCCTACCCCCCTAAGGAAAAAAGAAAAATCTGTGGGAGAACGAGCATGAAGATGCATTTCAGATGTTAAAAGAAGATAATACACTGAAGAGCCAAAGAAACTGGTACACCTGCCTAATATCATATAGCGCGCCAGCAAGCATGCAGAAATGCCGCAACACAACGTGGCATGGACTTGATTAACGTCTGAAGTAGTGCTGGAGGAAACTGACACCATGAATCCTCCAGGGCTGTCCATAAATCCATAACAGTATGAGGGGATGGAGATCTCTTCTGAACAGCACATTGCAAGGCATCCCAAATATGTTCAATAATGTTCATGTCTGGGGAGCTTGGTGGCCAGTGGAAGTATTTAAACTCAGAAGGTTGTTCCTGGCGCCATTATGTAGCAATTATGGATATGTGGGGTGTCGTTGTGTCCTGCTGGAATTGCCCCAGTCTGTTGGAAAATGCAATGAACACGAATGGATGCATATGATAAGGCAGGAGGCTTATGTACGTGTCACCTGTCAGAGTCATAGCTAGACATATCAGGGGTCCTATATCACTTCAACTGCACACACCCCACACCATTACAGTGCCTCCAGCAGCTTGAACAGTCCCTTGTTGATATGCAGGGTCTATGGATTCATGAGGTTGCCTCCATAGCTGTACATGCCCACCTGCTCAATATAAATCAAAACAAGACTCGTCCAACCAGGGAACATGTTTCCAGTCATCAACAGCCCAATGTCGGTGTGCAAGGGCCCAGGCGAGGTGTAAGGCTTTGTGTCGTGCAGTCAACATGGGTACATGAGTGGGCCTTTGGCTCTGAAAGCCCATATCGATGATGTTCCGTTGAATGGTTCGCATGCTGACGCTTGTTGCCAGCCCAGCATTGAAATATGCAGCAATTTGCAGAAGGGTCACACTTGGGTCACACTGAATGATTCTCACCGTTCTTGCAGGATCTTTTTCCAGCGGCAGCAATGTTGGAGATTTGATGTTTTACTGGATTCCTGATATTCATGGTAAACTCATGAAATGCTCAAGTCCCCACTTCATCGCGACTTCAGTGTTGCTATGTCCCATCGCACATGTGCCAACTATAACAACATATTCAAACTCTCTTAAATCTTGATAACATGTCATTTTAGCAACAGTAACCAATCTAATAAAAGTGCCAGACATTTGCTGTCTTATACAGGTGCTGCTGACCCCAACACCGTATTCTGTCTGTTTACATATCTCTGTATTTGAATATGTATGCCTACACCAGTTTCTTTGGCACTTCAGTGTAAATCCACCAATACTGCATTATTCGGATTTTCCAAAATGGTTCATTATAACTATCAATGCAAGCCAGGGTGCACTAGAAGCACTACTGGGTCAGGGCTAAACAGGAAATGACCTACCTGTTGCCTACACCTCCAGAATGCTTCATAAAGTGGAGCATATTACAGTACAATAGAGCAGGAACTGTTGGTTATAGCATTTCAGATCACATGTTTTCAGGAGAAAGTTCACAATATATCCTAAGCCACTAGAATGGGTAGCAAGTGTGACTGATCTATTGTCCAGCCTAGTGAAGTTCAGATGAAGTTTGATGAATTCGATTACAAGACTATATACAACAGTGGCAAAAGTAACAAAGGATCTGATGCAGTGCCACACAAGAGATATGCATAACTCAGAAGATGACGTTGAATACTCTGCTGGTTCTGTAGACACATTTGCAGAGCTAGAAATACGTAAGAGAAATAAAAAATTTTGAAGCAATTCCATGAGTTGCCCCAAGGCAGATGCCAATAAATATTTTCACATGTGCAAACATATAAAGAAACACCAAATGTGATTGGTTATGAAGCAAGATACTGCATAAAACATTTGAAAGTGAGAGAAGTCATGCCATTAGAAATAACAACTCCTGAACAGGTATTCAACAGATGTGATATTTGAATCGCTAGAGAAAGGTAACCAATATATTTTAACATTCCAGGATGCACTGACAAAATTCATTGTTGCTGAAACAATAAAAAAACAAGATAGTAAAATAGTAGCTTGCATCTTAGTGGTGAAGATTATTTCACAATTCAGACTACTGTATGTGTTATTAAGTGACCAACAGAGTAACTTCATGAGTGACACCCTGAAAAGAATGTGCAAGCTACTCAAAACCAAGAAGATACAGACTACAGTGCACCTTCTGCCGAGAAATGGGGTTTAGAATAACTGCATACAACCCTAATGGAATTTCTCAGCCTTTAGATCTACATGGCTCAAAATTATTGGGATCACTTGGGTACTTGTCGCTTTATGAATAATACCACATCATATACAGCAAAAGGATACATGCCACAGGAAGAATTTTTTGGAAGAGTGTGCAAAATACCAGGCACACTGCAGAAAGCACCCCCCCCCCCCCCCGGATAATACAATTATGAT
This sequence comes from Schistocerca cancellata, assembly GCF_023864275.1. NCBI lineage: Eukaryota > Metazoa > Arthropoda > Insecta > Orthoptera > Acrididae > Schistocerca > Schistocerca cancellata. Next base: position 762,769,406 of record NC_064626.1, on the reverse strand, counting down.
AATGTTTCACATGAATTAAAAGAGAAAAATGCAACAGATGCACCAACGACCGAGTGAGTTCAGCAAAAAATGTAAATTAAAAAAATAATGAATATTATAATTGAATGGCTGAAAGCAAGTGGAGACTACGGCCGTAATTTTTCCCGAGGGCATGCAGCTTTACTGTATGGTTAAATGATGATGGCGTCCTCTTGGGTAAAATATTCCAGAGGTAAAATAGTCCCCCATTCGGATCTCCGGGCGGGGACTACTCAAGAGGATGTCGTTATCATGAGAAAGAAAACTGGCGTTCTATGGATCGGAGCATGGAATGTCAGATCCCTTAATCAGGCAGGAAGGTTAGAAAATTTAAAAAGGGAAATGGATAGGTTAAAGTTAGATATAGTGGGAATTAGTGAAGTTCGGTGGCAGGAGGAACAAGACTTCTGGTCAGGTGACTACAGCGTTGTAAACACAGAATCAAATAGGGGTAATGCAGGAGTAGGTTTAATAATGAATAGGAAAATAGGAATGCGGGTAAGCTACTAAAAACAGCATAGTGAACGCGTTATTGTGGCCAAGATAGATACGAAGCCCACGCCTACCACAGTAGTACAAGTTCATACGCCTACTAGCTCTGCAGATGACGAAGAAATTGAAGAAATGTATGATGAAATAAAAGAAATTATTCAGATAGTGAAGGGAGATGAAAATTTAATAGTCGTGGGTGACTGGAATTCGTCAGTAGGAAAAGGGAGAGAAGGAAACATAGTAGGTGAATATGGATTGGGAGTAAGAAACGAAAGAGGAAACCGCCTGGTGGAATTTTGCACAGAGCACAGCCTAATCATAGCTAACACTTGCTTCAAGAATCATAAAAGAAGATTGTATACATGGAAGAAGCCTGGAGATACTGACAGGTTTCAGATAGATTATATAATGGTAAGACAGAGATTTAGGAATGAGGTTTTAAATTGTAAGACATTTCCAGGGGCAGACGTGGACTCTGACCACAATCTATTGGTTATGAACTGTAGATTAAAACTGAAGATACTGCAAAAAGGTGGGAATTTAAGGAGATGGGACCTGGATAAACTGACTAAACCAGAGGTTGTACAGAGTTTCAGGGAGACCATAAGGGAACAATTGAAAGGAATGGGGGAAAGAAATACAGTAGAAGAAGAATGGGTAGCTTTGAGGGATGAAGTGGTGAAGGCAGCAGAGGATCAAGTAGGTAAAAAGACTAGGGTTAGTAGAAATCCTTGGGTAACAGAAGAAATATTGAATTTAATTGATGAAAGGAGAAAATATAAAAATGCAGTAAGTGAAGGAGGCAAAAAGGAATACAAACGTCTCAAAAATGAGATTGACAGGAAGTGCAAAATGGCTAAGCACGGATGGCTAAAGGACAAATGTAAGGATATCGAGGCTTATCTCACAAGGGGTAAGATAGATACTGCCTACAGGAAAATTAAAGAGACCTTTGGAGAGAAGAGAACCACTTGTACGAATATCAAGAGCTCAGATGGAAACCCAGTTCTAAGCAAAGAAGGGAAAGCAGAAAGGTGGAAGGAGTTTATAGGGGGTCTATACAAGGGGTATGTACTTGAGGACAATATTGTGGAAATGGAAGAGGATGTAGATGAGGATGAAATGGGTGATATGATACTGCATGAAATGTTTGACAGAGCACTGAAAGACCTGAGTCGCAACAAAGCTCCAGGAGTAGACAACATTCCATTAGAACTACTGACAGCCTTGGGAGAGCCAGTCCTGACAAAACTCTACCATCTGGTGAGCAAGATGTAGGAGACAGGTGAAATACCCTCAGACTTCAAGAAGAATATAATAATTCCAATCCCAAAGAAAGCAGTTGTTGACAGATGTGAAAATTATCGAACTATCAGTTTAATAAGTCATAGCTGCAAAATACTAACATGAATTCTTTACAGACGAATGGAAAAACTGGTAGAGGCCGACCTCAGCGAACATCAGTTTGGATTCCGTAGAAATGCTGGAACAAGTGATGCAATACTGACCCTATGACCTATCTTAGAAGCCAGATTAAGGAAAGGCAAACCTACGTTCCTAGCATTTGTAGACTTAGAGAAAGCTTTTGACAATGTTGACTGGAATACTCTCTTTCAAATTCTGAAGGTGGCACGGGTAAAATATAGGGAGGGAAAAGCTATTTACAATTTGTACAGAAACCAGATGGCAGTTATAAGAGTCGAGGGACATGAAAGGGAGGCAGTGGTTAACCTCTCCCCGATGTTATTCAATCTCTATATTGAGCAAGCAGTGAAGGAAACAAAAGAAATATTTGGAGTAGGTATTAAAATCCATGGAGAAGAAATAAAAATTTTGAGGTTTGGCGATGACATTGTAATTCTGTCAGAGACAGCAAAGGACTTGGAACAGCAGTTGAACGGAATGGATAGTGTCTTGAAAGGAGGATATAAGATGAACATCAACAAAAGCAAAACAAGGATAATGGAATGTAGTCGAATTAAGTCGGGTGATGCTGAGGGAATTAGATTAGGAAATGAGACACTTAAAGTAGTAAAGGAGTTTTGCTATTTGCGGAGCAAAATAACTGATGATGGACGAAGTAGAGAGGATATAAAATGTAGACTGGCAATGGCAAGGAAAGCATTTCTGAAGAAGAGAAATTTATTAACATTGAGTATAGGTTTAAGAGTCAGGAAGTCGTTTCTGAAAGTATTTTTATGGAGTGTAGCCATGTATGGAAGTGAAACATGGATGATAAATAGTTTGGACAAGAAGAGAATAGAAGCTTTTGAAATGTGGTGCTACAGAAGAATGCTGAAGATTAGATGGGTAGATCACATACCTAATGAGGAAGTATTGAATAGGATTGGGGAGAAGAGAAGTTTGTGGCACAACTTGACTAGAAGAAGGGATCGGTTGGTAGGACATGTTCTGAGGCATCAAGGGATCACCAGTTTAGTATTGGAGGGCAGCGTGGAGGGTAAAAATCGTAGAGGGAGACCAATAGATGAATACACTAAGCAGATTCAGAAGGATGTAGGTTGCAGTAGGTACTGGGAGATGAAGAAGCTTGCACAGGATAGAGTAGCGTGGAGGGCTGCGTCAAACCAGCCTCAGGACTGAAGACCAAAACAACAACAACAACAATTGAACATAAAACCTGAAGCAGTTTAAGGCCAATGATACAGCATTATTGTACGACAAGAACATATGACAGGGTAGATCAAAGAAACTGGATAGTTTATGGAAAGGACCTTTTATGGTTGGGTGAACATAGGAACCAAATGCAGTTATTCACATTAAGAAAAATTGGTACCTCATGGCCATGGAAATTCACTAAAGGAATTTTTATAAATTTCAGATCAAGATACTGAAATTATGTTTTGCAGTCATATCCCAAATGCACTACTTAATCATGAGAATCTTACGACAAAACCAGAACTTTCATGCTGAGAAATTCCACTCATCGCCAGGACAATTTTATGATAGTGAAAGCTCAGAAATTTGGGCAAAGCAGAATGTGAAAAGGTACTACAAGCCTTAAGTTGCGACATACTGAAAATTCATAATTTTCAATGCCTAAAGATAAAGCACAAATTGCCCAGTCACAAAATGATTACTGTTATTCGATAATTTGACACATCAGTAGGGATCTGGCCAATGGTTCCTGCCTCTAATTCTGTTAAGGTTCTTTGAAAATGTCAAACGACATTAACACAGAAAGCCATGAAAATACTTCAGGATGACTGGCTGTATGAGCTGTAATGATGAGCAACCGTTTCCATTCCACTGGGTCATAATTTGTTAAACAATATTCCATCTATTAATCAATATTTTCCAGTGATTACTCCTTCCTTTTCTAAGGCCTCTATGGACTTCAGAGCAATGTTGGATCTTCCATTTGTTTGGCAGAAATGTTCAGTAGTGTAGCAATGATTGGGATATCACAAGTGTTGCATGTTCCTCAAATGGATTCCACAAAAGAGTGTCAGTATCCTTGTGTCCATGCCCATTTTTGTATACTACTCTGATCTCATGTTTCTAAAGCTTCAGTAACCATCTTACTAATAGCCATGATGGATCCTTCAAGTTTGACAGCCAGCATAAAGAACAGTATTCAGTGACAACAGTACATGGTGTGCCACGTAACTGGTCACACGATTAACAGATTACCCAAACAACTGCAAGACATTCTTTTATGGATCTGGAGAATCTTGGAGAATACTCTGGAGGAGTAAGGAATCATTCTTCAGTGCTTTTCTGGAGTGTCACAAGAACTACATCTAATCCATTATCACAGGACTGACACTATGTACATTATGTACATAATATCAGTACATATAGTATCAATACATCAGCACTACCAGTAATAGACATAGTACATTACTGATAGTACTATCACTATGCCTTCCATCTCAGCATTCTGCTTGACAGGAGCCAGTAATAGTGAAGATATTTATGTGGAGTAATGTTGTTGGTGCCAAGAAAGGCACATAAAAGGGAAAGTACAGAGCATTATGTTTACGTTGTAGGATGAAAGAACTGCAAAAGGTACAGAGAAGACTTGCTACTATGGACCTATAATCAAAAACATTAGGTGTTTTTCACACTGAGTGAATGATAATAAATTAGAGGTCAATGAGCCAAAAAAAAAAAAAAAAATTACAATTGCAAGCATCACAACTATGTTTCATTTGGGAAAGATATTTGTGTATTTAATGTGTTATAAATCAAACAATGGAAACACCAGGAAGGAATATCAACAATGTAAGAAAAGACAGATTGCTACTTACTGTAAAGAAGACTTATAAAGTTGCAGACAGGCACAATTAAAAGACACTCAGATGTAGCTTTTGGTCACAGCCTTTTTCACACACACAAGCAAGCACACCTCACACATGCACGACTGCCAGCTTTAGCATCTCAGGCCCTGTTTACTGCCCGAGATGCTGGAGTTGGCAGTCATGTGTGGCTGAGGTGTGCTTGCTTGCTTTTCTGTGTGTGTGTGTGTGTGTGTGTGTGTGTGTGTGTGTGTGTGTGTGTGTGTGTGTATGTGTGTGTGTGTGTGTGTGTGTGTGTGTCTTTTACTGTGGCGGAAAGCTAAAAATGTATAAAAATTAAATCGTCTGCCATGATAATTTTGATCATACAATGTAAGCTTTCATGGCCGGTATTGTCTTCACTTAAAACTTCCGGGCTGATAGGCCGTGGTCGAAGTATAAAACTATCTCCTGACGTTTTGTCTCCGACTGCGGGAGACATCCTCGGAGGTAAAACAGCAAACTGTGAAGAGAACTCGAGGAAGCGCTGATTATATAAGCAGTACAGTGGGCGCCACAGTCGATCACGTGGCGTCGGCTATGAGATTGTCTCTGGTGATGCCAACATTCTCGATTGAAAGTAATCGATCGTCACGCTTGCGGTGCAACGCTGACATCCTAATTTTATCCAGTTTAACACCTTTGTCTTTCCTGTTAAAATTATTACGATGTTTATCAATCTCGATAGCCTCTCTATACAAGGGTGCATAATAATGCAAGGTTTTTGATATGACGCTTGTCTCGCTGAATTTTATTTCATGATCACTTTCCTGGTAAACATGTTCCGCTACGGCCGATTTATCCGTGTGACCCAGGCGGCAATTCCTCTTATGTTCAACAAGACGGGTGTTCACACTTCTCTTTGTGGTACCAATGTAAACCTGTCCACAACTACAAGGAATTTTATATACCCCCGGTGTAGCCAAAGGGTGTCGTGCATCTTTTGCCGACCTTAAAAATTCTTTTATTTTCCTAGTGGGTCAGAAAGTAGTTTCCACGCCATACTTGCCTAAAACTTTCCCAATGCGATCTGTGACTTTACTAATGAACGGAAGAAAAACTTTTCCCTTGGGCGACTGTTGTTCGTCGTTGCTCCTGATTCTCTGCCTAGAGCGAAGTGTTCGATCTATATCCTTGCTGGAATCGCCATTCTTCACGAAAGTTGACCGTAGATGTTCAATCTCATCTTTTAAATAAACAGGTTCACAAAGTTTGTACGCCCTGTCTATCAAAGTTTTCATTACGCCTCTTTTTTGTCTAGGGTGGTGGTTTGATTCTTTGTGTGGGTAACGATCAGTATGTGTGGGCTTTCTATACACCATATGGCCCAACGTTCCGTCCCGTCGTTTAATCACAGACACATCTAGGAAATTCAATTGCCCATTCCTTGCCGTCTCCATAGTGAATTGGATTTACGGATTAATGCTATTTAAATGTGTCAGGAAGGCATACAACTCCTCTGCTCTGTGTGTCCATACTACGAACGTGTCATCGACATAGCGATACCATCTGGCTGGTCTCTTACTCACAGTCTGCAACGCCCATTGTTCAAAAGTCTCCATAAATAAATTAGCCACAGCAGGACTGAGAGGACTGCCCATAGCCACCCCATCAATCTGTTCATAAAAGTCATTATTGTATTGTAAGTAAGTTGTGGTGAGGCAGTGTCAGAATAATGCCACAATATCGGTAGGAAAAATATCCACTATGCATAAGATAGCTTCGTTTACCGGAATCATGGTAAATAACGACACAACGTTGAAACTGACGAGGATATCATCCAGGCCCACGCTCGTTTCCTTTAACTTATTCCGACACTGCCTCACCACATCTTACTTTCAATACAATAATGACTTTTATAAACAGATTGACGGGGTGGCTATGGGCAGTCCTCTCAGTCCTGCTGTGGCTAATTTATTTATGGAGACATTTGAATAACGGGTGTTGCAGACTGCCAGTAAGAGACCAGCCAGATGGTATCGCTATGTCGATGACACGTTCATAGTATGGACACACAAGCAGAGGAGTTGTATGCCTTCCTGACACATTTAAATAGCATTAATACGAAAATCCAATACACTATGGAGACGGCAAGGAATGGGCAATTGAATTTCCTAGATGTGTCTGTGATTAAATGACGGGATGGAACATTTGGCCATATGGTGTATAGAAAGCCCACACATACTGATCGTTACCTACATAAAGATTCAAACCACCACCCTAGACAAAAAAGATTTGTAATGAAAACTTTGATAGACAGGGCGTACAAACTTTGTGAACCTGTTTATTTAAAAGATGAGATTGAACAACTACGGTCAACTTTCATGAAGAATGGCAATTCCAGCAAGGATATAGATCGAACACTTCGCTCTAGGCAGAGAATCAGGAGCAACAACGAACAACAGTCGCCCAAGGGAAAAGTTTTTCTTCCGTTCATTAGTAAAGTCACAGATCGCATTGGGAAAGTTTTAGGCAAGTATGGCGTGGAAACTACTTTCTGGCCCACTAGGAAAATAAAAGAATTTTTAAGGTCGGCAAAAGATGCACGACACCCTTTGGCTACACCAGGGGTATATAAAATTCCTTGTAGTTGTGGACAGGTTTACATTGGTACCACAAAGAGAAGTGTGAACACCCGTCTTGTTGAACATAAGAGGAATTGCCGCCTGGGTCACACGCATAAATCGGCCGTAGTGGAGCATGTTTACCAGGAAGGTGATCATGAAATAAAATTCAGCGAGACAAGCGTCATATCAAAAACCTTGCATTGTTATGCACGCTTGTATAGAGAGGCTATCGAGATTGATAAACATCATAATAATTTTAACAGGAAAGACAAAGGTGTTAAACTGGATAAAATTTGGATGTAGCTTTGCACCACAAGTGTGACGATCGATTACTTTCAATCGAGAATGTTGGCATCACCAGAGACAATCTCATAGCCGACGCCACGTGATCGACTGTGGCGCCCACTGTACTGCTTATATAATCAGCGCTTCCTCGAGTTCTCTTCGTAGTTCGCCGTTTTACCTCCGAGGATGTCTCCCAGAGTCAGAGATGAAATGTCAGGAGATAGTTTTATACTTCGACCACGGCCTATAGGGCGGAAGTTTAAAGTGAAGACATTATAATTTTATCCACACTCTACCTAGCTGTCTAACAAAATGAGTACCCAGGCATTTACCTTTTCAACTTTTGTATCTTCTTGAGAGACTGGGATTGTTCATTGTAGCAATAATAATTTTTCATGTTTTTACATTTTGCTCTCTGAGTTTTTGAAAGATGCACATAATTCAGAAACAGTAAAACGTGGATTTGTTGGTCTATTTGAACATTCCTTTTCCTTGCATTTTTAAATTTACACTTTTAAATTTACTGTTTAATACTTTTCAAGTTATTTAATAATTTTCAGCGCCTACCTTTTATGTTGATAACACTTTTTTGCTACTATTGACGATGCTAATTTTAAAAAGATGTTTGTTTACAAACTTTGCTTTTATATAAACAGACATAGATTTTATTAAAAAGGAAAACACTGCATTTTCTGCAAAATTTTGCAGTACTTCAGGAAGTTTTTTTTCTTTTTAATATTGTTAACATGTTCTGCCAAGCACTGACAGAAAATTCAGTTAAAGACATAGAGACTGCAAATATTTTGAAATGTGGGTGTTTTTTGTCTTTATGAGCAATCAGGCTATATCTGTATTACATGTCGTCATTCTAAGATTTTTCTTTAGAGAAGCACTGTTTTTTCCATTCCACACAAAAACTTCTGATGGCCCAAAATTACTATTATAATCTCTCTCTCTCTCTCTCTCTCTCTCTCTCTCTCTCTCTCTCTCTCTCTTGTGATTTGGGGATGTGAGTGGAAATTATTAACTATTAGTTCTTTCAACTTAGTCACCAGTCCATTGAAAAACGAAGTAGACCAATTCTTATCTCACAAAAAATGGGTTATGATCTCAAAGTGTTGGTGACAACCAATTGTTGCATTTGCTTGGGAGACATTGATAAATACGGTAGAGAATGCTCGCATACAGCTCCTACCCCTTCAAAGGCAGGGCTACCTGCGAATGTAGTAATGAGATCTACAAATTAAGCTGCAACCACTGTGCTGCTTTCTACATGGGCATGCTGTGGTATATCGAGAGGTTGTAACAATGGAAAATTGTACTGAAATGCAGGAGGATCTGCAGCGAATTGACGCATGGTGCAGGGAATGGTAATTGAATCTCAATGTAGACAAGTGTAATGTGCTGCAAATACATAGAAAGATAGATCCCTTATCATTTAGCTACAAATTAGCAGGTCAGCAACTGGAAGCAGTTAATTCCATAAATTATCTGGGAGTACGCATTAGGAGTGATTTAAAATGGAATGATCATGTAACGTTGATTGTCAGTAAAGCAGATGCCAGACTGAGATTCATTGGAAGAATCCTAAGGAAATGCAATCCGAAAACAAAGGAAGTAGGTTACAGTACGCTTGTTCGCCCACTGCTTGAATACTGCTCAGCAGTGTGGGATCCGTACCAGATAGGGTTGATAGAAGAGATAGAGAAGATCCAACGGAGAGCAGTGCGCTTCGTTACAGGATCATTTAGTAATCGCGAAAGTGTTACGGAGATGATAGATAAACTCCAGTGGAAGACTCTGCAGGAGAGATGCTCAGTAGCTCGGTACGGGCTTTTGTTGAAGTTTCGAGAATATACCTTCAAAGCAGAGTCAAGCAGTATATTGCTCCCTACTACGTATATCTCGCGAAGAGACCATGAGGATAAAATCAGAGAGATTAAAGCCCACACAGAAGCATACCGACAATCCTTCTTTCCACGAACAATACGAGACTGGAATAGAAGGGAGAACCGATAGAGGTACTCAAGGTACCCTCCGCCACACACCGTCAGGTCGCTTGCGGAGTATGGATGTAGATGTAGATGTACATGTACATGTTAACTGCACCGATGGCCACTGACAAACTGTGACCAACAGACAGCTAGACCACACAGCTTGTACTTTCTGCCCAAAACCTGTGCTTCATTTCAGTGACTGCTTCACAGCAGCACCATCTAGATCCATCTTATCAATGCCAGATGTTCTGAGTTGCCTAGGTGGGAACTCTCTCTGCGATATTTCTAAGCTCTCATAAACCACCTGGCCTCATACTTCACTAGTCCCTGTCATAGATCTACCAATCCCCCTCACTGTTCCCATTCCAACACAACACAACACAGTCTTCTATTCTGTCCACTAGTCCTTTTCACCTTCTCCACTTCTCTCCTTTTCCACTCCCCCCCAATCAAACCTTATGACTGCAGATAGCAGCCCTACCCTGTCACCACCACATCCCTTCTTGCTTCCACAAGCAGCACTGTACCTACCCCCACCCCACCCTGCTATCCTCCCTCCTCCCCACAACAAACCTCCTCCTTAGCCCCACCACTGCACTGTTACTGTCATCGTACAAAGTTATGGGTGAGTCTAGCCACAATAGCCAGAGGTTGTGGTCATGCCTGTGAGTTGTGTTTGTGCTAATGTGTGTGTGTGTTTTCTACTTCAGAAGAAGGGCTGTTGGCCGAAAGCTTGAATGTATAGCAGTCTTTTCATTGTGCCTGTTTGTGACTCAATCTCCTCTATACGGTGAGTGCCAAACTATTCATTTCAAATTCATATCTCCTGCAACATCTATGGGTTTCTACGAGGCTTTGTCTTTTTACCTATTCAATCCTCTGCTGCTTTCACTATTTCATCTCTCAAAGCTACCTTGCATTTCTTTCCCCTGTATCAGACAGTCATTGCCCAATGCTCCCACTGAAACTATTACATCCCATCTCCTTAATTTCCTACCATTTTGAAAATAATTCATTTTTAATCTACAGTTCATAACCAGAACATTCTGGTCAGTTTCCGCGTCTGCACCAGGGAATATCTTACTTTTTATAATTTGGTTCCAAAATATATCTTACCAACACATGTTGTTGTTGTCCTCAGTCCTGAGACTGGTTTGATGCAGCTCTCCATGCTACTCTATCCTGTGCAAGCTTCTTCATATCCCAGTACTTACTGCAACCTACATCCTTCTGAATCTGCTTAGTGTATTCATCTCTTGGTCTCCCTCTACGATTTTTACCCTCCACACTGCCATCCAATGCTAAATTGGTGATCCCTTGATGCCTCAGAACATGTCCTTCCAACCGGTCCCTCCTTCTTGTCAAGTTGTGCCACAAACTCCTTTTCTCCCGAATTCTATTCAATACCTCCTCATTAGTTATGTGATCTGCCCATCTAATCTTCAGCATTCTTCTGTAGCACCACATTTCGAAAGCTTCTATTCTCTTCTTGTCCAAACTATTTATTGTCCATGTTTCACTTCAATACATGGCTACACTCCATACAAATACTATCAGAAACGACTACCTGACATTTAAATCTATACTCGATGTTAACAAATTTCTCTTCATCAGAAACGCTTTCCTTGCCATTGCCAGTCTACATTTTATATCCTCTCTACTTCAACCATCATCAGTTATTTTGCTCCCCAAACAGCAAAACTCCTTTACTACTTTAAGTGTCTCATTTCCTAATCTAATTCCCTCAGCATCACCCGACTTAATTCGACTACATTCCATTATCTTCATTTTGCTTTTGTTGATGTCCATTTTATATCCTCCTTTCAAGACACTGTCCATTCTGTTCAACTGCTCTTCCAAGTCCTTTGCTGTCTCTGACAGAATTACAATGTCATCGGCAAACCTCAACGTTTTTATTTCTTCTCCATGGACTTCAATTCCTACTCCGAATTTTTCTTTTGTTTCCTTTACTGCTTGCTCAATATACAGATTGAATAACATCGGGGACAGGCTACAACCCTGTCTCACTACCTGCCCAACCACTGCTTCCCTTACATGCCCCTCGACTCCACCTGGTTTCTGTACAAATTGTAAATAGCCTTCGCTCCCTGTATTTTACCCCTGCCACCTTTAGAATTTGAAAGAGAGTATTCCAGTCAGCATTGTCAAAAGCTTTCTCTAAGTCTACAAAGGCTAGGAACGTAGGTTTGCCTTTCCTTAATCTGGCTTCTAAGATAAGTCGTAGGGTCAGTATTGCCTCACTTGCTCTGATATTTTTACGGAATCCAAACTGATCTTCCCCGAGGTTGGCTTCTACCAGTTTTTCTAATTCGTCTGTAAAGAATTCGTGTTAGTACTTTGCAGCCATGACTTATTAAACTGACAGTTCGGTATTTTTCACATCTGTCAACAACTGCTTTCTTTGGGATTGGAATTATTATATTCTTCTTGACGTCTGAGGGTATTTCACCTGTCTCATACATCTTGCTCACCAGATGGTAGAGTTTTGTCAGGACTGGCTCTCCCAAGGCCATCAGTAGTTCCAATGGAATGTTGTCTACTACCGGGACCTTCTTTCACCTCAGGTCTTTCAGTGCTCTGTCAAACTCTTCACGCACTATCGTATCTCCCATTCCATCTTCATCTACATCCTCTTCCATTTCTATAATATTGTCCTCTAGTATATCGCCCTTGAATAGACCCTCTATATACTCCTTCCACCTTTCTGCTTTCCCTTCTTTGCTTAGAACTGGGTTTCCATCTGTGCTCTTGATATTCACACAAGTGGTTCTCTTTTCTCCAAAGGTCTCTTTCATTTTCCTGTAGACAGTATATATCTTAACCCTAGTGACATATGCCTCTACATCTTACATTTGTCCTCTAGCCATCCCTGCTTAGGCATTCTGCACTTCCTGTCGATCTTATTTTTGAGATGTTTGAATTCCGTTTTCTGCTTCATTTACTGCATTTTTACATTTTCTCCTTTCATCAATTAAATTCAATATTTCTTCTGTTACCCAAGGATTTCTACTAGCCCTCATCTTTTTACCTGCTTGATCTTCTGCTGCCTTCACTATTACATCTCTCAAAGCTACCCATTCTTCTTCTACTGTATTTCTTTCCCACATTCCTGTCAATTGTTCCCCTATGCTCTCCCTGAAATTCTGTACTATCTCTGGTTTAGTCAGTTTATCCAGGTCCCATCTCCTTAAATTCCCACCTTTTTGTAGTTTCTTCAGTTTTAATCTACAGTTCATAACCAATAGATTGTGGTCAGAGTCCACATCTGCCCCTGGAAATGTCTTACAATTTAGAACCTGGTTCCTAAATCTCTGTCTTACCGTTATATAATCTATCTGATACCTTCTAGTATCTCCGGATTCTTCCATGTATACAACCTTCTTTTATGATTCTTGAACCAAGTGTTAGCTATGATTAAGTTATGCTCTGTTCAAAATTTTACCAGCCTGCTTCCTCTTTCGTTGCTCTCTCCCAATCCATATTCACCTACTATGTTTCCTTCTCTCCCTTTTCCTACTGACGAATTCCAGTCACCCACGACTATTAAATTTTCATCTCCCTTCACTATCTGAATAATTTCTTTTATTTCATCATACATTTCTTCAATTTCTTCGTCATCTGCAGAGCTAGAGGCGTATGAACTTGTACTACTGTGGTAGGCGTGGGTTTCGTATCTATCTTGGCCACAATAATGTGTTCACTATGCTGTTTTTAGTAGCTTACCCGCATTCCTATTTTCCTATTCATTATTAAACCTACTCCTGCATTACCCCTATTTGATTCTGTGTTTACAACGCTGTAGTCACCTGACCAGAAGTCTTGTTCCTCCTGCCACCGAACTTCACTAATTCCCACTATATCTAACTTCAGCCTACCCATTTCCCTTTTTAAATTTTCTAACCTTCCTGCCTGATTAAGGGATCTGACATTCCATGCTCCGATCCATAGAACGCCAGTTTTCTTTCTCCTGATAACGATGTTCTCCTGAGTAGTCCCCGCCCAGAGATCCGAATGGGGGACTATTTTACCTCCGGAATATTTTACCCAAGAGGACGCCATCATCATTTAACCATACAGTAAAGCTGCATGCCCTGGGGAAAAACTACAGCTGTAGTTTCCCCTTGCTTTCAGCCGTTCACAGTACCAGCACAGCAAAGCCATTTTGGTTAGTGTTGCAAGGCCAGATCAGTCAATCATCCCGAGTGTTGCCCCTGCAACTACTGAAAAGGCTGCTGCCCCTCTTCAGGAACCACACGTTTGTCTGGCCTCTAAACAGATACCCCTCCGTTGTGGTTGCACCTATGGTACGGCCATCTGTATTGCTGAGGCATGCAAGCCTTCCCACCAACAACAAGGTCCACGGTTCATGGGGGTCGGTACCATCACATAGTCGATCTGAAACCTTCCAGTGTCTCCAACCTTCTATCATGATCCTTAAACCAAGTGTTAGTGATAATTAAAACTGTGCTCTGTGCATAATTTTAAAATGTGGTTTTCTCTTTCATTCCTTTCCCTCAGCCCATATTTTCTTACTGCTTTTTCTTTTCTTCCTCTCCCTGCTAACGAATTCCAGTCATCAATCACAATCAACTCTCCTCTCCCTTAACTACCTGAATAATTTTCTTATATGATCATGTATTCATTCAGCCCCTTCATCATCTGCAGAGCTAGTTGGCATATGAATATCTACTGCAGTAGTAAATGTTGGCTTTCTGTCTATTTTGGCTGATCTCATGCAGTCTGAATTACAGTGTAATACTGAATACTGTGCAACCAACATTGAGCAAGTGAAGGCTCTTTTAAAACAGGCATATCAAAACTGTGCTACATCCAGCTTTGCCAGTGTACCATCTTGCTGAAAAACCTAAGTTCCAGACAGCTATGTTTTTATTTGTGTATTCACAACACTCAAAATAACATTCAAATCAACATCTTATGTGACAGTTTCTTTGGGTTTTTTATGTGGGGATATGACATGTCTCTTGCTGGACACAACACTTGGCACATGAAGATTAGTGACAAATTTTGTTCAGGAAACAATGAGGGCATGTCTGGATTGTATGTGGGTCAGCAGTCTTTTCTCAGCTTGATTTGTGCTTCTGATGTACAAATCTTCTTGTCACAGAAGAATATGGTCTGCCTCGCAGCATCACAGAGCTCATCAAACAATGAAGTAAATTGCAACAACTGACTCACTTCACTCTAGCTATCTAGGACAGCACATATCTTACCTTCAGTGTGTAGGTATTCTCAGAGTTCCTTCTTGGGGATTCCATGCATTTTTGGTTCATTTACACCAAAAATTTTTGGCAAAGATCACAAAGATTGACTTGGATTTTCCAAAATCAGCACTTGAACTCCCCATGATGTAATCTTTCAAGTTATGCTTCTTCATCAGTATACAGGAATATTCATTTCACTGTACTAAGTCTGAATATTACGCCACAAAATTACAAACTGTGAATGTCAGGTATTTAAAGAAGCAAACCATACTTGCTGCTGTGCATCCCCGTGTGAAGGTCTTTTATTGTATTCTGCACTTCGTTCTAACATCTTGGCCATTTTGAGATTACAACTGTTTACCAAGAACAATTGGCAATGCCGACTGAAAACCACAAACTCTGTTGGAAACACAATATGGCAGGAAATTTAAATTTAGATTTGTCCAGATTTTGGTGATGCATCTATATTCTTAGGTCCTTGATTTCATTTTCACTGCTATCAGTTCACATTACAATTATGCATTAACTACAACTCTTCCCTACCCATGCCAAATAAATGATGCCTCAAACAAATGGACCACATTTTCCTCATGTGTTGGCACTGCAAGCCCACCAGACTGCACATACACTATGTGATCAAATGTATCCAAACACCCCCAAAAACATACATTTTTCATATTAGGTGTATTGTGCTGCCACCTACAGCCAGGTACTCCATATCAGTGACCTCAATAGTCATTAGAAATCAAGAGAGAGAGCAGAACTCCACAGAACTCACGGACTTCGAACATGGTCAGGTGATTGGGTGTCACTTGTGTCATACATCTTGTAACACCCCAAGGATAGAAAACCCCAATTAACAAACTGTGTGAAAACTTAAAAGTAGGGAAGTGAGTCATCTTGACAGTGACAACATCTATTGGTGATAAAAAAAATTAATTACACTGATAATGTTTTGATTAACAACTATAACACCTAAATACTGAGAGTAACATACAAAAAGGAGATAAAAGGAAAAGGTTGTCATGCATTGTCTTTTAAACATCTATAGAATAAATTTAAATTCATATGAACGATGGTTAAATCCAAGGAGGTAATTTGGTCAAAAATAACATTTACCATGGAAGAGAGTTGTAGTCGTATCAAAAAGGAAATTCAATGCGCCTACAATGCAACTCGGATATGGAAATGTTTAGTTAGTTGCTCTTGAGTCGCTCTAGAGTACTATTGCAATAGTCTTCTGGAAGCAAACACTATTAGATTGTTTCAGTTGTGAAAGTTCGATAGTTTGTGAGAGAGAGCCTAAAGCCATACTCATTCATTTGACTGAATAAAGTAATCTTTACCATTATCAACACAACAGTGGTTTTAATTGAGTGATACTGATTTACTGGACTTAACCTTTGGATCAAAGAACAGTTGCAAACTTGATAGTAATGGATCAGTGACGAGAAAACTATTCATAGTCTTGAGTAGGATACAATAATACACAGTCATGAAGAAAAATCAATACACCATTCAATCAAAAGATGTCAGTGTCATGATTACTGGACTGATGAGAAGTTAATCTCAAATGTGTGTGTGTGATAGGGACAAACAATTAATAACAAAAAAATTAATAAAGTATTAGTCAAGAGATAAATCAGATGTGTCACCTACATGATTCAAGGAATAATATTACATATGTTCATGCTTGTGATTGAGTCTTTTAAACAATTAAAGTGACTGTGTGGAGACAGGAATAACAGACAGTGAAAGGTGAATAATATAAAAATCACCATTACAGTGTGTTACAAGGATGTTACTTTAACATGAGTGATCTCTGGAGTTACGTTGGGCCGTTGTTAATAATTTGATGTAGCAACGGCATTGCAACAGAATTCCAAACAGCATTTATTAATGCTCACTAAGGATAATGTGAAAAACAACCGTAATGATACAATTAAGAACCAAGATTTCACTGCTCAATGAAACTAACTGGGCATAAGATAAAGATAAACAATTGCAATTTATCAGTTAACAAAAATTGATAAGACTGTTACAGAAGAACAACAGAATATTTCTTAACTACATGAGGAGCTGTGTTTTATGAGAGTTACAGGTGCTGTTCCATGTCATACTGACGGGGACAAACATCATTACGAGTCACGTCTCCTCCCGATGAGTGCAAAAGGAAGGAAGGGATGTCACATCAGTTGGCGCTTGCAACGCGGGGCCCAACGACGACAAGCGTCACATTAGTTGGCACAAGGGCTGACGACGCCAGACTACCCATCGTTTGGCGATCCAACCAGCAGACAACAGCCGAGACAACATGTGGAGCTCAATGCCTCTATGACTGATACGTGAAGGTCAATGCTTCGTGACTATGAGGTATCTAAGTATGGAGCAACGCAATGCGTTGGAGAACCGTTTCAGCACATAACGTCAGTCGAGACAGCAACATAAGCACAGACATTGGCAAAGCTGCAACAACACCAAACAGATGATAAACTGTTTGCTCTAATCAAAAATAAGTGATTATTCAGCTACTGTAGATTTCATTATTTTACTATATTGGTAACAGTAACATGTTCATTGTGCTTGTGTCAAGTAAGAGTAAAAGCAGTGTAATTTGAATATTGTAATTGTAATAACTGTAATTAACAAGATTTTCCATTGTGTCCAAGCAAAGTAGGAGATTATATAGTGATTTTGACAAAGCCATTCAAGAATCTGGTGATGAATTAAGTGAATTATCTGAACATGAGGAGATTAATAGAACAATTGTTAATGTAGGTGGAAAATCACTTTACAGAGGCAGACAAAATTATTACTCCTAGTGTATCTGGTTCTGGAATGGAAAGTAAGTTATGGAACTAGATGATGATAATTCTGATTCCAAGGAGAAAGCAGGCAATGAATGCATGATGAATGTTGTACAAACCAGTTCAGGACATATAGATGTAATTAGTGCTATATTATCAATGTTAAATATGTTGGGTGATTTAAATACTAAGTTAGCTGAACAACAAGCAACTTTAGTTGAACAACAAGCAAATTTAAATACTAAATTCTATGAACAACAAGAAACTTTAAATACTAAGTTCTCTGAACAGTGGGAGATGTTAGAAATTAGATTATCTGACACTGATGCTAGGATAATGGAGCAGCAAGTATCCATCATGCAAAATTTAGGGATCGACAACAGGCCTTAGAAAATAAATTTGCAGAACAACAGGCTAAAATGGTCGCTGCTTTGGAGGACAAGTTTAGTCAACAGCAAGTTGATGTGGATCATAAAATTAGTAATATAGAATCCAGATTAGTTAGTCGAGAAAAGGGAGAAGTTAAAATTACTGACCATGTAAACAAGATACAAGGAAGTGTTAGTAATTTTTCAGAACAGTTTGGGATCATATCAGAAAGAGTTAACACCTTGACTGAAAATAATGGGAGTAAAAATAGAGGGATTAACTGGTCATCTCAATGAGTTAGAGAGCAGTTCATTAGATACTTACATGTTAGATCAGAGTAAGAAGCTAGAAGAGGATCTATATGAGTGGATAGCACATAAGGCTGTAGAAGTTGATGGCAAGGTGCGATCTGCCATCGAGAACGTACAGAGACAAATACCAATAAATGAGTCATTAAAAGAAAACTTTATTGAAGAATTTAAACAAACAAAAAATAAAATTGTTGATGAGAGTGTTAAAAACTGCTGATCTGCAGTCAGCATTGCTCGATCTTTCGAGCAACAATCAAATAGTAATGCCAAGCCGGAAAATGAATAAATATGTAGCAATACGACATCTAACTGCGAGATAAAATGTCTGTGAGTATAACAGAGCACGTATACAGGTGAACCATGTGAAGTAAAAAGCCAATCGGATGGAGAGGATGACCCATATGTTCAAAGAAGTTTATTTCATCATTAAAGGTAGAACATAGTATTTTCAAAAGTAGACAATTTCCTATTTTTTTTTTTTTTTTTTTTTTGAGTGGAAGGAATGACATTAATCCTAAGGTATTTATTAATTCTTTTAAAAGGATATTTACACATACTTGGACAGAGTATGAGAAATTACAATTCATAGTATCAAAAATTGTAAGAGAAGCAGCATTGTTGGCCACTGAGATAAGCGAAACCTGCAATACGTGTTCCAAATATGAAAAATTGTATTTAGTGAAATATTTGTCAATAAGTAGACAATACAGATTACATAAAGAGATTTATCAGCCTGAATTTTACAATTAAAAAAAAAAAAAAAAAAAAAAAAAAAAACAAAAAAAAAAAAAAAAAACGTTGGGACAATATTTCAAACATTATTTTAACAAGACACATTATTGGACTGAACAGATTTCGAGTAGGGAGGTTATTAGAATATTAAAGGGCCAATTACCTTTTGAGATTAGAGAGAAACTTACTCATGTACACGACAGTGATGTACAACGATTTCTAGCAGCAATCGATTCGATTGATATGCTGATGGAAGATGCAAGACAATGGCAGAATAATAATAGTAATTATTATAGGAATAATATGGGTAGCAATCAATGTAATGGTCACTCTCCAGGCTTTAATCAAGGTAACAATAACTTTAAGAATAATAGTGGACAGGTGGATCACTCACAAAAAAAATAAAAAAATAAATAAAAAAAAATTGGAATATGAATTACAAATACGATAAAGGGAACTTCATAGGAAATCGTAGCCAAGTACCAGGAGCAAGAGGTTTTCAATGAGTGAACGTTGTGACTACGAATAGGAAAAGAAAGTTTGGGGAGCAGCAATCATCAAACAACACATGCTGCAATGATGGCCGCAGGAATAATTGCACTCCTATGGAGCCACCAAATAAAGTAAATTGGGGAATGTATCAAATGAATAACACAGGTTGGACAAATACTAATACGACAGGTACATCTTCTGGTGCTACTGGGCACATACCATTGACAGATGGGAGAAATGTAGTTGTGGGCAATACATAGCTCCAAACAGGAACTGAAATTCATTTGGTAGAGGAACATGAACAACCGAGGAACCTGAATGATGGATGGTCAAACTAGTACCCATCATTTTAGGCCCTCCTCGGGTGGCTGGTACTGAGGAGGGCCGTAAACATCATGAGTCAGTGAATATTCTCGAATATAATACGGAATTGGATATGTGGGAAGATCTCATGAAAGAACTGAGTAATGAAACGAAGGAAAAAGGGTATACTTTGCAAGCGATTGTAGTAGCAAAGGTAAATAACGTACTGGTTAATGTACTAATAGTTACAGGAGCGACGGTTAGTGTGATGACGATGAGTTGCTTGAATAAGGTTAGTCAGCAACAGAAACTACTCATCTTACCAGTAACAGGCTGCACGGTATCAGGAGCATTTAGCGTGAAAGTACAATGAGTAATTAAGCAGATACGGGTGAAAATTGAACTATTAGGCGTAGCCTTAGAGTGCACTTTCTTGGTAGTGTCTAGAATGTCCACGCCGTGTATTTGGGGTATGGATTTTTCATATGATTATGGTGCAGTTATTGATATGAAGGAAGGTGTGTGTACTTTTGTAGTTGAAGGCAAACCACTCAAGGTAACTTTACTGAAGATGGAATTATTTTAGGAAAATATTTCCAGAACATAACCATTAATTGTCTTCCTGTTAATGCTTTGCATTTTAAGAATAATGATTGTGTTAGGCAAACTGATGATGAGATCAATGTATCGAGTATCGCTGAAAAGATACAAGTATCGGAATATTTATTGCCACAACAACAAAATGAATTGAGAGAGAGCCTTGCAATTATTTTTGCCAGTATTTAATAAAAAACCAGGTGTAATTAAAGACTTTGAATATAATATCAAAATGTACCCTCATTCAACTTTTTGTAAAACTATGTATTCAGTCCCTTGGTTGAAGAGAGAAGCCGTAACTAAAGAGATCAAAAAGATGATAGACTGGGGAATTATTGAGACTTCCACATCTGAATACTCAAGCCCATTATTGGCAGAGACTAAGCCTAATGGTGACATTCGGTTAGTCTTAGATGCTCATGATATTAATAATATTATTAAGCCTGTAAGGACTCGCCTGGAGAATTTAGAAGAACTATTACAGATATTTCACGGGGTGAAGTTGCTGACCTCCCTTGACCTCCGAATCTCATATTGGCAAACTAAGATATCTAAAGAATCAAGGAAGTATACGGCATTCATTTATCTAGGACGTAGTTACCAATTTCAAGTAATGCCGTTTGGGCTGAACATTAGTGGTGGTGTTTTTTTAACTGCTTTAGATGCAGTGCTCGGTCCGGAGTTACTAGAGCGGGTCACGGTATATGTTGATGACTTATTGATTGCCACAGAGACATGGGAAGAACATATTGAATTGATGAATCGCGTATTCGAAAAATTCCTAGAGTATGGAGTTATGGTTAATTTAATGAAATCCAAATTTGGAAGAAATTAGATTAAATTCTTGGATCATATTGTAGTTCCTGAAGGAATTATTACTAATCCTAAAAAGTTGGATGCAATAAGGAATCGCCCGTATCCACAAAGTAAGAAACAGCTTAAGTCATTTTTAGGTTCGGCATCCTTCTTCAGAAAATTTGTATCTCAGCAATTACTAAATAAAGACTGTCTGTTGCAATTGTTGAGGAAAAATATATCATGGCACTGGACAGAATCTTGTAGTGAGGCCTTTGATGAGATTTGAAATGCTTTAGTAAATGCTCCGTTGCTGCATCATCCACAGATGGATAAAGATTTTTTCATAGCAACAGATGCAGCGGAAATGGGACTAGGAGCTACATTATTCCAAATGGACAATGAAAATAATGTAGAAACTATAAAAATAATTGCCTTTGCTAGTCGAACCTTATCAGGTTGTGAATGCTCATACAGTACTACTGGTGTCCGCCGCTCGTGGTCTCGCGGTAGCGTTCTCGCTTCCCGAACACGGGGTCCCGGGTTCGATTCCCGGCGGGGTCAGGGATTTTCACCTGCCTCGAGATGACTGGGTGTTTGTGTTGTCCTCATCATTTCATCATCATCCAGGAAAGTGGCGAAATTGGACTGAGCAAAGATTGGGAAATTGTACGGGCACTGATAACCACGCAGTTGCGCGCCCCACAAACCAAACATCATCATCATCAAACATCACAGTACTACTGAGTTGGAAGTATTAGCAATTATATGGGCATTAAAAAACTTTCGATATTTTGTGTATGGTAAACAGATAGTGATATATTGTGATCATAAAGAAGTGACATCCTTAATGATGAGTAGAATGTTACAGGGCCAACTAACGTGTTGCGATTTATTATTACAAGAATATAACATAACTGTTAAGCATGTAAAAGGGAGAGACAATGTTGTCGCTGACGCAAGGTCAAGGTTACTGACTACCAAGATCAATGAGGTTGAAGAAGAGTGAATAATGGATTTCAAGGTGGTGATGTTAGGAATACTTCACCATAGGAGAGAGGTTAATGAAATGTGTTCACGAATAGGGAAAATGCAGAAAGTAGACAGTAAATGGAGAAAAATAATCAATGATTTAAGAACAGGAATGATTGATAAAGTTAATAGTCATTATAAAATGCAGTGAGGCATATTGTTTTATCGTAAAACTGATAAGAATGAGCGGAAGGTATGCATTCCCTCAAAGAGTGTTGATTACATATAGTTGTTCACACATGTGAGATGGGGGCATTTCGGAGTGCTTAAGTGTGTAATGAAATTACGACAACTATGTTTCTATCCAAATTTACTGAAAAGAGCTCAAGAAATACTCAAGAGGTGTAGGCTATGTCAAAAGGTGAAGCCGGTTAATTATTGTGTTAAAGATGTATCCGTTTATACCTAGGAAACCTCTCAGCATCATGTCTAATGATACGTGTGGGCCATTTCCAGTAGCAAAAGGAAATTTTAAATATGTATTTGCGATGTATGATCTTTTCACAAAATATGTAAAATTGTATGTGTTACGATTGACTAATGTGAAACCTATGTTAAGAAAGATCATAGATGATTACTTAGTTAAAGTGGGGAAACCTGCAAAGCTAATTTCTGATAATGCATCGTATTTCCGAAGTAAAGCATAGCATGAAACAATGAAGACATGGGGAATTCCTCATGTATTCATTGCCCACTTCAACCTGTCAGGGAATCCCACAGGAAGAGTTTTCTGGGTAGTAAACAAATTCATAAGAACGTATATGTATAACCAACATCATAGATGTATCTAAAAACAAAGATGATGTGACTTACCAAACGAAAGTGCTGGCACGTCGATAGACACACAAACAAACACAAACATACACACAAAATTCTAGCTTTCGCAACCAACGGTTGCTTCTTCAGGAAAGAGGGAAGGAGAGGGAAAGACGAAAGGATTTGCATTTTAAGGGAGAGGGTAAGGTGTCATTCCAATCCTGTGAGTGGAAAGACTTACCTTAGGGGAAAGAGAGGACGGGTATACACTCGCACACACACACACACATCCATCCACACATATACAGACACAAGCAGACATATACAGAGGCAAAGAGTTTGGGCAGAGATGTCAGTCGAGGCGGAAGTGCAGAGGCAAAGATGTTGTTGAATGACAGGTGAGGTATGAGTGGCGGCAACTTGAAATTAGCGGAGATTGAGGCCTGGTGGATAACGGGAAGAGAGGATATATTGAAGAGCAAGTTCCCATCTCTGGAGTTCTGACAGGTTGGTGTTAGTGGGAAGTATCCAGATAACCCGGACGGTGTAACACTGTGCCAAGATGTGTTGGCCGTGCACCAAGGCATGTTTAGCCACAGGGTGATCCTCATTACCAACAAACACTGTCTGCCTGTGTCCATTCATGCGAATGGACAGTTTGTTGCTGGTCATTCCCACATAGAATGCATCATAGTGTAGGCACGTCAGTTGGTAGATCACGTGGGTGCTTTCACACGTAGCTCTGCCTTTGATCGTGTACACCTTCCGGGTTACAGGACTGGAGTAGGTGGTGGTGGGAGGGTGCATGGGACAGGTTTTACACCGGGGGCGGTTACAAGGGTAGGAGCCAGAGGGTAGGGAAGGTGGTTTGGGGATTTCATAGGGATGAACTAAGAGGTTACGAAGGTTAGGTGGAAGGCGGAAAGACACTCTTGGTGGAGTGGGGAGGATTTCATGAAGGATGGATCTCATTTCAGGGCAGGATTTGAGGAAGTCGTATCCCTGCTGGAGAGCCACATTCAGAGTCTGATCCAGTCCCAGAAAGTATCCTGTCACAAGTGGGGCACTTTTGTGGTTCTTCTGTGGGAGGTTCTGGGTTTGAGAGGATGAGGAAGTGGCTCTGGTTATTTGCTTCTGTACCAGGTCGGGAGGGTAGTTGTGGGATGCGAAAGCTGTTGTCAGGTTGTTGGTGTAATGGTTCAGGGATTCCGGACTGGAGCAGATTCGTTTGCCACAAAGACCTAGGCTGTAGGGAAGGGACCGTTTGATGTGGAATGGGTGGCAGCTGTCATAATGGAGGTACTGTTGCTTGTTGGTGGGTTTGATGTGGACAGACGTGTGAAGCTGGCCATTGGACAGGTGGAGGTCAACATCAAGGAAAGTGGCATGGGATTTGGAGTAGGACCAGGTGAATCTGATGGAACCAAAGGAGTTGAGGTTGGAGAGGAAATTCTGGAGTTCTTCTTCACTGTGAGTCCAGATCATGAAGATGTCATCAATAAATCTGTACCAAACTTTGGGTTGGCAGGCCTGGGTAACCAAGAAGGCTTCCTCTAAGTGACCCATGAATAGGTTGGGCTACGAGGGGGCCATCCTGGTACCCATGGCTGTTCCCTTTAATTGTTGGTAGGTCTGGCGTTCAAAAGTGAAGAAGTTGTGGGTCAGGATGAAGCTGGCTAAGGTAATGAGGAAAGAGGTGGCAGGTGGCAGGTGATCGGCGTGAAAGGAAGTGCTCCATCGCAGCGAGGCCCTGGACGTGTGGAATATTTGTGTATAAGGAAGTGGCATCAATGGTTACAAGGATGGTTTCCGGGGGTAACAGACTGGGTAAGGATTCCAGGCATTCGAGAAAGTGGTTGGTGTCTTTGATGAAGGATGGGAGACTGCATGTAATGGGTTGAAGGTTTTGATCTACATAGGCAGAGATATGTTCTGTGGGGGCTTGGTAACCAGCTACAATGGGGCGCCCGGGATGATTGGGTTTGTGAATTTTAGGATGAAGTTAGAAGGTAGGGGTGTGGGGTGTTGGTGGGGTCAGGAGGTTGATGGAGTCAGGTGAAAGGTTTTGTAGGGGGCCTAAGGTTCTGAGGATTCCTTGAAGCTCCGCCTGGACATCAGGAACGGAATTACCTTGGCAAACAATGGATAGAATTAATCGGAAAATTTGAAGAAATGTATAATGAATTACCACATATGTCAACCGGTTATTCACCTAATGAGATTTTATTTAATAAGCAAAATAATAATGAGTGGCTTGGTAAATTACCATACTTATGTAATAAGACAAAGGACTGTGAGGAAGTTATACATAAAGTGTATTTAAGGTTACAACATAAAGCTAATCTTCGAAAAAATCAGTTCGATAAGAAGCTAGGTTTAGGAGTTAGCTATAAAGTTAGGGATTGTGTATTATTAAATAATCACCCCAAATCTTCAAAGAAAAAAAATAAATAGAAAATGGTGTAGCTTATTTAAAGGACCATACAGGATTATTGAAACCCCACATGCAGGAAGTTACCTTCAGGAAGATGAAGATGACAAGAAGATAAAAGGAGTATATCCTCATATATAATTGAAGAAATATTTTCATTGATCAAGAATTTAATTTTTTGTATGTATAAAGTAGAATAAGATAGGAAGCAAGAAGACATGAACAATGTTCATGAAATTTTCTATGTAGGATTTGGATACAATTAATCAATAGTAGTAGTTTTTATAACACTTAAGTAAATGTTAAGTCGTCAAAGATGATAATGAGTTCCATTAAGAGTTTAACGAGTAATAGCAACATGTTCATTGAGTTTTGTTTAATAAGCCATTGAGAAAGATGACGGCTTTTATTAAAAGTTATTAAGTAGTTAAGTATGTGCCTATTTTAAGTTAAATATTAATGTTTGTTGGTTATTCTTTGCTAACATGCCTCATCATGTTATACAATAAACGAGGCAACAAGTACGCAAGCACACTGAAACATCTTGTCATGATCATTCCGGGATAAGGAAATTGATTAAAAAAGAGAAAAGATCACTTATTTTGAGAATAGTGAGAGAAATAAAGAGGAAAGGTAAATAAATACAAACCGATCAACTCATAGACTTAAAAAGGGGGAAAGGCATTGCAATGATAAACATTACTAATACAATAGTGACAGTGTTTAAAAACTGTACTGGTTAATAGACCGATAAGATACGTGTGAACTGACAAAAAACTTAATCAGACTAAATACAAACATGATCAATTAATTGTGGAAACAATGTGCCATGATAAAAACAATGAACATGTAGTGCCATGTATGTGCATAAGAGAAGAGTGAATTAATTGTTGCAGACTAATCGACAGTGGTGACGCGGACCGTCTTACAGTAGATTGTACTGAGTTATTAGTGCAGTCTACCACGAGAGCAGCGACTGGACAACGCAGGTCACCAGACGAGCACAGGTTATCAGATCATACTCGCTGCCTTATACGATCTGACGCTGTAGCACCCTCGCTACGGTGCCCAAGAAGAAGAAACTGGCTTCGAACCAGGCCATGTTTGCAGCTCACATGGCCTGGTGCAGACGCAATGTCAGTGTGGCGATGCATCAGAAAGAAAGTGAACAACAATAATGAAATTTTATAAGTTGTGAAACTTAAGTTCAGATGACTGTACCACATTATGTGACAGTCCAGTTTTGTCTCTCTCTCTCTCTCTATCTCTCTCTCTCTCTCTCTCTCTCTCTCTCTCTGTGTGTGTGTGTGTGTGTGTGTGTGTGTGTGTGTGTGTGTGTGTGTGTGTGTTGAATGTATGTAAAAAAAATAAAAACAAGGACCACACCTCGCTAGGGACGTTGAAACAGGAGGTCATGTACCCACTTCATCGTCCAGGGGGTATGTATAATGACCCAAGGACAGAAAACCCCAACTTTGTGATGTAGGGAAGTGGGTCACTTGACAGTGAGAACATCTATTGGTGATAAAAGAAATTAATTACACTGATAATGTTTTGATTAACAACTGTTATTGTTGTTGTGGTCTTCAGTCCTGAGACTGATTTGATGCAGCTCTCCATGCTACTCTATCCTGTGCAAGTTTCTTCATCTCCCAGTACCTACCGCAACCTACATCCTTTTGAATTTGCTTAGTGTATTCATCTCTTGGTCTCCCTCTACGATTTTTACCTTCCACGCTGCCCTCCAATACTAAATTGGTGATCCATTGATGCCTCAGAACATGTCCTACCAACCGATCCCTTGATCTAGTCAAGTTGTGCCACAAACTTCTCTTCTCTCCAATCCTATTCAATACCTCCTCATTAGTTATGTGATCTACCCATCTAATCTTCAGCATTCTTCTGTAGCACCACATTTCAAAAGCTTCTATTCTCTTCTTGTCCAAACTATTTATCGTCCATGTTTCACTTCCATACATGGCTACACTCCATACAAATACTTTCAGAAACGACTTCCTGACATTTAAATCTATACTCGATGTTAACAAATTTCTCTTCTTCAGAAACGCTTTCCTTGCCATTGCCAGTCTACATTTTATATCCTCTCTACTTCAACCATCATCAGTTATTTTGCTCCCCAAATAGCAAAACTCCTTTACTACTTTAAGTGTCTCATTTCCTAATCTAATTCCCACAGCATCACCCGATTTAATTAGACTTCATTCCATTATCCTCATTTTGCTTCTCTTGATATTCATCTTATATAAGTTGTAGGGTCAGTATTGCCTCACGTGTTCCAATATTTCTACGGAATCCAAACTGATCTTCCCTGAGGTCGGCTTCTACTAGTTTTTCCATTCGTCTGTAAAGAATTTGCGTTAGTATTTTGCAGCTTTGGCTTATTAAACTGATTGTTCGGTAATTTTCACATCTGTCAACAACACCTTTCTTTGGGATTGGAATTATTATATTCTTCTTGAAGACTGAGGGTATTTCGCCTGTCTCATACATCTTGCTCACCAGATGGTAGAGTTTTGTCAGGACTGGCTCTCCCAAGGCCGTCAGTAGTTCTAATTGAATGTTGTCTACTCCCAGTGCCTTGTTTCAACTCAGATCTTTCAGTGCTCTGTCAAACTCTTCACGCAGTATCATATCTCCCATTTCATCTTCATCTACATCCTCTTCCATTTCCATAATACTGTCCTCAAGTACATCGCACTTGTATAGACCCTCTAGATACTCCTTCCACCTTTCTGCTTTCCCTTCTTTGCTTAGAACTGGGTTTCCATCTGAGCTCTTGATATTTATACAAGTGGTTCTCTTTTCTCCAAAGGTCTCTTTAATTTTCCTGTAGGCAGTATCTATCTTGCCCCTAGTGAGATAAGCCTCTATAACTATAACACTTAAATACTGAGAGTAACATACAAAAGAGGAGATAAAATGAAAGGGTTGTCATGCATCATCTTTTAAACATCTATAGAATAAATTTAAATTCATATGAACGAAGGTTAAATCCAAGGAGGTAATTTGGTCAAAGATAACATTTACCATAGAAGAGAGTTGTAGTCGCATCGAAAAGGAAATTCAATGCGCCTACAATGCAACTTGGATATGGAAATGTTTAGTTAGTTGCTCTTGATTCACTCTAGAGTACTATTGCAATAGTCTTCTGGAAGCAAACACTATTAGATTGTTTCAGTTGTGAAAATTCGTAGTTTGTGAGAGAGAGACTAAAGCCATACTCAGTCATTTGACTGAATAAAGTAATCCTCACCGTTATCAACACAATGGTGATTTTAATTGAGTGATACTGATTTACTGGACTTAACCTTCGGACTGAAGAACAGTTGCGAACTTGATAGTAGTGGATCAGTGACAAGAAAACTGTTTGTAGTCTTGAGTAGGACACAATAATACAAAGTCCTGAAGAAAAAACAATACGCCGTTCAATCAAAATTTCTTGTCAACGTCACAATTACTGGACTCATGAGAAGTTAATATCATATGACATATCACCAGTGTAAGGTGAATAACATAAAAAACAGCATTACAGTGTGTTACAAGGACGTTACTTCAACCTAAGTGATCTCTAGAGTTACGTTGGACCGTTGTTAATAATTTGACGTATCAATGACATAGCAACGGAATTACGAACAGAAATTATTAATCCTCACTAAGGATGATGTGAAAAATGACCGTAATGATAGGATTAAGAACCAAGATTTCATTGCTCGATGAAACTAACTGGGCGTAAGATAAAAGATAAAACAATTGCAATTTATCAGTTAACACAAACTGATAAGACTGTTATGGACGAACAATAGAATATTTCTTAACTACATGAGGAGCTGTGTTTTATGAGAGTTACAGGTGCTGTCTATGTCATACTGACGGGGACAAACATCATTACAAGTTGTGTCTCCTCCCGACGAGTGCAGAAGGAGTGAAGGGACATCATAATCTGTATGCGAATTTCAACACTCCTAAACATCCATAGGTCCATTGTTTCCTAAGCAATAGTGAAGTGGAAACGTGAAGCGACACTTACAGCATGAAAGGTTACAGGCCGACCTTGTCTGTTGACTGGCAGAGACTGCCGACAGTTGAAGAGGTTCATAATGTGTAATAGGCAGTCATCTATACAGACCACCACACAGGAATTCCAAACTGTATCAGGATCCACTGCAAGTACTATGACAGTTAGGTGGAAGGTGAGAAAACTTGGATTTAATGGTCGAGCAGCTGCTCATAAGCCACACATCACACCGGCAAATGCCAAACGACGCCTCGCTTGGTGTAAGGAGCGCAAACATTGGACGATTGAACAGTGGAAAAACATTGTGTGGAGTGACAAATCACTGTACACAATGCGGCACTCCAATGGCAGGCTGTGGGTATGGCGAATTCCCAGTGAATGTTATCTGCCAGCATGTGTAGTGCTAACAGTAAAATTCGGAGACGTTGGTGTTATGGTGTGGTCGTGTTTTTCATGGAGGAGGCTTGCACCCCTTGCCGTTTTGCATGGCACTATCACAAAACAGTCCTACATTAATGTTTTATGCACCTTCTTGCTTCCCACTGTTGAAAAGCAATTAAGGGATAGTGATTGCATCTTTTTTGAACATGATCGAGCACCTGTTCATAATGCGCGGCCTGTGGTTGAGTGCTTACATGACAACAATATCCCTGTAATGACAGGCCTGCACAGAGTCCTGACCTGAATCCTATATAACGCCTTTGGGATGTTTTAGAATGCCCACTTCGTGCCAGGCCACACCGATCGATATCGATACCTCTCCTCATTGTAGCACTACATGAAGAATGAGGTGCCATTCCCCAAGAAACCTTCCAGCACCTGATTGAACGTATGCTTGTGAGAGTGGAAGCTGTCGTGAAGGGTAAGGGTGGGCCAACACCATATTGAATTCCAGCATTGCCAATGGAGGGCACCATGAACGTGTAAGTCATTTTCAGCCAGATGTCTGGATACTTTTGATCACATAGTGTAAGATATTTACTGGAAACAGAAGACCACACTTCCATTTACAACACAGCCTACTGGCCCATTTGACAAGTGCCCAAGCTTTTTGTCATTCTCAGACTCGCAGAGTGCCTGGAAGTTTGGCATATGTGTCCAACGCATGGTTTACGAGAAATTCTTTGAGAAATTATTGAATGTCTGAAGATGTATTCTTATTTCCCATCCACAGACAATGTTTACATCTGAACATCAAACAATGGAAAATCCAGGATGGAATGTAACAATACCAGAGAAGGAAAGTTGTTACTCACCATATAGTGGAGATGCTGAGTCGCAATAGGCACAACTAAAAGATTCACACAATTATAGCTTTTGGCCATTAAGGTCTTTGTCAGCAGTAGACACACATACAGACATGCACACACACACACTCACACAAATGCAACTTGCACACACAACTGCAGTCTCAGAGAACTGAAACCACAATGCGAGCAGCAGCACCAGTGCATGATCGGAATGGCGACTGGGTGGGGGTAAGGAGGAGGCTGGGGCGGGGAAGGAGAGGGATAGTATGGTGGGAGTGGTGGACAGTGCTGCAGTTTAAACAGAGAGCAGGAGAGAAGGTGTGGAGGGGGGAAGGTATAAGTAGTGGAAAGGAGAGAAATAAAAAGAAATTAAAAGTCTGGGTGTGGTGGTGAAATGACGGCTGTGTAGTGCTGGAATGGGAACAGGGAGGGGGCTGGATGGGTGAGGACAGTGACTAACGAAGGTTGAGGCCAGGAGGGTTGCAGGAACGTAGAATGTATTGCAGGGAGAGTTCCCACCTGCGCAATTCAGAAAAGCTGGTGTTGGTGGAAGAATCCATATAGCACAGGCTGTGAAGCAATCATTGAGATGAGGAATATCATGTTTGGCAGCATGTTCAGCAGCAGGGTGGTCCACTTGTTTTTTGGCCACAGTTTGTCAGTGGCCATTCATGTGGACAGACAGCTTGTTTGTTGTCATACCTACATAGAACGCAGCTCAATGGCTGCAGCTTAGCTTGTAAATCACATGACTGGTTTCACAGGTGATGTTAGTGACCGAACTGGAGTAGGTGGTGGTAGGAGGATGTATGGGACAGGTCTTGCATCTAGGTCTATTACAGGGCCATAAGGGAAGGGATTGGGAGCAGGGGTTGTGTAAGGATGGACAAGTATATTGTGTAGGTTCAGTGGACGGCAGAATACCATGGTAGGAGGGGTGGGAAGGATAGTGGGCAGGACATTTCTCATTCCAGGGCACAATGAGAGGTAATCGAAACCCTAGCGGCGATTCAGTTGCTCCAGTCCCAGATGGACTGAGTTACAAGAGGAATGCTCCTCTTTGGCTGGACTGTGGGACTTTGGGAGGTGGTGGAAGAATGGAAAGATAAGGCGTGGGAGATTTGTTTTTGTATCAGTTGCTCCAGTCCCAGATGGTACTGAGTTACAAGAGGAATGCTCCTCTGTGGCCGGACTGTGGGACTTTGGGACGTGGTGGGAGACTGGAAAGATAAGGTGTGGGAGATTTGTTTTAGTATAAGGATATGAGGGTAATTATGGTCATCTTCCGTTTCAACAGTGGTTTCATACAACAGCTTCTTCATGTGCCCTCAGAGGAAAAAATCTGGAGAAGCGAGGTCACTTGACATGGGTGGGCGGGCCACAGGGGCACCTCAGCTGATCCACTGATTTCCAATGGTAGCTCTCAGATGATTCATTACAGCAGTGCTGATAAAGGCTGGTGACCAATCATGCTGGATATACATCCTTCGTCTAACATTCAGAGGTATATCCTCCAGTAGTTCTGGCAACACATTTTCCGTGAAGATGTGAGATCTCCATCCATTGAGGCAGAATTGAAGAATATACGGTCCAGTCAACCTATCACCAAGAATACCGGCCCACACGTTAACACAATATCACTTTTGATGAGCACAAGGTCAAATACCTTATGAATTCACATGCCACCAAAGGTACAAATTGTGGATACTGAAAGGGCTTTAATGAGTAAACAAAGCCCCATCGGTGTACAGGATCTCAGCCAGAAATAAAGTGTGCAGGGCAGTTTGTTGTAAAAACCATTGTGCAAACTGCACATGATGGGGAAAATCTTCAGGTGCTAGTGCTGCCATGTGCCGAAAAAGCATGGGATGAAGCTGTTAGTCATGTAACACATTCCACACGAGGCCATGTTTGGCACCAAGGACGTGTGCAAAAAGTGTACTAGGAGTTATGTCAACTTGTCGCAGAATCTTGTCTTCTCTTTTGGGAGTTCACACTGTTCCTACTCCGACCTGTATCACGCATAAATGCGTGGAAAGCGCCTGTTTCATATAACAAGTGATACAGACATCAGAATGTTTGGTGTTGCGGAACACATTAGTTAGAAAAGTGTTGTCAGATACTCCCTCACTGCAGATCATCCATTTTCACTCACAGATCTTTATATCAGATGCATGTCAGCTATGTCAGCATATGTGAGCCACTCCATGTTCACTGTTGGTTAACAAGTGGTAACTAGTCTGTTTACAAGGAAGTTACCATTGTTGTCACAAGGTAGTGATGCTTGCACATGAATCAGTGAAGCAGACCTCAGAGCCAACACAGACACACAGAGTTGTTTTGAATGTTGGTACAAATTCCCAGTCAGCAACACTGACACTACACCTAACAACAGCAGTGCTACCAAATATTCCCTAACATTACAAGTCGACTTCAGAGACCATATGTTCCTCATTGATGTTCTCTGCTTCTTGCATTAATTTGAATGAATAGTTTCAGAACACCCTCTATATCCCTAGAACACCCCTGAAAATGTTTGCAGTTTCCCACATGGACTTTCATTTCACACTGACATAAAGGATTATTGATATAACTTTTATATGAAAGGCAACAGAAGTTTTGTATAATATTGACTTAATGTGTGAAAAAAGTATTAAGTGACTGCTGTAATTCAAGCAGTTCACAATTACAGCAATCATCTACAAAAATTGCAATGCAAAAAAAAATCCAATATTTTCAAATTATCCTAGGTACTCTTTATCTGACCAAAGACCCAAGAAAATTTACATTATAATTGACTTCACATATTACACTTATTTATAAAAATAATTGTAGATGTGCACAAAATACCATACCCACCGTCTGAAATTCTTTAACAGATGCTTTCAGGGACTCAATCATAGCTGCAGCTTCTCTTGCTTGTCCTCCAGCATTCATGAGTTCATTGAATACATCAGATTCATCTGATATTATTCCTTCTCTTTCTTCTGGCTGAACCTCTTCCCCACCCTCCTCTCCACCTTCACCTATCTCACCCACGCCTTCTCCTTCCTCACCCTAAAATTAAACATTTAAAGAATAGTTGTAAATTTATTTATTTACAGTAGGAGAGCATCACTGAAAAGGATAAGTAATGACAGACACCATTATTAATGAGAAATGACAAAAATAAGAAAAATAACTTACAAACTGTTAGCTTCAGGAAGCAAAATTACATTATGTAAGTAACAGCGAGAGCATTCCATCAGTTTTATTTACTTTTCATTGTCTCTTGGTCAGATTTCTTGGTGTTCTATTACACTTGCACAAGATACACTTCTGAATTCTAGAGGCTAGTATGTCAGTGAACATTAAAACACTTCCAGTCAATTTAAGAAGACATTACTGTAGCAAATAGTTCTATATCATAAAAATAATTTGATACAGTTCAAAATACACAACTAAAAAACTAAATGTTATTGCAGAATCAGACAAGATTATGAAGTTCTACCATCCTGTTCTCTGAGAAAGGGTTTGAATGTTTGAAATTAGTTACAAAATTAAAAAGTAGTATTAAACAATACGAAACTGAAGTACTTGTGACTCTCAATTTAAGGTCCTTAATCTGATCCTATTTTTTTGGATGTAAATCACAATAAAGGTCTAGAAATACAATAGATATTAACAACATCACTGATAGTATCACCCTGCCAAAATTTACTCCTATGGGTAGCCATACATTAATTAAATAGTACAGAATTTAAAGTTATTTTTCAAGTAGAGATTTCATGATGTCATTTTTACTTCCATGCATCTCTCGTAGTTTGGAGCTTTTGCACTACAGACTGCTTCTCCTACAGCAAAAGCCACAATGGCATCAAAAAGCAAGAAGGTGATGCAGAATTGTATGTTGTGAGGCATGTCAGAGGCAGTGATACAATAGAATGAGTAAAAGAAATCAGATAAATATAATTTTAATACAGTCAAAAATATTCATGGTAACTTTCAGGAATAAAATACAAATATGTCCCTTTCCACCCCTTCCTGTCTCATCAGCCAAAAGTAACAAAGTATTTCTGTTGTTCAAACACTTGCTTTCAGTTATTATAGACAGATAAAAAAATGTAATTTATTTCTTATTTTTCATGATAGATACTACTGCTCTGTCTTTCCTCAATTTAGAGATCCACGCATCATGGATACTCTGTGACTGGATGTCATTTCTGTCCCCAAATCATCATTAAGATAGGATAGAATGGTTAGACAATTTGCTTGAAGTTTTATTGTGTGATGCATTTCTTAATTGGAATAGGACAACATGACTGGCATTTCCTTACTTTTATGAGGAAAACAGACTAAAAACCATCTGTCTGGCACCTGTGCCAGATTAATGGGCCTAGGACTGAACTAGTAGTGTTAATTTACTCCTCTTGCTAGCAAGTACTATCCCTTTAATTTTATAAAGTTAAGCCTACTTTTATTGCAGGAAAATAAAACAAAAACACTAATGAGATTGCTTAAGGGAAAAAAATCATTTTGTTACAAACAGTTCAGACTCTGGTAAGTTCTTAGAGATTCAAAGTGCCTTTTATTTTTTTACCATAAAAATAACAAAAAACTGTTGGTCCAAAGATTATAATTTGAAATCAAAGATAAATGAAAATGAATAGGAATAATAGTTTACCTTCACAAAATGATTAACATTTTAATGCTACAAAATGAAAGATGATCTAGCTAGTATGTAGAAGTCCAACTCTCAATATTAGAAGAAACTGTGTAGCACACAAGAATGTTCTAACTTTTAGAACCACAGATTCCTTCTCCAATGAAAGAACATAGGAGACAGTTGTGTGAGGTAGCAGAAAAATGCAGTATGAGGATGGTTATGTTATTAAGAAGACAGATGAAGAAGAATCATGAGGTGCAAAAAGAAAGGAAGATGAGGAAAATGGAAAATAAAGTTTTTTGGTGAAATGTTATGGGTTAAAATCCACTGCAAGTCAGATCAAAGTGACACAAAATGGAATAAAAAGGTTAGAATAAAAAATAAAAGCACTGGAAGATGAACTAATTTAGAGACAAGAAAGGAACAGGGAAAACAGAAATGTCTGTGTATGTTCAAATGTTCTGGCTGATTTCTAGTGGCAATCCCTACATGACATGCTGTACAATGAACAGACGCCCATTAGTATGTGAAACAACCAGTCACACGAATGGCTATGAATTTACCAGTATTTGAGCTGAAGTATGTGAATGTAGTAGGTGAGTGTACGGTTGTATTTGAGCGGAACTGCTTGTGGGGGGAAACGATAGCAATAAATTTAACTTACATCTGAAATGCTTTCAAGAGAACAATAGAACTAAGGAAAATACTGAAGATATGAAAAGTTTAGTGAAGGTGAGAGTCAACACTTATAGATAGTGGTGTTATCTGGGTAAGAGCACTTAATTATGGTTAATAGCAACTAAGCTAAAATAACTTGTTACCAAACTAAAGTTAAATTAATGAAGAAGGTGCAAAATAGTAATGACTTGTAGGCAAAAAATAACTTGCTGACCAAACCCTTTTTATTTTCAACACATGCAGTAGTTAGAAGGTATTAAGATGAACTTAAGTTTATTTTTGTACAGTATTATCACAAAAAATTGAAAGATAGTTCTCAGCTGAATTATGGAGTACACTTAATTACTAATTGGGGATGCTTTTCCAAAATGTTCTGTACCAACAATTGAATGCCACAATAACACACACTGAAAGGTCCTCTTCTATTGGCAAAGAAGGAAGTCATGTGACAGAGGGCCCAATTCTGGAGGCATGTTAGATGGATGACATTTTGACTCAAGGATTGCACAACAGTATGTTAACACAGCTTGTTGACCCTCGTCCCCAACCCCTTCACCTCCCAATCAGGCATGGACACCAGATCATATGACATTACTTCACAAGTAAATGATGATCTCCCAGATGAGAATGTGGTGACAGACTAAATGGGAACAATGTCATTGTTGACTATGTGAATAAAGCACAACCATTCAAATAACCTATTATTCATTAAATCCTCCCTTCAGAAAACACTGCACTATGAATAGATCTCTCAATGAATTTAATGGAAGTAATCATTTTCATGGTATTTCATTTAGGTGCTGCAAGAGCAACACAATCTTTAAACAAGAGTTTTCAATGGCATTGGCACATCTGAACCATTTTGTGGCTAACTGGGGCTTAGAATCTTCCAAACAATAATAATAGCTGCTTATTAAGTAGCACTTATTTTTAACTTACTCCTTATATGGAGCATTAATACTTTTTGCTGATATAATTAATACAGTGTGTGTGTAGTTTTTATGGAGAAGGGGGGAGGAGGGCATTCATTCTCATGGAATAATTCAGATTCAGGAATCAATTCAACAAAAAGTTAAAATAAAACTAGTTGCTCCTAATTATCAGCACAGTAGCTGAAGAGCATATCTGTTCCTTTTAATAACTGAATAAATTTAAATTTCTGTATAGCATTTTAAGCAAATATCTTCACATCTATACTGGGTGATCCCACATACATCCAGAATGAGTAAACAAAATGAGTTACAGTTTTTTCTAATTAATGGCAGACAATATGATAAATTTTCTGATACAGGCAAGTAATTTTTAATGTTTATAGCGGCTGTATTATAATACTGACTTTTTTAATGGATTTATGAACTATTTGTATAGTGTGGGAAAGAGCCTCCTAAGAGAGCTTCAGTAATGTAACATGTATCGAACTTGATCAAATAGTACGAGGCTTGACTGAGAAGTAATGCCTCCACCTTCGTTAACTCTTCAACAGCTGGCAGTATTGGTACACTGCAGGTACTGGCTTTTTCCATAGCCTCTTCTCTACAGCTCCAGCTGACAGGAAGCCTTAGCATTGAACAGTTGTGGTATTACAGTGTAAAGCATGGAACCTTGCGCAGACACTCGGTCGATGCGGTTTAAGCAATGTGCAGTCGTTGAATTCTTGACAGCAGAAGGTGTCACCCCAAAAAAGATTAATCAGAGAATGAAAGCAGTTTATGATGATTGTGTTAATGTGAGTACTGTGTGTCACTGAGCGAGTAAGTTTAAAGATGATGAGGCAGGAACATCCAAACTGCATGACAAACAAAGAGTTGGACATTCTGTGACAGCAACCACTGAGTTTCACAAGCAAAATGTTGACAGATTGATTCAGGATGATTGTCGTATCACTCAGAGAGAAATTGCAAGCACAATCACCGTTTCACAAGAATGTGTGGGTCACATTATTGCTTTGCTTGGCTATCAGAAGATCTGTGTGTGATGGGTAGCCCAGATGCTGACGCCTGAAATGAAAGTGCACAGACTTAAAATTTGCCAGAACCTCCTCCCACATTACGAGAATGAAGGTGATACCTTTCTCCATTCACTTGTGACAGGAGTCGAAATTTGGGTACACCATTACGACCCGGGGACAAAATGTTAAGTCTATGGAATATCGACACAAAGACCTGCCCCAGAAAAAGAAATTCAGGACGCAGCCCTCAGCTGGAAAAATCATGGCCACAGTGTTCTGTGATGCAGATGTTGTTATCCATGTTGATTTCATTGATGGTGGAACAACAATAAATTCAGAGCGTTACCTCACAATGCTGCAAACTCTGAAACGACAGCTCACAAAGGGTCTGAAAGGAAAAAAGAAATATTTTCCTGCAGCATGACAATGCCAAACCACACTCTTCAAGTACCACCACAGCAGAACCTCAGAGACGTGGCATCCTCCATACGGTCCTAATTTAGCAATGTCTGACTTCCATCTGTTTCTGATAATGAAAGACAATCTGTGGGGACATCATTAAGCTTCTGATGAAGATGTTGAGAGAACTGTGAGACTGTGGTTGTGGAAACAGAGTGTCAACTTCTTCCATGACAACTTCAGAAAACTTGTTCATCGTTGGCAGGAATGTATTCAATTGGCTGGTGATTATGTGGAAAAGTGAAAATTGGTAATTAAAGATCACATTCTAAGGATTATTTCTGTGTTTGATTCATTAAAATATTCCCATCCAAATCCAATTAATAAAGGCCGAGGCTTACTTTTCATTCAACCCTCGTAACAAGATAAAAGCTCCATAAACCACAGTTCTAACACCAGAATAAGTGATTCCGCAAACGCCTGCCCCACTTTACCAGACCCAAACAAAAATGCCACCCATGTATGGCTCATGTGTGCTTGAAGCTCATCAGACTCTGCTCTGCTGTTGTAGCACTCAGACAATTTACTCGTGAAATGATTCAGAGTTTCACAACACATACAATAGTCAAAAAATATACACATCAAAATATTGAAAACAGCACACCACAAAGGGTGCATCAAATTGAAATGAGATGTATTAGACATATTGATACAGATGAGAGATTCACTTGATCCCAAAATCAAAGCATGTAAACAAATAGAGTGAATATAAGTAAACAAATGTAGTGCAATGTCAATAATGCACTAAGCCACCTTCTGATCCAATACATGCTGCAAAAAGGTTCAGCTCAAGCTGATTAGATGTCTGTTGTTTTGAAGCAGAATGGCCAACAAATCTTGAACAGCCACTTCCAAATCATGTACGGAGTGACAAGGTGGCATCTGGAATTTCAGATGGCCCCATGCATAGTCTGGGGAGCAGCCAAACCATGAAAGAGTTGGAACATAACATAGGAAGTCTTGAGCATCTTGAGCTGTATGTGGACGAGCATTACCTTGCTGGAAAAGTGCCCCTGATAGGCCATGCAGGAGAGATACCAACTGCAATTGAAGAATGTCATGAATATAACACTGGCATGTTAAGGTTCCACATACCATAACTAGAGGGGAGCCAGCTATCGTAGGCTATAGCCCCTCAGACCATTATCCCAGCTGGCAGTTGTGTGGGCTGTGTGCACAGACAGTCACCAATGTCTCAGTGTTAATAGCAGTACACGAAAAGGATACCTGAATTGTAAATTCGCATGTGCAAGATGTCTGGAAATGAATTGTGGAACAACTGTCACCCATACATCTGCTTGTATTGTGGAGCAAGTCATTGTAGGTTCACTGATCACTTGCAACAATCTTTTGATATTCTCACCTCACAGTCTTGCTGGTTACTCCAGACCTAGTAACTTGCACATGGATGCCATCTTGTGCCCACTGCTCCCAACATTGTCTGATGGAAAACACTGAACAATCGACCTGGTGAGCCATATGGCGTGCTGACCAGCCTGTGTTTTCATGCCAATAATAAGGCCCCTCTGAAACTGGCTTAATTGTGAGAAATGTCATCTAACACATCTACCTGGCATTCTGCAC
Source organism: Schistocerca cancellata (assembly GCF_023864275.1). Lineage (NCBI taxonomy): Eukaryota > Metazoa > Arthropoda > Insecta > Orthoptera > Acrididae > Schistocerca > Schistocerca cancellata. The sequence continues at coordinate 762,729,278 of NC_064626.1, read as the reverse complement.
CTACTAACAACCTCCTCAAGTCAGGATGTGACCTTCACATGTATGATTCGTCTAATATGTGTCATTTAAATAGGGTCTGCTGCCTGACTGCAGTACCACTGCAGGGTCTGTGGGATTGTGTATTGGCACCAAACTTAGCATTCACATATTGATCTCACCGTACTTATCTGCAAAGATTCACAGATCTACCTTTCTTGCGTGCCTCAACGATACAGATAGCCATACCGTAGGTGCAACCACAACGGAGGGGTATCTGTTGAGAGGCCAGACAAACGTGTGGTTCCTGAAGAGGGGCAGCAGCCTTTTCAGTAGTTGCAGGGGCAACAGTCTGGATGATTGACTGATCCAGCCTTGTAACACTAACCAAAACAGCCTTGCTCTGCTGGAAACGCGAACGGCTGAAAGCAAGGGGAAACTACAGCCGTAATTTTTCCTGGGGGCATGCAACTTTACTGTATGATTAAATGATGATGGTGTCCTCTTGGGTAAAATATTCCGGAGGTAAAATAGTCCCCCCTTCGGAACTCCAGGTGGGGACTACTCAAGAGGACGTTGCCATCAGGAGAAAGACAAATGGCGTTCTACAGATCGGAGCGTGGTATGTCAGATCCCTTAATCGGGCAGGTAGATTAGAAAATTCAAAAAGGGAAATGGATAGGTTAAAGTTAGATATAGTGGGAATTAGTGAAGTTCGGTGGCAGGAGGAACAAGACTTTTGGTCAGGTGAATACAGGGTTATAAATACAAAATCAAATAGGGGTAATGCAGGAGTAGGTTTAATAATGAATAAAAAATAAAATAGGAGTACAGGTAAGCTAGTGAACAGATTATTGTGGCCAAAATAGACACGAAGCCCACGCCTATTACAGTAGTACAAGTTTATATGCCAACTAGCTCTGCAGATGACGAAAAAATTGATGAAATGTATTATGAGATAAAAGAAATTATTCAGGTAGTGAAGGGAGACGAAAATTTAATAGTCATGGGTGACTGGAATTCAAGAGTAGAAAAAGGGAGAGAAGGAAACGTAGTAGGTGAATATGGATTGGGACTAAGAAATGAAAGAGGAAGTTGCCTGGTAGAATTTTGTGCAGAGCATAAATTAATCATAGCTAACACTTGGTTCAAGAATCATGAATGAAGGTTGTATACATGGAAGAACCCTGGAGATACTAAAAGGTATCAGATAGATTATATAATGGTAAGACAGAGATTTAGGAACCAGGTTTTAAATCGTAAGACATTTCCAGGGGCAGATGTGGACTCTGACCACAATCTATTGGTTATGAACCGTAGATTAAAACTGAAGAAACTGCAAAAAGTGGGAATTTAAGGAGATGGGACCTGGATAAACTGAAAGAGTTTCAGGGAGAGCATAAGGGAACAATTGATAGGAATGGGGGAAAGAAATACAGCAGAAGAAGAATGGGTAGCTTTAAGGGATGAAATAGTGAAGGCAGCAGAGGATCAAATAGGTAAAAAGACGAGGGCTAGTAGAAATCCTTGGGTAACAGAAGAAATATTGAATTTAATTGATGAAAGGAGAAAATATAAAAATGCAGTAAATGAAGCAGGCAAAAAGGAATACAAACGTCTCAAAAATGATATCAACAGGCAGTGCAAAATTGCTAAGTAGGGATGGCTAGAGGACAAATGTAAGGATGTAGAGGCTTATCTCACTAGGAGTAAGATAGATACTGCCTACAGGAAAATTAAAGAGACCTTTGGAGAAAGGAGAACCACTTGCATGAATATCAAGAGCTCAGATGGAAACCCAGTTCTAAGCAAAGAAGGGAAAGCAGAAAGGTGGAAGGAGTATATAGAGGGTCTATACAAGGGCGATGTACTTGAGGGCAATATTTTGGAAATGGAAGAGGATGTAGATGAAGATGAAGTGGGAGATATGACACAGCGTGAAGAGTTTGACAGAGCACTGAAAGACATGAGTCGAAACAAGGCCCCGGGAATAGACAAAATTCCATTAGAACTACTGACAGCCTTGGGAGAGCCAGTCCTGACAAAACTTTACCATCTGGTGAGCAAGATGTATGAGACAGGCGAAATACCCTCAGACTTCAAGAAGAATATAGTAATTCCAATCCCAAAGAAAGGTGTTGTTGACAGATGTGAAAATTACCAAACTATCAGTTTAATAAGTCACAGCTGCAAAATACTAACTTGAATTCTTTACAGACGAATTGAAAAACTGGTAGAAGCCAACTTCGGGGAAGATCAGAAATATTGGAACATGGGAGGCAATACTGACCGTACGACTTATGTTAGAAGAAAGATTAAGGAAAGGCAAACCTATGTTCCTAGCATTTGTAGACTTAGATAAAGCTTTTGACAATGTTGACTGGAATACTCTTTCAAATTCTGAAGGTGGCAGGGGTAAAATACAGGGAGCGAAAGGCCATTTACAATTTGTACAGAAACCAGATGGCAGTTATAAGAGTCGAGGGGCATGAAAGGGAAGCAGTGGTTGGGAAGGGAGTGGGACAGGACTTTAGCCTCTACCCGATGTTATTCAATCTGTATATTGAGCAAGCAGTAAAGGAAACAAAAGAAAATTTTAGAGTAGGTATTAAATTTTCATGGAGAATAAATAAAATCTTCGAGGTTTGGCGATGACATTGTAAATTATCAGAGACAGCAAAGGACTTGGAAGAGCAGTTGGACAGAATGGACGGTGTCTTGAAAGGAGGATATAAGATGAACATCAACAAAAGCAATAAGTGGATAATGGAACGTAGTCAAATTAAGTTGGGTGATCCTAAGGGGATTAGATGAGGAAATGAGACACTTAAAGTAGTAAAGGAGTTTTGCTATTTGGGGAGCAAAATAACTGATGATGGTTGAAGTAGAGAGGATATAAAATGTAGACTGGCAATCGCAAGGAAAGTGTTTCTGAAGAGGAAAAATTTGTTAACATCGAGTATAGATTTAAATGTCAGGATGTCGTTTCTGAAAGTATTTGTATGGAGTGTAGCCATGTATGGAAGTGAAACGTGGACAATAAATAGTTTAGACAAGAATAGAATAGAAGCTTTCGAAATGTGGTGCTACAGAAGAATGCTGAGGATTAGATGGATAGATCACATAACTAATGACGAAGTATTGAATAGAATTGGGGAGAAGAGGAGCTTGTGGCACAACTTGACTAGAAGAAGAGATCGGTTTGTAGGACGTGTTCTGAGACATCGAGGGATCACCAATTTAGTATTGGAGGGCAGCGTGGAGGGTAAAAATTGTAGAGGGAGACCAAGAGATGAATACACTAAGCACATTCAGAAGGATGTAGGCTGCAGTAGGTACTGGGGGATGAAGAAGCTTGCACATGATAGAGTAGCATGGAGAGCTGCATCAAATCAGTCTCAGGACTGAAGACCACAATAACAACAACAACCTTTCTTCCCTCTGTGTGCGCTGTTTTATGTTCCTGAGTGTATATGGTTCTCATTTATCACAAATGTCACCAAACTGTTAGAAGACTGGTGGAGTTACATGACAATTCCAAGCCCTTATGATCCGATAAGCAAACACTTAAAAAAATGCATAAAATATCCTCAGTTTTCTCATCACATCAAATCTTAGTACAATTTTCAGTGTTCAAGAAATCCTCATTCATCTTCAACAGAGACAACTGACCGCCATGGTTGCTGTTGTGTTAACCATCTATAGCCGAAAGATGAATTGTTATTGATTGGTGTACATCAGCATTACATAATGTGCCCAGAGCTTGTATTTATGTCTGCACTACTGATGCCAGTGCCCTTGTAGGAACACCAACAATTCAATGCATTTCTGTATATCTTCTCAGCATCAATAGCTCACTTCCATGCAGTGTCAAGATTATAGCTCTGTTCCATCTGAAGTTGTTCTTGCACATTCTAATTTCTATTGCTTCTTTGATAATAGATCCCAGTTTGTGGAAACATGGGAAAAGATTTTAGTTTCATCCAAAATTATTCTGTGCTCAGCAACTGCTGATTTCTCAAGTTCTCAATTAGTAATGTGCCTTCAGTGTTCTGCACAGATGTTGGTAGTAGTATGGATAGATTAACTGATGAAGTTGCTACTGCACTCACGACGAATCATAACTTCATGGGTCCTAAGATCAAGACTTTCCTTAACCAGATGCAGCATCTCCTCTATCTTCTTGGCTGATCAGGAAATAAGCCATATGCCTACACTTTCCCAGTAACCTACCTATTTTGTTAAATGTAATACTGCAGAAAGGAAGAATTACAATAAACAGATTGACACATGATTGTCCAACTTTTTCATGCTTCCATTCCTTGGAGGTTGCTAACTTTATATTTTGAGCCCTGTAGCCATTCTTTTGGGCCACATACTCAGAAATCAGGTTGTCCTTACCATAATCAACTGTAGCTCTACATACGAGGATCATTCAATAATTAAAGAGACAAATTGGTCTGGGGAAAAAACTGTTAGTATTGGTCTGGGGGAAAAACTGTTAGTAGGGGAAGTTCGGTACTTCTACGGCTTTAAGTTGACATCACTGGGACGAGCACTGATCAGCTAAAGTATCAACATTGTTTTGTTTATAACCTTAAAAATACATTTCAAGAAAGCGAGTCTGCTTGAAACGTCCAAATTAGTTGAACAACATTCTGTTATTCATTTTTTACTTGCTGAAGGCGAGAAACCAGTGAATATTTATGTATAATGTCTAAAGTTTATGGTGAAGGTTGTATGAATTGTGCAAATTTTTACAAATCGGTAGAGCAGTTCAAAAATGGTTGCGACTCAGTGACTGACGAACACCGTTCTGGCCGACCAGATCTGATTCCACCAGATTTTATGCACATTGTTGTATTCAGCTGGGTGTCAACAAACCTTGTATGATGACTGTTCATCCAAACAGGTGCACAATACTCAGCACTTGAGTACACCAAGCCCAGAGCTGAAGATCGCAGGGTGGTTGCTGAATATCCCCAGGTAGTTCCGCATACCTTACAGAGGATGTTGTTTCGAGTCCTCAACTTTTGAGCTAAAGTAAGAAGGTGTTATTTGAAGCATAGTGTATGGTCCAGGATAACACCAAGATCTTTTGGGTTCCAATTATGACAAACAATTCTTCCTCTGAAAATTACTTCCAATTTTACATTCAGCAACCGGTTATTAAATGGAAACAACACGCTTGTGTTTTACTCACGCTGGGTTGGAGGCTCCAAATTTTGAAGTAATTATCTACTACAGACTGGTCACTAGTTAGAATCTCTTCTGTTGTCTTCATTTCCTGGTGTTGTACAGCTAAAGCCAGGTCATCAGCATAGCAGAATTTTCTGGACCAAGTGTCAGGTAGATCAGATAGATATAGATTGAATAGTAATGGTGAGAGAACTGATCCTTGGGGCAATCCATTATTTAACTTCCTCTCCTTACTTATGTTGCTTCCAGTGGTTACTTGGAACTTCTGATCGCTTAGCATGCTGTTAATCAGTAGAGCCATTGTTCTGGAGGGTATGATCCTGGGAAATTTGTAGATAATGCCTTCCCTCCACACAGTGTGGAAGGCGGCAGTTAGACCAATAAATGCCACAAATGTTTTCTGCTTCATTTGGTATCTTGACTCTATGAGGAATATGAGAGGAAATACTTGGTCACAACAGCTACGCCCTGGGCTGAAGCCTGCCTGATCAACTTGAACATTCTCTAGGACAGCACTGCTTATTCTGTTATACACTAGCCTTTCAAAAGGCTTGTAGCAACAGCTAAGTAGGGCAATGGGGTGATAGCTTTCTTACCATGTTGCTGGGTTTGTCAGGTTTCAGAACAGATATTATCTTCGTCTTTTTAAACTCTAATGGAAGTTAACCAGTCAGCAGGATGTCACTGAAGGATTCTGCCAGCCATTTCTTAGCTTGTCCTCCTATATGGATCAGGAATTCTGCATGGATACCATCGAATCCAGGCAGCTTAAGAGGTTTGAGATCCTTCAGTCCAGAGTCAATGCAAAAAACTGTGAAGGGACGGGCATGATCAGATGAGAGAGATGCCATCTTTTTCGGGTCATGAAGCTGTCATCTGATATGTCTTGTACGTTTCCTGTCAGGAGGCACTCTTGATGTAGTAATGATGTGGGAAGCAATTTGGTCTGGTGTTACTTCAGAATTTTTTCTGCATGCTGGTGCACTGCATGCTGGGAGGTAGCATTGCTCTTGTCCATTGGTTTAACTTGAAAATACCCTACACGTGCCTCCTGGGTGGTGCTAATTGAGCAACAGTGATTACAGGCAGCCAGACTATCCATAGGATCTCCTGGCAATGACGTATCAACTAAACAGCAGAAACAGTTATTTTTAGAGCACATTAACAAGAAACATTGGACCAACTATCAGCCTCCTTCATCTGAATATTGAAAGCTTTAGCAGGGCAAAGTGTAGCTATCTGTCAAAATTTTTGCTGGACGACAATATCGATTTCATCGCCATTCAGGACTGCAGTTTATGTAGGAGACTTCAATAGTCACCACAATCTTTGAAAGTACTCTCAAAATGATGAAAATGGGAGCATGCTTGCAGAGACTGCAATACTTACCAACAACATCACCAGTGGTATCTGTATCATCATCACAGAAAGTATCTCTAGGAGTGACTAATGCAGAATCAGGTACAGTAACAGAAAATGCAGCAGAAGTACCTAAAGAAGCAATGCTAACAGAAGTAGAATCTACAGCAGCATCAGAAGAACCACGTTCAGTAACAGCAGAAGTAACTCCTCCAGCATTAGAACCAGCTCCTACAGCAGTAACACCATCTCCCTCACCAGCAGTAGCAGCACAAACTACTTCACCAGCAATAGCAGAAGAAACACCATCAGCACAGCAATAGCAGAAGAAACACCACCAGCAACAGCAGAAGCAACTCCTCCAGCAGTAGAACCAGTTCCTATAGCAACAGCACCATCTCCCACACCAGCAGTAGCAGAACCAACTCCTTTACCAGTAATAGCAGAAACAACTCCTCCACCAGCAGCAACTAAACTAACTTCACCAACAGCAGAAACAGTACCAGCTCCTCCTCCATCACCTTCAAGAGAAGCAGAAAAGAATAGACCAGTCACAGTAAGTAAAGTATCATCTTTGTCTCATGATGAAGTGATACCAAATGATTTGGGAAAACATGTTCCTATAAAACTTGTGGACAGTAAAGTGAAACAAACTTCCAACCGTGTTTCAAACAGACCCAAAAAATTACAGAAGAGAAATGAAGATTTTTTATGGTTTATCCCAAGGAAGTCCAACCGCCACCTAACATAGATTCCAGGGCTGAAAAAACAATTAAATGTTCTCCATTGCCCCATAATACTGTACTCCTCCCCTCCTGTGACAGTAACTCTATCTTATTTCTGCACTTAAATGTCAGGTCTCTGAAAAATAAAGCTGATGAGCTTGGTATACTATTAAAAAGTAACAAAAGAATGATTTTATGTATAAACGAACATTGGTTAAAGGAAGAGGATATAAAACTGTATGTACCATCAGGTTTCAGATTAGCTGCATACTTCTGCAGACCCAGTGAATCCTATGGGGGTTCATCCATATATATTAGCAATGATCTAGACCTAAAGTTTTCTGTTCTTGAAGTTAGTGACCTATGCATTAAAGGTGTTTTTGAAGCAGCTGCTTTTATTATACCTAGTATACAGCTCATAATTGTGTCTTTATATCACACTCCTGAAAGTAATGTAGAACAATTTATAGAGCGTTTAGAAAAACTTGTGATCAGTATACAAAAATATACTAAATACAAAATTTTAATCTTTGGGGATCTAAACATAGACATTAGGAAAATGACAGCCAGAAATGTTAATTTAGTAAACATGTTAAGATCCTATAATCTCTTTTGTGCTAATGAAAGTCCTACAAGGCACTCCTCCTGTCTTGACAATCTAATAGCAAATGTATAGAAATGTGATTTTGAGCTAGGCTTACTTAATGTCGATTACCTGTCAGACCATAGAGGTATAAGGGTGAAACTAATTACTAAAAAACCAAAAGAAGATGAAGAACAAACTCAGTGTGTCAGACTATCTACAGATACAAATATTAGCAAGTATAGAGAAGAACTTAAGTCTATAGATTGGAATACTGTTACACATTCCTCCAGAAATGTTGATGAAGCCTTCAGCACATTCCTCAAAATCATTTCTGAAATCTTCCACATATGCTGTCCACTGGTTAAAAAAACAAAAAAATTAGGAAACGTAGCCACTCAACTTCACAGAAGTGGTTTTCACCCCAATTACAAAAACTGAGACTGTTGGTAATTACTTGTCACGATAAGGTCAAAAAGGGAGCAGTAGATAAAGAAACTTACAAAAACCTGAAGAGAAAATATAGATCTGAAATTAAAATAGCCAAGTGTAAGGCAAATGGTGATTTCATTAAAAAATCATACAATAAATGTATGGCTGCATGGAAAGTAATAAAAGCAGAGCTAGGTATGGATATAAACTACAAAGACAACACAAATGCTGCTAACGTCACTGCTGATGATTTCAATCACTTTTTTGTCAACTCTGCCAATCTTAGCCTTCCAACCCACAGCAACCAGAATTCCAATTCAACACATACACCTATTTCTCACCCCATATCTGGCAGAAATTTTCAACAAAACATTACAAACATAGTGTCAGCTTGTAAATGGAGAGAAGTACAAGTAACTGATATAATTAAAGCAACCTCTAAATTAGGATACTCTAGATCTGAAGATGTGTATGGCCTGACAAACTATGTAATTAAAAAAGTTGTAGATCTCATAACATACCCTCTTTGCATACTGATAAACTGGATGCTCTCGAGTGGACACTTTCCAGAATGTCTCAAAAAAACAGTTGTCATACCATTATACAAAAAGGTGACAAGTCCTGTATCAATAATTATAGACCAATTTCACTTGTGCCTATTCTCTCAAAAATAATAGAACATTGCATAATGCAGCAAATATGCATACACCTATCAGACAATAATATATTAAATGATTCTCAGTATGGATTCAGGTCAAACTTATCAACAGTCAAAGCAGTTGAAAACCTTATCTCTTTTGTACTAAGCGCATTTGAGTCAGAATTATCTGCTGAAGCCATTCTAATTGACTTGAGTAAGGCTTTCGACTCAGTTAACCACAAATTATTATTAGATAAACTGTGTTGCTATGGAATCAAACACTTGGAACTCTCACTAATTGAATCATACCTCAGCAATAGAAAACAAATAGTAAAGCATAATGACCAACAGTCACAGGCTTTAAGTATAAAACGAGGTGTTCCTCAGGGCTCAGTGCTTGGCCCTCAACTATTTATATTGTTTGTAAATGACTTTCCGAACAACTTACCGTGTAAATCTATCCTCTATGCCGATGACACAATATTAGCTAATTCTGGAAAGGATATAAACATATTGAAGGAGGAAAGTGAAGAGTGTCTCAAAATATCTAATATCTGGTTTAAAGCTAATGACTTATCTATGAACCATGAAAAGACTGTCAAGATAATCTTCAGTTTATCAAACAGTAACATGGAGTTATCATCTGTTAAACTACTAGGAATACACATTGACTCAAAATTAACTTGGGACACATATACAGATTATGTATGTCGAAAGCTATCACGAGTTATCTACCTACTAGCCAAACTACACACATGTGTTACACAAGATTTATTCCTTCAGTCATACTATGCCTTCTTTCATTGCCACCTACAATATGGCATTCTTTTATGGGGTAACTCTCCTATGGGGTAACTCTCCAGGAGCCAAAAAAATTTTCACTTGGCAGAAGAAAGCAATTAGACGTTTGTACGGAATCACTGACAACAAGACCTCACGTAGACCTTATTTTAGAGACTTAAAAATTCTCACAGTCCCATCTCTTTACATATATTGTTGCCTATTAAACATAAAAGAAAACTTAAACTACTACACTATAAGGAAATCAGTTCATCAACACAATACTCGACAAACAAATATGATTGATATACCCACAACCAGGCTTAAGAAAACCCAATCTAGCTATCAATACATAGGCATAAAATTATTCAACACTTTACCCGTACAGGCTCAATTGGTTTCAATGGATATTTTCAAAACTAAAACCAAAGTGTGGTTGAAGAAAAATACTTTCTACAGTGTAGAAGAATTTCAGAATAGTTGTAAAGATGATCTAATTTATTGATAAACTAAGGCTTACTGTTATGTATAGTTATGGATGTAGAGGCAGCTAGCTATAAGCTAATTGGGTACAACACTATCTTTTTTTCCATGTAATATTTTTGTTATATGAAACATAATGTACAAATAGCTATAATACTTCTGACAACATTGATTGCATGTTAATGCTGATAAATTATGGCTTACTGTTATGTATGGATCTAGGTGTAGAGGGTGTTGTAAGCTAATAGTCTACAACATTGCTATATTTTTACAATGTAATATTTTGGTATGTAAAACATAATGTACAAATAGCTGTAACTCTTCTGACAACATCGATTGCATGTTAGTGCTGAAAGATGGATAAAATAAATAATAAATAATAAATGGATTGAAGAGAATGATCTTCATCTAGTGTTTGATGCCAAAGATCAAGGCACTTTCAGGTCAGCTGCTTGGGACAAGGATTCAAATCCTGACTTATGCTTTGTTAGCTGCAACAAAAGTGGCTTTCCCATCAATGCCACAAGGAAAGTGATAGATGCCTTTCCTCACAGACAACACAGACCTGTAATAGTACAAATTGGCTGCATGGTTCCTGTCATACGATCAACCCCGCATGCTCGATGAAATTTCCAGTAAGCTGACTGGACAAAGTTTTCAACAGAACTGGATAAGACCTTTTGCTGGATACGTCCATCACATAAGAACTATAAATGCTTCATTGGTGCAGTGACAGCAACAGCTAAAAAGTGTATGCCAAGAGGATAACAAAAAGAATATGTTCCAGGATGGAGTGACGAAAGTGAAACACTGTGCCAACACATCCAGCAAAGTGATGACCCAGAGATAGCTATGGAACTATTGTCCAGCTTGGTCATGTCTTGGAGGCAGAAACGAGCAGAAACAGTCGAAAATATGGACTTTCCCCACTTGAATAGGAAAGCATGGAGTTTTCTGAGAAGACTGGGAGGAAGTGCACCAACATGTTTTGTAAAAATAAATGCTTTTTCTTCCAGACCAACTTATCTCTGTAGTTACTGAATGACTCTCATATTAACATATTTAAAGCAAGTTCTCTTCTTGGCAGAGTGGTGAAACCTTTGTGCACTAAGATATAAATAAGTGTGTGTCAGCTTGTGGCCTACTGAGTGGCTGAGCCATACAAGCAAAACATCTAAAAATGGCAGTTTTCCTTCTCCTTCTGACTTTACACTGATCCAGATGTTCCGATACATGCTGTGATGTGACTAGTGAATTGCTTCAGAGTTTTGGCACCATACAGTTGCACCCTAAATCTGTCACAAACATGCCCTCTGAAGGAACTTTCGTAAACAAAGTGACCATATCTGGGTTGATTAATATATTGTTTGGATCAGCTCTGATTTGCATGATTTTGTCAATGAACATCTGAGAGTTTTAAATATGATGTTTTCAGTGATCAACTATGGAAGTCATTAGCCTGATAATTGGCAAGCTTGCTGATGGGGGAACCAATGGCACTAATAATAGGTCCCAATGGAACATCATCTTTGTGGATTTTTGGTAAGCTTTACAGCCTGGAAGGTCTAGGATCTTGATCTCTGAAATTCTTCATGACATCATCAGGGAGACCAGAACTGAGGCATCAAGAAGCCCAGGGGAATAAGTCACTATTTGAAAAATATGAGTTAAGTGCAGCTTCATAAAGTTAACGTACATGAAAATGTCTTGGCTACAGAATACAAGTGAAAATTCAACAATGCTGATATCTACTGGCAACAAGTTGATGTATGGGGGGAATGGTATTCTTGGAAGCCAACAGGGGTACAGCTTCATCTGAAAGCCAACAGTGATGTGTGACGCATTTACCTCCATTGCTTTCTAACAATACAGCTGTTTACACAAATGTCGTGGTGAGGTGCTGCCAATTCAGTGATGTTTACTTTGAAAGAGTTTCATGACTGTTACTCTCATTGAACTACAAATGAATACAGATGGAAAAAAAAAAAACATTTTTTGATGCTTGGTTTTAAAAATGTCATTTAAATGGTATTAAGCAGTTTAAATTGAAAGTTGTGAATGATTCTTCTGGTGAACATAACTTGTAATTTGATGGTAAATAATAAATATCTTTTTAAGTTCACACACAAATTTAACTTTATTTAATGAATACAATAATTTTCAATTTCTCAGATTATTGCTTATTTCTAGACAGTGGCAATGACAAAACATGTATGACTGGTTTTATGTTTGGATGACAGTAAAAACTACTAGTCTACATATTAAATTCTTTATTATGACCTAATGTAGTAGCGACTGCTAATGTAACATGGGTGACCTTAACCTGTTTTCTTTTACTGCAATTTTTTTGCCAACTGATAATGAAGAGATAGTCAATGAGACTGCATCAGATGATGCTTACTCTTCCAAAACAAAAGTAGATCACTGTTCCAGAACAAGACACTTCAGAAGAGAACACTTGTGAAAGCAAACAACAGCACATGGAAACAAACTCTGGGAAAGAATCTACAGACAGGAGAGGAAGGTTTCAAGCTGGTGAAACACTGAAAAACAATCCTCAAGAATGTAGATTCAAGTGCAGTATAAATGTACCTCAAATGAAGTAGCAAGAGATTTTTGATGATAACTGGAAACTGAGTAACCATGATTTGTAAACACCTTTTCAATATTCTTCAGTCACACCGAAAGACCAAAAAAGAATTAAAAAAAGAAACAAAGTAAAAGATAGCAAATTAAGTGCTTAGTACTGCCAGTATTTACTTTATTAGTTCATAGTATTATTTACTTAAATTGACTTTATAAACACTCAAATCATTTTAATACTATTTGTCATAGTAAAACTGTTATTTCTTAGGTAACTATGATGCAAAAAAAAGTTTTGTATGTGTGAAAACCCTGGTCCGATGCAAGAGAGGGCCTAATGGCCCTTATCAGCTTAGGTCCAATAAATAAATAAAAACAAATATGTGGGGGAAGTGTTTGCAAAGAATTTTCACTTAACTTTGTATTAGTCTAACTAGAGGATTGACAATGTTGTATCAAAAAAAGTAAAAGGCTCTAACACCATAGTTTCACATAAAGATCAGAGAGGAAAGGAAGAGTCAATTAATAAACTCTCACAGGAATTAACTGATTTACTAAAAGACCACATCACATCAACAATTTCCCTAAGCATATGAGTTGCTGTACCAGAGCAAGACATCCCACAAATAAGTTTCTTTATACAAATTTAAATATTAGGAAACGTATTGACCTGTATAAAGAATTTTGTACAACAAGAAGAGCTGAACCTGTAAAGATTCCATTTATAGGTATATATTTGCAAACCATTTTGATCTCAAGTTCTTAGCCTCACTCTGATTTGTGTATGACTTGTGACAGATTGGAAAACCTGAAGAAGAATGGCAATGAAAATGTTAGTGCACTCAGAGTTCAAAAGGGGATCACAACTGAGGAATGTAGAAACTACAAAGCAGGCAAAATCTAATGCAGTTGAGTATTTTAGAGATGAAGAGACTACTGCAGTTACATGCTTTGATTTCAAGAAAACTTCCCAACCCCAGTACTTGCTTGTAGTTGGTGTTTTACTGCAGACAGTTGTGGACATACCATTTTTGCATCCACGATTTAAAAACTTCTATGGTCACAATGTTCATGTGGCATAAAGGTCAAGCTGAGCAAGGTCACCAGGAAACTGTAATCTGCTTATTAAAATATATTGAAAACTTTGCATCTACCATCAAATGCATTGTTGCATTTATCGATAATTGTGGAGGACAAAATAAGAGTGCTGTAATGATCAGGTATTGTTCTTATATTGAAGTCAATACCCAGAATGAGTGTGTTGATCACGGCTTTTTTGTACAAGGTCATTCATTTATGGAGTGTTACTAAGATTTTGTTGTTGTTGAAAATGCAAAGAAAACATTTCAAAAGATGTTTGTCCCACAACACTGACAAAGACTTGTAGTAAAGGCCAGCTGCAAATTTCTAGTAGTTGATATGTGGAGTTCCTCCTTCAAATTGGAAGACTCTTCAGACAAATACCTTGGATCAAAAGTACCCAGAATAAAAAAGATGACATGGTTTTGACCAGAAAAGAAAGATACTTTTACTTCACTTTTATAAAGACTATCTCAGTGTGCCAGTGGCTTTTGCCAAAAAAGATTTTAAACCTCAGAAAACATTGTGCAGATGGTTTCAAAGATCTCCAGAACTTGAGCAAAAAATCATATCGAATCGTATCAATTTAGCAAAATACAACAGTCTTCTAAAGCTTCTGGATTCCTCCTCCTCTCCTTCTCCCTGTCCATAACAAATTCATTCTACAAAGAGCTAAAATATGTAGCAAAAGCAGGATAGAAAGGAACAGAGGGGGAAAAAAGCATGACAAAGTGAATGGTAACGATGAAGAAACCTAAACTAAGAGGCACCAGATAACATTTATTTTACTGATTCTGATCAAGAATAAAATACCTTCTGATAAGTAGAAAGGAAACATTGTTGCTTACCATCTATTATTTCAAGTATTTCCTATAATACATTTCTGTGCTAATACTTTTCACTTCTTGTACTATTATTGTATTAACATTGTAAGAATTTCCTGCAATACACTGATGAACTGACTTTCCTTTTTAGTTCAACATTTTTGCTTAGAGGTCGATACGGCTAAGTGCTCATCAGAAATGTGCTGATAACAGTAATGCCATTGGTTGAATAATGTTACATTTTTGGAAAGAGAAATAAAACCTTAATGCTAATAGAACAGGGTGTATACGGGGACAAGGAAAAAAAATTCCCGGATTATTCCCGGATTTCTCCCGGATATCCCGTTGTAAAAAATATCGAAAATACACTTTTTCTGTGCTAAGTGACAGTAGGTTTTCCGTAGATTTTCCCTCGGAACTGTAAAATTTATCAATCCTTTGAATGGTTAACGTTTTATATAATCGCGTAGAACTTCCTGAAAAAAAAAAAAAAAAAAAAAAAAAACGACGGAGCAGAGAAGTTTTGGAGAGACTTTTAATAAAAAAAAGGAGAGAAGTTTTGGAAAGACCTTTGATTTGCAGTAACATATACGCTGCATATTTTTGTATTACGAAAGTATAAATTCGAATTGCACCGAACACAGCTTGTTAGTTTCCGGAGCGTTGCAACCGAGGTTGTGATGTCCTTTTGTAAGCGAGTCATATCTCAAGCCACGAGATCTCGCCAGCCGATGACAGCAGCTATTCAGAGCATAGGGCACGTGTTATAGTCAGCCACTAGCAAGATTACTGGTTACATAGCGCGAACACACAAGAGGAAAAGTTAACGGTTTACATTAATGTACACAGTACCGTATATCTACAAGAAAAGCTAAGCTTTCACGTGTAATATTGGTCTTTTTTTGGTGTGATATACTTTAAGATACATCACACAAATGTGCCAGTAAATTTAAAATTGTGACATAAATGCCTCGGCTCGAAATTCTTGAAGTGGCTGGTCCTCAAACTGTTCAGTTTCGAACGCTCTGTGATTTAGATATCCATCCCGCTTTCACACACGTAACATAATTCATCTTGCGTAAAAAGAAATTTACTTTGAAAGTAACGCTTTTCTAACCACCGTTCGCAATACTGTTAGTTATAGGTTCGATTTACCAGTTGCCAGAGAGCGCCAAAAACGAATTATTGTGCGTGTGCAACTGCAGTGGTGTAGGAAGCCCGCATGTTCGTGTGTCTAAAGCACTAAGAGAGCTTACACTACACCATAAAAGAAACAGGGCATCAGAGGATACTCCAAACGGCATCAAAATTTCGTGAATCATACTAAAATGCATAATTCGGCTTGAAGTGCACATTGGTTTTTTCCAGATTCACAATGAAGTAGGTCCCATCTGATATTAAGCTTTTCAGTGTGGTTTTTGGGATGTAAATTTTCTTGGAGTACCAGCACTCTAGGATCTCATGTTTGGTTCTTTACTATGGCATAATGCCATACATGGCAGAAGATGATAACGTGCACTTGAAATTCACCGAACAGTTGGAAGTACCCAAAGTTGTTAAATGAAACACTTCGTTTCAAATAAAATGATTGCCTCAGCGGAATTTCTTTAGCAAACTTGCAAAAATAACTTCATTCTTCTGCAAGGCGATTAATGCTTGACTGCTACTAACTTGGAAAGAAAATAAAATCAGAAACTGAAATTAATAATATATTTTTGCCCTCTGTAATTATGTGAATGCATTTTAATTCACTTGATAGCTCCCGGCCACAGAAATCCGTTTTGTTTTCATTTGACGTGGGAGCTGTACACGAAGAGAAGCAGCGAAATCACTTAACGTAAACACGGGTCACGTGGAGACTAACCCCCTCCCCACTACAACTCAGACAATTCTGTGCAAGCGCGAATCTGGCAGCTAGGGCGCGCGAGAAAAATTTTTCTCGTTTGCATCTGGCTGCTTGCCGCTACTACCGATGCAGCTAACAGCCAAACTTCAAGAAGCGGGAAGCGAGAGAAGGTACTGCTTATACCCCAGTCAAATGCGCATGCGCAACAGACCGCTGGCAACTGGTCAAACGAACCTAATGTGAACAGTTGTGACGTCATGCTCATAGCAAGCAGTTTATTGTTACGAAGAATTAGTCTGCGCCCTACGGCCTTTAACATATTTTTGCTATCTGTAGACGCTTGTGCGTGCACGGTGTTTTGTTGTCGTAAAATGAACATTTCCTTTGCCACTACAGTTTTATTTTTTTCCCTCTCGTTTATATTTTATTGCTGCAGTATCATTCTCCAGTAGCAGGATACAATAACATTCTTTGCTAGAGAATCAATTCTGCAGTCAAAACTACAAAAATGTAACTGAAAGCTAAAACAATGAAAAATTCCCGGAATTCCGAAAAACTCCCGGGTTTTTCCCGGTTTTCTCCCGGATGAAAACATTCCCGGGTTTTTCCCGGAATTCCCGGTTGTCCCGGGTCGTATACACCCTGTAGAAATATAAAGTTTTAGAATGACACATTTACAGAAATAATTATAATCTATAAATTCTGACATTACTTTTCCCAGAATTTAATAAGTGTCACCTCCTTTGGCCACTTTCCACCTCAATTCTTCAGCAGATCTGCTGCTTGTCTGCTTTCTGACACACTAGGGACACATTTTAGGCATTTGTACATATTATCCTTGACAGAAATGACACTTTGTTATGATACTCTGAAGCATTAGGAATCGCCCTGGCATTTCATCCAGAAGCACAACCAGATCTTCATCTCTCTACAAATCACAGAATTCCTCTCTCTCTGCTCCACTGATTTTTTTTATTTAGTAGACTTAACTGTGGCTAATATCTGACTTTTGGCAACAACACCCGGTTCCTTTTCATCCTTGTTAGGTAGCTTGTAATTCATAAGGGCAAAATTCAGTTCTCTGTTCAGGGCCAGAATGGTTCCTTTGTCTAGGTTCATCCAAGAGCTTGATGGAACATCAGACTAGGTCATCAAGAAAAATCTGCCATTTCTGAGCACTGTCTTGATATAGGACATGGCATGAACTATGGAAAGATCAAGATTTTCTTATTCATACCTATGAACTGGAATGGAACCAGCGTTAAGGAGTCATCAGCTACAGATAAACAAATTCAGTGAGATAACACTGATGGGATATCGAAACCAGGAAAGCTAAGCCAGGCACCAACATCTTTCCCATTCACTTTGAACAGAGTCTGTGGCTTGCAGCCGAATGCCCTTGTACTGCACATGCTGAATCAGTGGCTTGTTTCTCTGGCAGGGCTCTCTGATGTCACTCTCTCCTGTGATGACATTACAGCATCACCTCTTGGCACCTGTACTTTTCTAATGAATCAGTCTATAAATTGGTCAGCCACAACAGGTATCCGCATTTGCACCTGAAGATGATGAGCAGCTGCCTCACCCAAATACTGTGCACTTCACACAATACAATCCAACATAATACCAGAGAACCTTCCAAGCAGTACAGCAACATTTGTTGGATCTCTTTTCCTGATGATGGTATAGTTGTTCATAGCAATGCTATCTTTTTACTATTTTATGAAGTTCCACCCTTCAAATGGCACAGTAAAAGATATAATTGTCTACTTAAAAACAAACAATTCTGTGTCATAATTCAGTTGCTATAACAGTAAAAATTATTCTGGATCCATCAGAAAATTTGTCACACTGTGTCCTATAACCTTGTAAAAGATGCATCTCAACATGTTTTCTCATTCTATATATATCTCGGGTGTCATCTCTTAACAGGCCCATCCTGTATCTACCTATACAACCTTCACAAACTGTCAGGTTAAGAAATTAGTACTTATGTCTGATGAGCAAACATAACTTATAATAAAATTTCCTCAAATTTTTATTACTGGTGACACAGATAGCACTACGTATCAACTGACAACTTATCTGGTATAGAAGTAATAAATTTTATACACAAACCATTCTTGTGAATCAGTTTTCTAACAGTGAATACCGTATCAAAAGCCCCACAGCAGATCCTGAGATTTGCCTTCAGATACTAACAAACATGGAGAGACTAATTTATAATGTGTGTAGATAATACAGGATGGGTCACATAAGACAGAACATCCCTTTTATTGTTTAAACTATTTGAGATATATAAACAAGGTTTTTGGCAAGGGGCTAAGAGGCACATACTTTTGTTATGTCATAAATAGTCTTAAATTATGAGTCAACTGATATTCAAACAATTATGATTTTTTTAAAACAGAATGATATACTTTTTTTAATGGCATCCGAAAGTTTTAAAACGATGAGTACATTGATACAATTCTTGTTAATTTTGAGGTTGAAATTCTTCACAAAAAAGTCCAAGAATTATTCTGGACTCAGCTATCGCATTCTAAACACATTCATGCCAGGCTATGTATCTAGCCTTTCAACTGTTTACATGTCTGCATTGCAGAACTAACAGAGCTAGCAGTAGGTCATTTCTGCTTCAATATTTCTTGCACACAGTCATGTACACCAAGCAGAAAAAGTTAGACATGTTACTTTTATATGGTGAGTGTCAAAGAAATGTTGTTGAATCAGTATGGCACTATAGGGATGTCTATCCTGATAGTTGCTGTTCTTTGTGCCAGGCACTTGCATGAATTATTGGGTCAATAGTGCAAGTAAGTAGCTTCGGTGTCACGAGGATGAAGACTGCAACTGACAAGAGTGCTTGAAGAAGCTGTCCTGGTTACAATGCTTTTCAGTCTGTGTGGTGGCACTAGACAAATTGCCAAGGATTGTAATATCAGCCAGACAAATGTAATTTGCATCTTGTGTGACATGAATTCCACCCTTATCATCTGTCATTCCATCAGCTACTTGGAGGGTGTGACTTGTACATCATATAAAGTTTTATATGTTTGCTCTGCAGCACCAGGGTGATGACACTACATAATCCAATTCACGCTCTTTACTGACGAAACAACTTTTACTAATCATGTTAATGTAAATTTATGTATTTTGCGCTACCGAACAGCATGCAATCCATGCTACCTTCTTCATCAGGTACAATACCTATGACCACGGAGAGTAAACAAATTGTGTGACATCCAAGGAAATTCCACTGTGGTACCTTACTTGATCCCAAGGGTGTTAAACAGAAAAACATACACACATTTTCTTATGAACATTCTACCACCAAATAAGCAAGAGTGCATGTGGCTTCAACACAATGGCTGCCCAGTGCACTCTTCCTGTGTTGCAGCACAATAGTTTCCTGACTGTTGGTTAGGATGGAAAGTTGCAGTACAATGGCCAGTTCTTCTTCACTAGGCAACTAAGGGCAACACTAAAGGGCTAAGGGCAACACTAAAAGATGCAGAGTATCTTGAAGCCCCAACTACACCAGACAATATACACCATCAAATTGCCACAGTATGCAATGGAATATCATCCAATGTACTTTTGTCTATTTATCTCTTGAGCAGTGATTGCATATGTGCCTTGTAGTAAATGGTAAAAAATTTGAGCACATACTTAAGTAAACTGGAAAACTAAGTTTTACTGAGAAAAGTATTTATTTTGTGGCTGACATGTCATCAGTCATTTTGAATAAAATATTTAGTTTGTTTAAAGTGTGTTCCACCCAATTACAGTATTACAGTTTCAAGTAGTATCTACAGATAAATTTATCCAATAGCAGATTTTTGGCTTTATGAAGCATTCAGTTGTCTCCAAGCAGATAGGTCACATATTATTACTATTATTATTCTTTCCTTTCTCAGACGTTATGGCTGGTTAAAAATGGAAAGTGACGCAGACCTTGATCAAGCATGACTTCCTTTTAACTGTACGGTATGTGTTATATTGCATTTAGGAACTTTCGGGTAATTGAACATGTATCAATAATTACGGATTTCTGTAGTTGTATATATAAGTTTGGATGTAGCTGTATTGCATTGATGTACTGGTGGATATTGTGTGGTATGACTCCTGTAGTTGATAGTGTAATTGGTATAATGTCAACTTTATCCTGACGCCACATGTCCTTGACTTCCTCGGCCAGTTGGATGTATTTTTCAATTTTTTCTCCTGTTTTCTTTTGTATATTTGTTGTATTGGGTATGGATATTTCGATTAGTTGTGTTAATTCCTTCTTTTTATTGGTGAGTATGATGTCAGGTTTGTCATGTGGTGTTGTTTTATCTGTTATAATGGTTCTGTTCCAGTATAATTTGTATTCATCATTCTCCAGTACATTTTGTGGTGCATAGTTGTATGTGGGAACGTGTTGTTTTATAAGTTTATGTTGTAAGGCAAGCTGTTGATGTATTATTTTTGCTACATTGTCATGTCTTCTGGGGTATTCTGTATTTGCTAGTATTGTACACCTGCTTGTGATGTGATCCACTGTTTCTATTTGTTGTTTGCAAAGTCTGCATTTATCTGTTGTGGTATTGGGATCTTTAATAATATGCTTACTGTAATATCTGGTGTTTATTGTTTGATCTTGTATTGCAATCATGAATCCTTCTGTCTCACTGTATATATTGCCTTTTCTTAGCCATGTGTTGGATGCGTCTTGATCGATGTGTGGCTGTGATACGGGTGCTTGCCATGTAGTGTTTTCTTTTTCCAATTTACTCTCTTCGTATCTGTTGATGTTATGTGATCTAGAGGGTTGTAGAAGTGGTTATGAATTTGCAGTGGTGTAGCCGGTGTATTTATATGAGTGATTGCTTTGTGTATTTTGCTAGTTTCTGCTCGTTCTAGAAAGAATTTTCTTAAATTGTCTACCTGTCCATAACGTAGGTTTTTTATGTCGATAAATCCCCTTCCTCCTTCCTTTCTGCTTAATGTGAATCCTTCAGTTGCTGAATGTATGTGATGCATTCTATATTTGTGGCATTGTGATCGTGTAAGTGTATTGAGTGCTTCTAGGTCTGTGTTACTCCATTTCACTACTCCAAATGAGTAGGTCAATATTGGTATAGTGTTAAGTATTTATAGCTTTTGTCTTGTTTCTTGCTGTCAATTCTGTTTTCAGTATTTTTGTTAGTCTTTGTCTATATTTTTCTTTTAGTTCTTCTTTAATATTTGTATTATCTATTCCTATTTTTTGTCTGTATCCTAGATATTTATAGGCATCTGTTTTTCCATCGCTTCTATGCAGTCGCTGTGGTTATCCAATATGTAATCTTCCTGTTTAGTGTGTTTTCCCTTGACTATGCTATTTTTCTTACATTTGTCTGTTCCAAAAGCCATATTTATATCATTGCTGAATATTCTGTTATCTTTAGTAATTGGTTGAGTTGTTGATTTGTTGCTGCCAGTAGTTTTAGATCATCCATGTATAGCTAATATTTGATTTTGTGTGGGTATGTTCCAGCAATATTGTATCCATAATTTGTATTATTTAGCATGTTGGATAGTGGGTTCAGAGGAAGGCAGAACCAGAAAGGACTTAATGAGTCTCCTTGGTATATTCCACGCTTAATCTGTATTGGCTGTGATGTGATATTATTTGAATTTGTTTGTATATTAAGTGTGGTTTTCCAATTTTTCATTACTATGTTTAGGAACTGTATCAATTTAGGATCTGCTTTGTATATTTCCAATATTTGTAGTAACCATGAGTGGGGTACACTATCAAAAGCATTTTGGTAATCAATGTATGCGTAGTGTAGCGACCTTGGTTTCGTTTTAGCTTGATATGTTACCTCTGCATCTATTATCAGTTGCTCTTTACATCCTCGTGCTCCTTTGCAGCAGCCTTTTTGTTCTTCATTTATAATTTTGTTCTGTGTTGTATGTGTTATTAATTTCTGTGTAATGACTGAAGTTAATATTTTGTATATTGTTGGTAGGCATGTTACGGGGCGATATTTAGCTGGGTTTGCTGTGTCTGCTTGATCTTTAGGTTTCAGATAAGTTATTCCATGTGTAAGTGTATCAGGGAATGTGTATGGGTCTGCAATGTAACAGTTAAATAATTTAGTTAGATGTGAATGTGTTGAGGTGAACTTCTTTAGCCAGAAATTTGCTATTTTATCTTTTCCAGGGGCTTTCCAATTGTGAGTAGAATTAATTGCTTGGGTGACTTCATGTTGCAAAATTATCACTTCAGGCATTTGTGGTATCATCTTGTATGTATCTGTTTCTGCTTGTATCCACCGTGCATGCCTGTTATGTTGTACCGGGTTTGACCATATGTTGCTCCAGAAGTGTTCCATGTCTGTTATGTTTGGTAGATTGTCTATTTTAATGTGTGTGTTATCTATTGTCTGGTAAAATTTCTTTTGGTTTGTGTTGAATGTTTGGTTTTGTTTCCTTCTATTTTCACTTTTTTTGTATCTTCTAAGTCATTTGGCCAATGCTTGTAATTTCTGCTTCTTTTCATCTAATTGCTCTATCGCTTCTTGTTGTGAGATTTTACCTAACCTTTTTCGTTTTTTTTTTTTTTTCTGACATTTCATTTCCTATAAATTGTGTTAGCTGCCCGATGTCTTTTCTCAGTTTTTCTATTCTGATCTGTAGCCTGTGTTGCCATGCTGGTTTTGTGGGTTTCTTCTGTGTGTTGGTTGGTTCTGATCTCTGCTTAGTATGTATATTTAGTGTAGTGAGTGCTCCTATATAAACCAGTAGTTGTAACTCTTCCATAGTTGTGTTTTCATTTATTTTGTTGTGTATGATTGTGTTGATAGTTTTTATTGTTGTTTCGACTTGTGGGTTATTTGGCGGTCTATGCATGAATGGTCTAATGTCTGTATTTGTGTCTTTGTATTCTATATTGTCAGCTGAAATTTTTCTTCTATATCTAACATGTGTGTTACTTCAAGTTCTATTTGTGCATGTTCTGGTGGCTGTCTAAAGATTTTGTTTTCCTCTGATTGTTTAATTGATGCGTGTTGTTCTTTGTTTGTTTGCTCTGGGATGTTTGAGTCCATTACTGTATTTTCTTCTTCTTCTTCTGATTGCACATTATTTTGTTCCAGTATTTGTTGTACTTGTTGTTTGATGTTTTCTAATTCTGACTGGGGTATCCTGTTATTTTTGATTATTACAAGGATCTGATCAGCTAGTCGTTGTTCTGTTAAAAATTTTAATTCTGGGTATCTGATAATAAATGTTGTGTATACTTGTGATCTGTATCCAGTTGTGTTAGTTCCTAGGTTTGTTGCTTGGCAATAACAGAACATGAGGTGTCGATTAACTTCATCTGACCATCTCATCCTCTGTCTTTGTTTTCCTTCTAGGGTGGTTGCAGGAAGAATATCCTGCAAAACACCTCTATTTGGATTTAAGTCATTTTCCAGTTGGCTAGCAGTGTCGTTACCATTGTGGGCGGGCATAGGGTTCAAACGTCGTCCCCGACCATGATGGCGCTTGTCCGAGGCTTCTTTAGTTCTGTCCTGAACCAAGTAATCACACTAAAAGGGGGGTTAGCCCTATTAGTGGTTTGTTCTTTTCGTCGCCTTTTACGACTGGCAGAACATACCGGAGGCCTATTCTTTTCCCGGGCCTCCACAGGGTTTCAAGTAGTATCTACAGATAAATTTATCCAATAGCAGATTTTTGGCTTTATGAAGCATTCAGTTGTCTCCAAGCAGATAGGTCACATATTATTATTATTATTATTTATATTATTGTTTCCCCAGTTAATGCTATCTCACCAGGGGCCAGGCCTCCTGTGAAAGCGCCCATGTCAAATATCAGCTCTACTGCAATCACTGCACAGTTTTTTTTTATATTTGTCTGATTAGCAACCAGCTGTCTGCCAGTATGAATGGCCACCACCAAACTGTGGCCAAGAACAAAGTGGACAACCCTGTACAACATCTACCTCAACATAACACACTGGATTTCAATGGCTGCTTCGCAACCCAGGCCAGCTAGACCACCTTCCATCATCAACTTTTCTGAACTGCACAGATGGGAGTTATCCTTACAACACATTCTTGGCTCCTGAAATTATTCTGGCCTCAATCTGCAATAACCTACTGGCCCCACATCCTCTACCCAACAGTTTCTGCCCTCTCTGTCCTATCACTTCCTCCCAATTCAAGTCCTCTCACCCTCAATTGTGTGCTGCCCCCTGCCAATGCACCCACTTATCTTTTCTCTTATTTGTTCCTCTCCTTTTACACTCCTCATTCTCCATCCCCCTGTCCACCCCTCCCTCCACCACAGCCTCCTGACACTACACCTGGCACCCTTGTCATGCTGCTATCTAATCCTTACTCTCCACCAGATAGTGCTCTACTCTCCCCCACCCATAACCTGCTATCCCTCTCCATTCCCCAAACCCCACTGGACTGATGCTTTCATTCAACACAAGAGCTGCAGCTGCCAGAGATAGCACCCATACGTGCATGAGGTGAGCCTGTTTGTGTGAATGTGTACGTGTTTTCTATTCTGAGAGCATCTTCATGCAAAAATTCAATGTGTAACAGTCTTTTCATTGTGTCTGTCTGCAACTCAACATGTCATCTTTACAATGAGTAACAATCTAGCCTTTTCATGATATTGTTAATACAGTAGTTTCTTTTTTGTGAATAGGGCTGTTTATCATTATGAAATATGAGGAACTGACACTTCAGTTTCAGCTCTGACAAGTAAGCAGCAATGGGGAAAACTGCCTCATGTAACTGTAGTTTGTTTTAACAAAAATCTGGAAACCTACACACATTTGAAATAGTTTCCCTAAGCCCTGTCTGATTCACCAAAAGCTAATATATATCAGAGCTCTACATACAAAAATCTTAGCTGACCCTGTATCTATGTCATGTAGGAAATGAGGTTTCATCTTAGTATCACAGGCCTGTCTTGGCATATATAATGACAGAGCTTGGCATGAGAGTTCTGCTTGGCAGTGTTTACAACCAAAAACCAATTCTGGCAGTATTGCTTTTCAGTTGTAATAGATTTGTCAGATTCTTTTGGAAAAGGTTCCAATATCAACATTAACAAGTGCTAAATCCTTGTAATTGTCTTTCCAAGAGCTAATGAATACAGTTTCATTAAAAGCAATCCCATTAAATATGGTTCCATTAAAAAAGAAAAAAAAAGTAACAGTTTCAATATCCCCGTTGATACCAGGGCTCAGGCAATTATCCCTACAAAACATAACGTAGCCCCTCATTATACTATGAATTGTGGGAAATCTCGTTTTGATATCTGGAACCATTTATGAAGTAAAAGGCATGTTACGCCTTACGCCACTCTGTAAATAGATATGGATACATTCTGGTCAAGCTTTGCTGCTCTCTAGACTTGTGGTGGCTGTTCACTTTATTGCTTTTCATGCCATATATTGCCTCCTCTGTAAATGACTGCAACAAGAAATTTAATGGTTCAAATACATCCTGCCTGCTCCAGTGCACTTTAACATCATGTGTACCTCTGTGTCATAGACTGTTAAACTATATAGTAAGAAGATCTTGAGGATATGACTGGGGAACACCATAGAGCAGACAAGGTTGTCACCCTGCTATAAGGAAACTGAATTTCTTGCAGTGATTTTAGTTTAAATCTCCTTTACTTGTTTGAATAAATCAAAGATATTCAAGGGTGCATCATTTACTTTATATCTGGCAATACTCCACTGTACTGTGTGGTGATATGTTGCAGATTCTCCTAAGAGAGCATGCTACTGCCACAAATGATGACGACAATGATGTTGATGGGTTCAAGGTGCTTAAAAGTATGATGGACAGTGCACTTAATGAATATCAACATACACATCTCATGGTTTGAACAGTCTCTATTCTTACAGGTGAAATTGCTGTGATTATTCTCCATGAACAAATTCCAGGCTAAATCAACCCAAATATATGTAGTTCATCATCAGACCTTCCAGAGCAAACTAGTGGTGCATGATCTCATGGCTTATGACCTTTTTTTTTTTTTTTTTTTTTTTTTTGAGAATTCAATTGATCAGTTACCTGTCACATTAAAATCCACCCTTAGCAATTGAAGAAAACTACAGTTCTTGGCTGGAAATGCTACTTAATGGCATGAGAATCAGCTGAATCTATCCCTCCAAGGACAAAAGTCTTTACAGGTTATCTAAAGCCTTCAGAATGACTGCATCAGTATCTTGATCCATCATAGTCATATTATGATTTGAAAATGCAACCTTTGTCTATGCAATGTCCACTTATCCTTGCCCAGCATCGATTTTGGTGAGGTTCTTTTGGGCACTACTTAATTTGACAGATGTAACTAAATTCAAACACTAACAGCAATTGCTTGCATGAGAGTGCTGAGGAGTCAAACCACCTTTAATCATCTGCCCATGGAGGACGTCGTTTCTGTAGGAGACTATGTTCATTTAGTACAGAGGCTTCAACATGCATTTTCTGGAGATATGAAAACAGAGTCCTTGTTGTTACAAGTGTTTTAATACAATCACAGGAACCATGATTTCATTAATATTCCATCGGAATATGGAAGCCATTTATTGGTGAGTCTTCTCCATTTCTTTCTCGCTGCCTTTCCATTAAGGTGAGAATTTATGAGGCACTGGATAGTTGTCCAGGCAAACCTAATTTTCAATGTGGTCATGAAGAATGTCATCATCAGACCTTTCAGAGAAAACCGGTGCTGCACTATCTCATGACTTATGACTTATTTTTCTTGGTTTTTGCTTCTTTGATAATACCTCTGTTTGTGGAGAGGAGGAGGCTGCTGTTGCTAACACTCCACTGACTTTTACACTCAATTTTTAACACTTTTATGTCTGATTGTTGGCTTCATTTTCTTCTGTTATGTATTATTGTTTGTAGTGGTCTGGGGGACGTGCAGTTTCAGGTGATCTGCATGTCACCAGTACTGCAGGCTGTATGATTTTCTGTTCTTGCAGCATGATGTACACAGTCTTACTTACCCTGAGTACCTGAATTTTCTTTCTTCAGTTTATGTTCAGCAGTCTCTGCTTGAGAAAAGGTGCTTGCTTGAGCAATTTCTATTGGACCAAGAATGTGAATCATGCTTCATCAGCAACTACCTCAGGTATGGATATGTTGTGGCATCTGAAGCGCATAGTTGCTGGAATGAAAATTCTTAGCTGAAGTAGTAGTAGTTTTGATATATTCAGCTAACTGTCAGTGAACTGGTAGTGAAACTGAAAGTTGAAATTTTCCACATCTCTTCATTAGCTCTTGTCATAATATTTTTTTACTTCCTATCCCCTTCACTTGCCCATCCCTTTCAAATTCAGATACCCCAACATTAGATGCTGCATGTGATCACATTTTCACTGAAGCTGAAGCTGACGTTGTCGTGTAAACCAGATGTTGTGAAATATTCACCAAGCTTCTTCATGCATGTTAGTCTTACTGCTCTGTTCATCTGGCACCCAATGATCTAGATGTGCTCAGACAAAAGCTTTACAAAACTGAAACATATCTGCTCTCGCACTGTTCCCCATGTCAACAACTAAGCCATTCTAAGGTATCAGTATCATGAAGAAGAAACGAATGTTAAAAAGTTCAGCACCCTGGTGACATATCATTAGAGATGGAATAGTATTTCAGATTGTAAAAGACTGAGGAGATCATCTGGCCAATGACTTCACTGAAGAAACCTTTTTGGCAGCCTCGTCAAGTGATTCATGTAACACCATGGAAAACACAAATCAAGAGGGCAGCACAGGGATTCGGATCTCACTTCTCTCAAATTTAATTCTGCAGTATCTTAAAAAAAGTGTCATATGCACTTAGGTACAGTACCTTTTACTCTCTTATGTGTGATAATTGTAATTGCTTTTATCTAAAATGAGGATCAAAACACTCACTAAATCTCTAAAATATAAAATGGTCTCTCGTTGGCAAGATAAGTGGTTAAAAAACTCATTGTGAAAGCTGGAATCTTAAAAACCTGAAATAAATGTGATCTGCCTGCACTTCCAACACCCTAATTGCCAATTAGAGCTGACCATTTGCTATTCCAGAGCTGCCAGAGAAGCAAAATGCAGTAAGTCATCAAACGATAAGTAAAATTTCAATGAACTTTTTTTTAAATGGTATACTACAATATCTGCTTTCTTAGCTTTTTCCTCCAAATATCATCTCCTGTGTAGAGCCTCTTTATCATGGCTTGACAATGGACAATGTAAACTGACATGGGACTGTAAATAGCTTCAAGGTGCTTTTAGTTTAGTTGCATAATATCTGCTCAGAAGAAGGAATATTTCTTCCTTACAAGTTTATCTGTACACACCATGGAGATAGACATGTTTGCAATACAATCGAACAATACTGAAGCTATTTATTTTTGCAAGATGTGATATTTTTTCTTTGTGTCCACCCTACATTTTTTTTTCATGGTTGGTCATTTCTTAATCACAAACTGTACAATAAAAAATCAGTAACACACTAATGGATACAAAAATGAGGTATTTTTCTTTGAATGCCATCATCATGGGCCCGGCAACATAGAAGATTGTGGGGAATGATAAGACTTTCCGTCCAGAAAATCTGTCTGTTATATTAGGGCAGTATTCATGATTAGAATATTAGTATGATCAGAGCAGTTATAACTTCTCATTCACTTTCCTCACTGTTTCACACAGCTGTTATGTCTAAATAACTCACTGTTCCTTCAGATTGTTAACATCAACTGCCTTAATAACTTGTTAAATCATTTCACTCTTGTTGAAATTATTAAGGACCTGACTTCATAAGATACTTTTCAAATTAACTAGTAAAATTAAATTGAGAAGTAACGCAACCAGACGGTTTGTTCAAGTTTCAATGGGTAAGTACTGTATCCATGCTGTTACATTTTTTGTAGCTGATGGGAAGAATTAGAGAACTCCACATTAAGCCTTTGTAACGAGTGAGTTCTATGCATGAAAGCCTGGTAATGTATATACCATAACATAGTGAAGAATGGCAGAATTTCAATATTATTTGGATAGAAAATTAAAAGAAAATATAACTAGGTATTTGAATGGCTCACAAAGTTAAAAGATGATCTGAGTGATCAAGTTAAAGCAATGAATAACAAATCTTACAAAAACGAATAGTATGATACTGCAGTGCATGCATGTCCGAGGAACAGGCACTACACTGATTACAGCTGTTCTGAAATACATGAAATGTATTTGCAGTTGTGAATGTGGACAACCTTCAGTTGTATGATGGAATGACAACATTGAAAACTTTTGCCAGACTCGGACTCTAAACATGGACTCCCTGCTTATAGTGAGCAGTATGGAAAATAGTAAATTAAGTAAATAATTTTTGCAAGCAGGAGACAATCTGAAAAGTATGATTCAGAAAAATAATGTTCATCTTGCAGAGTTTAAGTCAGAAATTTGAAAATAAACAGTTGCTGTTGAATCAGGGCAGATGAAGTCAAATCCTCAGGTGGGAGTTAACTTAGAAGTTGAGTGTAATTAACGATGAAAATGTTAACATCATGATGTGGCTAAAATTAATGATGATGTAATTAATTTATGTAATAATTATGTGGAAGCCAA
Source organism: Schistocerca cancellata (assembly GCF_023864275.1). Classification (NCBI taxonomy): domain Eukaryota; kingdom Metazoa; phylum Arthropoda; class Insecta; order Orthoptera; family Acrididae; genus Schistocerca; species Schistocerca cancellata. The sequence continues at coordinate 762,699,147 of NC_064626.1, read as the reverse complement.
AGTTTTGAATAAAGCACATGGATGATGAGATAAAATGTTCTCACTTTGAAGTATGTGTATTTGCCAGAAGAATGAAAAAGTGTGAATTGTTATTCTGTAAAAAATAGATGAATTTTAAACATTAAGTCCATATAATTATCTGAAATCTAAATTTTATAAAAATGAATCTGTGTTGGAGAAGCTATCTAAATTTTGTAAAAAAATGTTTTTGACTGGTGGGAGAAGTATCAGAGCCAATTTTGTCAACAGTTTAAAAATAAACCAAAATAAATTTTTGTCAATGCAGTAAATTTTGTTAATCCATATGAAATGTGTGCTGAAATGTGTGCTTCTCATAAGAAGTTACATAATGTCAATTACATTAAGAAAAAGGGTTGCTGCAGTTTGTGGCTGTAGAGCTATGTTTGTTTTTGTTCAAAATGCATAGTTTTAACAGTAGGGTTATGGAAAGATTATCTGCAAAATGTAAAAGTAGAGTTATGTTTAGATATGGTACTATGAGGGAAAAGCTACCACAGAATGTAAATAAAAAAACACCAGACTGATTAACATGAACACAGAAAAAAAAGTTATGGAGCCAGATACATGTCCATGTGAGAACTAAAGGATTTTTTTCTTTATTTTGTTCACTGTATGAAATCTTATTTTTGCTGTGTGGAGGTTTATATTAAGAATGTACGTTGTGCCAAGACTACTACATGATTATTTGATTCTTTTGTGTATTGTATGCTAAGATTTATGCTGTACTATGAACACTGACGACTAATGATTTTTCTGATGATTCTTTAATGATTTGTCTATTTTGTGGTAGAACTAAAGTCATGTTAGGAATATTTAATAATTTAGTCATTCTCACACTATATGCCAAAACTGTAGTTAGTTGTGGTGATTGATTTGCTAATTATGCTGTTCAGTGTTTAGTACCACACTATATGCCAAAACTGGAGTTATTTGTGGTGATTGATTTGCTAATTATGCTGTTCAGTGTTTAGTACCAGAAATCATGTTGCAATATACTGTGTAACTTATTGATTATTCTGCGTAGGATTTTATGCTAGGGACTATTTTGCATTACGCTGACTTAAAAATTTGTTATGTTGTTTAATTTACTGATTATGATGTATAGTGTATGCTAAGGACTATGGCATATTGTGATAACTTAATGATCTGAGAATTGTGCTAAGTTTCATATTTTGGTGAAGTTTGAAGCTGCAATACTTGGTGTTTGCTTGGAGGTTAAGCTTTTCTTACTGTCATTACTATTCATTCTGCATTACTTTGTAATTATAAGTAAATCAGTTTGCAGTTTATATGATTAAATCTGTTGCATGTGGAGTTACTTGCACATCATATATGTTTACATAATCATTATACTTCTGATTGAAGTGATAAATGTTACTGCGCTGTAATTACGTTTTGTGCAGCTTGTAAATCTATTACTGTCATTACTATGCATTCTCTGTTAGTTTTTAGTTGCAAGTTATTTATGATACACTCCACTTTTGCTGAGTGATACAATAAGATTTCACAGGTATTAAAATTTTTCAAAATATACTTATGTCCACAACTGATAACTATTTTTATGAAATAATCTTGTCATAGAAACATAACAAATGATGCAGCAATCTTAGTTTAACAAACCAGCTCTGAAGGAGATATCAATTTATGGAGTAAATGTTTTGAAAATCAATTAATGGAAATGCTTCAGTGTGCTTCTGAATCTTGCTATGATGTAGTTTACGCTAAAACTTACAGTTTATTATGAGTACCAACTGTTGATGACTTTCCTTTGTCTATTTACTGAATTATTACCATGTTTCTTTGTTCACGAAATATTTCTTTGTCTTTGATGTGCCTTTTACTAGGAAATGTAAGCTATTCCCCTAACTGTCCTCTTGAAGACGCTATGTAGTAGTTAGTAAAATAATGATATGAAATTAAACTCTGCTCATCAATCAAACCATCATCAGTGTACCTTTGGGAAAATTTATGGAACTATTACTTAAATGTCTTACTGACTGAAGATGACTACTAATAAACGTATGAAAGAAAGAGAAAAGTAAGGACTGACACATACATTGCTGACCACGAGTTAGTGAAATATTGTACATTTTCAAAATTTTCACTTTCTTCTAGATATATACTTACTTGATTTAATCATTAGGTGTTTTAATAACAAATGTCATTCACTATTATGCTGTCCAAGTTACTCTATTAATTTTGTGGTAACCTGGCTACAGGGAACATCACAATTAGTGAAATAGTTCTTATAAGAAATGTAGTGATAAGGGAGTTACGATATGGGAAATAATTTTGTGAGAACTTTCTGTATGCAGATACCAGACTGATTTTTTTTAACTTACTTGCACAAACATATTTCTTAATTTTTATGTTCTAGTTGGAGCAGGAAATTTGTAATTATGCTTTGTGTAGTACACTGTCAGTACATTTTGTCATGCTTTTGGGTTACAGTCAAATAATTATTATGACGTGACTTGCAAAGTTACAAGTATAACAATGATGAAACCAATTAATGGGAAGACAGAGAATAAGACCTGTAGTTTCTACCATCATGCTAAAATTGTGAAGACAATGTATTGACTATTCTCATGGTGGAGCTTGGTTGAATATGATACATAGAACAGCTTTCTCAATTATTCCAATCTTACTTTGAAGTACTTAGTGAGTACTGGAGAATAAGGGAAGCTTTTGTGCACAGTAATATCGCACTATGTTGAAGTTAAAAATCTTCTCATTAATGTGGCTGCTGAAACAGAGAAAGTGAATGAGGTTGTGACAGCTACAATGGTAATAACACTGATTGGAAATAACAAAGTCAAGTGAGGTCAACTTTTGGTCAGGCAAGACTTTCCCATGTAAATGGACTGAGGCGTAGAACTTCCTTAGAGTGTTTGGCTCTCACAGTCTCTGAGCTTTCATGTTTATGTCACTAGGGCTAATGTGCTTGTTCAGAGCTATGAATAATAGTTACCGTGTGTTTAAATGGTATTACTCATACTTAATTCAACTGCCTATGCCAGTTCACTACAATGGTGACCCCGACTTCGTGGGTTCTTCATTACTTTGAGTTTTTTGACATTGGGCCAACATGGAACATTTGCTCACAATGACTGATCTGTATTATCAGCCAGAGTATGGGTTCCATCTTTTGAAGGAAGAATCAAATGACAAACTTCACACCATCATTACTTCATCAACATAAGAAGACTCAAATCAGAGGAAATGAGGCAATGACTATTAATTTCATGGACTGTAGTGCTAATGGAGGACCAATATGTGTACAAGTAACAGACAGCAACTGTGTTAAGGTGTGGATACAACCGTGTGTCAGTGTGCTGCCATGTACAGTGAAACCTAGATATGCAGAGGTGCGACAGTTTTACAATCAGCCAGTGCTATTGCAAGAGACCATGGTGCCAGATACTACCATGCTGGTTCATACCTCACATTTCCGCCCACTTTGCATTATACTCTGTGGCTGTTGGAGCAGCATGATGTGTGCTCCAGTGGCTCAACCTCACTAGTATTAACAGTATACTCACGTGAAATGTGGATCAGGTGTTCAGCATGTCATGAACTTTCGTCGTACATATCTTGCAACGCAATGTCTCTCCAGCGGGTGATTAGTGCTAAACAGTGGCAAGGGTAAGTCATACTAAAGTTATCGGCACTCCAACCGAACCAACCACAGATCTGCTTTCAAGTAATTTAATTCATTTTACAAAGTTAAGGAATGGTGGAGGATACACATAAATTTGTAGCAGTGCTAAACAATTTAGCCAAACATTCTCATGTCATTAGTGACATTATTGACATTCCAGCTACTTCAGACAAGTTTGATGCGATAAAAAAGGAATTAGGTATTGCTATGCCTGTCAGACACCTGTAAAACAAATATGCAAGGCCTTGTATGAAGAGGACATCTGAAGCAGAACACCTTCACAAACAAGGCAGAACAAGAGGCACACAGTGGGTCACAACATATATTCAGATGACATCTTACAGAGAATATGGCTGCTCAAGCTTCCACAACCAGTGCAAGCTACACTTATCTCCAGAGAGCATGAGACTGTGGCGCCAATGAAGTCGACACCAGCATCGATCTGAGTATTGTCTTTGAACTAAGCTAAACATTATCTTTGTGTAGTTCTGCCATGTCAGTTTTGTGTAAGCCTTTGATGTGTTCAGGTGAATAAACGAACTACTGCAAAGTGGGAGTGTTGTTTGGTGAAACTGACCCGAACTTCCTCCTCACTGGTGACCCCGAGCTGTAACATCTTCCATTTTCGCCGTTTTACTGTGTCCGCGACCTCCATGTCCGTTATTTTCGCGTGTATTACATCGACACAGCTTTCAAACAATGACTTCGGCCCAACGCCTAACACCGGATTTTGTGATCGACATGCATCGTGTTGCGGGCGATGTACACCCGCCAGGACTGCAACACAATGCCTCTCACTCGACGATTACACCGATTTCGCCGGACGTTTTCGAGCCTGCAACGATAAGTGAGGTTAACAGTGTGCATGACTCCAGCTAACAAATGCCTTTGTTCCCACCACATGTGCCCTCCCTCATCGACTGTGCAGTTACTTCTTACGGATCTCCGAGCAGTGCGGGACCAATGCCAATTTTTGCAGATGCTTTGTTGGACAACCTACCACCGCCAGGACAACGATTTGCCACACCTCATTCCGTGCAGTACCACACAGATACCTGCCATGTGGCCAGAAATGCTTCGTTCACAGGTCAACCTACTCAGCATTCGACCACGCCCGCGCCTGCCTCGGTTTAGCATCAGCAGTTGCCTTCCTACTTCGATACCTCGGCCTGCAACAGGAACAATGACTTGTTGTCTGTGCCTGACCTCCACCTCCGTCCCACTGCTATGCCTCAGTGTTTTGTACCACGATGTTTACCTTATCTGCACACTGTTTTGAGTGGAGTGACTATGAACAGTGAACTTTCACACATTCCATCCCACGTTCAATATCATTTCCCACACTGTGTTTCTGAACAGCCTGCACCTCCGCAGCCTTCTTGCAACACAGGTGGCCCCAGCTCTGATCCTACGTCGAGCTTTCCGCGGACTAACACACGTTCTCAAACTTTGAACTTTTTCTCACCTGTCGGCCACGCGCCAGCTCCAGTCGAGCTTCCACTACTGTTCTCGGCACATCTCAGTGCCTCATCCACGTCGGTCTCCCGCGATGCATCAATTCGAACACACCTGCAACGTTTTGAGCTTCCGCAACCACAATCGACACATCATGGTATCTCACCCGCGTCGGCCATCCGCATCGTGATGGATCGCGCTCAACCACAACGTGTCACCTTCAGGCTGCCTCCCGAACAGCTGTCGTTGCCACATTCCCTGGAGGCACACTCTCCTGGAATACTACCTCAACAACAGCTCGTTTCAGGCAGTGTCCCGACGAACTCAACTCAACCTGTTATTCCAAACATTCTACAATGTTTACCGACGGTGCCGCCGTTTAATCCCGACAGAGCTACAACCTGGTTCAAAATTGCGGACGAAGTGTTCGACCATTACAAACTCAACAAGTCAACCAGATTTCTGTGCCTCATCACCCACCTGCATGACCAGAAGGACTTGATTGTTGACCTGGTTGACACCCTGGACTCATCTAACCGGTACACTCTAGCCAAAGAGACAGTTCTACATCGGCTTGCACACTCAACTGAGGCAGCAATACGTCAAGTGCTCCACGTCGAGCAACTAGGCAATGACAAACCTTGCCAGCTCTGGAGATGGCTATGTGCCCTGGCCAGCACCGATCTATTCTGTGACACAGCTCTCCTTGCCATCTGGTCAGATAAACTATCTCCTCACATCCGCTTTGCTCTGGCTCAAAGGCCTCCTGAACCTGTCGAGTAAAGAATGATGATTGCTGACAAGCTACACGATGCAACACTGCTCCACTTAGCCAGCCACTGCCTATCTGACAAGTCTCAGGTTCAGGCTCTTCGCCCTGTGGCCAGACACGGCCAGGGCTGTACTGTGCCGACCATTCCAATACAGCAGTGAACAAGCAATCTGGGACGTCACCGGCTCTTCTCGTGGTCGCGCCCCCTCCTGCAACCGAACCTGCTGTGGTCACCAAACCTCGGCCACCGCCACTGGCAACGAACTTTCTGAAGGAAATGCAACCGCACTACCCGTACTGTTACTTCCACACGGTTTGGTGAGGCAGCACGGAACTGCAGACCACCCTGCTACTTTTCCTAGTGGACACAGGCGCTGATGTTTCACTGCTGTCCACATCCTTAGCGTCATCGAACATCCGCCCTCATCATATTTCACTGCAAGCCATGAATTCAACTAAACTACAATGCTCGGGTTCAACTTCACACATCGTCTCTCTTTCCGCAAACTGCACACTATAGTGGACTTTCTTAGTGTGCGAAATTGACGAACCTATACTAGGCATTGACTCCTTGCGACACCACAAACTTTCACCAGACCTAGTGCGAAACACCGTGTTTCACCATCTGTCCAAGACTCACTTCCCCTGTGCTCTGTCGAGCAAACCCCACCCCCTGTGACACATCAGTCCGGGCTCATCTCATCCGTACATGCTTGTCTCTGTCGACGCTGTTACAAGAAACCACGCAGAAGTGCCTTGTCGAGCTTGAACACATCGCTCGCCTACGCAAGGAAAACTTCGAGCTCTCCCTCCAGCTCCACGAAACACAGCTCCAGCTCTCCAATGCAGCAAAGGAATTACAGACACTACAGCAAGGACAAAGCAAGGTCAGTAAGTGTGCCAAATCTGCTTGCAATGCCAGTAATCAAGCTTCCGTGTGTCTACCACCCGATACCCCTCGCAACTGTGCTATCAAGACTACCATAACGTGTACTGACAGTTCCACAGGGCCACACCCTCCTAACACGGCAGCGTTTGACACTCGGCTGGACATGAATGTGTATGTGCGAGGAGCATCACGTGTTCCCGAACTGACAGCTCCTACCCCGCCCCTCGCGGACAGCACCTCAAACAATACAACTTCGGCTCCTGCACGCCACCGTGCGACCACCCCTGACAACACAAACAGTGCACTGGTGCCAAGCGTTTACCCCGCGACTGTGCTGCCACAGGCCGCGCCCTCGGACAATGTATTCACTAAAGCTTCACGAGCTCTACCGAGTTCACTCGACCATGGTGCCACTGCTTCGGGCAGGCGGCCATCTTGTCACACTGACTCCTGGGACACTTCACTGCCTCAGCTCCAGTCGGATCCGCCAAGTGGCCCCGAACGCCACCACCACGCCTCGCCTGCCCCGCCCACCATACATTGTAAACAAACCGCTTCCTGTGCCACTGGCAACATTTCCATCATCACCAATGGCACAGTTCACATGCTGCGCCTCACGCCAGGCACCCTGATCTCCAGTAAACCACGTCGACTTTGTCCCGAGCGCCTCTCCGACCTTAAAAACAGATTTCTGAACTACTAAGCTCCGGCGTCATTGAACCCTCTGCCAGTAGCTGGTCTACGCCAATACATATGACACCCAAAAAAGACGGGTTGTGCCGCATGCGCGGAGACTACCGTCGACTAAATGCACGAACAATTATGGACACCTACCCCATATCCAACATTGCCAACTTTACCAGTTCTCTCGCAGGTGTGAACACGTTCTCTGTCATTGATTGCAAACGGGCCTACCACCAGATCCACATGGCACCTGAAGACTTCGAGAAGACAGCAATCAGCACCCCGATCAGGTTATTTCAGCTTCAATTCATGCCCTTCGGTCTGAAAAACTCAACCCAGACCTGGCAATGCTTCATCAACAAAGTGCTATTCGAACTAAAATTCTGCTTTGCATATCTTGATTACATTCTTGTGTTCAGCTTCTCCGTCAAGGACAACATTCGACATGTGCAAACTGTTATGAACACTCGCAGCAGCAGGCATCGAGACCAACTAGGACAGATTGCAGCTACATCAACCCGCTGTCACTTTTCTCGGTTTTCGTGTCTCTGCCGACGGCATTTCACCGCCCCCTGAGAAAGTACAAACAATACTGAACGTACCCAGACCTGCATCATTCAAAGAGCTCCGGCGCTTTCGGGGGACGGTTAATTATTATCGCCGACATCTACCTTGGGCTGCAGATATTCAGGCTCCACTGACGGACACCTTGGCAGGCACCCACACTTCTGGATCTCGGCCCGTTCAATGGACCCCTGCTATGACTGACTCTTTCACTGCCCTCAAAAATCTTCTTGCCGAGGCCTGCACCATCGTGCATCCTCATCCCAATGCGCAGCTTTTCATCACCACAGACATGAGTGATACTGCCATCGGCGCTGTCCTGAGCAAGACAATCGACGATCAGACTTCGCCTCTGCAGTTCTTCTCACGCAAGCTTACCAGTGCACAACGGAAATATTCTGCGTTTGACAGGGAGTTGCTCACGGTGTACAAAGCAATCAAGCATTTTAAGACTGACATTGAGGGACGCCCTTTCTCTGTTTTAATGGACCACAAACCCCTGTCTGCGGCCATTACAAACCCGCCAGCTGACCCGCCTCCTCACCGCTTCAGATACTTGGACTTCATATCTCAGTTCACCACCGATGTCAGACACATAAAGGGTGCTGACAATATAGTTGCTGATTTCCTTTCATGAGTCGATGCCGTCCATTCCCTGTTAGACCTCTCTGAACTGCCTAACCTCCAACTCACCGACGAGGACACACAAAACGTGATTTCAGACTCTACCTCTTCACTACACTTCATCCACACCACCTACCCTAGCATTTCTGGTGAAATCTGGTGCGACGACAGTACGGGCAAGGCATGCCCCCTCATCCCAACCACGCTCCATCGAGCTGTCTTCAATGTACCTCGGTGTTTGTGCGTCTGCCCACCTCGTAGCGGAGCACTTTGTGTGGAGAAATGTCAACAGGGATTGCCAGCGATGGGCACGCTCCTGCGTCATGTGCCAGCAATGCAAAGTACACAAGCACACTTCACCCCCCCTCGGTGCCTTTTCGATCCCTCCTGGGCGTTTCCAGCATATTCATATTGACATTGTCGGCCCTCTACCCCCCTCTAATGGCTTTCTCTCGTCTATCGACCGAACAACTCGCTGGGTCGAGGCTGTCCCCCTCCCCAATATTACGGCAGAAACTGTTGCTCGAGCTTTCATCGAGTCATGGGTATCGCGTTTCGGATGTCCAGCTATCATCACGACTGACCAGGGCAGACCATTTGAGTCAGCTCTGTTCAATGAGATTTGTAACATCTGCGGCATCTGGCGCATCCATACCACAGCATATCACCCGCAAAGTAACAGGCTAGCTGAGTGCTGACACCACACTTTCAAGGCGGCTCTTCGATGGCACGACTCTCTATGGATGGAGGCCTTTCCCTTTGTGCTACTCGGCGTTCATGCTATCTTTAAGGAAGATCTCAAAGGCACAATAGTCGAGTTCATATACGGCCAATATTGTTCTCCCTGGCGAACTCGTGAGCCCTTCTGCTTCTCTCCTTCAGTCTGAGTTACCTTCCTTTGTGGACCACGTCAGACGCCACTTCATCAACCTCCACATCCTTCCACCTGCCAGCCATTCCCACCCTAAGGTTCACGTCCCGAAATCTCTGGACAATTGAGAGTACATCATGCTCCGAGATGATACAGGGTGTATACGTGGACAAGGAAAAAAAATTCCCAGATTTTTCCCGGATTTCCCGGTGGAAAATACACTTTCTCCCGGATGAAAATACACTTTTCCCTTAGAATGTTTATGGTTTTCTACAGAGACGTAGAATTTGCTGGCACTTTAGAAAACGAAACCCAGGGAAAAAAAACACGTTTTGGAAAGATCTTTGATGTGCAGCAACATGTACGCTGCATTTCTTCGTTTTACGGAGGTATAAATTCCAATTCCACCAGCACTGCATGTTACTTTCAGAAGCAATGAAATCGAAATTGCGACGCGCTTTTGTAAGCGAGTCATGGCTCATGTCACATGATCTCGGCAGCTGATGACAGCACAGGGCACGTAGGTAGTCAACCAATTGCAAGATCCCTCCTAAGTAGCGCGAACACACAAAAAGAAAAGTTACTGGTTTAAATTAATATACATAGTTTTGCTAGAAGAAAAACAAAGCTTTCACAAATAATATTGGTCTCGAAGATTAATAAGCTAAAAAGAGAAGCTAAGCTTCCACACATAAAGTTGATCATTTTGCGCGTGTTACACTTTAAGATACATCACACAAATGTGCCAGTAAAATTTTTTATTACGACGTAAATGTCTGATCTTCTGGGTTTGAAATTCTTCTAAATGGTCGTCCTCAAAGAGTTGATTTTTAAATGAGAGTCAAACGCTCTGTGATTTAAGAAATTCATCGTACATTCTCGCACAGAGTTCATCTTGCGTAAAAGGAAATTTTCAAACCACCATTCGCAATATTTTCCCGTGACCTGTTAGAAATTGGTTCGTTTCAGCACTTGCCAGAGAGCGCCAGATAACAGGCGTCACTGCGCCTGCGCAGCTACTATGACGCAGAAACCCACCATTTTCGTACGTGTAAAATATTAAAAGATCTTGCATTATGTTATAAAAGAGACAAGACATCAAAGGATACTTCAAGAGCATCGGAATTTCCTGAACTATACTAAAATGCATAATTCGGCTTAAAGTGCATAATCGTACCTCCAGATTCGGATGTAAATTTTCTTGAGTGCCAGTACTGTATTATCTCATGTTTGGTTCTTTATTATGGCATTATGCCATATGAGCTAGAAGATGGAAAACGTCCACTTGAAATGCAGCGAACAGTTGAAACTAGCCAACAGTGTGCAATTAAACACTTCGTTTCAAATAAATTGACTGCCCCAGCGCAAAATATTAATAAAAGACAAATATCTTTAGCAAGCCGACAAAAATAACTTCATTGTTCTGCAAGGTGATTAATGCTTGCCTGTCTGATAGATGGAAATAAGACCTGAAACTAACAACATATTTTAGCCTTCCGTAATTATGCGAACGCATTTTAATTCATTTGGTAGCTCCCGGCCACAGAAGTCCGTTTTGTTTTCATTTAATGTGAGAGCAATAAACAAAGAAGAAACAGCAAAATCACTAAACGTAAACACACGTCACGTGGAGACTACCCACCTCCCCACTACAACTCAGATTGCTCTGTGCAGCAGTCCTGAATCTACGATATTTCCGAACCGGAGCAATTTGGATAGTGGCGCCCAGCCACACATCTGTAGCCAGAAGCGGGAGAAGGTACTACCCACAGGCGACTCAACTGCGCATGCGCAAGAGCCCGCCCGCAACTGCTCAAATGAATCAAATGTAAACAGCTGTCATGTCACGCTCGTCAAAGGCAATTTGTTGTTAGGAAGCACTGCATGTTCTTCCTAAAGCCTTTGACACACTTTGGTTGGCAGACGCTTGTATGAACACTGTGTTTTGTTGTTGTATATGACGCATTTCCTTTGCGACTTAAGTTTTATTTTCGTTTTTTTCTCTCGTTCATGTTTTTTTGCTGCAACATTATTCTGCAGAAGCGGGATTCAGTAATATCCTTCGTTAGAGTATTTGTTCTTACCAGTCAAAATCACAAAAATTTAACTGGTAACAAAAACAAGGAAAAGTTCCCGGAATTCTAAAAAATTCCCGGGTTTTTCCCGGTTTTGTCCCGGACGAAAAAATTCCCGGGTTTTTCCCGGATCTCCCGGATTTCCCGGGTCGTATACACCCTGTGATACTGTCCATGCTCCCCTCCAACCTCCATACACCGGCCCGTACTGCGTTCTCCAGCGCTCAGTCACCTATGACATCCAGACAAAAGATTCAGCTGTCACAGTCTCTATCAACAGACTTAAGCCTGCTCATGTCGAGCCTTCTTCTATCCCCCTTGAGGGCACGACCACGCCACTCACTGTCATGGCTCACGACGCTCCGACCACTCCCTTCAGGTCGGACTTACACACTCAATCACGTGACTTACAGCTCCAATCGTCGAGCTCTCCTCCGATCTCGCCCTCTACTCCGGTGTCACGCACTCTGTTGAGTGACCCAATGCTCCCCACGTCGAGCTTACCTACGATCATGCCTTCGCCACCGGGCCCTTCACCGAACCCTTTGACCTCTCCCCCATCGCCTACCTCACCATGTTGAGGTTTCTCACCCCCCCCCCTCCCCCCAATCTTGAACGTGCTCTCGCTCGAGGTGTTTGTGCCTGTTCCCCTGGACATAATCCACAACATCTCTATAATACTACGCGATGATACACTGTTCGTCGTGTGTTTCCCTTCATCCGGTGCTCATGACACAACCTCCGTCATTCCCTGCCACCTGGTGAAATGTGTTCCCCTCTCACCTGACATTGACCTGGACATGCTTCGTGTGTTCGCCACACCCACCGGAGACATCGTTGTCGTCACTCCGTTACACCCGCAAACCGCCGGCCTACTTGTCGTCGCAGTACCAGCACGCTCGGTACGACGCCCAGCACGCTTCAACAACTTCCATGTTCAGTGGCCAAACCTTCCTTCACGACATCTACCGACACAGCTCCCCGACAACGATGTCGAGCTGACCGTGGTCCGGCTCCCCCTAAACGTTATCTTTGTGCAGTTCCGCCATGTCAGTTCTGTGTAAGCCTTTGATGTGTTCAGGTAAATAAATGAACTACTGCAAAATGGGAGTGTTGTTTGGTGTAACCGACCCGAACTTCCTCCTCAAGACTATACATATCAAATTACACTTGGCTAATAGACTCCATGCAGTACTGCAATTACATAAGGAAAAGGAGTAAAATGTAAGAAATATTACTAATACTCTGCAGGGAGCCACAAATTGCCACAACAACAGAGGAGTGGTACCGGAGATGTATGAACACTTACAAACTCACATGAGGCTGGCAGTGTGTGATGTGAGGGAACATGGGATCCACAAGATTGCATGTTTTTGTTGTTGTGGTCTTCAGTCCTGAGACTGGTTTGATGCAGCTCTCCATGCTACTCTATCCTGTGCAAGCTTCATCATCTCCCAGTACCTACTGCAACCTACATCTTTCTGAATCTGCTTAGTGTATTCATCTCTTGGTCTCCCCCTACGATTTTTACCCTCCACGCTGCCCTCCAATACTAAATTGGTGATCCCTTGATGCCTCAGAACATGTCCTACCAACCGATCCCTTCTTCTGGTCAAGTTGTGCCACAAACTTCTCTTCTCCCCAATCCTATTCAATACTTCCTCATTAGTTATGTGATCTACCCATCTAATCTTCAGCATTCTTCTGTAGCACCACATTTCGAAAGCTTCTATTCTCTTCTTGTCCAAACTATTTACCGTCCATGTTTCACTTCCATACATGGCTACACTCCATACAAATACTTTCAGAAATGACTTCCTGACGCTTAAATCTATACTCGATGTTAACAAATTTCTCTTCTTCAGAAACGCTTTCCTTGCCATTGCCAGTCTACATTTTATATCCTCTCTACTTCGACCATCATCAGTTATTTTGCTCCCCAAATAGCAATACTCCTTTACTACTTTAAGTGTCTCATTTCCTAATCTAATACCCTCAACATCACCCGACTTAATTCGACTACATTCCATTATCCTCGTTTTGCTTTTGTTGATGTTCATCTTATATCCTCCCTTCAAGACACTATCCATTCCGTTCAACTGCTCTTCCAAGTCCTTTGCTGTCTCTGACAGAATTACAATGTCATTGGCAAACCTCAACATTTTAATTTCTTCTCCATGGATTTTAATACCTACTCCGAATTTTTCTTTTGTTCCCTTTACTGCTTGCTCAATATACAGATTGAATAGCATTGGGGAGAGGCTACAACCCTGTCTTACTCCCTTCCCAACCACTGCTTCTCTTTCATGCCCCTCGACTCTTATAACTGCCATCTGGTTTCTATTCAAATTTTAAATAGCCTTTCGCTCCCTGTATTTTACCCCTGCCACCTTTAGAATTTGAAAGAGAGTATTCCAGTCAACATTGTCAAAAGCTTTCTCTAAGTCTACAAATGCTAGGAACGTAGGTTTGCCTTTCCTTAATCTTTCTTCTAAGATAAGTCGTAAGGTCAGTATTGCCTCACGTGTTCCAGTATTTCTACGGAATCCAAACTGATCTTCCCCGAGGTTGGCTTCTACCAGTTTTTCCATTCGTCTGTAAAGAATTCGCGTTAGTATTTTGCAGCAGTGACTTATTAAACTGATTGTTCGGTAATTTTCACATCTGTCCACACCTGCTTTCTTTGGGATTGGAATTATTATATTCTTCTTGAAGTCTGAGGGTATTTCGCCTGTTTCATACATCTTGCTCACCAGATGGTAGAGTTTTGTCAGGACTGGCTCTCCCAAGGCCGTCAGTAGTTCCAATGGAATGTTGTCTATTCCGGGGGCTTTGTTTCGACTCAGGTCTTTCAGTGCTCTGTCAAACTCTTCACGCAGTATCGTATCTCCCATTTCATCTTGATCTACATCCTCTTCCATTTCCATAATATTGTCCTCAAGTGCATCGCCCTTGTATAGACCCTCTATATACTCCTTCCACCTTTCTGCTTTCCCTTCTTTGCTTAGAGCTGGGTTTCCATCTGAGCTCTTGATGTTCATACAAGTGGTTCTCTTATCTCCAAAGGTCTCTTTAATTTTCCTGTAGGCAGTATCTATCTTACCCCTAGTGAGAAAAGCCTCCACATCCTTACATTTGTCCTCTAGCTATGCCTGCTTAGCCATTTTGCACTTCCTGTCGATCTCATTTTTGAGACGTTTGTATTCCTTTTTGCCTGCTTCACTTACTGCATTTTTATATTTTCTCCTTTCATCAATTAAATTCAATATTTCTTCTGTTACCCAAGGATTTCTACTAGCCCTCTTCTTTTTACCTACTTGATCCTCTGCTGCCTTCACTACTTCATCCCTCAAAGCTACCCATTCTTCTTCTACTGTATTTCTTTCCCCCATTCCTGTCAATTGTTCCCTTATGCTCTCTCTGAAACTCTTTACAACCTCTGGTTCTTTCAGTTTATCCAGGTCCCATCTCCTTAAATTCCCACCTTTTTGCAGTTTCTTCAGTTTTAATCTACAGGTCATAACCAATAAATTGTGGTCAGAGTCCACATCTGTGCCTGGAAATGTCTTACAATTTAAAACCTGGTTCCTAAATCTCTGTCATTATATAATCTATCTGATACCTTTTAGTATCTCCGGGGTTCTTCCATGTATACAGCCTTCTATCATGATTCTTAAACCAAGTGTTAGCTATGATTAAGTTGTGCTCTGTGCAAAATTCTACCAGGCGGCTTCCTCTTTCATTTCTTAGCCCCAATCCATATTCACCTACTACGTTTCCTTCTCTCCCTTTTCCTACACTCGAATTCCAGTCACCCATGACTATTAAATTTTCGTCTCCCTTCACTATCTGAATAATTTCTTTTACTTCATCATACATTTCTTCAATTTCTTCGTCATCTGCAGAGGTAGTTGGCATATAAACTTGTACTACTGTAGTAGGTGTGGGCTTCGTATCTATCTTGGCCATAGAATGCCAATTAAGCAGAAGCAGCTGACTCCTCCCAATGGAAGACGTTGATTCATGGTTTGACTCTTCCCAATGGAAGATGCTGATCCAAGGTTCTTGGCCTCGTGCAGAGAACATATCAATACATCATCTAATGGCAGCTCACTGCTGAACGACATACACTGGTTTCATGAGAAATTCAGAGCAACAGCACACAAATGTATTTCCCCTCAATTTCACATATCAGCAACACATACTACCATCGGCATGATGGACAACAAGACTCAAGAGAAATGCACTCTATTATGTGAGAAGGACCAGAATAGCATTTTGTTTTTTGAGTTTAAGGATGCGAGGCTTTACGTATGGGATAGGGTGCCCAGTCACTTCTTCCTGGTAGACTCTGATTCGGCAATAAGGACCATACCATGGGAACATTCCCACTCAGACAACAAACCAATAAGGACCTTCCTATGTGCCATTAACAATGTCACTACGATTCCAGCACACTTTCAATTGGAATTTTGTGACAGCAGAAGCATCTGTGCTAATTATAGGGAAAGATTTTCCTCACCATCACAAATTTTCATTAGACTTAGCAAAAGGAATGATTAGTTGTTCTCTTACTGAGCATTGAAGCATTCAGCGCAGACGCACAGACAAATTTAGTCACAACAGAATATGAGATAAAAGAAACTGGTAAACAAAAATTATAGTTGATGCAGAAGTGGATATCACCAGGACTCACACCAAATTACAGGAGGTGGTAGAGCAGAAAGAGTTACTAGTCACGAAAATTCTGAATTACAGGAAGCCATAAGAAATCAACAAGAACAGTTGGATAGCATGGACAAGGGACTAGCACCTTTGTAGGATCAGAATTAGCAGCCTCAGCCTCTTAGGTGGAGCAGAGTATTGACACACTATGTTGGAAAGGGACAAAAAACACAGGTCAGTGGAGTACAAGCCACCAAGATTTTACCTGGTTATGTTGGCACAAGGACATAAAGCATTCAGAGATGTTGTTCAAGGAACAAAGCATTATGTCCACACATCGAAAGGTCCTCTAGTCTGTGCCACAGCAAGGAGACTTGCACCAGATAGCGTTGGGGAGCTAAACAAATTGTAAACAAACTTTTGCACTTAGGCATTGTTGTTCTGCTAATAACTGGGCATGACTGATCCATTTAGTACCTATGGAGGACCGTTCTTATAGATTGTGTAGAGATACTATACCAGATAGGTATTGTATTCCCAACTTAAGGGATTTTTCACACACTCTGGCAGGTGCAAATATGTTCAGCATGAAAGATTGCAAAATTCCTACCATCTGATTCCAATGGCACCAAAAGACAGTCCAAAAACATCAATTAGCATTCCCTTTGGAATTTTTTTAATTTGTGCAAATGTCTTACAGGTAAAAAAAAGCCCACACATGACAGTGCTGTATCAACTCAATATTAGGAGAGTTTCTATTCTGTTTTTGTTGCTGTATGATATAGTGGAACTCTCAAAACAAGCAGAAGAGCATGAAAGATATTTAAAAATTAATTTTTATACTCTGAAATGTCACGGTCAATGAAGAGAAGTGTCAACTTCAGAAAAATGAGGTAACCTTTTTGAGTTATTCTGGTATTCAGCCCACAGCTGATAGGCTTCAAATTATCTGCCCCAAGCCTCGACCTACATTCAAAAAGCTAAGATTTCTTAGAACAACCAACTTTTACAGGAGACATTTGCCTCACACAGTGCAGTTGTGCACACCTTTGACAGATGCCTTGGTGGGGGGAAATAATCACATTAAGCATGAGCTGAAGCTGACGGATGACATACAATAGGCTTTTGGGGAGATCAGATGCAGCTTAGAACAGGCAGTTACATTAGCACAGCCAGGAGAGGGTGCCCCAATAACTATGACAGCAGGTGTTAGTGACATTGCCACTGGAGCAGTTTTCCATCATATAATCAATGGAAATCTTATCCACTGAGATTTTTCTTTAAAACAGAAAATATATATATAAAAAAATCTGCTGCTCAACGCAGGTGGTCCTCATTAGAAAGGGAATTGTTCACAGTTTATGAAGCAGTCAAGTATCTTCAGGCAGACATCGCAGGTTGACAATTCACAATATTGACAAACCACCACTGCTGGAGGACATGATAAGAAATCTTAGTCAAAACTGCCTGTCTTGATGTTTCTGGCACTTGGATTTGATGAGCCTACTCTTAATGGATGTGGTACACATTGAAGGGCAGATAATACTGTGGCAGACTACCTTTCCAGATTAAATTCACTGTTAATATGCCTTGATCTCAACACCATTGCAGTGGCCCAAGAAAATGACAAGGTGCTCCAACAATTGTTACAAAACAACACAGACAAATGACTGATACAGCAGGCAGGTTATGGTTTGATGCAATACAAGGACGTACCAGACCAATTGTGCGTAAAACGTATAGATATATGATCTTTCATAAACTGCAAGGATTATTGCAGCCAGGAATGTGACCATCTACGAGACTAGTGACCACCAAACACAACAAAAGATTGTAAACTTTGGACTCAAGCTCGTGTAGAATGTCAAAAGAGCAAAATAGGAAGACACAAAAGCCCTGCTTTAGGCGAATTTGATGTTCCAGCTGGCCATTTACAGCATGTTCACCTGGATTTGATTGGCCACCTTCCCACATTGAGATATATCTTATCTGCAATCAATGGAGTGATAACATGGATGGAAGCCATTCCATTAACTGACATCATAGCTGAGTCAACGTAAAAGCCTTCGCTGAAATGTGGATGGCTCATTTTAGAAGCCCAGGGGCCACCACAACTTAGCAAGGCCGACAGTTTCAATCGGCATCGTTCATGAGCCTTTGTAACATGTGCAGTGTGAAATGTTTAGAACCACTGCTTACTACATCCAGTGCAAAGGGCTGGTAGAGTGGTGACACACATTACAGACAGCATTAATGTGTTAGGGGGGTGAGTGGCATGAATCTCACCCTTGGATCTTATTATGACTCCAATCAGCATTCAAAGAAGACTTACAAGGATAATTAGTGGAAATTTTGTATGGACAACCTCTAAGTCTTCCAGCAGCCTTACCAAATTCTGGGGAGTTGCCAGAATTAGTTAGCACAGCAAGCAAAACTTTATATTTACAATATCCATACTCCTCCCCCATGACCACACCATGTTTCATATGTTTTTCTACATAAAAGACTGCAGAACAGTGTTTCCATGATGCTGAGGGGTGATACTGTGAGGCCAGCACTCCAACCATCATATTTGGGTCCACATTGAGTGATACACCAAGGTGACACTTTCAACATTATACTCAATGGAAAACCCTCTACAGTCTCATTTCTTAGACTGAAACCAGCATGGATGCTGCAACATGGGGACACAACACAAGATTCACAGAAATGTGAATGTGTGGCAAGTCTCCCCTGATCTGGGGTTCAGGGCAACTTTTTGGAACCCTACCCATTTCCTAAACCTCACCAGTCCTTTTCCTTCATCTCTCTTCCTTCCCCTTCAACCTTTCCACTAGAAGAAGGAGTCTCTGGCTCTGAAAGCTTGCAAATGTGTGTTTGGTGAGTAGGACAACATCTAAGTGAGGTCTTGTAAAAGTGTTAGCAATTGAAACAACAATGTTATCAAAAAGTAATTTAAAGTTCTATGGAACTGACTGCTCACAGATCACATCACCAGATTTGACACAGAAAACAAACTCTTATCAAAATTCTGTTTACATCAAATACTTTTTGCCTTTTTGCAGAGCATGTAGTTGTATTTGGATATTTGTGAACTCAATTTTTCACTATAATTTTGTTAATGTAAATGTTTAAATGAGAGATTTATAAATTTGCCTTGTTAAATCTTTAAAAAGTCTACAGAGGCTGAGGCCACCAAATCTGTTGTAGCATGAATTCATGTTAGCACCTGTTCATGATAACATAGTGGATACTGTAACAAACTTTATCGTGAGTTTTAGGGCAAAATTACTAATGAAAAATATACAAAACTGTGAATGTAGCTGCTGCTACTGGAATGAATAAAAGGAAGATCACATGTAAAAAGTTGTCAAGTTAATTTTTGTGTACAAATATTGGACATAATTATTCTACATTCAAAGCTAAGTATTTAAAAATTAATTATTTTCTAACTACTATCTGAATTTGTTGGCTTGCTCTTCCAATTTGATCACCAGCTAATTATGAATATACTTCTTGCTAACATCAAATAATGATTTTGATTATATTTAACACTCGGATAGTAATGTTAGAACTGTCATTGACAGTTATAAGTATAAATATTTATTATAGTTTTCAATCTGACTGAAATTATTTTCGAAAGAATCAAGCAATATTTCTTTTCAAAATATCGAGACAAAGGAGAGGCAAATATATAGGAATAACAAGTAAGTAATTATGAAGTTCCTGGCATTCCATAAAGTCATAGCTAGTACATATATTTATTGACTGTTAAACAAAACACTGACACTATTTTTCTTAAGTGTTTTATACAAAACCCTATATGCTTTATGCCTCCAGATAAGACTTAGATCTGAGAGGAGCATCTTTGATGACTCAGTTAAAAGCAATCTACACAGCAATTGTTATCAACTACAGGGAAACAATTTTTTTGAGACTTAATGTACCTGCCTAATGCAAAAACATATAAGTGTGTAATGTTGTTGCAGTAAAAACTGACACAAATGTTAATGTACAGAAAGTCTCAATTTTCTTGCCTCTGGTGCACCTTCCTCGCCTTCTGCGGGAGCTTCCTCGCCTTCTGCAGGAGCTTCTTCTCCTCCTTCCTCTCCTTCTTCACCAGGAGCCTCTTCAGCGGGCTCTTCACCCTCTGCGGGGGCATCCTCTGGGTTTTCTTCATCTGCCATTTTTCTTACGATATTTTAACAAGTGTGTAGTATGAATTTAAGTTGGAGATGTTGTGAGCAAATTAACCTACAAAAAATTAATTTAAAGTGATCAGTGAATGCGCAAAAAACTAGATCCGCATGTAAATTAGAAAATAACATTAAAAATAAATATATTAGATTACACATTTGTCACACGATTGTGAGGTTAACTTTACTTAACAATTTGGCCTTTTTTTAATTTTACCTTTGTGGCAGAATGCCCTTCCTGCCGCCATATCATCAGTTTTTTAAACTGAGGCAGGGAAACAGTATGCACTATCTGTAAGTTGTGTATGTTTGTTATCACATTTTAACTGTTTGTTTATAGAGTTTTCTATACCAGAGATTGGGGACTAGCCTGCAATTCGCCTAAATGAGTCTGAGAAACCATCTAAAATCTGAACTCAGGTGAGTCAATGTATCAATTAAATAGTCATTAATCCAGCATGAGGATTTGATCTAGGCATTGCTCAGATCTACTCGTAAGTTATTGCACTGTGTTTAAGCTACATAACTACAAAAGAATGTCATGTAGAACATAACAGCTAAATGAAAACCATCTCTGAGAATGTTTTTAGCCTTGGCTCATGATGCTAAAATTCTCAGCAGGTAAGTAATTGCGAATCCAGTACACACTATCTGATCAAAAGCATCTGGACATCTATTATGGAGATTAATATCAGGGGAGGGATCCAGCCTTTCCCTTTATGATGGCTTTAGCTCTGACATAGGCACTTTCAATGAGGTGCCTGAATGTCTGTGGAGGAATGGCAGCCCACTCTTCCTCAGCTGCAGGAACCGGAGAAGGTAGTCATATTGGTCTCTGGAACAAAGTCGACATTATCACTCCCCCCAAATGCATTCCATTAGGCTTGCCACACAAGTCCCTTGCAGGAAAGTTATTGTCCACAAATCATTGCCTCCCAGTTGCTGCCATTTTTCAGAGTGCATTGCCATGCTGATTCCATCAGTCATCATCTCCAAATTGATCCCCTGCTGTGCATAAGACACAATGCTGTAAAATGTGTCCATATCCTTCTGTAATTAGTATTTTGCTAAGTGCGATAAGGGGATAGATAACACTGTAACAGTGAAAAACACCCACATACCAGAACACCACATTCATTATACTTCACTGTTTACATTACAATTGATAGCAGGTAACGTTCTCCAGGCATTCACCAAATCCAAACCCTTCCATCAGGTTGTCACAAGAAATAGCATGATTCATCATTCCAAATCACTCGTTTCCAGTCATTCACAGTCCAGTGGTGTCACACTTATACCACTTCAAGTGTTGCTTTCTCGTCAGATGTCTTTATTTGGTGTTTGATACTGGTATTTCCTGGATGGAATGGTGGTATGTTCAAGTTACAGATTTTACCACCACATGTGCCTGTGTACACTATCTGATCATAAGTATCCAGACACAGCTCTGTAATACAGAACTGACTAGCGATTGTCACAAGGGAGGTGGGGGGGGGGGGGGCGGGGGGGCATCAGTATCAAAGTAGGTGGAGAAGCAGGATGGGTTTGTCAAGAGAGCTCAGTGACTCTGAATATGGACTTGTCATTGCATGTCACCTGGATAACAAATACATCAGATATATTTCAACCCTTCTAACACTGCCAAACCAACTGATGGTGACATGACTGTGAAGTGGAAACCTCAGCTAAACCAAGAGCAGGCAGACTTCAGCCTCGTATTGGCAGACATGGTTCATTAAGTGCTGCAGATGGTAGCTGTAAAACATCACATGAAATCAGTAGAAAGTATCACCCACGAGTTGTAAATTGTTACCAGCCGTCCAGCTAGCACAACTGTAACTGCAAGGGCATTAACAAGAATGGGGTATGATGGTCAAGCAGCTTCTCATAAGCCACAAATTTCTGTGGTCGCTGCTAAATGGCCCTTGAAGTGGTATAAAGAGTGATGCCACTGGACAGTGGATGACTAGAACTGAGATATGAATCATGCTATACCTCATGGCAATCTGCTGGAAGAGTGTGGGTTTGGTGAATGCCTGGAGAACATTGCCTGCCATTATGTATAATGTCACAGTGAAGGATGATGGATGTGGTGTTACTCTATAGGGTATTTTTTATGGTTAGGATGTGGTCACCTGCTGTGCTTAAGAAAATGTTAAATGTAGGAGGATATGAACACATTTTACAGCATTGAGTATGTGTGTAGTAGATAAACAATTGGGAGATGATGATTTTATCAGCATGACAATGCACCCTATCATAAAGCAGCACTTGTGAGGCAATAGTTTGTGGCAATAACGTACCTAAAATGGACTGTCCTGCCCAGAGTCCTGACGTAGACCCAATGGAACATCTTTGGGATGAGTCAGAATGTTGACTTCACTCTAGATCCCAGCATTCAACAACACTGGCTTCTCTGGTTTTGGCTCTAGAGGAAGAATAAGCTGTGATTGCTCCACAGACAGACACCTCCCTGACAGAGCCCCTAGTAGACCGAAAGCCATCCTGAAGGTGAAAAGTTGACACACAAGCTATAAACAGGAAAAATGATGATGTCTTCACCTTAAGTGCTTATCTTTAAAATAATATATGTTAAGTGTCTACAAAAAAATATTGTGATCCATACAAAACAACAGCATATGAAAGCTGTTAAGAAAACACTGTACAGCAAAGCCAGGCCTGCTCTATTTCAAAAGAATTATGATTAAAACGATCCAAAAATTTATGTGCATATTGTCATAAATGCTGTTAAATACCAACAATGATGGTACTGGTGAATACTTTGTGCAGTGATAACACAGAAATGACAGAATTATGGAAAGAAGAAGAAGTAATGAAGCATTTAAACACTACTTTCACAAAAGTAGGGTATTCATCTTTGAAATTACTTGGACTGAATGAGGACTGCAAAATGTAAATAAGAAAATGAAAACTGCTTTAGTTCAGGGATTTTCACACTGTGCATCATTCCTCCCACCAGGAACATTGCGGGCTTACAGTTGCTGTGGTTTCATAAAAATAATATTTGATTCATTTGTTTTCTAAGTAAAGGAACAATGTGTGCACTAGTTATTGATATCTAGTGGACTGGCAAGTAAGTGCTGTTAGTATGGAAGAGTTGTAGATGGTAATTGAATCAAACTATGTGACTGATTTAAATTTGTATTCAGTAACAATTAGTCTGAAGATTAATTGTTATTTGTCTTCTGTGATTTGTTTTCTCTGTCGGCATGGACAAATTTTTAACAGTAAGTACAAAACACAGTAGGCCCTATATGAAACACATCACACATTTTGAATGACATGAATAGACAGAAAGAAGGAAATATGAAACTTCCTAGTTGATTAAAATTGTGTGCTGGACCAAGACTAGAACTTTGCAGGCAAGTGCTCTACTGGGAAGTGCTCATGAAAGGAGAAGGTTCCAAGTTTGGCTCTAGGACTGGCACACTTTTTTAATCTGCCAGGAAGTTTCATATCAGCACACACTCCACTGCAGAGTGAAAATTTCATTAATGAAGGAAGTATGATTGTTAGTTACTTGAATACCCACAGTGTGTCATTGGTTTCACAGTCTAGGCTACTGAAATCTGTTTCAAAGTACTAGCTACTAAAAGCCTGCTTCTTAATAAGATGAAGTGATGACATTTGGGATCAAATCACAGTAGTTTGGTAAACAAACCATGAAAAGGAGGGGAGGGGGGAGCCTTTCACTAAATTTTGATTCCTAAAATGGCTCATCTTTCATCTTACAAAGTTGCCTTTATGGAGCAAGGACCTCACATTATTTCAGAAGACCTCAATTACCAGCTGCTCGTGACATTTATTTATTTATTTAGTCCTTCATATCCTATATGTATAGAATATATACAAGGATATTGGACATGGTTAGGTATTTACAAGATAAAATACAGTTTGTATTGCAATGCTAAGGACTAGATATTGAAGTAATTTAGCACAGATTCATAAATTACGACAGGTGAGCCAGAAGCCAAGCAACTGGCAAGTATGCCTTTGCTAGACAATGTTATTAGTCATCAAAGACCCAGCTGGCTGATGACATTGGGGATCAATTGGCTCACAAATTAAAGCTAATGGTGCTTTTGCTATTCTGTTGGATGAAACTTCTGCTAACTACAGTTATGGACGTCTGATTTGTTATGTGGTTCATACAAGATAACAAATTTCATGAAGGTCTTCTTTTCTTCAGAGAAATAACTCTTGAAACAAAAGTAACACACATCTTTGAATACTATGAGCTCTTATGGAAGAAAGTAACATTGACATGTGTACACATGGAGGTCATAGTATGGCTGACTGTTACACCAGACTGCAAGCTCTGATCCATAAGGAGATTCTCATGCTATTTGGACACAAAGTTTTATTCACTGAGAAGCACTGACATCAAATTGCATGAGCTATGTCATCATGATGCGTAAACTTCAATAAAAGTCGCCCAGTTAAGTTGAGACATTTTCAACAAATGTGCATTGATGTGGGGAGCTGAATACATGCTTCTAATGTATTACAGCAACTCTCACTGGCTTTCATGTGGGAATGTCTAAAAATTCAGTAATTCAAGAGAAACATTTTGACTTCTGACTTTTTTTGGAAGTTGGTATATGTTTGTGACACCTCTGAAGAACTCAACTTTTTGAACACTTCCCCTCAAGGCAATGAGACCAACATTCTGCAAATATCAGACAAAATTTCATCCTTCAGGAAGACCAAGTTGGCTGATAAAGATATACATTATGTTTTCCCTGCTTTTCAAACAGTTTTTGAAGACACTGGCTATCAATTGGGAGAAGAGTTGAAGTCTCTTTTTGTTATCATTTAAATGAACATAGTGATTACTTTCTGAAGTATTTTCCAGAACAATTTGATCAACACAGCTGGATTAAAGATTCTTAAAGTACAGAACTTCCATCAACACTTGCCATAAAAATAAGAGCAATTTATTTGAATAGTAATAGGGTTCTGTGGATACAGGTGGGCAAATTTCTGACACAGGAAACTCATATTGATAAGATCTGTTCAAAAGATGAGTACAAATATGTTCTTGATGAAGAAAATGCCCTTTGCGGTGGATGCAGAAATCTTGCTAAAAATGTAGTACGGACTGAGCTTCCCGCACATGTTACACGGCACATCAATATCGGAAAGAGCACCAGAAGCAGATATTCAGACAATTTTAAAACAATAAGAGTAGGTCATGCATAGAAAAATAAATTCATTGGAATCCTGTAAAAACAAATTTAAACAATTTAAAATATTAACTGTATGTACATAAGAAAATAATCTATTTAGTAGGAAACTGAACAGCATCTCTCAACAAAGATTTTCTGATAACAAGAAAAGAAGTTGATAAATTACCATATCTGCTGTATAAGGCTGAAAATAACAGACAGAAATGTAGATAACTTAATTCATAACATACTGTGACTTAGCATAAGGAATGTAAACAACTAAACATCTTCAAAAGAAAATTACAGGAATATTTCATCTCTGGATGTTGCTACAAGCTGAAGCAATACTTGCAGGAAAATTCACCAGAGAGAATAAATTTAAAATTGGGAGTGGTATGAAACTCTTCAAGTGGAAACAAGTTTCCTGAGGAGGGAAGAAAGGATGGTCAAGTGCAGTGCTCAGAATAGAAAAGAGAAACATTCTTTTTCAGGAGCTGCGTATTACTCAAAATGTGACTTAAAAACTAGTTTTTTTTCAGTTTGTATATATCTTCAACATCTGGTTACTGTTGTTTATCTGTTATTATTATTATTTAAAATTTTTGTTTATTCTGTATCAATGCTCAATTTTTAAGCAATTTTGTCTATATTGTGTAAAATGTGCAAGATGGCGTGTCTAACATCATTAACAAATATGATCTATGCATAAAACTATAAACTAAACCACCAAGGTCAACACTGTGTTTCTACTGACACTGTCATATTCGCTATATGAATTTACTGTATCATAAAAGATATTGATCAATTATTATGAAATGGTTTTCATTTCCAACAAAAACTGTAGTGGTTGTTCAAGTTGTTAGCATGAACAAAAATTGACTTATTTGATCCGATATACAAAAAGCAAAATAATAGGTTGTAAAAAAAAAAAAAATTGATATGATTAGCACCACAATCTTTATGTTGAGATCTGTGGATAGAGAGACATCATATACCTACCCGAAATTTTGAAGTGAGTGTAAGGTTTCCAAATTGTCAACACATTATGATGTATAGGATCATGTTGGTCGCAGTTTAACCGTAAATTTTTGCGCCTCCATCTCGTAGCCTAACATAGCTACCCCGTTGCATCAACGCCGGGATAAAAAGCAACATACTCTTCCTTTCAAATTTGCGATTCTCACAGAACTTACATAAGGCGCCAAGGAATGCAAATAATTAACAAAGAATACCCGTAGAGTACGAAAATCCTTAAAATATAGAATCATATCTATTGGTAGGGATTTTGACAACTTGGCAAGATGACACAAGTTGGCAATATAGCTGGTAGTAAATATTGCAAATACTTGTACATACCGTTACTTGAACAGCTGGTTCTGCTAGAAATTTTCCAACTTATTCATAATTTTTTTGTAATGATATGCCCGTAACTGCGGTTTTACAAAGAGCTATCGGTGTGTCCAGAGTAAGCCACCTTCGATTTCGGGTTTGTAAATATTTAATTTACGAACAAAAATGTATAATTATTGTCTGTAATAAAAAGATTAATATTTTAAGCAACAGTTCAGACTGCTTTTTCTCTCTGTGTCGCCTTTTTCGGACACTGTTGGGCCACCATAACGAAGTAGTAAAAATGTACTATTGTAGGCGACAGAACAGACTTATTTTCCTCTCTATCACATTTTTTTCGGACACTGCTATACCGAGGCATACGACACGTGAAGTAACGTGTCACATTATGACATTGGCGAGACACCATTCAAATTTCTTGGGCTGATTGTTGCCGCTGCTTGAGCGACATTATTTGACAGTTCAGTTGACGATATGTTCTATCGGGTTTACCGGGTTCTTCGAAATTTTGAAAAATAATCTGTGGCTGTTTGAAAGTATATGAGGAAACACGAAATGCTGAGTAAATCTTCTGAAATTCTGGCATGTTGTCTCATTAAAAAAAAAAAGACAGAAGCATGACTTTACATTTCCCCTTCCAGACTGAATGCATCCATGTTGCCCCAGAATTACGTATATTTCCGCAATCTCTGCACATCATTAGCAAGTGCATGCCAAGGGCACAGAAGAGGCAGTTTACAGAAGGAAAGCAGAGGGCGACCCCTTTCGTTTATATTAAATCAAGCGTTGCGCTCGACACCATATTGAAATCGAGTAACCCTGAAACGATAGCTGGCTCGAAATGGATACTGATACGAAATAGGAATAATCTAGCCGAATAAATGGAAAATTTTATGAAAGGAAACGCTAGTGAAACAAGTTGTGACAATATATAGTCAAAACCTCACCACATCAGCTTTCAAATTCATTACCGTAAAATGGTCTAATTTCGGCCTCCTAGGTTAATTCCGGCCAGTATGCCGCCTTTTTTTGTGGTGCTGCCATATGTTGAATTCGTGGTTTACCTATTTCGAAAGCTGTAATGCGTAGTGGTCAAAAGTGTCTGAGATCCTTACTCTTTCACTTTGCGCTCCAAAAGTGCCGTACACTGATCGTTGATTTCCGGTCAGCGAGGAAAAACACAGTGCTGAAGTGTGAAAACAAACTTCTGCACAGTTGAAACTTGATTTCGTAAACGGAACTGTTGTGTATACACCCCTCAGTATATACACACAAAAAAGGTATACTTAAGCAACAATCTAGGAGATTCCCATGACACACCCCTCGTCAGGTCTCCCTTGTCCTCCAATACTCTCCACCCACTTCTCAAGTCTTTGTTCGGAACTGTACCCCTCTCCACTCTTCCCCCAGCCCATCACCAAACACCCACCTACAAATTCCCGTCTATGCACTACCTTTAAATGCTACGTTTCCCTGATACCCTCCTTGGCAGTCTATTTCCACTCATCTCTTCACTCTCTTATGTATCTCTTATAATAAGTCATACATTGGCCTTTTCGTTTTACTTTATGCACCTTTCCATCTGTTTTTATATCTTCTTGTGTGGCACTCATTTTCCATTCATCTTTCTCTATGTTTTAAGTAACCACTGAATCAACTTATGCACCTGACAATCTATCTTTTTATTGTACAAAACGCTTATTTTTGTCAAATGCCATGTCCAGTTTTTATATTATTATTTTCTTTTTTTAATTTTCCTCTCATGTGGCCAAAAGGTGGCAAATTGTATCAGTTAAATCCCATCTCCTGCCTATATGGGATTTTTTTTTGGGGGGGGGGGGATGAAATAAAATAACAAAAAAATTGGTTGAGTCAGTTTTAAGATAGCTGCTATGAATTTATGGGTAACTTCAGTCATGCCAGAAGTGTATAAGAAAAGCAGGAAGGTGCACCTGTTGTAATTACGACCAGGTTGATCTACAAAATACACTCCTGGAAATTGAAATAAGAACACCGTGAATTCATTGTCCCAGGAAGGGGAAACTTTATTGACACAATCCTGGGGTCAGATACATCACATGATCACACTGACAGAACCACAGGCACATAGACGCAGGCAACAGAGCATGCACAATGTCGGCACTAGTACAGTGTATATCCACCTTTCGCAGCAATGCAGGCTGCTATTCTCCCATGGAGATGATCGTAGAGATGCTGGATGTAGTCCTGTGGAATGGCTTGTCATGCCATTTACACCTGGCGCCTCAGTTGGACCAGCGTTTGTGCTGGACGTGCAGACCGCGTGAGACGACGCTTCATCCAGTCCCAAACATGCTCAATGGGGGACAGATCCGGAGATCTTGCTGGCCAGGGTAGTTGACTTACACCTTCTAGAGCACGTTGGGTGGCACGGGATACATGCGGACGTGCATTGTCCTGTTGGAACAGCAAGTTCCCTTGCCGGTCTAGGAATGGTAGAACGATGGGTTCGATAACGGTTTGGATGTACCGTGCACTATTCAGTGTCCCCTCGACGATCACCAGTGGTGTACGGCCAGTGTAGGAGATCGCTCCCCACACCATGATGCCGGGTGTTGGCCCTGTGTGCCTCGGTCGTATGCAGTCCTGATTGTGGCGCTCACCTGCATGGCGCCAAACACGCATACGACCATCATTGGCACCAAGGCAGAAGCGACTCTCATCGCTGAAGACGACACGTCTCCATTCGTCCCTCCATTCACGCCTGTCGCGACACCACTGGAGGAGGGCTGCACGATGTTGGGGCGTGAGCGGAAGACGGCCTAACGGTGTGCGGGACCGTAGCCCAGCTTCATGGAGACGGTTGCGAATGGTCCTCGCCGATACCCCAGGAGCAACAGCGTCCCTAATTTGCTGGGAAGTGGCGGTGCGGTCCCCTACGGCACTGCGTAAGATCCTACGGTCTTGGCGTGCATCCGTGCGTCGCTGCGGTCCGGTCCCAGGTCGACGGGCACGTGCACCTTCCGCCGACCACTGGCGACAACATCGATGTACTGTGGAGACCTCACGCCCCACGTGTTGAGCAATTCGGCGGTACGTCCACCCGGCCTCCCGCATGACCACTATACGCCCTCGCTCAAAGTTCGTCAACTGCACATACGGTTCGTGTCCACGCTGTCGCGGCATGCTACCAGTGTTAAAGACTGCGATGGAGCTCCGTATGCCACGGCAAACTGGCTGACACTGACGGCGGCGGTGCACAAATGCTGCGCAGCTAGCGCCATTCGACGGCCAACACCGCGGTTCCTGGCGTGTCCGCTGTGCCGTGCGTGTGATCATTGCTTGTACAGCCCTCTCGCAGTGTCCGGAGCAAGTATGGTGGGACTGACACACCGGTGTCAATGTGTTCTTTTTTCCATTTCCAGAAGTGTATATTACAAGACACTTAGAACGGGAAAATACCGTTACGTGAGACCACCGAAATATTGCTGCAGCTTGAACAAGTCTCCAGGACAAAAAGAAAGAAATTCATACAGGAAAAACCAGGCGTTCTTTCTGTGAAGGTCTGTTAATTTTCACATTACTATTCTTATTTAGGAATTTATATTCTGAAATGCTTAAATTTCTGACATACACTATGTGATCAAAAGTATTCGGACACCTGGCTGAAAATCACTTACAAGTTCGTGGCGCTCTCCGTTGGTAATGCTGGAATTCAGCACGATGTTGACCAACCCTTAGCCTTGATGACAGCTTCCACTCTCGCAGGCACACATTCGATCAGATGCTGGAAGGTTTCTTGGGAAATGGCAGTCCATTCTTAACGGAGTGCTGCACTGACGAGAGGTATCGATGTCGGTTGCTGAGGCCTGGCCCAAAGGTGTTCTATAGGATTCAGGTCAGGACTCTGTGCAGTCCAGTCCATTACAGTTATGTTATTGTTGTATATCCAGTCCACCACAGGCTGTACGTTATGAACAGATGCTCAATCGTGCTGAAAGATGCAATTGCCATCCTCGAATTGTTCTTCAACAAGGTGCTTAAAACATCAATGTAGGCCTATGCTGTGGTAGTGTCACTCAAAACGACAAGTGGTGCAAGCCCTGTCAATGAAAATCACGACCACACCATAAAACCAACGCCTCCGAATTTTGCTGTTGGCACTACATACGCTGGCAGATGACGTTCACTGGGGAGTCACCATACCCACACCCTGCCATCGGATCGCCACATTGTGTACCATGATTCGTCACTCCACACAACGTTTTTCCACTGTTCAATCGTCCAATTTTCATTTACCGGCATGATGTGTGGCTTATGAGCAGCCGCTCGACCACGAAATCCAAGTTTTTTCACCTCCTGTCTACCTGTCATAGTACTTGCAGTGGATCCTGATCCAATCTGGACTTGTGTGTGATGCTCCGGATAGATGCCTGCTTATTACACATTACAACCCTCTTCAACTGTTGGAGGTCCCTGTCAGTTAACAGACGAGTTCGGCCTCTATACTTTTGTGCTGTATGTGCCCCTTCACATTTCCACTTCACTATCACATCGGAAACAGTGGACCTAGATTAGAGATTAGATTAGATTAGTTCTTGTTCCATAGATCATGAATACGACACTTCGTAATGATGTGGAAAGTGTCAGGTTAATAAAAGGTGTCTATACAAGATATTACATTACACAAAATATTACATGACATTTAATATTTTTAATTTTTTGTGGGGGTTGGGGAAATTACAAACTTACTATAACCAAAAATTCATCTAATGAGTAGAAGGAGTTGCCATTAAGAAATTATTTTAATTTCCTTTTAAATGCTATATGGCTATCTGTCAAGCTTTTGATGCTATTAGGTAAGTGACCAAAGACTTTTGTGGCAGCATAATTTACCCCCTTCTGAGCCAAAGTTAGATTTAACCTTGAGTAGTGAAGATCATCCTTTCTCCTAGTGTTGTAGCCATGTACACTGCTATTACTTTTGAATTCGTTCGGATTGTTAATAATAAATTTCATAAGCGAATATATATATATATATATATATATATATATATATATATATATATATATATATATATATATATATATATATATATATATATATATAGTGAAGATCTCTAGCTCTTTAAATAAGTGTCTCCAGGATGATCTTGGATGAGCTCCGGCAATTATTCTGATTACACACTTTTGTGCAATGAACACTCTTTTACTCAATGATGAGTTACCCCTGAATATGATGTCATACGAAAGCAGAGAATGAAAATAGGCGTGGTAAGCTAATTTACTCAGATGTATATCGTCAAAATTTGCAATGACCCTAATAGCATAAGTAGCTGAACTCAAACGTTTCAACAGATCCTCAGTGTGTTTTTTTCCAGTTCAACCCCTCATCAATGCATACACCCAAAAATTTTGAATATTCTACCTTAGCTACCGTTTTCTGATCGAAGTCTATATTTATTAATGGTGTCATTCCATTTACTGTGTGGAACTGTATGTACTGTGTTTTGTCAAAGTTTAATGATAGCCCATTTGCAGAGAACCACTTAACGATTTTCTGAAAACATCATTTACAATTTCACCTGTTAATTCTTGTCTGTTGGGTGTGGTAGCTATACTTGTATCATGGCAAAAAGTACCAGCTTTCCATCTTCGTGAGTATAGAATGGCAAGTCATTAATATAAATTAAGAACAGCAGAGGACTCAAGACCGAACCTTGCAGCACCCCATTCTTGATTGTTCCCCAATTTGAGAAATCACCAGTTTTTTGCATATTATGTGAACTGCTTATTTCAACTTTCAGCACTCTTCCAGTTAGGTATTGTTGGGGATATGTGAACAAACATTTTCCAGCGTGCATAGTGGCGCACAGAATATAAAGTGCAGAGTGCATTAGACTCTATGGAATATACATGTTCCTTGTTTGTTGTTGGGGCTACGTAATATAATTTGGTAGTCAGATGTATTAATGTGTGTTGTGCGAATAAAGCATAAGTTTATTTTGTCCCTTAAATCGTGTTCCGTACAACACAGATACCGCACTAAGGGCGGCTTGTAGGGCACGAAAATTACGCGACCTGGAAATTTGCTGTTGAGGCGTATTTGCAGCTGGATGACTTATGGGACATCGTAAACGGTAAATTGGCACATACGGAATCAAGTTTTGCTACTAAGGATCGGAAGGCGAAATCAAAACTAATCCTTTTGATTGATCCAGTGAATTATGTTCACATAGAAAAGGCTACGTCAGCAAAGGAGATATGGGACAAACTGAAAAACGCATTTGAAGATTGTGGCTTAACCAGAAAAGTAGGATTACTTCGTGAGCTGATAACCACAAGACTGAATAAGTGTAAAAGCGTCGATGAATATGTGAATAAAATAATTTCAATCTCCAATCGTCTGAGGAATATTGGTTTTGAAATTGCGGATGAATGGATTGGAACTTTATTGTTAGCTGGGCTACCTGAGAAATATTCGCCAATGATTATGGGTTTGGAAAGTTCGGGAATATCCATTACAGCGGATAGTGTTAAGGTAAAGATTCTACAGGACGTGAAGAATGAGCCAGATTCTAATGCTTCAGAAAAAGAAACAGCATTGGCTTTATACTCCAAGTACAAGAAGAAGTTGAAGCCAATAAGATGTTTCAGATGCCAGAAAATTAGACATATTGTTCAAAGTGTAACGAAAAGTTAAGTATAAAAGAAAAGAAGCATGTTAATTCTAGTAGTCCTGAGAGAAAGACTACCGATAAAGGCAAGGCATTTTCTGTTTTTTACTCTTTTAATGAAGCGAGTGACGATCATGCAGAATGGTTCCTAGATTCAGAAGCATCTGTGCACATTACCAAAGCTCCGTCAGCTTTGTATGATGTTCAGTCGAGGACTGACATTGGAATTTCTACAGTTGACGGATCTAAGTTAAGGTGTGAACTCGCAGGAAAAGTGGATCTTAATTTGCTTGTGAATGGGGAAAAGGAAATTGTTACTGCTCATGATGTACATTATGTAAAGAATATCGCAACTAATTTGTCGTCAGTAAGCGAAATAGTAAAGAAGGGTAATAAAGTTATCTTCGATGTAGAGGGAGCCGAAGTGATAGACTCTTGTGGTGACATTGTAGCTATTGCAAGTAATGTTAGAGGTATTTACAAAGTGAATACAGTTCAAAATACTGCTGAAACAGGAAATCACTCAGTTTATGCTGCAAAAGGTTTCTTGTGGCATAGAAGACTTGGACATTTGAATAGGAAAAGTATGACTTTACTGAAGAATATGGCAACTGGGGTGGAAAATTATGGAATGAATAATGTTCAATGTGAGGTGTGTTTGCAAGGGAAGCAGGCTAGATTGCCATTTAAATCGAGTCAGAGCAGATCTACTGAAGTCTTGCAACTCATACATTCAGATCTCTGTGGACCTATGGAGAATGAATCCTTAGGAGGTAGCTTCTATTTTCTGACGTTCATAGAAGATTTTTTTAGATACATGCATGTTTATTTTATAAGTAGCAAGGATCAAGTGAATGATGTATTTGTTGTTTATTGCAAAATGGTCGAAAGACGGACTTGGAAGAAAATTAAAATCATTAGATCAGACAATGGATCAGAATATGTAAACAGACGGTTTAAGGAACAGTTGAATGGAATAGGTATTAGGCAACAGACTACCATTCGCTAAAGTCCTTCTCAGAATGGAATTGCAGAACGAGCCAACAAAACTACTGTAGAAAAGGCAAGAAGTATGTTAAGCAATGCTGAACTACCTAAGTGTTTTGGGGCAGAGGCTGTGTCAACAGCAGTGTATTTAATTAACAGATCACCTACCAAAGCTGTGAGACACAAGACACCTTACGAAGTATGACTGGGAAGAAACTGGATCTAAAGCACTTAAAAGTCTTTGGATGTGAAGCCATGGTTCAGATTCCAAAACCATTAAGAGGAAAGTGGGATGCAAAATCTCAAAAATATATTTTTGTTGGCTACTGTGAGGATTCAAAAGGCTACAGATTTCATAATCCTGTGAATAAGAAGATAATAAGTAGTAGAGATGTAGTATTTTTGGAGGATTATAGACCTAAAATAAAGGAAAGTAGTCAAAATGACACAGTAATGTAGCCAAGCATAATGTGTGATAGTGCTGAAACAGAGATGGAAACTGAGTATAAAGAGGAAGCTGATGTGCTACCCGAGAATCAAATTGAGGAAGAAGATTCAACAGAGGAAGTCAGTTTAACGCAGTCTTCACGTATAGCAAAACCGAAATAATATCCAAATTATGAAATGTATGCTGCCCAAACAATCAACAAAGAACCAGTCACAGTTGATGAAACTTTAGCAAGTTCAAATGCTCAAGATTGGAAAAATGCTATTGAAAATGAACTGCAATCTTTTGTGGGTAACGATACATATGAATGGGTTGACATGCTTGAAAATAAAAAGCCACTAAGAACAAGATGGGTGTTTAGTATTAAAAATACTGAGAGTGCAATACCAAAATTCAAAGCCAGATTGGTAGTTTAACGAAATCACTGCTATTAATTTCGTTAAAGAATAATTATTAATTATTATTTATTATGGTTGCTTTTAGTTACTTAATTTGCCTCTCCTTAACTTTCTTCTGTAAGTACGAACTTTGTTGTAGAACCTCTCTCTTATTTACGTGTGGTAATAAAAAATTCACTTTCAAAAGAATTACGTACATTTAAAAATTACGTGAACTCATATTAACTGATTAAGAATATTTAGTTGAAATTTAAATCCTTTATATCATTCGGCCTTGGCACACATTTTCTAAATGCAGTGGGTTTTTTCTGTTAAATATTTACTGAATTCTATCCCGGCGTTAACTATGGAGCACAAGATTATCTCTATTATCAGAAAATGGTTAATTATTGCCAAGCCGACATTTAATTATCACTGATCAAACCTACTTCGCTATACATTTAAGTTATTTGAAAGAACCAAAATTGTTTAATTTCAATGTTAACTAACATTAACTATCCGCCTACGAATGCACAAACGTATAATTAGTTTAAAAAATTCATCAGTCTCAGGATCACTGTAAAAGAAGAACAATTTCTTAATTCACTGTTGATTTTTATCTATCTGTTCCCGATTTACGGGTTTGGTTGATTTTTCCTTTAGCGGAACAATTTTTCAAATGTGCCGCCGCTGCAAATTGATCGGTCACGGCACAGCCCAGCAACACCGCTAAAAATGCTGAAAATTCTTTAAAGAAATTTTTATAGATGATATGGGCAAGCTAATTTACATTAACAATACACACTTTTGATACATTCTGATATATTTAGATCAAACAATAATTCAACTCACATTAATTTGTAACGCCTCCTCTAATGGCGGCTAAATCTAGACAGAGACAAAAGAAGTCTACCCATTCATAAATCGCTTCGACACAGCTTCCTCTCGCATTCAGCTCTAGACAGAGAAGACCAAAGAATACGCTGTACATATTTCTTTTATACTACTGCTGACTATTAACATTTCTTTGTAATTTGACAATATTATTCTCCTCTGGCTAACTTTCACATCTCTGTTATCGCAGATACTGACACATTTCACAATCACATAACAAATATAGAAAAATTACTATCCTAAATACAGAAAGAATACTACTACAAAAAAATATTACGATAATAACAAATGTCTTTTACACAAAATTCAATAATATTTTTTGTTCAATAATTATGGTATATACTACTTGCTCAGAGCGGCGTATATGGTACAAATAAACTCTTGTTCATTAATAGCGTGAGTTTGCCAGGGAACGTTACAGTAGTTAAAGAATGTTCCCAGAAAAAAGGAATAGATTACAATGAATCTTTCTCACCAGTGGTGAAGTATTCATCATTAAGATACCTTTTAGCTCTGGCTGTAAAGGAAGACTCATTAATTCATCAAATGGATGTGAAAACAGCCTACCTGAATGGAAGACTGGAAGAGGAAATATATGTGATTCACCTGATGAAGTTAAGCGACCTTATCAAGGGAAAAGGAGAATTTGGCGTTTGAATAAAGGCATATATGGTTTAAAGCAGAGTGGCCATTGCTGGAATAAATGTTTGCATACAAGTTTGATAAAACTAGGCCTGTTACAATCAAAGGCAGATCCCAGTATATGTCATAAAAGGAGCAATGAAGAAATTGTAATCATGGCCCTATGGGTAGATGATTATTTTTTATTTTAACCAATAGTGAAAGCCAGATGGGACTTTTTTAAAGAACAGTTACGGTCAGAATTTAATATGCATGATTTAGGGGAAATTAATCAATACTTAGGTATGAAGATTCTATGAAGTGCCAACAGAGAAGAATTATGGATTGATCAGTCTCTGTATACCAGGAAGATCTTAGAAAACTTCAATATGGAAAATTGTAAACCTATTTCTACTCTTATGGAAAACAATGCAAAACTGCTAATAACTGATGATGACAAGAAATGTAAAGAAAGTGTACCCTATTTGGAAGCTGTAGGAAGTCTACTGTACTTAGCACAGACATCCAGACCAGACATTGCATTTGCCACAAATGCAGTAAGCAAGTTTTGCAGTGATTTGAGAGAAAAGCACTGGATGGCAGTCAAGAGAATATTCAGATATTTAAATGGAACTGCTGATTATAAGTTAAAATATTCTAAAACTGGATACATAAATTTGGAAGGATACAGTGATGCAGACTGGGGAAATGAGTTGGAAAGCAGACACTCCATCACTGGAAGTTGTTTTAGACTAATGGAAGGATTGATATCAAAGAACTGTTGCTTTAAGTACTGTAGAAGCTGAATATGTAACCTTGTCCTCCACTATCCAAGAAGCTCTTTGGATCTGTAGACTGATGAGTGAAATAGAAGCTCCTCCTACATTGAAGCCAACTGTGATATTTTGTTACAATATGGGAGCTATTAAACTAGCAAAAAATAATGTCAGCAGTGTAAGATCCAAACATATTGACATAAGGCATCACTTTATAAGGCATCATGTGGAACAGGGGAATATAATCCTCAGTTATCTATGCACAGAAGAAATGTTATCTGATCTCCTAACCAAGCCTCTCAGTAAGGACAAATTTCAGAAGCTGGTGAAACATTTTGGTTTAATCTGGGATGTATAGTGTTGAGTAGCTGAAAAATATTTGTTCAAGGGGAGTGTTGGGGATATGTGAACAAACATTTTCCAGCGTGCATAGTGGCGCACAAGATATGATGTGCAGAGTGCATTAGACTCTATGGAATATACATGTTCCATGTTTGTTGTTGGGGCAACGTAATATAATTTGGTAGTCAGATGTATTAATATGTGTTGTGCGAATAAAGCATAAGTTTATTTTGTCCCTTAAATCGTGTTACCTGTCATTTAGCTGCGTTAACCTGCATAAACTACAAACAGGTATGATTTAAACCATTTGAGCACTGTCCCATTCATATCCCAGTACTTGAGCTTATCTAGAAGTATTCCATGATTTACACAATCAAAAGCCTTTGATAGATCACAAAAAATCCCAACGGGTGACTTCGGGTTACTCAGACCATTTAATATTTCATTAGTGAAAGTATATATAGCATTTTCCGTTGAAAAACCTTTCTGGAAACCAAACTGAAGATTTGTTAAAACTTTATTTTTACAAAGGTGTGAAGATACTCTACAATACATTACTTTTTCAATAATTTTGGATAAGGCAGTCAGAAGAGAGGTTGGGCGGTAGTTGTTGAAATCAGACATATCCCGTTTTTTATGCTGTGGTTTAACAATGGCATACTTCAGTCTATCTGGGAAAATACCCTGCTTCAGAGAGCTATTACATATGTGGCTCAGACTCCCACTTATTTCTTGGGAACAAGCTTTTATTATCCTGCTGGAAATGCCATCAATTCCATGTGAGCTTTTATTCTTGAGAGAGTTTATCATCTTCCTTATTTCCTGTTTAGCAGTGTGGAAATCTCACATGCAGACATATGATCAAGAATCAAGAATCAAAAATCAAGAATTTTATTCACCGTAGATCATTTTACAATGATATTGGCTTCGTCATACAATATGTACTAGTACATACAGAATAATAAAATAAACTTCAGTCAATACATTATAGAATACATTTGAAGCATGGCAGTGTACCAAATTACAAAGGATAGCTTTTAAAAGTTAACGCAACAAGCTATCTTATAATCTAATATAATATGGTATTTTATTGTTTATAGTATAAACTTTGTAATTACACATGATTAACCACACCACAAAATAATATGTTTAACTACAGACAACTTTTAAATGCTTATATTCTCCTCAGGCATCTCAAAGAATTCGTTAATGTCATAGAATGGATGATCTGACAGCCAGCTGTACCACTTAATTTTAAAAGAATTTGTATCCATAGACTGATCATAAACTGGCAGTTTATTGAACATTTTGAGTGGGTTAGCTTTGTGGGAATTTCCTGTTCTCGCTAATCTGTGGCGCGGTATGTCCAAATTACCGTTAGCCTTGGTGTTGTGTTCGTGTATTTCCGTTCTGGCAATAAATTCTGAAATATTATTTTTAATATAGAGTACAGACACATAGGTGTATAGATTTATCATTGTAAGTATTCTGAGTCTGGAAAAAAGAGGACGACAGTGCTCCCTATGATCTCTTTTATATATTATACGTATGACTTTTTTTTGTAATTTCAATACGTTTTTGATGTGAGGGGAGTGCCCCCATATAACCAGACCATATGAAATATGTGACTGGAATAGCCCAAAGTATGTCAACCTGAGGTACTCCAAGCTCACTACCTCCCTTAGTTTCAAGAGAAGGTATGCCACCCGAGATATTTTTTCACATACATGATTGACATGTTCCTCCCAATATAGTTTTGAGTCAATGTGAATACAGAAGAGTTTTACCGACTTATTGCCTACTTCATTTGATGTTCCCATTAGAAGTTGTGTTTTGTCAGGGTTGCATAGGAGCTTATCGGCTGCAAACCAGTCCAGGGCCTTATCTAGTGTTTCTTTTGTTAGGTTATTCAGATCTGAAATGTTCTGATGTGTGGTAAGTAGTGTTGTATCGTCAGCATAACACACAACAGGGTGACCTACATTTTTAGGTAAATCATTAATAGCGACAATGAAGAAGAAGGGTCCAAAGATAGACCCTTGTGCTACACCTGTGCTGATTTCCATGATGAAAGAATTTCAATTTCTGACTGAAACGAATTGTTTTCGGTTACTTAAATAAGAATTTATCACAGATAAAGTGCTCCCTCTCACCCCATAAAACTCTAGTTTCCCCAGTAGTATGTCAACAGGAATGGAATCGAAAGCTTTGCTTAGGTCACATAATACCAGTGGTACCATGTTATTATTTTCAAAAGCTGTTAAGGTTTGGTCAATGATTTCCAATATGGCCCCTGTTGTGTACTTCCCCCTTCGAAAGCCAAACTGATTGTTACATAGGATATTGTGTTTTTCAAAGAAGTTGCTTATTTGTGTGTGTATCAGCGCCTCAAATACCTTTGAGAATATTGAAACAATGGAGACTGGTCTGTAGCTTTGCGGGAGATGTTTGTCTCCTTTTTTAAAAACTGGGACAACTTTTGATACCTTGAGTGCATCCGGAAAAAACTCCAAATTCTACACATTTATTAAAAATATTAGCTAATGGTTTGGAGATTGAGTGTATTGTCTTTTTAATTATGTTATTTGATAACATAACAGTCCATACTTGTAGAACCTGAAAATTTGGATACAGCTTTTATAACATCAGCAGATGCGACAGCCCTCCATTGAAATGCCAGGCAGTGGTGTTCCAAGAAGGTTCATTCCAGATGAATTGTTGCTTTGATACTGTTACTTATTTCTTTAACTGAGTTTAAAAAGTACTCATTTAATTCTTCAGGATCAAACAGAGCTGTTTCTGTGCGTTTCGGTGTATTCTCTTGTTTTATTATTTGCCAGGCTGCTTTGCATTTATTGGGAGCTCTTTCTATATAGCTCTCCACTGCTTGCTTTTTTGCCAGAAGAAGTTTAGATTTATAGTATTTTTTGCATTTCAGATATGACCTACGAATGTTGACACTCTGTTCTGCCCCTTGGTCAGAGGCTTGTTTATGCATCTGGTACAGCATATGCAAGTTTCCTCTAATTTCTTCTAGCTCTTGTGTGAACCAGTTCAGACTTTTCTTTTTCATTTCATTTGGATATCTAATTTTTTTTTTACTGGTGAGCAAGAATACCATAAATCTGCATACTTTTTAAAGAAGTTACCAAAGCTAATTTCAGCTTCCCTTTTTCCAGATTGACAATTATATATAAAGTCCCAATCTGCACTTCCTAATCTATCAACAAACATATTTATGTACTCTTCCTTCTGTCTTCGTACCACTACTACTTTAGATTCTTCAGTTTTAACTGGCTTTCTCTTACAGAGTGTAAGGAGTAGTGGCTCATGATCTGCAAGTCCACTTCCTGCAAGTCTAACTGTAAAATCCTCCCTATGGAAATTCACAATAATATTGTCTATACAGGCATTCTACGTGTGGCACAGTTATTTGTACAATAGAGGTCTAATGATCTTAGCATATTCAAAAATGTCCTAGCAACTGGTCTCTGTGTGTTTACCATTTCTATGTTGAAATCACCACATATAGCAATTCTCGTTTTACTCTTCAATATTTTTTAAATTATTAATTCACATTTTTCAATAAACAAATTTACATCACCATCTGGCTACCTGTACAGACTAACTACCACTATATTTTCATTCATTAGTTTTACACAACTAAACTCCCCATCTAGCTCTGAGGAGTATGTAGATACATCAATTCTGGAAAACATTATTCCTTCTTTGACAATCACCTGACCACATTCGAAATCAGTGAGTTCCCCGAATTGCTCTTCAACAGTGGAAAGCAAGAAGGTGCTTAAAACATCAGTGTAGGGCTGTGCTGTGATAGTGCCACGTAAAACAACCAGAGGATGCAAGCCCCCTCAATGAAAAACACGACCACGCCATAACACCACAGTCTCCGAATTTTACTGTTGGCACTACACATGCTGGCAGATGTCTAATGACTACTGAAGTCGCTGATATGGAGTATCTGGCTGTAGGTTGCAGCACAATGCACGTAATATGAAAAACGTATGTTTTTTTGTGGTGTCCAGATACTTTTGATCACAATGTGTATGTTTTCAAGAATGTGAAAGACAGTTTGG
This sequence comes from Schistocerca cancellata, assembly GCF_023864275.1. Classification (NCBI taxonomy): domain Eukaryota; kingdom Metazoa; phylum Arthropoda; class Insecta; order Orthoptera; family Acrididae; genus Schistocerca; species Schistocerca cancellata. The sequence continues at coordinate 762,656,933 of NC_064626.1, read as the reverse complement.
ACAAATTTTGAAATGTCGTTTTGAAGTGTAAATACATTCATATTATTATGTTGTAATGTTTGCAATTGGTGAACTGAAAGTCTTACAATAAAAAGAATGGTATTTATCTTATAAGCCATGATGTTGTTCGAAATTACTTTTCAATGCGCTGAGTTATAAAATTATTTGTGTAGTTAATTTCCTAATAGAACATTTAGTCCAGACAATTAGAGGAAGTTACTATGATCTTATAGCGTCAAACTTCCTATTTCAGTAATATTTTTAAACAAAATGCACCCTGACGGTTATGTTTCCACTTGATTGTGTGTAACATACCATGGAGAATTGTCTTTAATTTAATCACAACGTTTAGTTTTCATGTTCACATTAAAATTCATAAAAAAAATTAAAAACTGCCAAAGTTAGTGACAACGGCCATGAAAGCCTGCAGACTTATATAAAACGAGTTTATTGATTTTCTTGTTGCTAACAACGAAAGCTCAGTAAACTGAAAAAATACTGCAAGTAAACGAAAGCGAAGCTACATCAACTCTGGAGTTAGGTTTTCAGTAGCGTTTCTGCGTTTCCTTTAAAAAATAGCTAAATAAGACTTATCTCGTGACACCACTGAGAAATTAAGACTACATGGTTGTGTAAAACTGAGACTACATGGCCTTCCAATACTTTGTAAGAAGAGTGTTCCAGTAAGTCCAATAGTGAGTAAAATTTGGACATACATATGATTTAACCAACTATCTCACTTCTTTCCTTAGACCATTGGTGGACAAACACTCACATCACATCCATAACCCAGCTGACTTAATCAATGGATTGAGTGCTCCCCATACAACCAGTTATGACCGTTTAGTTAGCTTTGATGTGGTATCAAATTTTACAAAGGTTACTCTCACGGATTCTTTTGCACTACTTAACAAAAAGTTTGAAGCGAAAATCATGGTTTTGTTTCGACGTGCTCTACCCTCTACCTCTTTTATGTTCAACCAAGAATTTATTGAACAGACTGACAGCGTTGGCATGGGTTGGCCTGTATCACACTTGGTGGCCAACCTTTTTATGGAAGATTTCGAGGAAAGATGGCTTGAATCAGCTGCCATGAAATCAACTGTATTTTGGAGGTATGTGGACGATACTTTCATATTGTGGCCTCATGGAAAAGATAAATTGATAGAGTTTCTTCAGTACCTCAACTCCATTCATAACATTTGGTTCACTATGAAAATAGAGAAAGATGATTGTTGGGGTTTCTTGGGTGTCCTGGTTAATCGAAAGAACGATGGCTACCTGGGGCAGTCAGTTTATCGTAAGCTCACTCATACTTATTTCTATTTGTAAGTGTCAAATTGTCATCACTTATTGCAAACTATGAGCATGCTTAAAACACTCATACACAGAGCTCACAGTGTCTCAGATCTAGATACGATAGCGTGCCTAAAGAGATCGCCCATCTAAAGACAGTGTTCAGAGGCAATGGATATTCCAGAATGAAATTTTCACTCTGCAGTGGAGTGCGCGCTGATATGAAACTTCCCGGCAGATTAAAACTGTGTGCCAGACCGAGACTCGAACTCCGGACCTTTGCCTTTCGCAGGCAACTTCTCTACCTACTGAACTACCCAAGTACGACCCTCGCCTCCTCCTCACAGTTTTAATTCCGCCAGTACCTCTTCTCCTATCTTCCAAACTTCACAGAATCTCTCCTGTGAAGCACTTGCCCACGAAAGGCAAAAGTCCCGAGTTCGAGTCTCGGTCCGGCACACAGTTTTAACCTGACAGGAAGTTTCAATGGATATTCCACCTGGCATATTAACAAAGCTCTGTCAGCTAAAAATAAGAATCAAAAAGTTGATAAAGAGGAAAACACTCCGGCAGTATCTGTAGCTTTTCTTCCTTTTGTGGGTGATATTACGTTTAAAGTAGCAAGAATCTTCGTGAATTTCAATTGAAAGTAATTTTTTGCCCACCATCTAAAATTATAGGCCTTTCGGGATCAGTTAAGAATGCCGAAATTAACATGATAACTTTTCAGTGTGGTACGGCTTATGTAGAAAGTCCACATACACTGTGAAAGACTGCTGCACTGAATAACAATGTTGCACTCGTCTTTTGCAGCCAAGCAAGTTGGCTGTTGCCACACACTGTATGAGACTGCTACACTGAACATCAACGTCGCACTCGTATTTTGCAGCCAAGCAAGTTGGCTGTTGCCAGTCACGGAATACCCATTGGACATTCAATGGAGTAAGGTAAACTTATGATTCTGACCCCAGCAAAATCTTTTTGGGGCTCCATTATTAACGAATCCGTGGAAACGCGCCTGGCAGAAAAGTTGATGATGTGTGATAGCGACTACCAGTTGGACAGTGCTCGTGATCCTATCACCTTCACAGTTTGTTCCAATCTAAGACGACAGAGTGCGCCAATGACGACGGATAGTGGTAATGCAGAGTGACTGGCAGTTCCACCAGCGAGGGCACTGCCACCGAGAACTGTGATCCATCTGTCAACCTGATTTTGATGCGTGCACAGAATGCTTGCAGTGCGCTATATATTGCGGAATGGAGCAAGTCTTGGACAGTCTTTGATGACTCACCTGGAAATGACTGGCAGGTGCCAAGTTGAAATACAATGGTATAAAACAAACGACGACTGGCTACAAGCCTGAAACTTTTTAGATATGTTAGCTGCATCTAGTGCACAGCAACGTATCACCTAAAAAGAAGCAAACGTAAAATAGCCAACAACCATATATTTCATTGAAACCCTTCAAATTTTATGCTGCAAAGTACTAGGAAATTAAGTATGACCTATCTCGAAAAATCACACATGTTATCACAACGCTGTGATATTAATTTGTAAGGTACAAAAGAAATCACCCAGTAGTTTCCTCAGAATTGATACAGCAGTAAAGAAATCGAGTAAATGGGAAACAAGTCTTATATATTTTTTAAAGGGAAAGCGGAACCTCTACCGAAAAACTAACTGCAGGAGTTGATGTAGCTTTGCTTCATTTACTTGCAGTATTTTTACAGGTTAGTGAACTTTCGTTGTTAACAACAAGAAAATCGGTAAATTCGTTTTTCTCACGTACTACTATCAGTCGCTTCATGGGAACCACTTGTTGCTTTCCTGTGAAATCGTTTCTCTTATTACTCATCATTGTCCAGATTCCTCTCTCCCTGTCTGGACATACCTTGGAAGGTCCAATGGTATCAACCAACACCCTTCTCATCCTCAAGGATAGGCATCACTTGGTGTGGATACGGCAGGGCATGTTATCAGCGCACTGTCCTCTTGCCCTTTGTCAGTTTTCGTGACCGGAGCCGCTACTTCTCATTCATGTAGCTCCTCAATTGGCCTCACAAAGGCGATCAAATATAGGGTGAAGAAAAAATGCTGCACACGGCAATCAGCATGTGATTCCTCGTCCCAGTTCAAAACAGCAAAACCTAGTCCTGCCAATAGCTTTAAAAGAAATGCGATTTAAAAACGAGGCTGCGGAAATCCTGCAACTGCATGCAGCGTGGCCAAGAACAAAATACATGAACTCTGCACTGTGCCAGAGCTGTCCCATTAGCTCTGTGAGATGAGGCAATGCCGTGGGGAATGATACGCAAACTTGACGATCTTTGTGTCACCTTCGTGCCAAACATTTTTTTCTTTTTTTTTCCAGTTAAAGCATAAAATTGTGTCCAGTGTACGTCTCCACAATGCGGTATCTTGTACCTTTCCTTGTATTACTGTTAGCTTCATTTAAACTTTGAAACATAAAACTAACTTCATTAATTAAAACTTCCGGGCTTAATTGCCGTGGTCCATGTATAAAACTTCTTCTCCTTCCTGACGTTTCGTTGCCGGCTGCGAGCAACATCTTCTGAGGTGAGTCGGCGACTGTCTGCTAGGCGTCTCGCTAAAATCACGGACATCCTCTGTCCGGAGATGGGGGAGGCTAAGAAGCAGTGCTGCTATTCCTCCTTTATCAGCTCTGTTGTCATATGTGTGGCCTCTCGTTGGAATGGGCCTCTGGCTATCCCACTGTGTTTAAACTAGCGAAGTAGTTGATTGCTGGTAGATCTTCTGGGGCAGGCTGACGCCTGCCGGAGCGCCACTCTTCCTTCACCCACTTCTCTGTGGCCTGGTAGATGTGGTCCCAGTCCGAAGGGGTGAAGATGGGGCGGCTGTTCAGCAATATTAGCTCCTTCCTCGTCACCGCCTCGCGCAACATGCCACGCGTGTGGCGAAGGTCGCACGGTTCATGAGGGAGTGGTGGTTTCGCATGCGCCGGCGTGAAGGGGTACGGGTTGTCCCCGTGAGGGTACGTCCCGTCCTTCAGCGACGCCACGATCTTCTTCAGGAAGGGCTGCACACTCCGCTCGTCTGGGAGCGGGAGGGGCAGCCCTTCGTCGGTTTCCGCTTCTTCAGCTTGCGAAGAAGCGGTCGGCATCTCTTCCTCGGATGATTCTTCCGCGTCTGTCTCCAGGTGAGAAGACAGTGCAGGCGTCCCGACGTCGACTTCCATGCGAGACGCCGCCTGCCTTGCTGCAGGAGGCGAGTCGGTGGACGTCTGGGTGGCGGCGTCTACCCCCACTGGCCGCCTCACAGGGGAGGCGGGAGCAGCGCTGGTGGTCCCACTTACATAGAGCGCTTAGATGGCGCCACCACTCGTCACGTGCTTTCGGCTTTAAAACTATCTCTGGCTAGTGCCATCTCTCTCGATTACAGGTAATCGATTGTCGCGTCGTTGGTACAAAGTCGAACGCCATATCTTGTCTAGTTTTAATCCTTCTTCTTTTCTATTAAAATTATTTCCGTGCTTATAGATCTCTATAGCTTCTCTATACATACGAGTGTAATAATGTGAGGTCCTAGCTATCACGTTTGTCTCACTAAATTTTATTTCGTGATCACCGTCTTTGAAAACGTGTTTCGCTACAGCTGATTTTTCAATCTGTCCCAATCTACAGTTCCTTTTGTGTTCCGTTACGCGGGTATTAACACTCCTTTTTCCAATGTAAACCATGCCACATCTACACGGAATTTTATACACACCTGGGGTAGGTAAGGGGTGTCGTGCGTCTTTCACCGATCTTAAACTTTCACTAATTTTCTTGGTAGGTCGAAAGATTGTCTCCACTTGATACTTGGCCAAAACTTTACCAATACGGTCCGTGATGTTATGAATAAATGGAAGAAAAACTATTCCAGCCGACGGTTGTTGTTGTCGTGTATTTTCGGACACTTTTCTTCTAGGGTGGAGTGCTCGATCTATTTCCTTGTCAGTGTACCCATTTCTCTTGAAAGCTGTTCGCAAATGGCTTAATTCATCTTGTAAGTAAATTGGCTCACAGATGTTATTGGCTCTGTCAACTAAAGTTTTTTTAAAAAATAAAAAAGGCCCCTGGTGAAGATCGAACCATGGCTCCATGGTGGACGTGGGTTTCATGTTCTGGTAGTCTATTCATTGAGCTATCGTGGCTTGTACAGCAGTATGAGGTGATAACGTTTCTCTGTATATTCCAATGTGCTGAACGATATGACAGTGTGGCCAGCTTCCCGTTTTCATACATATGTTTTCAAAATGCACCTGGTCTGATTTTACTATATAAACTTTTCTCTTGACAGTGAATGAGGAATCGTATGCCGACCTCCAAGTGTAGCTTTTTATCTTCACCCTGTATATTTCTAACTTTAACAGTACATCAAACAATTGTAGGTAAGTCCAGCAGCTACAATTCATAGTTAAGAAAGTAGTAAAAAAGCGTATCCATTCACCTTTGACTTCAGACATAGCCATTTACTCGGTTTCAGTATAGTAGATTTCGAGCATGCACACTAAATTTTGGCACTTGGATTGCAGCCGAGTTTCCATTCTGTATACTCTCTATTTTGTGGCGAGGGTACTTCCCTTCTTCCAGTTATTAGCGCTTTTTTCCAATTCCATATATATATGGAGCAAAGGGAAGAATGATTCCTTACACCACTTATTGCTGTTTTCACTATTAGTTTAATCTTGTCTTCATGATCCCTATGCAAGCAGAAGGTAGGGTCTTTTAGTATATCCCGACATTCATCAGTATAAGCTGGTTGTTGAAACTTAATAAGCATCTTTACTGGATAGTTTGCATCTGTGTTCAATCATTTGCCAGTTCCATTCTTCCTATGTCTCCATGACACTCTCCCATAAACAAACCTGTGACCATTCATGTTGCCCTTCTTTCTATACCAGTACGTTCAATATCCTCTGTTAACTCTATCTGATCTGGGTCCCACACATTTGAGCAATGTTGTAGGATGGTTTTCATGAGTGTCTTGTAAACAATCTTCTTTGCAGCCCCATTAGCCTACATTTTCCTAGTATTCTAAAAATGTAATGAAATCTGCCACCTGCTTTATCTGCAACTGAGCCTATTATCACATCCACAGAGAAAAAGGGTCAATTCTTGTAAAGAAAAAGTAAGCAAAATTCAGCGCAGTTGCGGAAAAAGGCCGGTCGCCAGGCGTCACTGCGTCATTTGATGGCGAGTACACAACGGATGCCAGGATGTTGTCGATCTCTGGATGGCATTTTATTGTATCCCTGCCAAGTATACTCAATACACATCTAGATCAAAGTAAGGGAACGGAAAGATTTCTAAAGTAACAGTGTGCACAGAGATAGAAGAGGACAGTGAGAGGTGTTCTGGAAAGGGAACCTGTGGCGTCTTCTGTCATCGTCCAGCGCCGTGACATGCTCGGGTGTTTGGAAGTACAGTGCTGCGAAACTTTCCCGCTGGACGCCAGAGACGCTACACACAAGCAGCATTTGTTGTTTTATTATTTGATTGTTGATTTGAGATCCACGTTCTACTCTGTGGCGAAAGCGTGAATTCAAGTGCGTTAGATACGGAATAATGTACCGTACTGAAATTTTCTCACGCATTCGCACAAGTTACCGATTGCAGTGTAATATTGTCTGTTCCGACGCAGGATTTCGTAAATAAATTATTCCATCAAGCTGAGACAAGCCTACTCCTCTTATTCAGCCTACAAGCACACGCAGATGTTAAACCGTCGATCGCGGTAATTCAGACCGGTACCGAGAAGGTGGTTGTAAGGTAACAGGGGATAATATGGAACTCTTTCAAGTAGTTTAAAATTTAAAGCACGGCAGCAGAGATAATATGCTGGGCAAAAATAGACCGGAAAATATTTGTTTGTGTTTTGATGGACGTTGTAGTTCCGTTGGATAGTGTTTTGGTTTTCTTTTAATTGCAACGAATTATATAAGTGTGGTGATAATTTGCAAAATTATATAATGTATTTAGATTTAAGTATTTAAATATTATAAAATACTGTAAACGAATTGTGGCCATGTTTAGCAATTATTTTGACTACTGTGGTGTCATGTGACCCGACTCGGGACTGTGGATGTGAGCGGGAAAATCGAGGTCTTTGGTGGTTGGCCGTTGTGGTGGCGGGTTGGGAGCGGCGAAGTGCCGCGAGTGCAAGCATGGACGCCAGGGTATGCGAAGGAACAAAGTGAAAGTGTGTGGGTGTGAGACAAACAGTGTACGAATTGCACAGATTATTATCTGTGAACTTAAAAATGCATGGCCACAACGTTAAAGTGTTTCTTTTGAATAAATAAGTTTCAAACCGAACGTGTATAGTTCAATTCACTGCTCTTCAATAGCCAGCCAATATCAGACTCAATAATAGGGGCGCAAATGCAACCGTTTACTACCAACCCCCTTTAAAGATGAGCCACGCGAAAAAATAGGTAGTAATCGAGCCCGAGTTCAGTTGCATGGTGACCCCGACGTGATCTCCTGCGTGCACGCCGAATTTACGAGAAGTCCTTGCAAGAAACTGAGATGGCGAATCCACCAGAGCCGACGGATACTTCTGTGGCGCGTCTAGCGGTGCGACTACCACCCTTCTGGCCTCACAATCCATCCCTGTGCTTTGCACAAGTCGAAGCAAATTTTTCCTATGCGGGTATCACGGTCGACGCCACGAAATTCGCGCTGGTGGTCAGCCAACAAGATCACCAGTACGCCGCTGAGGTTCAAGACATCATAATTAGCCCGTCGGGAACGAACAGCTACGACCGATTGAAAGCAGAACTAATTCGGCGCGTGTCCGCTTCGCATGAAGAACGAATCCGGCAGGTGCTTACCCAAGAGGACATCGGCGATAAGAAACCTTCACAGTATCTACGTCATCTGCGGAGTAAAGCAGACGCAGGTACAGTCGCGGACAGCTTACTGCGCACGATCTGGAGCAGCCGGCTACCACCACCAGTGAAGGCAATCGTGGTGTCGCAGAATGACGCGTCTTTAGACGCAGTGGCCGATTTAGCCGATAAGATCCAAGAGGCAATGACGCCGTCAATTGTTAGCTGCGCCACCGCGGCGTGTGCCTGCGCGGCGACAACTGTCTCGCGCGCGGATTATGATTGTCTGGCCAACAAAGTGGAATTATTATAACGGCAAATCACGACCTGTTACACTGCCGCGACACGGATAACAGGAGACGACATCGATTCCGTCGTCGCTCACGCAGCCGATCATCGACAGCCTCGACTACGACAGGGACAGAGCAAACAGTCTGTTGGTACCATCGCAAGTTTGGCAAGCAAGCACGTAAGTGTACGACGTCCTGCGCCTACCCAAACGGTAGCGGCGATAGGAAGTGAGCGCCTCCTCCGGTTGCTGTCCGACATCCAGGCGCCTGTTCGTAAGTGACCGACGTTCCACCTGGGAGTACTTAGTAGACACTGGTTCCGATTTGTCAATCTTTCCTCGAACCATGCTACGTCAGAAGCGACCGTATACGCCCATATGCCTCACAGCTGCTAATAACTCCCGGATTACGACGTATGGCACGATGCGCTTGGAACTCGACCTCGGGTTGCGGCGCGCTTTCGCGTGAGACTTCACCGTCGCGGACGTCGCCGAACCAATCATCGGAGCCGACTTCCTCGCTCACTACAACCTGCTGCCTGACATAAGGAACTCTCGCCTGGTCGACAGCACCACCGGCCTAACAACTTCCGGATTCCACCGAGATGCCACTGTCCATACTGCCAAGGTAATTCAGGTAGTGCATGGCGAGTACGCGGAGCTGCTGCGAGGATTTCCAGCCCTGATGCGGCCACCCGGACCACCTAAGGAGGTAATACATGATACCGTCCATTATACTGAGACTACTGATGGAATCCCTACCTCTTGTAGGCAGCGACGTTTAGCTCCAGATCGCCTCAAAATAGCAAAGGCAGAATTTGACTGTATGTTGCGCGAAGGTGTAATCCGGCCTTCCAACAGCCCTTGGTCCTCACCATTACATCTAGTGCCAAAGAAGGAGGGTGCATGGAGGCCGTGCGGCGATTATAAAGCCCTGAACGCCCGAACAATACCCGATCGTTATCCCGTACCCTTGTTGCGCGATTACAATTACGCATTGAGTGGCTCAGTAGTGTCCACTGTGTTAGACTGTGCAAAGGCCTACACACAGATACCTGTAGCCGAACGTGACATTCCAAAGACAGCCATCATCACTCCTTTACCAAAAGGACAGCATGTTCATGACTTTTGGACTGAGGAATGCCGCACAGACATGGCAGCGCTTCATAGATTCCGTGCTACAGGGTTTACCTTTTGCGTTTGCATACCTGGACGACATTTTGGATTTTTCGTCGTCGCCTGAGGAACATCGCCACCATCTAGCCGAAGTATTCAAGCGACTGGAACACTACTGAATCGTGCTCAATACCACAAAATGTGTCTTTGGTCGGCCTGAAGTAGACTTTCTCGGACATAGAATTTCTACGGCAGGATCGCTACCACTACCTGAGAAGGTGGAAGCCATTGCGCGCATTCCGAGACCCGCTACAGCCAATGAACTACTGTGTTTCCTCGGGATGTTAAATTTTTACCGCCCCCATTTGCCACACTCTGCTGAGCTACAGCAACCTTTAGTCGCAGCGCTAACTAGTCCGAAAGCCAAGGGTAACGCGCCCATAACTTGGACTCACGAAATGATTGTCGCATTTGAAGCGGCCAAGGAAAGTATCGCCAACGCAGCCCTGCTGGCACATCCAGATCCTACCGCCACGTTAGCTCTGGTAGTCGACGCTAGCCAGACCGCAATCGGCGCTGTGTTGCAGCAACAATGTAGTGACGCGTGGCAGCCAATCGCATTTTTTCACGCAAGTTGACAACCTCACAAAGACTTTGGAGCGCATACGACAGAGAACGTTTGGCCATTTACGAATCTGTCAAGTACTTCAGACCGCAACTAGAAGCACGTGACTTTGTTATCTTTACGGATCACAAGGCACTAACATATGCATTCCGTCAGAACAACATGAACTGTTCCCCCAGACAACACAACCAGCTCATGTTTATTTCTCAGTTTACCACTGATATACGTCATGCGTCTGGGATCGACAATGTAGTGGCCGATTGTTTGTCCAGAGTCAGCAGCATTGCCAATACGATCGATTATGCCAACCTCGCTGCAGCACAGCAATATGATGCGGAATTACAAGCGATTCAGTCAAATGGTGAATCAGCGCTGGACCTGCAGCTAGTAGACATTCCTGGAAGCGACGTAAAGCTGTATTGTGACATGTCCACATCGAAGCCGAGACCCTTCCTACCTCTGGAATTTCGGAAGGACGCTTTCCATTCGCTGCACAACTTATGTCACTCAGGAATACGAGCTGTGACACGCTTAGTGACAACACGTTACGTGTGGTCTGGAATGCAAACCGACTGCCGCGAATGGGCGAGATGCTCCTTGAAATACCAGCGTAGCAAGATAAATCGCCACGTCCACTCACCGGTAGGAAACTTTCCAATCACGACAGCACGATTCACGCATGTCCACCTTGACATTGTTGGCCCACTGTCATCATCCGATAGTCACCGTTACGTACTTACAATGATTGATCGGTACACTCGATGGCCAGAAACTGCACTAGTGGACAATGTTACGGCAGAAACCATCGCATTCACCTTCATCACACACTGGGTGTCAAGTTTTGGTTGCCCACTCCACATTACGACAGACAGGGGACGTCAATTCGAGTCCGATTTGTTCCGAAAGTTGACAAAATTTTGTGGCACACTTCACCACCGGACGACGAGCTATCACCCTGCCAGCAATGGTTTAATAGAATAATGTGTCATGACACCGGATGGACCAAAGCACTTCCTATGGTATTACTTGGACTCCGAAGCACATTCAAGCCAGACTTGGATGCTTCTTCAGCCTAATTGGTTTACGGCGAAGCATTGCGCCTGCCGGGAGAATTCGTGGCTACCGACGCTCTGCCGAACCATACGGGTGACCAGCCGGAATTTCTCCGCCAACTGCGACAACATGTGGCTCGCCTCCGTCCGCAGCAACCTCACCGATACGGGACACCTGCCACGTTTGTCCATCGTGACCTATCCTCCTGCACACACGTCATGTTACGAACGGAAGACATTAAACCCTCGCTCCAACCACCATATTCCGGCCCACACCGTGTCGTAACCAGAGGAAGCAAGACTGTGGACATCTTGATCAATGGGAAACCGACTACAGTCTCCATTGACCGCGTAAAACCGGCGTACGTCTTTCCGGAAGCAACGACGCCTGACCTACCAGGACTTCCACCTCACTCAGCAATCTCTCCGTCAACGTCGTCGTCGACACAGACGCAGCAGGGGGCCGCAGTTGACCCACCACCACGCACCTGAAGATACGGACGACATGTCAATTTTCCAGCACGCTATTTGGAATGACGCTCCGCTTCCACCATGGGGACTGATGTGGCGTCTTCTGTCATCGTCCAGCGCCGTGACATGCTCGGGTGTTTGGAAGTACAATGCTGCGAAACTTTCCCGCTGGACGCCAGAGACGCTATACACAAGCAACATTTGTTCTGTGTTTTATTCTTTGAGTGTTGATTTGAGTTTCACGTTCTACTCTTTGGTGAAAGCGTGAATCCAAGTGCGTTAGATACGGAATAATGTACCGTACTGAAATTTTTTCACGCATTCGCACGAGTTATCGGTTGCAGTGTCTTTTCCGACGCAGGATTTCGTAAATAAATTATTCCATTAAGCTGAGACAAGCCTGCTTCTCTTATTCAGCGTACAAGCACACGCAGATGTTAAACCGTCGATCGCTGTAATTCAAACCGGTACCGACAGAACCTATACACCATGCAAAACTAATAACAAACTAGAAACGCGGTGTATGGACAGACTCCTCACCACCTCTACCCAGCCTACGGGAAGTTACTAAGAACAAGTGCAAATTAGAGCCAATGAGAAGGCAACACCTTCAGCATCACATCATGTCAGAGACAGACAGGAATGAAGGGGAAAGGCTGACCAAAACTAGGGAGCGCAGCGCTCCTCAAGAGAGTCTGAGAAAAATGAAAGATTAGTGTCAGAGATAGTGGGAGCCCTAAAAGGTATTAATATTGAGGAACTCTTGTTTGTAGTTGATTTGGTAAAGTGATACTTGATATAGACCGAATGGTACCATCGAATCAGTAAGAGTAGCAGAAGAGAAACCATTTTAGGAAATAAATTAGGAATTGTAACGCATTCTTGTAGATTTCATATCATTCTACCTTCCAGTCCTTATCCTATTTTGCAAGGAGGAATAGTTATGTCAGTGCTACCTCCCACATAGGCCAACTAGGTGATAGACTCCTATCGAGCCTCTGCCCCTCAATCCCCAACAACACTCACGTTTGGGACGTGACACTGTGTTCCTATAGACTGTTACACACAGGTATTTGGGTACGAGCTGACCGACCCCAACTCCGACTCATTGATGTTGTAGTCATAGGATACTGCTTGTTTCGTTTTTTGAAGAGTACACTTTTACATTTCTGAATATATAAACCAAATTGCCAATCTTTCCTTCACTTTGAAACCTTTTGAAAATTTGACAGATTACTTGTAGCTGTTTTTCAGACAGTACTTCGTTATAGATACCTGTATCATCTACAAAGTGTGCCTCCATAGCTGAATGGTCGCACTGGCTAACTGCCAGTGATGTTTCCTTGGTGGGAAGACTTGTGCGGGTTGTCCTCGGAATTGTGAGACCAACTGAGGAGCTACTCGACCACTTAATGGCAGTGCTGACCACATGCCCCTCCATACCCAATTCACTGATGGCATTGGCAGAGGATGATATGACAGTCAGTTGGGCCCAATTGACCTGACAAGAGCCGAACACAGAACTTTACCTTTGACATTTTATCACCTGCAAAAGGTCTGAGTTTACTGTTAATACTATAAGCGAGGTCATTAATAAAAAGAACACGAACGACAATGCTTCCAACACACTTCCCAGAGACACACCCAAAGTTAGTTCTACATACACTCCTGGAAATTGAAATAAGAACACCGTGAATTCATTGTCCCAGGAAGGGGAAACTTTATTGACACATTCCTGGGGTCAGGTACATCACATGATCACACTGACAGAACCACAGGCACATAGACACAGGCAACAGAGCATGCACAATGTCGGCACTAGTACAGTGTATATCCACCTTTCGCAGCAATGCAGGCTGCTATTCTCCCATGGAGACGATCGTAGAGATGCTGGATGTAGTCCTGTGGAACGGCTTGCCATGCCATTTCCACCTGGCGCCTCAGTTGGACCAGCGTTCGTGCTGGACGTGCAGACCGCGTGAGACGACGCTTCATCCAGTCCCAAACATGCTCAATGGGGGACAGATCCGGAGATCTTGCTGGCCAGGGTAGTTGACTTACACTTTCTAGAGCACGTTGGGTGGCACGGGATACATGCGGACGTGCATTGTCCTGTTGGAACAGCAAGTTCCCTTGCCGGTCTAGGAATGGTAGAACGGTGGGTTCGATGACGGTTTGGATGTACCGTGCACTATTCAGTGTCCCCTCGACGATCACCAGTGGTGTACGGCCAGTGTAGGAGATCGCTCCCCACACCATGATGCCGGGTGTTGGCCCTGTGTGCCTCGGTCGTATGCAGTCCTGATTGTGGCGCTCACCTGCACGGCGCCAAACACGCATACGACCATCATTGGCACCAAGGCAGAAGCGACTCTCATCGCTGAAGACGACACGTCTCCATTCGTCCCTCCATTCACGCCTGTCGCGACACCACTGGAGGCGGGCTGCACGATGTTGGGGCGTGAGCGGAAGACGGCCTAACGGTGTGCGGGACCGTAGCCCAGCTTCATGGAGACGGTTGCGAATGGTCCTCGCCGATACCCCAGGAGCAACAGTGTCCCTAATTTGCTGGGAAGTGGCGGTGCGGTCCCCTACGGCACTGCGTAAGATCCTACGGTCTTGGCGTGCATCCGTGCGTCGCTGCGGTCCGGTCCCAGGTCGACGGGCACGTGCACCTTCCGCCGACCACTGGCGACAACATCGATGTACTGTGGAGACCTCACGCCCCACGTGTTGAGCAATTCGGCGGTACGTCCACCCGGCCTCCCGCATGCCCACTATACGCCCTCGCTCAAAGTCCGTCAACTGCACATACGGTTCACGTCCACGCTGTCGCGGCATGCTACCAGTGTTAAAGACTGCGATGGAGCTCCGTATGCCACGGCAAACTGGCTGACACTGACGGCGGCGGTGCACAAATGCTGCGCAGCTAGCGCCATTCGACGGCCAACACCGCGGTTCCTGGTGTGTCCGCTGTGCCGTGCGTGTGATCATTGCTTGTACAGCCCTCTCGCAGTGTCCGGAGCAAGTATGGTGGGTCTGACACACCGGTGTCAATGTGTTCTTTTTTCCATTTCCAGGAGTGTATATCGATGACTTGTAACACCGGTAATGCATATGCTCCTATTTCCATCAATTGTAGTACAAATTTTTTTTTATTTTGTTACCAGAAAATATGACATTTCTGTGTCTTTATATATTGTAATTGTTTTACTATTTCTATATAAATATTTATGCACTTATGTCGATGTATAATTGGTTTGTTTTGTAAATACTATTTGTATTTTTACGCTGGGCCTTGCCTAGGGAAAACTATGCTATCGAACGATTACATCAATAGGTCGGGTGGAGAAGCAAAGTGTTTAGGATCTTTGCTAGTGTTAACTCTGCCGTGTGGAGCGAGGGCAGAGCATAGTCTGGCTGGAGTAGGGCGATGGAGCAGGTGTGTTAAGTGACGCTCCCGCGAGTTGACGCGCTTCCGGGGTTTGGCAGCATGTAATTGCTCTCGACTTGCTATGATAGTTTCTGGCACGGTGTCGTGGATGGGAAACATTAGCAGGCACACATCAAGAGCCCGTTTCGCCTGGTGACGGTGTCGAGAAGAAGGCGCGCCAACATCCAGCTTCTGCAACAGCTATGGCCGACAATGAGTGATTGTCACCACCTCCTTGATCGACGACTTCAAACCTTCAATCAACCAACAAGGAAGACTGAAAGCACGTAAAGTATTAGAACTGTGTGGCAGACCACAGCTTTTCAAATTATTCCATTAGCATCACTAAAATACAGCAACTTAGCATGAACCACAAAACTCTACCATCTGGTGAGCAAGATGTATGAAACAGGCGAAATACCCTCAGACTTCAAGAAGAATATAATAATTCCAATCCCAAAGAAAGCAGGTGTTGATAGATGTGAAAACTACCGAACAATCAGTTTAATAAGGCACAGCTGCAAAATACTAACACGAATTATTTACAGACGAATGGAAAAACTAGTAGAAGCCGACCTCGGGGAAGATCAGTTTGGTTTCCGTAGAAATACTGGAACACGTGAGGCAATACTGACCTTACAACTTATCTTAGAAGAAAGATTAAGGAAAGGCAAACCTACGTTTCTAGCATTTGCAGACTTAGAAAAAGCTTTTGACAATGTTGACTGGAATACTCTCTTTCAAATTCTAAAGGTGGCAGGGGTAAAACACAGGGAGCGAATGGCTATTTACAATTTGTACAGAAACCAGATGGCAGTTCTAAGAGTCGAGGGACATGAAAGGGAAGCAGTGGTTGGGAAGGGAGTGAGACAGGGTTGTAGCCTCTCCCCGATGTTATTCAATCTGTATATTGAGCAAGCAGTAAAGGAAACAAAAGAAAAATTCGGAGTAGGTATTAAAATCCATGGAGAAGAAATGAAAACTTTGAGGTTCGCCGATGACATTGTAATTCTGTCAGAGACAGCAAAGGACTTGGAAGAGCAGTTGAACGGAATGGATGGTGTCTTGAAGGGAGGATATAAGATGAACATCAACAAACGCAAAACGAGGATAATGGAAAGTAGTCGAACTAAGTCGGGAGATGCTGAGGGTATTAGATTAAGAAATGAGACACTTAAAGTAGTAAAGGAGTTTTGCTATTTGGGGAGCAAAATAACTGATGATGGTCGAAGTAGAGAGGATATAAAATGTAGACTGGCAATGGCAAGGAAAGCGTTTCTGAAGAAGAGAAAAAATTGATAACATCGAGTATAGATTTAAGTGTCAGGAAGTCATTTCTGAAAGTATTTGTATGGAGTGTATGGAAGTGAAACATGGACGTTAAATAGTTTGGACAAGAAGAGAATAGAAGCTTTCGAAATGAGGTGCTACAGAAGAATGCTGAAGATTAGATGGGTAGATCACATAACTAATGAGGAGGTATTGAATAGGATTGGGGAGAAGAGAAGTTTGTGGCACAACTTGACCAGTAGAAGGGATCGGTTGGTAGGACATGTTCTGAGGCATCAAGGGATCACCAATTTAGTATTGGAGGGCAGCGTGGAGGGTAAAAATCGTAGGGGGAGACCAAGAGATGAATTCACTAAGCAGATTCAGAAGGATGTAGGTTGCAGTAGGTACTGGGAGATGAAGAAGCTTGCACAGGATAGAGTAGCATGGTGAGCTGCATCAAACCAGTCTCAGGACTGAAGACCACAACAACAACATAGCATGAACCTTTGTTGCTCATTGTCCCAATTGCATTACCAAGCAGGGTCTCTTCCTTTTCCGAAATGAACTCGAGTGTTGTTGAAATTCAAACGCCAGCATTAAAGTAATATCATTCGATTTCACTGCTTTAATTTCAAAGTACAGTTAAGGTATTCATAGATGGCTACAATATTTAGATTACACAAGCACAAATTAAGAGTGTGAGTTTTGTTACCATATTTTAGCTTACCTGTGACTGCAGCTCATCTTGGTACATACTAAATTTTACTATTGTTAATTGTTCAGAATCATTTAATTCAAGTTCAAAGTTAAAACTCTTATTTGTAAATTGCGTAGATTGAAGTAGCTTTTGAAATGATTGTTGAGGTAGCCCAAGACTAACCTTATTTTATTGAATTTCGTAATGCTTCGGAAATAAAGTTCACTATTAATTTCAGTCACTAAATTAACTTTCAATTTTCCTGTTGTATTTATTCTTTTGCTAAATTAAGTCAGAGTGTAGCAAAATTTATTACCTCTGATAAACATTCAGTTTTCACACAACACGTGTCAACCTTCAGTTGCCACGCTCTTAGTGCTAATTATATGTGCAATAACCTTTCTTTTTCAGTCATTATAGTCATAGTAGTTGTCCATAGGACTGGCGACCGTAATTTTCCCCAAATCTCAAATATCTAATTAACGCCAGTTGATTGTTAACGTAACGACCACACATTTACTTTCTTTATTAACTTTACCCCTTTTCAAAATTAATTTCCACCACTTTCACTTGTATTTTTCCTTTCATTTAGATGTAACCCTTTACTCCCTCTTTACCGACAGATTAACTTCGGTGACGATTGCTTTTCCGAAATTACCATTAGGTACATGCGGTTTAATTTTTACTGTCATTGACGTCGATAAGTGAGGGCGAGGTTACATGTGGCGACCTGGTGACAGGACAATCTTCGAATTTGAAGTTGTTCTGGACACGAATTTTGCATTGTGCAAATCTCCTAACAAAGTACTGGTTACGAACACGTCGTTACGTCAGCGAGAACAAGTAGTGGGAGGAATCCTAATTAGATTTGAGATTTGGCATTTATATTGAAAATTGGTAAAATGAGTGAAGGCAACAATTACCAGAATTTGGTAGACTTGTGTACGGAACAATCGGTCGAACAGTGGGAAAGGCGCACCACAGAACCCATTGTTCAGGGGCAGACGGTTAGCATGAAGACGCGACCGCCGAAACGCAACAAAGAGCAGATATGGAATTCCAAACTTAAGAAAATGTATCGGAATCGGAAGTGAAAATCGAATCTGGACCCCTTGATGACGAATACGGGGGGACCTTTATTGAGGAACCCTCTACGGAAGTAAAACCGGTAGTTTCAGGGAATTTAACTGATTTATTGAATGTTTTGATTAACGAAAAAAACGCTCAGTCTAGCAAAACAGAAACTCAATCGGCAGAAATTAAAGCTCAGTCAGAAAAAACTGACAGGAAGCTAGACAATCAGAACAAAGCTATTAATGTTGTTAACAACAATGTTGGAGTTCTTAACACAGAAGTTGATAAAATCAAAGAACATATTGTTGTGATTAACACCGAAATCGGTAATTCTAAAAAAGGAAATGATAGGAGTTCAGGCGGAAATTGCGAGCATAAATACTCGTTTTGACTCCGAAATTAGCAGAATCGAGAAAAGTGCAGGAGAAGCAGTTACTCCGATCATCGAGAATAAGGTAACGGAACAAATTCAATTAGTGAAATAGGAGGAGCAACAGAAGGTGGAAACTTGAAAGGCTTTAGTATCTGATGTAGATACTAAAGTGAGGAAGCAGGCTAATAACTGCGAAGAGAAAAAGAGGAAGTGGAAACGCTTGTGACAACCACTTGCCAAGTAATTACGAGAGTGCACATAGTTCGGAATTGTTGACGCAAGAAGAGCGGTTCGACCCCTTTGAAAAAAGGTGGTATACACGCGACCGATTTCATTAAAAATTGTGAAAGAGATGTACCCAGATCATGAACTAATGAGAGAAAAATTATTGCGGTTATTGACGTGTTGGCTGGTGATGCCAAGCGTTGGAGCTTAAACCTCAACATCATGAACCTGACTTTCGACGAGTTAAAAAATTTGTTTCTGGCTGAATACTGGTCAGAGCAAAAACAACAAAGTGTCTGGCGCGAATTTGTCGTATCGAGGCCTTTCGATGCGAATTCACGTGGCTCGATGAAGGAGTTTTGTGAGGGCTGGATCCGCAAGTTTGAATATTTGCGTGTTCGCCGCACGGAATCCGAAATAGTCTGGGAACAAGAAGCTTCCAGATGATACAAAACGCTACGTAGGAAGCAATTACAGGACAATCAATGATTTCCTGGAAAGAGTTGAGGACGAGGACAATTGCCGCAATAATCGCGACAGTGGTAGAGGCCGTGGTAACAACAACGGGTACCACAACAACGATAACCATGGGAATAATGCATACCGCAACCATGGCAGCAATAACAATAATGGTTCGGACGGTAATGACAATCGGTACAATGCAAATATAACAGGAATGACGGAAACCAGTATCATACTAACGTGAGACGGGCTTCAGAGAATGGTAATAACGCCAGAGGGTGTGATTAGCCGCCTCAGCAGCATCTGGGGAGCGGATCTGCTGGGACGAGACAGGGAAACCATTAGCCGCGCCGGTGAGGGGCCGACCGGGCGTGGAGAAATTTTGGCGGCCCAATAACAAGAGAAAAGCCAGGTGTCGTCGTTATGAAAATTCCGTATGGAATAATCAACGGCGGGAGAGTGTGCCAGTGTTAGGAGAAAGGAGTGCACCCACAAGTAGTAGATCAGCTGTAGACACGGCAGTAGAAAATACATTCACTGTCAATGAGAACAATTTAAGTAGTGTTCCGGAAATCGATTATAAATGGCAGCTGTAACACCCACAGCGGAACCAGAGATTGAGTTTAAGAATGATTCGCAAGTGTTGAGAGAAGATCAGATGTCGGATGAAACGTCCGTCATCGAGCGAGGGGATGCAGAGACGGATGAGGTCTGGTTAATGCAGTTCGGTCGCTTATACGACGAACTAAGAGATTATAGGGGCCTGTATGGGAGAAGTGTTTATGGGGAACGCGTGCAGGATTTGCCGCGTCTCGTCCCGCAGGAAGACAGTGTTTGTGAAGTGATAGAAAGTTCTGGCCCTAACCGGCAGACTTTACCAGAAATAGATGATGGAAATGAGGAGCACGAGCAAGATTCGTCGTGTTTCGTCCCGCAGGATTTGGATGTTGAAGTAGTAACGGAGAGTTCTGGCCCTGACCGGCAGACTTTACCGAAAGTTATAGTGATGGAAGTAGCCGACCCATCCGACGCAAAACTCCCGTTTAAACACTGCGAAAGTATTAAGGAGAAAGGTTACGAGAATTTTAATGATAGCCGGACACGATTGGTATCAAAGCACGTAGATACAGCGTGTATGAGGTTAGAGCTGACGTTATATGGTCGGACAGTAGCAGTGTGGGTTGCACAGGTCCAGAGGAAGTAATTGCAGATACTACTGGGCACATTCGTCCAGGTAGATTGGCAGATGAGATTAATCTGGCCAAAGAGGAATCAACGAAGGTGACAGTTGGTGAAGTGATAACAAAGCAACACTCACTAGTTGACGAGTTACAGGAAAAGGTTTCAGTATTGGAGGCGAAGCTACAGACGAAGCCTCAGGACAAACGTGTTGAAATGAAAACTGTATGTGAACAGAGGCTGAAAAAGCTGCCAGATAAGCCGGATTTAGGATCAAAGCCGGATGGTTTTTTCTGGAATGACCTGGATATAGACGAGGATTTATTGTGGGAAAATAAAGAAACAGTCGAGGACAAGTGTAGACAGATAGTAGTGTCTGTTAATATGCACGGCCTACAACTAAACGTGTTGATTGACACCGGTGCAGAATTGAGTGCTGTATCTGTGAAAATATTTGAGTTACTGAAAGACAGACCTGGTATCGTAGTTACGTCGGTAACAGCAGTTATCGGTGCTACTGGGAAGGCCAGTAAACCGGTCACAAAACAGATTTTTGTCAGCTTCGAGATATGTGGGGCACGATTTGAACAAGAGTTTGTCATCATGCCAGGCTTAACTACGGAAATAATTATCGGGTTAGATTGGCTATTAAAGTACCGTACAGTGATTAACGGCGAAAGCAAAACTTTGACGTGTACGTCACAAGATAAAACAATAGTAGTTAGTTTTGACGAGGCAGGAGACGGTGTCCATAGGCAATACCAGCCTATACACATTGTTAACTGTCCAGATGTCATTGACGTAGACATGAATCCACGGGATTTTCTCCAGAGGGAATCCTGTTAGATGACAGAAGTAAAAGTTCAGTGGAATTCCCTCCACGGATTGACATTAGTATTGGTGTGAAAAAAGATCGTTTGCGAGAAGTAATGAAGCTAAGCCGATGCTCGCAACCGTCGCCATTACGCTAAAGCGCGGTTTGCTAAGTTTGTAGTCGGAGACTTGTAAAAGCTCATGAGAAATCGAGCGAGATTGACAATGAAATCTCTAAATTTAAGTTTGTTTATAATGGACCATATAAAGTCTTTGGTATATCTCACACAAATGCTTATTGCTTAGAGCAGGGCTTCCCAACGTGTGGTCCGCGGACCCCTCAGGGGTCCACCGGCTCTTTCTAGGGGGTCTGCGGACACGTTTCACCAAATCGTGTAAAATAATGAGTAAAATTATTGAATAAAAATGTGAAAATCAAATTCATCACTTTTTTCGTGTGGGAAACGTGTACTTTTTTTTACTTCATGTATTCCCAAGCAGCCTTTGCGGTTCCTAAATGAGAACGCATACACAGTTTAGTGCCGGAGAATGCGGCTTCTCTGATCGACTGTATCGCAACAATACGGGGGTCGTTTGTGCGCCGGCTCACGGCGCTAGATGCGCTGAAACCTTATACGCGTGAGCGGAGTGAGCTTTCTCGACCAATCACAGCGCTCGCTGGGCACCTATGCGGCCCCAGGCATCATTAAATGTTAAACTTGCTTTGTCAGTGCACTACCTATTTTATGACTCGACTTTTGACCTACAAGTTGTTTTCATTCATCTCTAAACCAAAGACTATTGATACTTCAGGGGGGAGGGGGGAGAGGGGGTCATTGCGAACATGGCACTTGCATTAAGAAGCTTTCAGTTCCCATGGCTTTCGCTCTGAAATTTAAAGTTACTGTGCTTTTGACTGACTAGGGGTCCGCCATGATTTTCGACTGAAGAAGGGGTCTGCCACTTGAAAAGGTTGGGAAGCCCTGGCTTAGAGTAGTCAAGCTCTGGAAAACTATTAGGTATACGGAACATTGTAGACTTGAAATTGTACCAACCAAGGAATGATTAATACCACAGAATGGGTAATTTGTACAGTATGTAAATATAGAGTGTATGATGTAAGGATTTGCCATGTTGCCATGCTTTTGCTTGACCAAGAGGTCATTAAAGAAGTTGTAATTAATAAGTAATTAATGTTGATTAAATGATTTAAGAGTAACTGATAATTAATCAATTGAAAAATCCTAGCTGCTAGTTTAAGTTTTCAGCTGAGTCACAGTAGATTAAGGAATGTAAATATGATTTTGTAACTAGCTGTAAGATTTCATGAATATGTGTTTTACTAGTCATTACCGATGTACTTAGACGCTGTTTAAAGTTTCAGGCTAGTATATGCGTGTGATGATGGACAGTGTTGAGTTATCCACTGTGATAGTGTTAATGGACTCCTTGAGATTACTCGGGAGTGAGCTTTTAAGAAAGAATTCAGTGAAACGGACGTTCTGGAAATGCCGAGTGAGATCAAGCGTGCCGCACAGGCGGGCGCAACAATACTGGCGAGGCAGAGCCCCCTGTCGGCTCTTGTGCCGCTGTCGGCATTCTTTGTACTTGCGGGTACGGAAGGCGGAGTTGTTTTTCTTCCAGGACAGCTGATGTGAAAGAATTCTGCTGTCAATATTTATGTTTTTTTTCGATCTGCTGTATATTATTTTCTTGTTTGGCGTTAAGTGGACTCTCATAACGAGAATATTAATTATGAAAAGGTTGTATAAAAATGTGTATTCTATATAATTAATTATTAATTTTTATGACCATGTACTCTGATTAATTTTGTAAATAGTATTCCATTTCTTGATACTGTTAGGAATTTTGCTGATTTTACAATAGCTAAACCATTGTCTATGTTTTCTATGAATTTTAATATGTTTCCAACATACTTTCTTTTGCGTAAGATGATAGAGTGGAATAAGGTTAGGAGTGTCTCCACTCAGTTATTATGGTCTAAAAATTGGTTTATGGTTAATTATCCTAATGCTACATTTTCTTGATGTTTTGAGCATATGCATTTCCGCTGTTTTTTTTCCATTTTGTGACTTTTCTGAGTGTTTAGGTTACACAAACATCCTCAGACAATGTGGGGCACGTGTAACGCCAGAAATGCATATCCTCCTATTTCCATCTATTGTACTGTAAATTTTTTTCCTTATTTTGTTATCTGAAGATATGACATTTCTGTGTCTTTATATATTGTAATTGTTTTACTATATATATATATATATATATATATATATATA
Source organism: Schistocerca cancellata (assembly GCF_023864275.1). Lineage (NCBI taxonomy): Eukaryota > Metazoa > Arthropoda > Insecta > Orthoptera > Acrididae > Schistocerca > Schistocerca cancellata. Next base: position 762,633,406 of record NC_064626.1, on the reverse strand, counting down.
TATATATATATATATATATATATATATATATATATATATATATATATATATATTTATTTATTTATGTCGATGTATATTTGGTTTGTTTTGTAAATACTATTTGTATTTTTACACTGGGTCTTGCCTAGGGAAAACTATGCTATCGAACGATTACATCGATAGGTCGGGTGGAGAACCAAAGTGTTTAGGGTCTTTGGTACTGTGTGTTAATTACAGGCGTCTAAAGCTAGCGAAATGAGGGATGCTCAACTACCAGACCTACCTATAAATGGCTCTAGCACGTGCCGGCCAGCGATCATATCATGAGTGTCCGCCAGAGATCACTGGTTTCAGCCATATCTAAATTTAGCAAAAAACGAAGTGTCAAAACACGGATGAAAATGTTTTTCGTTCTGAGTCCTCATAAGTCTTTTATGTTAGATGTTCTAGATATCTACACATCAACATAATTAAGTGTTTCTAATCTAGAGAGAAACAACAGTAACAGTTCTGCTATGAAATTCACAAATATGGACCTGTATTACAACGTTGCTTAGACCTATGTTGCCTATTTATCCGTACGAAATAAATTCACAAAAGTAAAAAAGCACACACACAGCAAGGAAATTAATTAGCTACTTCAAATAGAGAAGCATCGTTGTCACTCAAAATCCTAACAACATGTCATCGTGGCTGTTTATTAGGTGGCATCAAATGTGTCGGAAAGTCAAAACATGATGGCACTGCTTCGGGTTTGAGACGTTTCTTCCACATTCCAGGGCTCACTACGTAATCATATTGTCGGAAATCTTCACGGAATTAATCCACTTCTTTAGCAGCTCTGGATGCTTTAGAGGCAACCTGTTCAAAAACATCGAATTAGCAAACGCACTAAGTCTGTATTTTTATCGTATTGTATCGGTAGTCCTATTACCTGTGAAGTGGTAAGTCACTTTCCTTACTCCATCACTTCGTACAATTGAAATTGGCACAAGAAATCACCATTTCGATAATCCTTAATTCCTTATACACCGTACAGACCGAGAGAAACTTCTTGTCAAATTCGAATATGGCGCACAATACAGACGACAGTAATCAGCTGGTAGAGCCATCTATCGGTAGGTCCGCTACTTGAGCATCCCTCATTTCGCTAGCTTTAGACGCCTGTGTTGTGTTGTTAACTCTGCTGCGTGGAGCGCGGGCAGAGCGGAGTCTGGCTGGTAGTGATGGGCTAAACAGCGATTTTCAGACATCAGTGATTTCTGTGAATGCTAACTTTCAGTACCTGTTTCTCTTAACTCTGATTTGTCGCAGTTAAGGAATCCAGGTCGCGTATCCCTCCACACTCTACCACTGCTATTTCCGCGATTTCTGCTACTTCCGCGATTTCTGCGACTTCTACTATTTCTGCTACTTCTGCGATTTCTGCGACTTACTACCGTATGAAAAAGTTACATTTGTCCACACAGAAAATTGCATCTCAACAAAACTTACATTAGTAAGTATGTTTTACGTTTGTTCTTCCGTTAACTTTTATTTTGTATTAAAGAAATAACTGTGAAACTATTAATAGTGTAATTAATATGCAAGTAGCCATACAGTGCCGTAATAGTTTGTGTTTAGAAAATGAATTCTAAGATTTCGTTATGTTCACAGGTACCCGAACTGCATTTCAGTCACTCAGTAAAGTGATAACTCAAACTATCATTGTCAACAGATCTGGAGAAATTGCCACTGGGTCTTTAGACTGTCTACGTCAGCCAAGAGGTTAGTTTCTAAGTGTTTCGATGAACTTAATTACTTAAGTGAGATCATTCTTGCAAATGTGAAATATACCCCATTGAGTGGCTTTCATTACAGCAAATATTAGCAATACTACTCTGTCAATTACTTTGCTTGTAATTGGTGACAGCAAAAATGTTTAATAATCCTTGTGATTTTGCAGACACAGTTCCGACTCTGATTACTGGTTGCTGTACGTATCTATCTACGTTTAGGCTCTTGAGAGAGAATTGTGAAGATTCAAGACAGCTCTTAGAGGATTTGCAGATTAAAAGTGCCGTTTTGATCAAATAAGTGTTCAGACTGAGTGATCAACCTGTGTTTTATTGAAGTTGTTATGCGATTTTAAAGGAATAATAAATGTTAAATACTGTGAGTGAATAATGAAAATTTCATTTTCCGCATGTTAAGCCGTCCTATACCTGTAAATTTTCCACCACTTATTTATTGATAAACACTTGTTTGAGAGTGACATGCCGCCCCCTCCCCCCCCCCCCTTTTCTCCACAATCTTAGTGTGACACAGACCTGTAACATATCCCAAGGTCTAGAATATGCATTTTGAGGCTGTTGATATGAAAGTGGGAAGTACAGATCTTCCAGTTAAATCAGGAATAGTTTAAGTGCATCACATGAAAGTAACACAGGAAAAGCTTACTTATGTAGATGGTAGTAGTGTCGGCAAAAAGTTCTTGTCTGTGCAGTTGCCATGTAGAACACCAGGTGTAAGACTTTTCTCCAGAGTCTTGAACTGTGTTGGATCAAAAGTGAGGCATTCATATGACTCAATACTACTGTTTTCAATTCATTACACTTATACAGATGTCTAAGTTCTGCTGTGTTCACATTGCAAAGTCCTGTAGGCATGTGGAGTATTAACCAAAACTGTCATTTGGAAGCAGAATCAAGTACATATTTTAGGTTACTTGATATTTTCAGGAGAAAAAGGCAATGTTTCTTCTTATTAACATAATACATTCAGAGTCACAGCTGTGTTTTACCAAACATAACTGGTGCTGAATGTCCATGTTGTCATATAGTATGAAGGGCTTATTTCAATAGTGGTACAAGTCCATTACCTCCACTTTTCTGTCTATAATGCTTCTGAAATTAATGATCCAAACAAACAGAAAGAAAGGTTCATCTCTAGCAAGAAGCCATATGATTGAATATTTCTGGTATCTCAACTGCAGATTTTTCAGCGCTGATTTAACTTTAGGACTCTGTATTTCAAAATGAACAAAAATGGACTTGTACCACTATTGAAATAAGCCCTTCATATGCACACACAGCACATCGATCTCGTGAGGCAAAAGGCTCTCATAGCGAAGTACGTACGTCAGTCAACAGATGGCACTAGGAAATGGATGTTAACTGTGCTTTTTAGTTGCTACTTGCGACTTCTTGTTGCGATTTCTCACAGAAATCGCAGTTTGTCTCGACAGCGAATAGCGTAATACGAACTTTGGACAACAGATGGCACTGTTAACAGCGCTTTTTAATTGCTACTTGCGACTCTTAAGGTACGTTGTCCAAGACGCGACGCACACTAGCGACTGCGACGGGTCGCTACGTGACGTCAGAAGTTGCCTGCTAGCGCATGCGCAGTTCGAGTTTGGGATGCGACGCGCGACTGTTGCGGCAGCTGCCGCAGCACGGCACCAGTGAGCAGTGTTGCGACGGAAGTCGGACGACACAAAGACATACGACTGCCAGAAAGATGTCGAGCCACTCAAGGAAAACTGAAATGAGCCACTCACAGGATGTGATGCTCTGTGAGCTGGTCTCGCAACATCCTTGCCTTTACGATTTGAAGAACCCTAAATATAGAGACACTATGTTCAGAGACAGAATTTGAGAAGAAATTGGTGCACAGTTGAAACTGGCAGGTGAGTGAAACATATAATATTTTTCCATTAATGCAAATTTTTCAGGCCTGTTATGAAAATCAGTATAATCCATGCAGATGTAGAATTAGAATGATGAAAATGAACTTGAAGGTCAATTTTCGCATTACTCTTTTTTGTGACGATAAAAATTGAAAACGGCAAGTACATTATAAAATGAACAATCTAAAGTGCAACGAGAAAGTTACATTTTACAATACCTTCACTTTGAAAGTAAACGGTAGATTGGTGTCTTGATGATACCTTCTAGTTGTGAAAAACCACCACCAGGTTGTTGTACAGCTTTCTGTAATCAATAGATGTTCGTTTTTGAGGAAGGCGTTTCTCAACAGATTGCGCAAACACTATGCTGCAATAAGTAATTTGTCACATTCACTTCAATTCATTGGTAGAAGATGGTGCTCAAAAAACTTGTGCCAAAAGTGCACTATTGTTTTACAAGGCCCTTCTGGTCTGACACAGTTCACAATTGAAATTCGTCTTTTGTAAATCCTGGAGTCATCTTTTGAGTGCAGCTTGGCAAGATTAAATGTTCATGTCATCCATAACGATGTATGCTGTCAGAATATAAGAATATGGAAGTTCATTTGGATGGGAATAAAGAGTCAGTCGGCTATGAAAGTTGCCTTAGCTTGTTCCAAAAGTTTCTGCATGGGAGAAACTAACAAGTATAATTTGGGGAAATTTTGTGAACAAGCACGGACATTATTTCTTCCACATTTCTGTCAGTGTATATTGTAGACGTTCAGAATGAAAGTTCTAGAGATGTTTAAGGTGTGACCCTATCTTGTTGTCAAGAACTTGAAACAATGCAATGCCGCTAGTGTGCGCTTATTGTTAATAAACTTATCTTTCATTGGAATTTTAGGTGAAATGTGCAAAAACAGATGGAGGAATATTCGGGACTCGTATCAGAGAAATAAACGAGAAAGAAAGCTTGGAACAGGTTCAGATGCCTCAGCAAAACCAAGAATATGGGTTCTGCTTGATCACTTGGCTTTAAGAAACCTACATTTCGTGGCATTTTAAATGAAATTGTCAAGAGCATGTGGAGAAATATTAGTAACTCATACCGGAGAAATATATGACATAAAATGGTTTCATTAGGTCCAAATGTGTCAGCGAAACAAAACAAATGCTTTCTCTATCGTGTGATGACCACACGATTCTCGTTGCGCGTCGACAGAACTGGCGGCTAGTCACGACGCTCCTGGAGATATATGAGCCCAAATCTCGGAAACGGAGATCGATATCATTCTGATCTCAACTTTAAAAATAATTTCGATATGTTAGCTTCTTTTCATCGGCAACGATGTATGACCTAACGTGAACCATACGTAAAGTAGCCAGCGACCACATTTTTCACTGTACACAATTCAAATTTTATGCAGTGGGTTACGTGTAAATTAAGTATCGGAATAACTGTGACGAATATCGGAAAAATAGACACCTCATTATCAAGCTGTGATGTGAAACTGTAAGATACGCAAACATCAATTTTTTGTGCCTTTTACTTTCCTCACAATTGATAGAGAAGTAATATACAGCGAAAAAAACACGCAAAACCGGAAGAGACACTTTTCAATTTTTTAAAGTAAAAGGAGAATGTGTATCGAAAAACTAACTCTGGGAGCCGATGTAACTTTGTTGCATTAACATACAGTATTTTTTACAGCAAGAAAATCGGAATTCTTATTTTTCTTATGTATTTGAATCCGCCGCCGCCGACCGGAGCTTGGGAAACGGCGACGACTCCAGTCGTCTTGCGGCCGTGTCGCCGTCTGCCAGGGTGGGAAAAGAGGAGGGGGCAGCGTCGCAGTCGCAGCCAACTGTCGCGTCTTGCACAACGTAACTTTAGTTGCGACTTGTCACAGAAATCGCAGGGTAGGAGCGTAGTACGAACTTTGGCAAACAGATGGCACTGTTAACTGCGCTTTTCAGTTGCTACTTATGACTTCTAGCCGCGGCTTGTCACTGAAATCGCAGAAAGCAGTACGAAATTCGGCCAGCAGGTGGCTCACGGGTTTGAATGTGAAATGCTACTTGCGACTGCTAACTGTGACTGAAATCGCAGTTAGATTCTGTAAAATTGTTATTGTGATATCTGTGACTTCTCAATCACTGTGATTTCTAACAGATACGCGATTTCCTGCCCACCACTACTGGCTGGAGCAGGGCAGTGGAGCAGGTGTGTTGAGTGACGCTCCCGCGAGTTGCCGCGCTTCCAGGGTTTGGCAGCATGTAATTGCACTCGACTTGCTATGATAGTTTCTAGCACAGTGTCGAGGATGGGAAACAGCAGGCACAAATCAAGAGCCCGTTTTGCCTGGTGACGGTGTTGAGAAGAAGGCGCGCCAACATCCAGCTTCTGCAACAGCTATGGCCGACAATGAGTGATTGTCGCCACCTCCTTGATCGATGACTTCAAACCTTCAATCAACCAACAAGGAAGACTGAAAGCACGTAAAGTTTTAGAACTGTATGGCAGACCACAGCTTTTCAAACTATTCCATTAGCATCACTAAAATACAGCAACTTAGCATGAACCTTTGTTGCTCATTGTCCCAATCGCATTACCAAGCAGGGTCCCTTCCTTTTCCGAAATGAACTCGAGTGTTGTTGAAATTCAGACACCATTATTAAAGTAATATCATTCGATTTCACTGTTTTAATTTCAAAGTACAGTTAAGGTATTCATAGCTGGCTACAATATTTAGATTACACAAGCACAAATTAAGAGTGCAAGTTTTGTTACCATATTTTAGCTTACCTGTGACTGCAGCTCAGCTTGGTACATACTAAATTTTACTATTGTTAATTGTTCAGAATCATGTAATTCAAGTTCAACTCGTTGTACTCGTACAGGAGGGGAACGATGGGCGAGTAGTTCCCGTGAACGTGGATAATTTTAGCACTGTAGACGCGAATTTGAGGAAAGGAGTTTTAGTAGCAAATTTGGTTGTGTAAGATGACAAAGACTGGTGTTCGAGAGGTAGGCGAAGCGATCAACCACTAAATGCCGATATAACTGCATTACGTGACAAAATTAAGCAATTGAAAGGAAGAGAAAGAGAGCATATGGAAGAATTGTTGTGTGAATTTAAGGATTTGTCTTTTCCACAAGGGCCGTCACCACCAACTCCACTAGTTCAACATAGGATACCAACAGGGAATGAAGCACCTGTTTACCGTAAACCATACAGAATACCGAGATATTTGCAGCCGATTGTGCAGGATTTCATTGATCAGCAGCTTGCGGACGGTATTATAGAGCACAGTAATAGTTTCTGGAGAGCGGGCATTGTCGTTGTGCCTAAAAAATCTACGGATGGAACAAAGAAATACAGGTTTTGTTGTGATTACCGATACCTCAATAATAATACAGTAAGATACGCACACCCCATTCCAAACATAGCGGATACCTTGGATCACTTAGGACAGTGCCAGTACTTTTCTACGATCGATTTGACAAGTGGTTATCATCAGTTAGAGGTGGCTCCAGAGGATCGTCCAAAAACTGCTTTCTCTACACGTGGAGGCCATTACCAGTACATTAGAATGTCATTCGGTTTGAAAAGCGCTCCGGCAACGTTTCAGAGGTTGCTAGACAGTGTCTTGAGGGGTTTGATAACCACAGCAGTGTCTTGTCTATTTGGATGACATTATAGTGTTTTCAAGTAGTATGGAGCAACAAAGGCAGCGATTAAGGGAAGTCTTTATGAGGTTAAGAGCAGCTCGTTTGACGTTGAGCCTGGAGAAGTGTCATTTCGCATTAGAAGAAGTAAAATATTTGGGTCATATTATCAGTAAGGATGGAGTGCGAACAGATCCGAGGTTGGTACAGGCTATAAGGGATTTTCGGGAACGGAAAACAGTTAAGGAAGTGCAGTCATTCATTGGACTTTGTAATTTCTTTCGAAAGTTCGTGAAGGGTTTTGCAGATTTAGCACAGCCGTTGACGCGATTGTTACGGAAGGGTGCGAAATTTGAGTGGACAGAAGAGTGTCAGAAAGCGTTTGACAAACTGAAAGAAGTGTTAACATCAAGTCCGGTTCTTGTGTTTCCAGATTTTGAAAAGGAGTTTATACTAGCATGCGATGCATCGAATCAAGCATTAGGGTGTGTTCTTAGTCAGTAAATTGATGGGAAAGAACATCCTGTAGCCTATGCGTCTAGGTAGTTGAATGCAGCAGAGAAGAATTACTCAACAACAGAGAGGGAGATGCTTAGCGTAATCTATAGAATTACATATTTTAAATGTTATTTATATAGGAGAAGATTTCGGGTAGTGATAGATTTAGATGGGCTGTGAGGCTTAGTGAAATCGACTATGAGGTGGTGCACAAGCCTGGGAAGAAGCACAGTAATGAGGATGCACAAAGTAGGAAGGTGGCGAAAGTAGAAGTCATAGGTTATGACTGAGCAGTATGGTAAAAATTACAGGACGCGGACAACGATTGTAAATTGTATCAGAAACAGTGTACGACGGTCTTGTGTGCAGGGAAACTAAGTTAGGGCCAAGGGTAGTAGTGCAGCGAAGTTGAGGGATGAGGTTTTACAGGAAGCACATGATCATGTGTTATCTGGTTATGGAGGGTGTAGAGCGACGAACAGGAGAGTGGCGGAGGGGTATTGGTAGAGAGGCAGGAAAGGAGATGTGGATCAGTATGTCAAGAATTGTATACCATGTGTGCAGAGCAGATTTGAGTCAGAAACAGATACAACAGCTACAACAATTACCAGAAGCAACATGCCCATTCTCTTTCCTGGGGATTGATGTCTTAGGACCTTTTAGGCCAACACCATCGGGGAACAGATTCGTTCTCACAATAACAGACCATTTTTCGAGGTATTTGGAGATGGTGGCTATGCCAAATCAACAGGCAGCAATGGTCGCGCAAGCATTAGTAAACAACTGGATTTTGAAGTTTGGTGAACCAGAGACAATAATTACTGACCAAGGGACCAACTTCGTGTCGGATTTAATGAAGAAACTATGTAAATTCTTGAACGTAAAGAAGTTGAGGACGAGCGCATTGCATCGACAGGCGAACGGAAGGACAGAACGGGTACACAAAGCAATCGGGAAGATGCTGAGCTTTTATTGTGGATTCTCATCACCATCAGTGGGACGAGTATTTGAAGTATATTGTATGCACGTACAATTCAAAAGTCCATACAAATACCGGTTTGTATCCATATGAGGTTGTGTACGGGCGAAAAATGCCGTTACCGTTAGATTTAGTGAAGCTACAGAAAGGAAGGACTGGTGAATCTGTAAGTCAATTGGCGAGAACAATTCGGGATGTTTGGAAACCAGTACAAAAAGCGAATACGAAGGCTTTGGAAAGGCAAGAAGATGCAGTGACGCGGAAAGGAAGTTTACTACAGTGTAATGTGGGGCAATGAGTAATGCTGTCCAGCCCCTACATGCAAAAATAGAAAACGAACAAGTTCCTCACGAGGAATCAAGGGCCATATCAAGTTGTTGAAACCACATCTCCCGTTAATGTTAAGTTTCAGCTGCCAACTAGAACGACGATAGTACACGTTGGGCGGTTACGGCCGTTTAAGGGTTGCCAGGATGTGATTCCAGGCGTGACACAGGAAGGAAAGAGGAAGAAAGAGAGAGTGAAGAGAGGTGCTAAGCGCAGAGAAAACCGGGAAATAGAGTACAACATGAAGTACTGTATGCTTTGCGATCCAGAAAGTAGTAGAGTATTTTTAGTTTTGTTTTTTATTTTCTTGTTATGTATCGATGGGTTTGTGTAGATTAATGAGGCATTGTATTTTATATGTTTTCAAGTATTGTGAGCCTGCTGGGGCAGCAGTCTTTTTAAAGAGGGAGGAAGGCTGATGATGATCCCTGTCCTCAGATCATTTAAAAGGGAAGTGTAGCGTCCGACGTATGTGGAGTGTTGCTGGAGGAAAAATCGAAAGCAGTTCTGGAGAAATAAATGCGTCGGAGTAAATTTTGCGGCAAAGCCGTAATATATATGTGTTGAACCATGTCAGAGTCGTACAATTTCTTGTTTAAATTTTTAGTTATCGACAGTGCTGGGTCAGGAAAGTCGTGTTTATTGCACCAGTTCATATAACGCAAATTTAAGGATGAAAGTAGTCACCCAATCGGTTTGGAGTTATGATCAAAAATAGTGAATGTCGGAGGAAAATCTGTGAAGCTACAAATATGGGACACGTGCACGGTGCAGTTACTGTTAGCCAGGGGGAAAGGAATAGACTGTTCAAGGGATATCGTGGAGCAAAATTGAGCTTACAACGTGTCGGAATGCATTGGATCTTCTCCACCTACGAGGATTTGGTAGTGGTAGCAAGTTGTTTTGAGTAAGGAGTGTTTATGGAAGCAAAACGTGTAGAGCTCGAGAGGAGCGGAATTTTAATCAACGGAACTAAGTGTAACATAATAGGACCAACCTTCCATCTGCCAGTGTCAATTTCAGGAGTCACGTAATTGAATGTTACACAGCCACAGCTGTACTGGCCAGAAACCGCTTTAGAGTTTTTGCCATGACAGATTCTGACCTTGTTAAATCAAACTCTGGAGTCAGGCCTATTGAGATCCGTAAACCAGTTCATTTCAGAGCAAGAGGGGCACATATTAGCTGAACAACGTGTTCAACATGTCGCTCAGTATAGGGAAAGCAACGCCAAATGACGATAATTTTGAGCACCTCTGTGCCAAGTGTCACCGCAGTCTTAACTTTGTTATGTGTTGTTTTCTTTCTGATCAGGCGGAGAACTAATTCCAAGAGGGATCCAAGGGTAGTCCAAGTCCCAGTAGACTGGATACCGAGGGCGCGAGTAAGGGGTTGAAAGAGCGTTAAGCTGAGTGGTCAGCCATTAAGGATTTTTTATGTTTTTCCCTCATGTTATGTGCTTAAGAGCTCTAGACCACGTCTAAGTTTTCTAATAGTAAGTAACTATGTCATAAGTGCCAAGCCAAACAAGTTAAGGGCTTAATCAAAATATCCACGGGTATGCTGCCGGTCTATAGTGTCCAACGGGCACAATATTTCGGCGATCAAACATGTCGCCATCATCAGGTGAACTGACGGACTGAGCTCCTGTGAACGTACCGGCACGGAGATCCGTACGCTATGGCTGCTCAGAGGGAACTGGGTTCGGTCGCGGCGGCGGCTGATTTAAATACCCTCCGCGGCCGAAATATTGTGCCCGTTGGACACTATAGACCGGCAGCATACCCGTGGATATTTTGATTATCAAATACGCCGGGAGAAACTCAAGAATCACAAGTTAAGGGCTAGTTAAGGGTCGACCCAGGAACCGGGTCTTTCCTAAGAGGGGAATAATGTAGCGGCAGTACTGTTTAGGATAGAGAAAGTTAGTTTTGTGCGATATTCCTAGCGCGAGTTACAGCCAGGTGCAGACCAGATTGCAGTAAGTTACGCTGACCAGCAGTTGCGAAGTGGAATGGAGGCCGCAGGGCCGTCGAACCGCTGAAAAGAGTAAACACAGCAGTTCACATGGCTATAGGCAGAAGGGGCCCTGTGGCGCAACCAGGGTGTGATGCGTACGTGACGTGAAGCGACACCTTAATGATATAGAGGCGCGCAGCCAAGTATAAATAGGTGTTCTTTTCTAACGAGATTCATTCAAGTGTGGCAACTCTCCTGGACAGCGAGACGTGTCACTCCGCCGGGCTACACGCAGCAACAGATGGGGCGATAGCGTCCCAGTCCACGATGGGTCGATGGTTCGACCATCTGAGGCCGACGCGCGGTCCGCAGCCAGCCAGAGCAGGCCACTCTTCGGCTCCCTACCTCAGGCAGTTGTCTCTGCTCCCGACACACGCCGGAGACTTCCGAGGCGAGGGGCCACAGATTCGGATGCCGAATCGTGAGCGGTCGTTGACACCGTGTTCCCAGCTACGCCAGCCAAGGAAAAAGCGGCAGCGGGGCCAGCCTACGGCTCCCAGCGGAGCACCCCAGAGACAACGAGAACAGTGGTCGCTGAGTGTGCTGCTGGTGCTGCCATCCTGACGTAATTGGAACTCTACAGCTGGCAAACAAGGCTAGCACGAAACAGCATTGCATTACATGGACCGCTGGGGTACTTCCTCAGCAATACAGACTGAGGGGAATGGAGCATTGTAGTGGAAACAAATAAATCATTTGAAAAGCTCGGCCGAGTTTTAATACGGCACCTCTTGGCACTCACCCAATACATTTGGTGTCTTCATGCCGCATTTGGCGTCTGATACCACAACACGATATATTGGAAGGGGAAGGAGAGCTTCCCAGACTTTTTATCTGGATTTGTCTCCACCACCACTTAGGTTTGACAAATATAATAAATTAATACATAATGCTTTATGTGGTGTAAGTGAACATTCAATGAAAAGAGCAGCAGAAGAAGCAGTAGCCTTGTCTGAGAATACAGACATTGTAGAAGCATTTGATGGATCTTGGCAGAAGAGAGGCCATACTTCTCTGAATGGGGTTGCAACTGCCACATTTATTGAAACTGCTAAGATACTAGATTATGAATGTCTAACAAAGCAGTCCCAGGATTGTTGAAGTAAATTTATTGACACCCATGTTTGTGTAAAGAACTTTGATGGCCAAAGTGGAAACATGGAAACGAAAGGAGTTCTAAACGTTTTTAGAAGATCAGAGGTCAGTCATGGTGTGAGGTATGTAGGCTACCATGGGGATGGAGACTGTAAAGGACACACTACTGTTGTTAATGACAGACCATATGGGGACACTCTGATAGAAAAGCTTGAATGTGCTGGGCATGTACAAAAAAGAAGGGGAGCTCGCCTGAGAAAATTAGACGGCCGGAGTGACCGAGCCGTTCTAGGCGCTACAGTCTGGAACCGCGTGACCGCTACGGTCGCAGGTTCGAATCCTGCCTCGGGCATGGATGTGTGTGCTGTCCTTAGGTTAGTTAGCTTTAAGTAGTTCTAAGTTCTAGGGGACTGATGACCTCAGAAGTTAAGTCCCATAGTGCTCAGAGCCATTTGAACCACTTGAGAAAATTATGTAAAGACTTCAGTGGAAAAAAAAACTGTCAGATGGAAAACACATAGGTGGTCCAGGTCGTCTTACAAAAAGTGAAATTGATTCTTTGACTCAATATTATGGACTAGCAATAAGTAGAAAGGTAGGAGATTTGGAGAACATGAGACGAGCTGTTTGGGCAATATGGATTCACCGAGTGACAACGGATGAAACCCCAGCATTTTTTGTGTCCAAAAGGGGAAGATATGTGGTGCAAGTACTGGTTGAGCAATGCTACAGGCGTACAATATACCCACAAGCATTCCTTACCACTTGCTGTAATGGAGGCAATTAGGCCTATATATAGGGAACTGACAAATAAAAAACTACTTAGGAAATTTATGCATGGCCTCTCTCGGAATGCAAATGAAAACTTCAACTGCTGTACTTGGGAGAGGTTACCCAAAACTGTATTTGTCAGGCTGACTGTGCTGTAGATTGGTGTAATGGATGCAATAATAGCATTCAATGATGGTGCAATTTCAAGGATCAATGTTATGAAGAAATTGAACATCCAGATGGGAAGGAATATGGCTTCAGCTCTAACTGCTATTGATAAGTGGCGGGTGATCGAAGCAGAGACAGCTGCAGTAGCTGCTACCAAGGAGTAAATGATAAAGGAAAGAAAGAAGAGAAAGAGTGTAAAGGATAAGGAAACAGGAGGACAACTGTAGTATGCAGCTGGAATGTTCTAAATGGGCATAGTAGTAAATTAATAAATCTTTCTTTGAGATTTACCAAAAACTTGAATTTACATCATTCAGGTACAGTTTTCTCCTAAATGACTGAAGTTGAAATCACAAAAATTGGTACAGATATTTAGAATGACCTCCTCTACCTCCCTTCCCTGCTATTCCCTGAAAAATTTATAACATGGGGATGATATCGGTGATATTTGAGCTACATTTTTAAATATTTTTGCTGTAGTAAAATAAATTAATTGCCTTTTTCAGAGATCAGAAAAGGAAACTGGAGGCATAAAACTCTTATGTGAATGTTGTCTGTATTCTGACTCTTTTTTCAAGCTGTGCAGGCAGTGGTTCCAAAGAAAATGGCACTGCAGTGAAATAGTGTTCAGTTTTTTATACAATTATAAATATTGTTGTCAGTACCAAAATATAACAAATATCTCAATGATTGTTTGGGAAATGCTTCGACTAATGACCCTAATTGTGTATAAGAATTTTGAGCTATCTCTCATTTATAGATCAGTTGCACTATGAGGGTGAAGATAATGCTAAAAATGCAGCCCGTTCAGGGGTGTGCCCCCTTAAGCCTCAGACATCTGGTGCCAGAACTGTTTGGGTATACATACGTTTTGCAGGTTTTAGGGTGTGTCCCACCACATCAAAGTTAGTAGTTATGGAACATAAACCTTTGTCAAGTTGAGGCTGAACATTTGCTGTGCAAGCAGCAGGTAGTCATTGTCATCCTGTAGCTACTTCACTATGTGGTTCCAAGGAATAGCCTTTACGCTTGCACAGCAGCGTGAAAAGAAGTCAGCCACAACGCTTTTGCTGCCACTGATATGTCTCACATCTGTGGTGAAGTGAGAGATGTACTCGCACTGTCAATAATGTCTAGGCGAGCCTTGTGCTATGACCTTCGAAAAGATAGTGGTTAAAAGAGCATGGTCTGTGTAGACAGTGAAATGCTTGCCTTCCAAGGGCCTCTGAGGTATTGTACTGCAGTATCGATTGCGTACAGTTCTCTATCTATCACAGTCTTCTTTTGTTGCGCCAGCATGAGCAATTGCAACAAACATGCCGTACTGCGAGGCTCCATTTACCAATTACTCTAATGCTACTTCTATCGCTATCTGGCTGACATCTGCCATTAATGCTAGTTGTGTATCATGCCAGGAATGGGTGAGAAGCTGCACATACTTGATTTTATAGAAGGCTACCAACTGCTCTTGAGCCCACTTCACTGTCTGTCTAGCTGTCAGATGTTGCTTTTTCAAATGTCAGTGAGCAGTGCTCGTATTTCTACGTCTTTGGGAATATGCTGTCTGTAGAAATTAAACATCGCTGAAAAAAACACCTCAGATCTTTATAGATATGCAGCAGTGGCATGTAATGTATGTTTGACACTTTCTATGGCACAGGAACTACACCCGCTGCAGACGTGTTAAAGCTGAGGAAGATCACATTGCCTCTTCTCAAGATGCATTTGATCTTGTTGATGACTATACTGCAGTGTTTTAGGTGTTAGAAAAACTGCCTGAGATGAGACTTGTGTCGTTCTAGTGAAGGAGAGCACTAAAATATCATCTTTGTAATAGAAAACAAAAGCCAAGCCACGAAGGACTTGGTGGGTTAACAGTTGCCAGGTTTTCCCTGTGTTCTTCATATCATGAAGCACTTAGTGATATTCGAACAGACCAAACGGGGTAGTAATGTCCTTCTTTCTGACATTACCAGCATTTGCGAGTAAGCTTTCTCACCATCAGTGATGCTAAATACCTGTGCTTTTTTTGCAGCTGCATTGTTAAAGTCCATTGCGAGTTGTTATGAACCATCAGTAACTGTGTATTAGAAGTATCCTCAGCTTCGAAACTGTGCTGCAGAAGCACGCTAAGGTCCAATTCCATGTACATTAGGGATTACATGGGATGTCTATTGGGCACCGCCTTTGGATTTAAAGCTCTGGAGTCGCTCCACAAATGCCATGTATTGTTTTTCTTCAAATCATATGGAGTGGCGAGGCCCACTGACTGTCAGAAAGTGAATCTGCCTGTTTATGTCCTTCTGTGTGGCCAAATATTTCTCCAGAGTTAGACGGCGAGTCTTAGCAGCAACTTATGGTCCAAATAATGTCTGAATGTAATGCATTGTATCATGTTTGCATGTACGCCCTGTCTTCTCTGTGCACATGATACCCACAATTTCCTGTACAATACAGCTGAAAGGAAGGCTGATGTGCATTGAAACTACTTCTGCTAATGAAAAGGCATCCCACTGTAGAGATCAGCAGACAATAAAAAGTTGCGGAGGAAATCAGACCCAGTGACAGGTTCTGTGACATTGCTACTACAAAGCTCCACTGAAACTTCCTGTTCATAAATAGGCCCAATTCTGGACACTTCCTACCATGAGTTTGAACATGTAAGTTGTTAGCAATCATCCCAACTTCCAAACTGTGCCATGGAAACATGCTGAGGTCCAGTCCCATGTACACAAGGAATGTGGTTTCCGGTAATTTCTCCTTCACATACAGTTGTCGCAAGTCTCCCCCAGCAGCATGCGATAAAACAATTCTATGCCATCTATCTGTCAACTGTTGAAAAAAGTTTACTGAAGCCAACATCTCTTCAAAAATGCACTTCTTCAAGGATTATGTTCTCAAATACATACATAGATGTGAGGAAATGGTGTCTCACATAGAGGGTTTTCATTATTCTGTCCTTTACAATCGTATCAGAACCTGGAACTGGTGTGAAATTCACCTTGGAAGATCTAGTAGAAGTGATAGAACTGCCAAAACTTGAACAGAAGGTTGCGGCATTTGCCTCTACATCTTGTGAAATACTATCATGTTGAGAATGCCTGATCAACACCTTCTTTGCAGCGCTCAGTCATCAACCAATGCTTCCAACATTGATTCCTGAACATTTCCTGAAACTGATGTTTGTGATGGCCACCGGCTCCCCTTAGTGGCTTTCTGATGCATTTGGGGCAACTGCAGGGTGAAATACGTTTTTGAGCCTTGCTACAGAATCTTTGGTGACACCAACACCAGTTAGTACGGTTGACCCATTCCCTGTGAAACTGTTACTGCAGAAAAGTTTTGGTTCACCATTTGGTATGTAGACTGGTGTTTGCAGATCGTGCATGTTTAAACACAGCTATTTGGGTTGTAACCTTCTTTTAATTATATTATTTGTGTTTGTTAATGGATTTAAATGCGTAATGCTTGTCTTTCGGAAATTTACTGTGTAATGTGTTGTTGAACAAAAAATGTGCTTAATCAGTTTTATTGTAATCCAAAGAAAAATTAAACAACTTTGTCTGTAAAACCAGTATGTAATGTCTATAATGAAATCAATCCATCTGAAATTTACTCAGGTCGTGAGCACCAAGATCTATGGCTCTGTGCAATAAACGGATAAAATTCCCTATGCAAAAAAAATAATTAAATACAATTTCTTAGTTCTAGAGTCGCAATGAATGTAATCTTGGTATTCTGTTCTCTACACAGTAGGCATACAAAATATTCAATCTTGGCTCAGCGAAGTGCAATGCAGGCCATAAAATAGCTTAATAAAAATAATGTCAGTAGATTAGTTGATAAATGAATAACCTTGCAAATGTTCAGTGATGATTTTGGATACTGGCCCAGCGCTGTGCAGTGCTGCCCAAATTGAAACTGTTACAAATAATAACACTTTCCTTATTCTGGTACATTAATATTTTTCTGACTCTGACTGAAAAATCATTTCTTTTCAAAAATACTCATTGGATTTAAACAAACACAGCACGTAAGAGGATGAGGTACTGATAACGGGATATGTTAAGACCGAATGCTTCAGTTTGAAACTTGTCATCATCATCATCATCATCATTTAAGACTGATTATGCCTTTCAGCGTTCAGTCTGGAGCATAGCCCCCCTTATACAGTTCCTCCATGAAACTTGTATTCAGAATAAAGTTTATGCTTCAGAAAATCCAATATGAAACATTTTACATTAACTTCAAACTCAGTGAACTTCTAAACTGTTCCCCAATTCTCACTTACTGTCGTAATCAAAAATACTTGATTGTTACATGAGAAAAAGTCTGACATCATTTGGCAACATAGGTTCCAAAATTTAACTTCTCTGTATCAGGATTACAAAACACACAAAATATTTCAAATTGGGTATACCTAATCAACCTATACATTAAGTCTGATGAAAAATACTTGGTTCCTACATTCAAGGGTCAGTACTGTAAAATTAGCAAGAACCACATTGCTTTGCTGCATACGTGAAACTAAATATACAAAATTTCATTTCCTTACAAAACTGTATTATGCTGCATCAATAGGCCAACAGTTAAATTCTCACAGCTAGCCATTAGCTTTAACCCTCAGTTGGTAATATCAGTCTCTTGTTGTTGTTGTTGTTGTCTTCAGTCCTGAGACTGGTTTGATGCAGCTCTCCATGCTACTCTATCCTGTGCAAGCTTCTTCATCTCCCAGTACTTACTGCAACCTACATCCTTCTGAATCTGCTTAGTGTATTCATCTCTTGGTCTCCCTCTACGATTTTTACCCGCCACGCTGCCCTCCAATGCTAAATTGGTGATCCCTTGATGCCTCAGAACATGTCCTTCGAACCGGTCCCTCCTTCTTGTCAAGTTGTGCCACAAACTCCTCTTCTCCCAATTCTATTCAATACCTCCTCATTAGTTATGTGATCTACGCATCTAATCTTCAGCATTCTTCTGTAGCACCACATTTCGAAAGCTTCTATTCTCTTCTTTTCTAAACTATTTATCGTCCATGTTTCACTTCCATACATGGCTACACTCCATACAAATACTTTCAAGAACGACTTCCTGACACTTAAATCTATACTCGATGTTAACAAATTTCTCTTCTTCAGAAACGCTTTCCTTGCCATTGCCAGTCTACATTTTATATCCTCTCTACTTCGACCATCATCAGTTATTTTGCTCCCCAAATAGCAAAACTCCTTTACTACTTTAAGTGTCTCATTTCCTAATCTAATTCCCTCAGCATCACCCGACTTATTTCGACTACATTCCATTATCCTCATTTTGCTTTTGTTGATGTTCATCTTGTATCCTCCTTTCAAGATACTGTCCATTCCGTTCAACTGCTGTTTCAAGTCCATTGCTGTCTCTGACAGAATTACAACGTCATCAGCGAACCTCAACGTTTTTATTTCTTCTCCATGGACTTTAATACCTACTCCGAATTTTTCTTTTGTTTCCTTTACTGCTTGCTCAATATACAGATTGAATAACATCGGGGAGAGGCTACAACCCTGTCTTACTCCCTTCCCAACCACTGCTTCCCTTTCATGCCCCGCAACTCTTATAACTGACATCTGGTTTCTGAACAAATTGTAAATTGCCTGTAGCTCCCTGTATTTTACCCCTGCCACCTTTAGAATTTGAAAGAAAGTATTCCAGTCAACATTGTCAAAAGCTTTCTCTAAGTCTACAAATGCTAGAAATGTAGGTTTGCCTTTCCTTAATCTATTTTCTAAGATAAGTCGTAGGGTCAGTATTGCCTCACGTGTTCCAACATTTCTGCAGAATCCAAACTGATCTTCGCTGAGGTCAGCTTCTACCAGTTTTTCCATTTACCTGTAAAGAATTTGTGTTAGTATTTTGCAGCTGTGACTTATTAAACTGATAGTTCGGTAATTTTCACATCTGTCAACACCTGCTTTCTTTGGGATTGGAATTATTATATTCTTCTTGAAGTCTGAGGGCTTTTCGCCTGTCTCATACATCTTGCTCACCAGATGGTAGAGTTTTGTCAGGACTGGCTCTCCCAAGGCTATGAGTAGTTCCAATGGAATGTTGTCTATTCCCAGGACCTTGTTTCGACTCAGGTCTTTCAGTGCTCTGTCAAACTCTTCACACAGTATCGTATCTCCCATTTCATCTTCATCTACATCCTCTTCCATTTCTATAATATTGTCCTCTAGTATATCGCCCTTGAATAGACCCTCTATATACTTCTTCCACCTTTCTGGTTTCCCTTCTTTGCTCAGAACTGGGTTTCCATCTGAGCTCTTGATATTCACACAAGTGGCCGTCTTTTCTCCAAAGGTCTCTTTAATTTTCCTGTAGGCAGTATCTATCTTACTCCTAGTGAGATAAGGCTCGACTTCCTTACATTTGTCCTCTAGCCATCCCTGCTTAGCCATTTTGACTTCCTGTCGATCTCATTTTTGAGACGTTTGTATTCCCTTTTTCCTGCTTCATTTACTGCATTTTTATATTTTCTCCTTTCATCAATTAGATTCAATATTTCTTCTGTTACCCAAGGATTTCTACTAGTCCTAGTCTTTTTACCTACTTGATCCTCTGCTGCCTTCACTACTTCATCCCTCAAAGCTACCCATTCTTCTTCTACTGTATTTCTTTCCCCCATTCCTGTCAATTGTTCCCTTATGCTCTCCCTGAAACTCTCCACAACCTCTGGTTTAGTCAATTTATCCAGGTAACATCTCCTTAAATTCCCACCTTTTTGCAGTTTCTTCAGTTTTAATTTACACTTCATAACCAATAGATTGTGGTCAGAGTCCACATCTGCCATTGGAAATGTCTTACAATCTAAAACCTGGTTCCTAAATCTCTGTCTTACCATTATATAATCTATCTGATACCTTTTAGTATCTCCAGGATTCTTCCATGTAGACAACCTTCTTTTATGATTCTTGAACCAAGTGTTAGATATGATTAAGTTATGCTCTGTGCAAAATTCTACCAGACGGCTTCCTCTTTCATTTCTCTCCCCCAATCCGTATTCACCCACAATGTTTCCTTCTCTCCCTTTTCGTACTCTCGAATTCCAGTCACCCATGACTATTAAATTTTCGTCTCCCTTCACTACCTGAATAATTTCTTTTAACTCATCATACATTTCATCAATTTCTTCATCATCTGCAGAGCTAGTTGGCATATAAGCTTGTACTACTGTAGTAGGCATGGGCTTCGTGTCTATCTTGGCCACAATAATGCATTCACTATGCTGTTGGTAGTAGCTTACACGCACTCCTATTTTTTATTCATTATTAAACCTACTCCTGCATTACCCCTATTTCATTTTGTATTTATAACCCTACATTCACCTGACCAAAAGTCTTGTTCTTCCTGCCACCGAACTTCACTAATTCCCACTATATCTAACTTCAACCTATCCATTTCCCTTTTTAAATTTTCTAACCTACCTTCCCGATTAAGGGATCTGACATTCCACGCTCCAATCCATAGAACACCAGATTTCTTTCTCCTGATAACAACGTCCTCTTGAGTAGTCCCCTCCTGGAAATCCGAATAGGGGACTATTTTACCTCCGGAATATTTTACTCAAGAGGACGTCATCATCATTTAACCATACAGTCCGAATGGGGGACTATTTTACCTCTGGAATATTTTACCCAAGAGGACGCCATCATCATTTAACCATACAGTCTCTTAGGTGGATATAAAAGCTCTCAATGTATTGTTGACAGATGTGCATTTTTACTTGGATCTGATATTTCAGCTATGCTTCATTTGTAAGTTGAACTCGCTACTGTGTGGATGTCATTGTTTTACTCGTGCACAAACGTCAGTCACATCATCTTACAGATGGATATTACTGTAGAGGTAAGATTTTTACTCCATCTGACCGACGGTTATTACTCTAAGTGAGCAAGTTTTTTTGTGTTATACTCCTTACTTTTCAAATACCTCATCACTGTAGATGCCTAATATGGGAGGGATACCTCGTGTGTCACATAGAAGCAAAAGAATGGTGTAGATGGCTTAAGTGTAGTTTGAAGAAAGTGATGATATTATCATTCAGAAGATTCTTATGTTCCTGAGAAAGATCACGTATCAGTTTCAGACCATGACAGTGATTCTAAAATTGATGTGAATGAACAAGGTGGTGTTGACTCTCTTCAGAATAGGGAAAATGATGACACCGAAACTGACACAATTTATCATGGCAAAACGAACTCTTTCAGTTGGAGTTCCAGAGTGCCCAGTTGCAGAAATGAGGCACCAAACAAATATATAATGAAACTTAGGTTGTAATCGTGATTAGGCACTGCCAATCTGTTGGGTAATGATCCAGACTCAGAAGAAATACGGCGTTTATTTTTTTAACACTGAGATTTTGGACGAGATAGTAGTACATACCAACTCAAAACTCCAAGTGATAAGGAATAAATTACAAAATCCTTCGTCTTCCAGTTATAAAGATACAGACAAAACTGCAATCGAGGCAGTGATTGGTTTGAGGGATTTATGTTCTATTTTCGTCTGGACATGAAAACTTGGCATCACTTTTCGCAAAAGACTGTACTGGATGTCCCATTTTTCGAGCAACCATGTCTCTAAAAAGATGTGAAGTTTTACTGGTGGCTCTCAGATTTGATGATGCATCTACTCGCAAACAGAGGAAAAGAGATGATCCTGTAGCAACTGTGTCCAATATTTTCAACATCTTTATTTCTAATTGTCAGAAGGAATATTCGATTGGGGCTCATGACTGTGTTGATGAGAGTCTAATCCCATTTAGAGGCAGATACCGATTCATAATATTTATGCCCAAGAAACTTGCAAAATATGGCATGAAAGTCATGTGCCTCACAGATGCACATTCTTCATATCTATATAATGCTTACATTTATGTAGGGAAAGATAGTGATGGAGCAACGCTATTGTGACTGGGTAACCTCTCTTGATGCTAGTCAATTGTCAGGATGAGCATTACTGCGAAGGGCATTTGATTCTAAATCACTAAATAAATTGCGTTTTCTCTCTTAACAACATGTTGGCAGGTTGGGTTCTTCCTTGGCTCAGGTATGAGGTAGAATGAAACAGCATTTTTACATAAGGTAACTTTTATTGAAAGTTTTGTACAATGGTTTCCTTACTGGATTGTTCTGGCTGGGAGAGCAGCAGCTGTGTCGTTTGCGAAGCCTTCTGCTGTGTGAACGGCGGCGTCTGATTACGCCTGGCGGTGTGTATCTCGTGTCGCCGTTCCACCCTGTTGACGGGAGACACGCATCATGAGGTGGCCCGTTTAATTATTGAGAACGAAGTCGTGAATCGGATGGTGATACCTTGGATGTGGCGTCCCAGTGTTTCTCTTCCTAAGCGGCTGCGTGTGTCAGTGTTGTGCGTCGGCCAGCGGAGTGGCGCAGCGGGGGAAGGCCAGTGTCCCGGACTCGAACAACGGACTTCCGCTTGCCAGTCTTCGGCTGTCAGATCTTCATCACCAGCTCACAGGTGACTGCGGATGTGAGGCCGTCACCTTCCTGTTCTCACGAGTCACCCGGGTACGTAAAAATCAGTCTTCAAACACCTCCTAAATTCTGTCTTCTGGTGGCGAGGCTGCTGCTTGCTATTCCATTACAGCGGCGGACTTGGTGCTTCTGTGTACGATGTAGTCTCTTCCTGCATGACGGTCTTCAGAACCAACTGAACTGTACTGGAACTGAACTCGAACGAAACTGAACTGAAAACTACTGTCGGGCCCACTGCGTCTTGCGTATTTATTTACTTCAGTTCACTGGAGGTGAACGACTTCATGGTCACTGCCTCTTCTGTCACGTTGAAAAGCTTCTTGAAGAATTTTCTTAACGTCGGTCATTGGCTCTTGGAATGTAGGCGAGGGCCTTTGATCACATGTGACAATTGAGAAACACGTGAGCCAGTCGGGCGATGCCCTGATGGCTGAATCGACATTTTCCGCTTATGTGGGGAGGGCGATCGCTTCTCCTGAACGTGCTGACTTGCAAGTGCCGGCCGTTGCCACAGCTGCTCTGCCCGCTGTTTGCCAGTGTGTAACTCTTCTACACTAAACTAAGTTTTTCATTTATTTTCTAATTTCTACTTCACTTCACATTGATTTCAGTAATTTATTTACCTATCTTAAGTACCACTCAACACTATCTGAGGAAGAGAAAAAGTTCCAAAAGCCAATACAGTCTGTGATTTGTCTTTCCGAAAGTATATACAGGACAAAAAGGAATATCACAGCAGACAGTTGGTTTTCCTCCATTGTGTTGTGTAATGAGCTGCTGAAAAACAGGTTGACATATGTTGGAACTCTAAAATTCAACTAAAGAGAAGTTGTAAAATAGTTTCTTCCCAACCCAAAGAAAGAAATGGGCTCCAGTATTTATGTTTTTACTTTTGTCTTGTCTTCCAAAAAAATCTAAGGCAATTTTAGTGCTTTCTTCAGTACACTACACTGCATATACTGATGAATGTAGCAACAAACCAGAAATTATCAATTTCTACAATGCTACAAAATCAGGTGTAGACACTCTAGACATGTAGTGCAGAAAATGCTCAGCTAACTGGAGACAAGGAGATGGCCACTGGCAGTATTTTAATTTCTAATACCTGTGAGCTGCGCAAATGCGTATGTTATGTATCTTCATAAAGATACAATGTCAAGATTTGAATTCATGAAGAGCATAGGAATAAACTCAATCAGATGTCATATGCAGGGAAGGCTCCAGATTCCAAATTTACTGGATGACCTCAGGAAAATTATTTCAAGTATTTTGGGTGAAACGGAAAGAGATGGGAATCCAACAAAAAGAAAATAAGCGACAAGCTATAAAAGAGAAGAAACTGTCGTTATGGTCCCTACACATTGAACATAATGATGGGATACAAGTGTGTGAAATGCGATAAACCCAATTGTTTACAGTGCTCCAAGAAAATATGTAAAATGTGTGTAGAAAGTTTGTAATTTTTTCCATTTCTTTGCATGTATATCAAGATATTTGAGAAAACACATGTCAAGTTTAGAAACTATTTCAATTGAAACTAGTCCGCCCCTGGTAGCTGAGTGGTCAACGTGACACAATGTCATACCTAACAGGCCGGGTTAGATTCCCAGCTGGGTCAGAGATTTCCTCCACTCAGGGACTGTGATGTCCTTATCATCATCATTTCATCCCCATCGACACACAAGTCGCCGAAGTGGCGTCAGGTCGAAAGACTTGCACCAAGCAAATGGTCTACCCGACAGGAGGCCTAGCCACACAACATTCCCATTTCCATTTGAAACAGAAATATTAAATTTTGTGACATTTTCAAAGGAATAATATTCTTTAAAAACTATTTCACGTAAAAACTAGTACTTAGTTATATAATTTTTTCTTATTATATTGCAAGAAGTAATTGAAAGGCAATAAAAATATTAGTATTAATTGTTCACCAAGCTTGTAAATTGTTATTTGTTTTCGATATTCACTACAGTGGAAATTCTTTGAAAAATTTGGACATGTTAGTCCCCCAGACGGACATATTATCAATTAATGACTACGTCTTACATCCTAACTTTAACAGAGTGCAACTGCAACTGCTACTGCGCTCCATGCTCTCCTACTTACAATCGATTCTGTGACTCAGGTAACATCTTTTGTTCAGTGGTGTCAAAGATGCAATCTCTTCTACATGTGATAAACATTTTATATCATTTGCAGGAAATATGTAACAAAATGGAGCCCCACGTACAAATGGACCCCTCACAAGGTGCTCAGCTCTTACACACTGGTCACCAGCTTATCATTTGTTGCTGCTTGTGCAGTGGTGAAAATAGGTGGTCCCGGACCACTGGATGGTCCCCATCACTAGCATGTCTGTCTGGGGCCATCTTCCATCTTGTCATTTGCCTCCTTGCTTAAAACATTATATTGCAAGCTGTTTCCTATGGCTTCTACTTTAACTGAAAGAAGGCAACTCCATGTTAGTAACGACATATGGATGGAAATTACTAGCATTAAACCTGTCGCCACGATTGACTTAAGTTCCTTCATTAACTGTTTGGGACACTTTCCTAATTGTTTGTGTGCAAGTGATTTCTGGAGCTGTATCTCTGGTATATTAAGAAATATTTGACGAGGCAGTTTTTTAATTCAGTATAACAATGAGTTTGCAACATTTCTTCCACTTGAACTACCTGTGTTTCATGTAAGTGGTCCATAACAAACTGAAATCGATTTGCACTATCCCTGAAGCCATTCTGTTCGAATATGCTCTCTTTTTGTGTGTCAAAGATGCAATCTCTTCTACATGTGATAACCATTTTATATCATTTGCAAGAAATATATAACAAAATGCTTCTCTTCCGGTGTTGTCTTCCAGAATGGCCACAATAGTCATTGATGTATCACATCTGAATAGTCCTGCATTCACTTTATGGGTCACCACTTTAGAAATTTTAGTATGTGCGGGGACAATATGTTGTGTAACCCCACTGACAATCAACCACAAGAGACGATCTTTGGTGTTGACTCGGCATTGCCAGTATGCCCCATGATCTTGTAGGGAGCAAACATGTTTCTCACATTGTACCTTTATTGTGTAATAAAGTATGAAATCTACATCATTTCTATATTTTCTCCTTTCATCAATTAAATTCAATATTTCTACTGTTACCCAAGGATTTCTACTAGCCATCGTCTTTTTACCTACTTGCTCCTCTGTTGCCTTCACTATTTCATCCCTCAGAGCTACCCATTCTTCTTCTACTGTATTTCTTTCCCCCATTCCTGTCAATTGTTCCCTTATGCTCTCCCTGAAACTCTGTACAACCTCTGGTTTAGTCAGTTTATCCAGGTCCTATCTCCTTAAATTCCAACCTTTTTGCAGTTTCTTCAGTTTTAATCTACAGTTCATAACCAATAGATTGTGGTCAGAATCCACATCTGCCCCTAGAAATGTCTTACTATTTAAATTCTGGTTCCTAAATCTCTGTCTTACCATTATATAATCTATCTGATACCTTCTAGTATCTCCAGGATTCACCATGTATACAACCCTATATACATATTGAACCAGATACTATGCAGTCAGAGACAGTAAAGGACTTGGAAGAACAGTTGAACGGAATGGATGGTGTCTTGAAGGGAGGATATAAGATGAACATAAACAAAAGCAAAACGAGGATAATGGAATGTAGTCGAATTAAGTCGGGTGATGTTGAGGGTATTAGATTACGAAATGAGACACTTAAAATAGTAAAGGAGTTTTGCTATTTGGGGAGCAAAATAACTGATGATGGTCGAAGTAGAGAGGATATAACAAGGAAAGCGTTTCTGAAGAAGAGAAATTTGTTAACATCGAGTATAGATTTAAGTGTCAGGAAGTCATTTCTGAAAGTTTTTGTATGGAGTGTAGCCATGTATGGAAGTGAAACATGGATGGTAAATAGTTTGGACAAGAAGAGAATAGAAGCTTTCGAAATGTGGTGCTACAGAAGAATGTTGAAGATTAGATGGGTAGATCACATAACTAATGACGAACTATTGAATAGGATTGGGGAGAAGAGAAGTTTGTGGCACAACTTGACCAGAAGAAGGGATCGGTTGGTAGGACATGTTCTGAGGCATCAAGGGATCACGAATTTAGTATTGGAGGGCAGCGTGGAGGGTAAAAATCGTAGGGGGAGACCAAGAGATGAATACACTAAGCAGATTCAGAAGGATGTAGGTTGCAGTAGGTACTGGGAGATGAAGAAGCTTGCACAGGATAGAGTAGCATGGAGAGCTGCATCAAACCAGTCTCAGGACTGAAGACCACAACAACAACAACTATGCAGTGACTATGGAACCATTGTTCAATCATTGTGCACTGAAATTCCCTAACTACACAAAGTGCAACGCCACAGCATATGATGCTCTGCAATCGAATCTCCAACAAAGCGTATTCTTTAAGAGTGACAGCGACACTCACCAGTGCAGTGCATCGACAATTGCTGGTAATCCTGAAGAATGACATCCTGCGATGGAGTTATTGTGAGTTTTCAGCGCCATCCATGTTTCACAGGCAGTTCGTTTTAAACCATGAGTTATAACCAATCGGAACCTCAGTTGTCCATTTTAAATAACCACTCTGCTGTACTGTGAGAATTAAATTTCGACTGGGTGTTGCCCTGCTTGCCAATGCATACATATAGCCTGTGCATGCCATCAACTGCGCCTTGTACGGATACAGGAGATTCGCCTGCATTGCCACAACCAATTCTTCCATGGCAACTGGCACGACTACCTGATGATGTCGCCTTCAGTCTATTTAGCGTTCACCACAAACATCCACTGTACTGACCCGATCAGTCATCCAGTTGGTTTGCCACAATGGAGAGTATCCCCACCAGACATGACATCACCACTGATGCAGCAAAATTGGTCATGGTACTCACCCACTTGGGTCAATATGTAGACAAATACAGTACAAATGACATTATACTTTCACCATTGGAGGACAACTAATATTCTCCTCCAATATAAGCACTTTTGCAACGACTTTCCAGGAGATTACAAGAGAAACTGCAACAAGCAATTTTCCGTGAACAGTTGACAAACAAAACCCCATCAAATAGTTCAGTGACTCCGCTTGCAACTGACATCCACCCTGCTCACTCATAAGAGCCGCATGGCTTGTGAACATTAATTGACTCTCATCTGATGTTTGGCCTTATGGTGTGGAAGTTGTGAGTAGGTAAACTACCATCCTAAGTGCAGTTTGCCATGGCCACCAATGAGTGGGAACCATTGGACTACAGACTTAATTCAGTGGATGAAATTTTCGCTGTTATACAACACTGGCAATGCATCATCGTAGTTAACAACAGTACCACTATGCACAGACGGCAGCACCAGCCACAGGCTGCACTGCTCCCTATGACAGTTGAACCAGGCCGACCACACCTGACTGCCACTGACTGTGACATTACAGTCTTCGTCCTTTACAATGACCACCACATAGCTATGTCAACATAGCAAACTGCTGGAAACCGTTCCCCAACCCACCACCCCACAGCTTTGCTGGTATCACGCACAGTTCAGGGACACTGCGTGCAACTGCCATCCAACCTGCACAATCAAAAGAGCCACATGGCTTGTGATAAGTGCACCAGACTACAGTTATCATTCAAGCTGCGTTATCTCATGTAACAACAGACCACCACACCTTTTACCAACATAGGACAATGGGAGGGTCTATATCCTGGATCATATCAGACAGAAATACTATTTAGTTGATCCTGACTCCAAAATCAGTGCAGCATCTCTGACCTCCCCCACCATAGTATACAACAACATAGTCATACAGCTCTGTGTGGCGAACAATTAAGCTATCATTGTTTACAGCTCCAAATCCTGCACATTAGAACTTGTGTTTAGAATGATGGTTATGAAACTTTTATTCACAGATGTAAACGAACTGGTACTCAGTGCTGATTTTTCTGCCAATCATGACCCCTACTGGATCTGTTCAACAGCATACTGATTCAATGCAGCACCTGTCATGCAGTTGTTGACATCATCAGCCATGCCCTCCTGGAAATGCAACACAGCCTTATTACCTCTTCTCCAACGACCAATCAGCAGCGCACCCCAACAAATGATCATTATTAACATCTACAGGATTGCATTAACATACTCGTGAAAGCTCGTCAAAACCAATTTCATTGCCTTGAAACTCGGTTTGAGACTACACCTAGGGCAGGAGAATGAAACAATATGACTGGCAAGACAAAAAAATCCCATCTGAAGAGCTCGCCACAGCATGATGTTACCTACACCAGTCATTGACATCAGTCATTGACAATCAATCACCTCAATGACTAGGTGAAATATACTTCTGATGTGCCTACAACAATATCAGACAACCTTCATGTGGCTAAGGTGACAATCAATGAACTTTTAAAAGCAGAAATAGTCAGACCCTTGGACAGTTCATGGGCTTCACTCATTAAACTAGCACCAAAGAAAGACAGTACCACATGTTTATGTAGTGGCTACGGAACTCTTAATTCAACACACCGTAATCGACAATTACCAGAACCAAACATCTAGGACTTTACTCACTACTTTGTGGGTTCTTCTGTCTTCAAAAGAGTGGATTGCAAACAAGGTTATCAACAAATATCGAAGAATGTGTAAGATCTGCAAAAGACATCAATCATTACACCCTTTGGCCTATTCAAGTGCCTTTTTATGTTTTATGGCCTCAAAAATTCAGCACAAAGATGGGAAAGGTTTTTAGACAGTCTCCTATTTAAGCTATCCTTATACTATGCTTTTCTCGATGACATCTTTATTTTCTGTTAAAAATAATGACGTGCATTACTCCAACCTCAAACAAGTTTTCGATATACTTACTGCAAATGGTGTCATTACTAATGATGGAAAAAATCAACTTCTACAACCTGGGGTTCTTTCTTGGTCCCATTGTCAACGCTTTGGACATCTGCCCTACATCACAATGAGGAACTTATCCGTTAACTACCACCTCCACAAGACTACCAGGAATTACATCGATTTATGCAGATGATCAATTTCTACTGGAACCACGTGTTACTGGCAGTCACCATTAAATTCCCATACACAGAAGCCCTGAAATGGAAAAACACCAGCATTAAACAGAAGATAAGTGAACCATTGACATGCAGGATGTCTTCGACAAGCTCAAAGACTGTCTCACCCACTTACTGCCTAATGAATCGGTTCTGGCTTAGCCACTGCAGAGGCTGCCCAGCAACCTCATATTTATGTAAAAGACTGTACTATTTCGAATGCTATCGAAGTAGCATGCATTAGAATCGTAATTTAGATTCACATAGCGATTTAGGCTATGTTTCTCTGGCTATTGTGTGTATTAAAAGGGAGCTGTAACCTTACAGACGGTATCATACCAATCAGTAATACCAGCATACACGTCTGCTGAAATGGCGTAATCTGTAGATAGTGAGTTCAGTTTGTGTCACTTCCATGACTTCTAATTCATTGTAGGAGATATTTGTCCGAAGGACAATGTTAATTGTAGCATTCAAAAGTCATAATTATGGAACTGTGGAAGGGGTGGACTCAAATGCTTTAGTTTGCATCTGCACTGCAGGCTGTTCATGACTTTTTTTCCTTTACATACTGTGTGTCCTGTTTAGGGTTAAAAGTAATGGATGTCCCTTTTGTGCTTTTATCGGTATTGGTGTCGTGCCTGCATGTAAATGAAGAGAGTAAAAATAAATGTGATGCCTTATTGTGGGTGTAAAAAAACTAAATGGTTTCTCTTTGGAAAAAAAAATTCATGTTGGCCTTGGTCTTCGTGGTAAGTGGTCGTAAAATAACTTAAAATCAGGAGTAAATTGAGTGAATGAAAAAACTTGAATAGAGTGGCACTGATTTAATATACTGTATAGTCTACCCCTCTTCTTTAAAATAAATTTCGTTGATGTTTTTTTCACATACATTTGCGATTTAGTTACATTATACTTTTATTTAAAAAACAAAAAGAAGATTAAGAGAAGACAATTTTCATTTTGTTCATTGTTATGTAAATGCTGAAGGAAAGTAATTGAAAGGAAAAGAAAACTTTCGTTCATCTTCAAACAAGTTTTCTCCCTAAGAACACAATATATTCAATGCTGCATCCAGTTTCCATTCCTGTCTACAACAGCACTTAATCACCAGCAAACAGAGGCAACAAATTTCCAGACGAATATGTTAGCTTTGACATCTCTTCCCTGGCGGCATGAACTGTTTTGGACAGCAGTGTGTTGGTTGTTGATGGAGGCCTTCTACTCCTATTACTTTTCTCCATCTCTCTCCATATTCGCTTTATACGATTGAGATCAGCACCTTTGGGAAGCCAGTCCAACAGATCAACGTCTGCATTCAGGCCAATTCAGGCTGGCTGTCACGTCCTGTCAAAACATTCTGCAATGCATTTCAAATGGCGGCATCTACACCGGCCATCCCATGATGGCACTGTCAAGATTTTTCAGGAAAAAAGCTTTGATGGCTGTCTTCATGTCCCCTTGTTGGTCATGTGACGCCAATCCCATTTCCTCCGAGTACATGGTCACGTGCACATCTCCATAATTCGTTTCATCATGGTTTTCATGGTTGATATAAGCTGTTTGTTGTTCATTACTTTTGTTATTTGTTATAAATAGTATTGTTTCGTTATTTCTTTTATTTAAATTTATAATTCTCTAATAAACGATGGAAGATTTATAGCAGCAGACAGTCACAGTCCGAAATGTACAACATGAGCATACTAAATTACTGGCCATCTATTAAATTTATAGAGTGGATTTTTATACATACCAGTACCATATTTAATATTTTACCAATGAAATGGATCGCAACTTGAAGTGAAAAAAGTACTGTGGGTAGAAACAAACTGATTGTTGTTGTTGTTGTGGTCTTCAGTCCTGAGACTGGTTTGATGCAGCTCTCCATGCTACTCTATCCTGTGCAAGCTTCTTCATCTCCCAGTACCTACTGCAAGCTACATCCTTCTGAATCTGCTTGGTATATTCATCTCTTGGTCTTCCTCTACGATTTTTACCCTCCATGGAGCCCTCCAATACTAAATTAGTGATCCCTTGATGCCTCAGAACATGTCCTACAAACCAAGCCCTTCTTCTAGTCAAGTTGTGCCACAAACTTCTCTTCTCCCCAATCCTATTCAATACTTCCTCATTAGTTATGTGATCTACCCATCTAATCTTCAGCATTCTTCTGTAACAAACTGAAAGTAAGTGGAATTTATTTGCATGTTGAAAGGCATTTGTAATAGCAGAGTTACATCGTTTGCCAGTCAAGGCTGGATAGACTGCATCAGTGTCACAAGGTTAAAATTACGCAAGATTATAATACAAAAACAAATTAGCAAAAGTATGTATAATAATACAAAAAAATTCACATATGTATAGCATAACACTTAATGACACATAGAGTGAGAAATTTTTAACAAGTAAATGTTCACTTCATTTCATATGGCATTGCATTGTTTAGGGAGTCCAATTTGCTGTTCCACTCTCAAAGAACTTGTTTCAACTGTACAGTAGTTCTTGGCATAGACTTTGTGACATCTTCCCCCAAGATTTTTCAAAGTCCTAGGATTTCATTTTACTATTTAGGTGGGTGAACATTTTAATAGCTACTTTTAGAAAACTGTCCTGTGTCATAAAGAGTCAACAACTGGAATGTCTATGTCTTCCTTACTGTGTATGTTATAATTGTGGATATAATTCCTGTTGCTGAATGAAGTCATATTGACTGAGCAGTGGTCCAGTTTCCTCCTTGATGATATGATACTTATTCCTTTTTTTGAAGTAATAGAATTTTCTTGTAACCTGTGGAGTAGACCCATAGTAACAGCACTTAGCTGATATGGCTGTGGAACAGTGAATATTATATGGTCAGTAGACACTGATCAGTTACCACATGCTTTCCTCAGGAGTTATTTGAGTCATGAGAGTTTGTCACATATGTGTGAATTATGTTCTTGCCAAGGGAGTTTACTAGCCACCATGAACCCAAGAAGCTTCACAGTTGCTGCACTTTCTATGTGGCCTTTGTCACTGAGGCTACACACCAATTTCCAGTTTTTTCTTCATTTATTTTCATTTTGATGGCAACATACCACTCCTTTGCAACATAAAACAAAGCATCTACTTCTTCTTGAACCTTCTTGCCATCAACGCCTTGGGAGTACAGTTGTGTCAACTGCGAATTGCAAGCACTGTTCATGAGAGCTTAAATCATTTATGTATACTACGAACAGGAGGGGGCCCATTACTGATCTCTGTTTCATCCCTATCCCAACTTCTGTTCACATGATAGTGCTAATTGGATTGATACAATCTGCCTTCTGTTTTCCAAATAATATTTGACAGTTGCCAGAATAGTGTCTCCAACTCCATATTTTCTGAGCTTGTAACGTTCCCTGGCAAACTCATGCTATTAATGAACAAGAGTTTATTTGTACCATATACGCCGCTCTGAGCAAGTTGTATATACCGTAATTATTGAACAAAAAATATTATTGAATTTTGTGTAAAAGACATTTGTTATTATCGTAATATTTTTTGTAGTAATATTCTCTCTGTATTTAGTATAGTAATTTTTCTATATTTGTTATGTGATTGTGAAATGTGTCAGTATCTGCGATAACAGAGATGTGAAATTTAGCCAGAGGAGAATAATATTGTCAAATTACAAAGAAATGTTAATAGTCAGCAGTAGTATAAAAGCACCATGTACAGCGTATTCTTTGGTCTTCTCCGTGTAGAGCTGAATGCGAGAGGAAGCTGTGTCGAAGCGTTTTATGAATGGGTAGACTTCTTTTGTCAGTGTCTAGATTTAGCCGCCATTAGAGCAGAAGTTACAAATTAATGTGAGTTGAATTATTGTTTGATCTAAATATATCAGAATTTATCAAAAGTGTGTATTATTAATGTAAATTAGCTTGCCCATGTCATCTATAAAATTTCTTTAAAGAATTTTCAGCATTTTTAGCGGTGTTGCTGGGCTGTGCCGCGACCGATCGATTTGCAGCGGCGGCACATTTAAAAAATTGTTCCGCTAAAGGAAAAATCAACCAAACCCGTAAATCGGGAACAGATAAAAATTAACTGTGAATTAAGAAAATGTTCTTCTTTTACAGTGACCCTGAGAGTGATGAATTTTTAAACTAATTACACGTTTGTGCATTCGTAGGCGGATAGTTAATGTTAGTTAACATTGAAATTTAACAATTTTGGTTCTTTCAAATAACTTAAATGTATAGCGAAGTAGGTTTGATCAGTGATAATTAAATGTCGGCTTGGCAATAATTAACCGTTTTCTGATAGTAGAGATAATCTTGTGTTCCATAGTTAACGCCGGGAAAGAATTCAGTAAATATTTAACAAAAAAAACCACTGCATTTAGAAAATGTGTGCCAAGACCGAGTTATCTAAAGGATTTGATTCTCAACTAAGTATTCTTAATCAGTTAATGTGAGTTCACGTAATTCTTAAATGTACATAATTCTTTTGAAAGTGAATTTTTTTATTACCACACATAAATAAGAGAGAGGTTCTACAACAAAGCTCGTACTTACAGAAGACAGTTAAAGAGAGGCAAATTAAGTAACTAAAAGCAATAATAATTATTATTCTTCTTTATCGAAAATAACAGCAAGATTTCGTTAAATTGGCGCCCAACGTGGGGCTCGAATATGCAGTGGCCACTAAATACCCATGAGATATCTAGGGAATTATTATAGTCGAACTTTGTTGGAGACCATTTAATAATTTTTCCACGTATTGTATGTATTGCATAACCAATATTGTGTGGTAATACCTGTATATGATTTTTTGCCTGAGAACACTATATACCCAGAGGCAAGCTGAAGAAGAGAGCTCATTATTTCGAAAAATTAATTACCTACCACAATATCAGGGGGCAGCTGCACCCAAGATAGATCACCAAAAGGTAAAGCTACAGTGTAGTTG
This sequence comes from Schistocerca cancellata, assembly GCF_023864275.1. Taxonomy (NCBI): domain Eukaryota; kingdom Metazoa; phylum Arthropoda; class Insecta; order Orthoptera; family Acrididae; genus Schistocerca; species Schistocerca cancellata. The sequence continues at coordinate 762,598,707 of NC_064626.1, read as the reverse complement.
TCCTGTGGGTAGTAAAGTAGCCTCAGTGCAGTGTTCTCGAATCATTAGTGGTGTGCTTGTTGTTAGTGTTTTTTTTTTAAATAACAGGACATTTGAGTAGTTAGTCACTGTAGTATATAATAAGTGTGTTTTAACAAATGACCATTTCTTGTGCGATTATGTCAGTGAAACCTGAGTGTTAGGATATTTAGTTCAGATTTTGTTTCTTTTGTTGACTATGGTTAGGTTGCGTAGTCAGAAAGATATCAACATGGATAATGAACAACAATTAGTAAGTAGTGATACCGAGTTAGAAAGTGGGACACAAAGTAATGTTAGTGGCGTAGTTCAGGAAGTACAATGTGAGAATCTGGGGGCAGAAGGGCAAGAAATGTTGCCACTGCCACCCAGTGATTCAGTTGATAGCGGAAATACTGTGCCACCCGCAAGCACTGGACACGGACCAGAGAGTGGTGAGGTGTCAGAAGTGCAATCATTAAGAGTTATGTTCGAGCGCATGCTCAATTTCCAAGCTGAATTTGTACGTATGCAAGCAGAACGCGAAAGAGAACGTGATGCTAAACAAGCAGTGCGTGAAAGAGAACGTGATGCTGAACAAACAGAGCGTGACCAGAGATTGGTAGCTGAATTTGCATGTATGCAAGCAGAACGCGATAGAGAACGTGATGCTAAACAAGCAGAGCGTGATCGACGCCTGCATGAGAGAGACTTGCAGTTAATGCAATCTTTGGAAGCTATGCAAAGTGAGATTGTTAGTTTGAAACAAAACTATGAAACCATACCCAAAACGGTGCAAGAACTAAGCGAAAGAGTAGATAGTATCCAAGTGGCTAACGCCAGTATCGTAGATGAAATCGGTGTACTGACTAACAGGGTGGAACAATTAGAAATTGCCACAAATCAAGTAATTGAGCACAAAGTGCACAAAATAGAAAACGAAGTTATAAAAGAAATAGACGAGAAAGTGCACGCCGCGATTGAAGCCAAAGATGTGGGCTCAAATGCGGAAGTGCAGAACCTGAAAAAGGTGGTACACACTGACATTCCGCTGTGGCAGCGGAATGTCAACCGTCGTCTTGCCGAAATAGAAATCAGCTTGCGGCATGACGACTCACAGGTGTATGTACACACTGACATTCCGCTGTGGCAGCGGAATGTCAACCGTCGTCTTGCCGAAATAGAAATCAGCTTGCGGCATGACGACTCACAGGTGTATGTCACGCCAGCCAGGTCCAACAATGATAGGCATATAAATACAGCAGTAAAAAATTGCGACTGCGAGACAGAACAGGCAACCAATGTAAGCGAAACAAATAAATGTCATTCCAAAATAGTGACTGAAGAAAGCCTGATTAGAAACCGACAGTTTCAGATCTTTACAACGGAGAAGAAATCTGTTCACCCTGTAGTGTTTATCAAGGGATTTAGAAACATTTTGCCTAGCGTTTGGAGTCATACACAGAAAATACAGTTCGTTATGTCTTACATACAAGGAGATGCTGCATTATGGGCAACCGAAGCAGCTGACAGTTGCGATACATATGAGCAATTTGAAAAGGCATTCTTGGCCAAATATTGGTCAACATGTATTCAGGAGAGATTACGGAAGGAGGTATAAAATCCAGAGCCGTATTCTCCACGATTAGGCAATTTGCGAAAATATTTTGAGAAGTACATTAATAAGACCCGTTATTGGGACGAGCAGATTTCATCCCGGGATTTGATCAGACTTTTGAAATCACACTTGCCGATACACGTAAAGGAAAAACTTATACACGTGCCGGAGAATGACATGGAACATTTCTTGTCTGTTCTGGACTCAATTGACGTGATTCAGGAGGATGTTAAGGCAGCCTCTGAACAGGCTAGAAGTATCGGAAACGGTTACAGAAGTGGTCGAAATAACACGCCTCCACCAAATAATGGAAACGGCGGAGGTAACAACAATAGGAGACAAGATTATGTACAAAACGGGAATAGAGGTAGAGACCGGAACGGCAATAGTCCGCCGGTGAATAATGACCGGAAAAGGAGGTCTGATGACCGATATGAAACAGGCCCACCAAGCAATAGTAGATGGAAAAATGCCAGGGGGCCGTGGAACACTAATACCTACACTCCTGGAAATTGAATAAGAACACCGTGAATTCATTGTCCCAGGAAGGGGAAACTTTATTGACACATTCCTGGGGTCAGATACATCACATGATTACACTGACAGAACCACAGGCACATAGACACAGGCAACAGAGCATGCACAATGTGGGCACTAGTACAGTGTATATCCACCTTTCGCAGCAATGCAGGCTGCTATTCTCCCATGGAGACGATCGTAGAGATGCTGGATGTAGTCCTGTGGAACGGCTTGCCATGCCATTTCCACCTGGCGCCTCAGTTGGACCAGCGTTCGTGCTGGACGTGCAGACCGCGTGAGACGACGCTTCATCCAGTCCCAAACATGCTCAATGGGGGACAGATCCGGAAATCTTGCTGGCCAGGGTAGTTGACTTACACCTTCTAGAGCACGTTGGGTGGCACGGGATACATGTGGACGTGCATTGTCCTGTTGGAACAGCAAGTTCCCTTGCCGGTCTAGGAATGGTAGAACGATGGGTTCGATGACGGTTTGGATGTACCGTGCACTATTTAGTGTCCGCTCGACGATCACCAGTGGTGTACAGCCAGTGTAGGAGATCACTCCCCACACCATGATGCCGGGTGTTGGCCCTGTGTGCCTCGGTCGTATGCAGTCCTGATTGTGGCGCTCACCTGCACGGCGCCAAACACGCATACGACCATCATTGGCACCAAGGCAGAAGCGACTCTCATCGCTGAAGACGACACGCCTCCATTCGTCCCTCCATTCACGCCTGTCGCGACACCACTGGAGGCGGGCTGCACGATGTTGGGGCGTGAGCGGAAGACGGCCTAACGGTGTGCGGGACCGTAGCCCAGCTTCATGGAGACGGTTGCGAATGGTCCTCGCCGATACCCCAGGAGCAACAGTGTCCCTAATTTGCTGGGAAGTGGCGGTGCGGTCCCCTACGGCACTGCGTAGGATCCTACGGTCTTGGCGTGCATCCGTGCGTCGCTGCGGTCCGGTCCCAGGTCGACGGGCACGTGCACCTTCCGCCGACCACTGGCGACAACATCGATGTACTGTGGAGACCTCACGCCCCACGTGTTGAGCAATTCGGCGGTACGTCCACCCGGCCTCCCGCATGCCCACTATACGCCCTCGCTCAAAGTCCGTCAACTGCACATACGGTTCACGTCCACGCTGTCGCGGCATGCTACCAGTGTTAAAGACTGCGATGGAGCTCCGTATGCCACGGCAAACTGGCTGACACTGACGGCGGCGGTGCACAAATGCTGCGCAGCTAGCGCCATTCGACGGCCAACACCGTGGTTCCTGGTGTGTCTGCTGTGCCGTGCGTGTGATCATTGCTTGTACAGCCCTCTCGCAGTGTCCGGAGCAAGTATGGTGGGTCTGACACAACGGTGTCAATGTGTTCTTTTTTCCATTTCCAGGAGTGTATAATGGTGCAAACCGAACTTGGCCACAGAACCAGAGGCCCAGTACGGACCGGCCAAACAGTGAAGGATATGACAATAACCGACCGCCACCACAAAATGCGCCATTGCGCAACCGTGGCGGCCGACGCAACACAACTTACACATAGTGGAGGTCAGTGACACAGAGCAGCCACACTCATCCACCTGTAATAATTCAACAAACTAGATTCAGCCGAGATACGCTCTCCATCGTCGGCTGAGGTTTGGAGTGAGAGCAGCCCGACACCGAACAAAACATTGGGAATCTGTATCCTCAGGTATAATGACGGGGTACAGATGGGACATGAATTGATAACTGAACCATCCACGTGCATAAAGGAGCACAAAGCCAAAGTACAAGCTATAATAGAGATCAAAATTAACAATATTGATATGCAAGCGATCGTAGATACAGGTGCTACTGTCAGTGTCATGAGTATGGACTTATTCAAAGTACTGGGGAAAGAAAGGCGTATGCTGTCTTTTCCTGTGAACAATTGTAAAGTCACTGGAGCCATAAGTGCACAGCGACAAATAATTAAACTCCAAGTGCGGGTAGAGATGTATATAGGGGAAGAAGCCATAGCGTGCTCATTCCTGGTAGTAAAGGGTTTAAGGGTAGCCTGCATTTTGGGGGTAGATTTTTTGAGAGAAAGGGACGCAGTAATCGACCTTTCTCGGGGAAAATTAAGTTTGATGAACGCTGGTAGGAGGATAGAATTGTCCATGCTCAGATCTGAAGAGGTACCTGTGCCTAATTGTAATGCTATTAACATAAAGTGTAGGAATCAGTGGATACTACATTTAGACAATCATTGTCAAGGACAAAATCTCTATTATCCAGACGTACAAAGTGATCAATTAAAAGCAAATGTGGACGCACTAGTGAACAAAGTATCACAGTCAGAAAATTTGAACTCAATGCAACAGCAGAATTTGGTACAGTTATTATCTAACTATGCAGATGTATTTTCAGAACGAACAGGAATTGTTAAGGGATATCAGTACAATATCGAGGTGAAACCTCACGAAACCTACTGTCGAGCCTCATGCTCCATTCCTTAGTCCAAGAAGGAAATAGTAGCTATCTCTTAGCAGATCCCCACTCATGGAGAGTACGGATGTAAAAATATTCCTACAGTAAATGACTAATAGTCCTATGTGGACACCATTCTTTTGTAAATGAATGAACATTAATGATGTGTGATCTGTAGAGATAATGTACTAGTGTAGAAGTATTTAGTTATAAGAATATGATTGACTTTCTCTTTTGTTTATGAATATTTGTGTTATGTCTTCTTTTAATTAATGTTAGCTTAAACATGCTCTAAATGTCTGCACAGATAACCTGATTAGTGCAATTATTTATAGTGTTAAATTGTGACAGAGATCAGTCAGGAGGAACATTTTAGTAATGATTAGTTTGTGTACTGCATAGTATTCTATATGTGTGTCAAACTTGAAATATTTCTTGTACAATCTTTTCTATTATATGTGTATATATGTATATATGTGTAGCTGTCAGATTGACAGATTCGAACCCAGAATAATATCAATAATATGAGACCCTGAGAACTTTATTATCTAACCAATGTTATCAGAGAGAATAATGCACCCAGTAGTGACCCGAGGGCACCATGGGAGGCAAACTTATTGCAAATTTAAGTAGCGCAAAGTTACGCACAAAGAAGCTTCAATTGAAGCATGTGCAGATTCAATCAGTAAAAAAGGAGCTAGCCTGATACAGTCCAAGTCAATTTTAGCCTACAGAGACTACACTGTAGTTACGTAGGAACTTGCAAGTGAAGTAAGACAGTTTCAAAGGAGTTATTGAACAATATGCCTGAATCCGGCTGGAATGCACAAATAAAATCTACTCGAACACGAATATAGATGATTTTTGGGCAAACTAATACGAAATTTTAATATTTGTTACCATGTACGCAAATATCACACACCTTGGTAAAGAGTTACGAATGTGCTGTTACAAAAATTGCACAACAGACATTGTAAATAAAAATAAAGGAACTTAAACAAAAGTGCAGTATTGTGTGGCAGAGACAGACAGTGACTGTTAAACCTGCAGCAATACGCCACGAAGTTGTTGTGTATAAGTAACAAAAAACTGTATCATCGCCGTGTGTGCAAGTGGACAAGGAACTAGCACGACACGAACAGTGAGCCGATAACGGACGGTGGACCAAGTTAGTGTCAAGCTTTAATTCTTTGTGTGTCAAGGGACGCTAGGAAAGCGCATTGACTACAGAGATACATTTTGTCCTAAGGTGAAAACTTGCGTGTGACTAATGACAAGTCATGACATGGTGAAAAATATTGTGTGCCCATAAAACGTGTTACTGTGACAACGAAACATTGTGCAAACCAGACTAGTGAAGGCCTACTGAATAATAACTGCCAATAACTGTGTGCGTTTTTTCCTACAGCAGGAAAAATGCCCATAAGGATAGTACACTGTTTGTGAACTTGTTGCATGTTTGCTGGAGCACTGCAAGAAGATGTCACACGGGCGAGCTGATATACAACGCGCATCCGGCTACATCAGCCATGCAGCGGCCGCAGCAGCCCGTAGCAGACCAGACAGCCACACGCTTCTCCGCGCCGTAGCTGACAACACCGGGGGCGGTGACCTACACGGAGCCGACGCGCCGCGCCGAGCGCCGCTCAACAATTACTCCGCACCGCTCACCAACTACAGCATTACTGACTTTTTCCAAAATATTTACATAAACTGCATAACATGTCAATGACTCCATTTTGATAAACATTAAACATTTATTATGTATGTCCGTAAACTGATAAGAGAAAATGAACACTAACAAGTGCAAGAGATGAATTTGTAACACGTAGGTAGTGGAAACATTATGAAAAGTGATCCTGTGCTAAGTGATTTTTAAAAAAAAAAACTAAGTGATATATCCTAGTACAAGTGACCTTGCAGTATATCCCAAAATTAATAATAACGAATTGTTAATCACACACAAAAAAAACTTTCGTAGAACTGTATGTGACTGTGATGTTATGTAACCGTTGGTGACAAACTGCTAAATTAATTCAAATGAATGACTGTTAAAGAGACAATATTAATCATGAACCAACTGGGATGGCTGGGCTCCGGCACAGTTTTGCCCAGGTTTCCTGTCTGCCTTCGCCCAAATGGGGGAGCCATGAACATATATAACCCTGGGACTAATTAAAAGAGCCATTCCATAAAAAATACAGAATTGTAAAGAACGTTACTGGCACCATTGTGTCAAAGTATAGAAACTCTTTGCCAAATGCTGCCAGGGGGCAATGTAACGTTCCCTGGCAAACTCACGCTATTAATGAACAAGAGTTTATTTGTACCATATACGCCGCTCTGAGCAAGTTGTATATACCGTAATTATTGAACAAAAAATATTATTGAATTTTGTGTAAAAGACATTTGTTATTATCGTAATATTTTTTGTAGTAATATTCTCTCTGTATTTAGTATAGTAATTTTTCTATATTTGTTATGTGATTGTGAAATGTGTCAGTATCTGCGATAACAGAGATGTGAAATTTAGCCAGAGGAGAATAATATTGTCAAATTACAAAGAAATGTTAATAGTCAGCAGTAGTATAAAAGCACCATGTACAGCGTATTCTTTGGTCTTCTCCGTGTAGAGCTGAATGCGAGAGGAAGCTGTGTCGAAGCGTTTTATGAATGGGTAGACTTCTTTTGTCAGTGTCTAGATTTAGCCCGCCATTAGAGCAGAAGTTACAAATTAATGTGAGTTGAATTATTGTTTGATCTAAATATATCAGAATTTATCAAAAGTGTGTATTATTAATGTAAATTAGCTTGCCCATGTCATCTATAAAATTTCTCTAAAGAATTTTCAGCATTTTTAGCGGTGTTGCTGGGCTGTGCCGCGACCGATCGATTTGCAGCGGCGGCACATTTAAAAAATTGTTCCGCTAAAGGAAAAATCAACCAAACCCGTAAATCGGGAACAGATAAAAATTAACTATGAATTAAGAAAATGTTCTTCTTTTACAGTGACCCTGAGACTGATGAATTTTTAAACTAATTATACGTTTGTGCATTTGTAGGCGGATATTTAATGTTAGTTAACATTGAAATTTAACAATTTTGGTTCTTTCAAATAACTTAAATGTATAGCGAAGTAGGTTTGATCAGTGATAATTAAATGTCGGCTTGGCAATAATTAACCATTTTCTGATAATAGAGATAATCTTGTGTTCCATAGTTAACGCCGGGAAAGAATTCAGTAAATATTTAACAAAAAAAACCACTGCATTTAGAAAATGTGTGCCAAGGCCGAGTTATCTAAAGGATTTGATTCTCAACTAAGTATTCTTAATCAGTTAATGTGAGTTCACGTAATTCTTAAATGTACGTAATTCTTTTGAAAGTGAATTTTTTTATTACCACACATAAATAAGAGAGAGGTTCTACAACAAAGTTCGTACTTACAGAAGACAGTTAAAGAGAGGCAAATTAAGTAACTAAAAGCAATAATTATTATTATTATTCTTTAACGAAAATAACAGCAGATTTCGTTAAAAGCTTCTTTAGGAGTACCTTACGAGGAATGCAGTCAAGGGCATTACTAAGGTCGTAAAGTGTCAGCGTTACAGATTCTTTGTTCTCAAAGCTATGTTTATCATAGTAAAGAGATCTAGTGCTGCTGTTAATTTTAGATTTGCCTTTCTGAAAACCATGCTGTGCATCTGTGAAAATTTCGTTAACTTCAAATTAATTTGATATTTTCTCTTTCATTCCAGTCTCAATGTTTTTATCAAAGACTGGAATGATTGAGATTGGTCTGAAGCTTGCTACCATAGCTGAGTCACTCTTTTTATAGACGGTTACTGTCTGTGCAAGTTTCAGAAAATTTGGAAATACACCAGCAACAAAACACTTATTAATTACCATAGTCAACAGTTCAGCAATTCCATAGATAATTTCCTGGAGGATATTAATAGACATCTTGTATTCATCCTGACTACCAGAAGGCTTATAAGACTTTACAATCTTTATTATATAACATGTATTTCCTTCCAGTTCCTTTTGTTATTTATTACAGCAGCTGCAGAGTCAATATTGTGGTCTGGGATTATACTTATAGTGTTTTCCAACGCAAATAAAATAACTGTTAACGTAATCTGGACTACACGTGTTTGAGGGAGAAGCGGTTTTCTTCCTGTTTTCATTGATCAGGTCCCAGGCTGCCTTGCATGAGTTGTGAGCTCCTTCAATGAACCTATCATTGCTTTGCTTTCTGGCTTCTTCAGCATACTTTCTATAACGTCCTTTTACTTCTAAATATCTGCTTTAGAACACTTCCTTTGTACTGGGATCTATTGCTGTTGTGTAGTGATCATGTAATATCAATACGATGCATTCTCATTTTTTCAATTCATCAGTAAACAGTTTGGCCACAATAATTTGGCGATTTCGCTACTGCTGTCAGAAGAGGAGAAAATCGACCTACTTGAAAGATATTCATTTGTATCTGAATGCTGCCTACGGCAAGCTGCCACAGACACGAAGTATTATGAAAGCCTTGTGTCCACTACCAGTTATCTTCTATATGTATACACTGAGGTTTTTAGGTTAAAACAAAAACTTACTAAAAATACTTCTTCAAGTCATTGAAGCAAATTCATTTCATGGAGTAGTTGCAAGTACTTCTTGGGGCAACGCAGTTATTCTTAAAAACCAGAGACGTAGAGCTGTTGTTGCGTCATTATTAATAAATAAAAATCGTCACGAAAGACAAAATGAGAAAGTAGGAAAAATGTTAAAGGAGTACATATTGATGTTACCAAGAAACATTATTTAGTTAACTAAAACCAGCAGACTTCACTTACATTAAAAACTTTGAGCGTATCGTACGCAAATTTCGAACATCCTCGTCTATTGTATAATCAAATATTCGATAACAGGAAATAAAAATGTAGTGTGGTATGTCATCAAGAGACTGCCTTTTAATTACTCTTATGTAAGAATCTACGGGTTGCTCACAGCCGTACAGTACATAACAAGTGCTCGCCAGCCGACCTGTCTGGAATGCTGACAATTTGCTTGGTCAGTACACGTGTGTCTGGCCACAGTGCGACACAGCAGTAAGCCACTGGCTGCCGTCCGCAGCGCGCTGTATTAAATAGCGTGGCCTTGGGCGCGAATATGTCTCTCTTCTTAGCTCACCATGGAGCCTTTCGATACGACCGTAATTAGGACGTCAGACACAGTGATGATGGGTGCACATAGCGTGCGTGTTTTATAATCCGCATTTGTTAATAAAACTGTTTAAATTTACTTCTCGTGTTCGCGTATTGCCATACCTCAAGGACCCACCACTTACAAATCCTTCCAAATATTTCGTCTAATTATCATCCGCAGAAACAACTCAAACATCCCCTTATAGAAGTGGTGTCAGCATGGGGACAATTAAGAAAAATCTACAGTCCTGAACAGGTGCAGCACAACGTGAACTTTGAGCAGCAGCGTGAACATCTTCAACTACATAGGGACATCGAATGCTGGAATTCAGGTTGGTGTACTCCAGTTTGCCTAGAATACAAAAGGCAGTGATGGATTTTTATTTTTCATTTGAGTGACTCGCTGGCGTTAAATTAGACGAAATGTCGCAATGATGAAATGTCAGAGTAACGTTGTCGACCTACAAACTGTTATTAATGGACTGCAAGAAGAGATTCGGTAGTTAAAAGCAAAAACAAGCGAGCATAACATTCTGAAAGACTTGTCAAATGATAGTTCATGCAGTACAGGTACAACTACAATAAAGAATGTTTCATTATTACCATCAGTACCAGTGTTTAGCGGGAAATACGAAGTTGATGTGAAGATGTTATTTTGTAAACTTGAAGGTGCTGCCCTGTTAGGATCCTGGACAGATTCCAATAAGCTGTTGTTGTTCTGATCTTCAGTCCTGAGACTGGTTTGATGCAGCTCTCCATGCTACTCTATCCTGTGCAAGCTTCTTCATCTCCCAGTACTTACTGCAACCTACATCCTTCTGAATCTGTTTAGTGTATTCATCTCTTGGTCTCCCTCTACGGTTTTTACCCTCCACGCTGCCCTCCAATGCTAAATTTGTGAACCCTTGATGCCTCAGAACATGTCCTACCAACCGATCCCTTTTTCTGGTCAAGTTGTGTCACAAACTTCTCTTCTCCCCAATCCTATTCAATACCTCCTCATTCAGCATTCTTCTGTAGCACCACATTTCGAAAGCTTCTATTCTCTTCTTGTCCAAACTATTTATCGTCCATGTTTCACTTCCATATATGGCTACACTCCATACAAATACTTTAGGAAACGACTCCCTGACACTTAAACCTATACTCGATGTTAATAAATTTCTCTTCTTCAGAAAAGCTTTCCTTGCCATTGCCAGTCTACATTTTATATTCTCTCTACTTCGACCATCATCAGTTATTTTGCTCCCCAAATAGCAAAACTCCTTTAAGTGTTTCATTTCCTAATCTAATTCCCTCAGCATCACCTAACTTAATTCGACTACATTCCATTATCCTCATTTTGCTTTTGTTGATGTTCATCCTATATCCTCCTTTCAAGACACTGTCCATTTCGTTCAACTGCTCTTCCAAGTCATTTGCTGTCTCTGACAGAATTACAGTGTCATTGGCGAACCTCAAAGTTCTTATTTCTTCTCCATGGATTTTAATACCTACTACGAATTTTTCTTTTGTTTCCTTTACTGCTTGCTCAATATACAGATTGAATAACATCGGGGAGAGGCTGCAACCCTGTCTTACTCCCTTCCCAACCACTGCTTCCCTTTCATGCCCCTCGACTCTGAGAACTGCCATCTGGTTTCTGTACAAATTGTAAATAGCCATTCGCTCCCTGTATTCAGTTTTAATCTACAGTTCATAACCAATGGATTATGGTCAGAGTCCACATCTGCCCCTGGAAATGTCTTACAATTTAAAACCTGGTTCCTAAATCTCTGTCTTACCATTATATAATCTATCTGATACCTTTTAGTATCTCCAGGGTTCTTCCATGTATACAACCTTCTTTCATGATTCTTGAACCAAGTGTTGGCTATGATTAATTTATGCTCTGTGCAAAATTCTACCAGACGGCTTCCTCTTTCATTTCTTACCCCCATCCATATTCACCTACTATGTTTCCTTCTCTCCCTTTTCCTACTCTCGTGTTCCAGTCACCCATGACTATTAAATTTTCGTCTCCCTTCATTACCTGAATAATTCCTTTTTATCTCATCATCCATTTCATCAATTTCTTTATCATCTGCAGAGCTAGTTGACATATAGACTTGTACTACTGTAGTAGGCGATAAGCTAGTGGATGCCAAATTAAGAATTCAGGGAGCAGCACAAGATTTCATTAGCGCGGAGCCTACTTGCGCGAAAACAGAAGATTACAATGAGTTTAGAACGGTTGTTGTTGAGAGGTCTAAACGTAAAAACGTCATCAAATTTTACAGAGAACAGCTTCACAGTTTGCGAATGCGACGAGACCAATGTATTGAGCAGTTTGCCTACAGAATTCGAAACATCAACGCTCAAACGTACGAGTTAGTAGAAGATGAAAATGAAAATCGCATTCAGTTGTTCGAAGCCGACCCGAGAGCCTTGGACACATTCATTCATGGGTTGTATGGTGAGGAAGTAAGCAAAGCTGTTCGATTCGCACCATGTAAAACGTTTCAGGAAGCAGTAGAATCAGCTGTTGGTTTCGTTGAAGCACTAATCTTTCTCATCCATTTCTTAAATGATGTTCTGAAGGTATAATTTTCTCATTTAACTCCACCCTTGATGTCACATTTACCCTTTACATTCAAATTGAATAATATTGGATTAATCTCGAATGCCACACATTGTGATTTAGCATGTGAACTATTTAACATCCTGGTATATTGCCAACTACATTTCATGCAACTGGACATTTGCCATTAACAAGAATGTTATCTGTTTATTACAATGATTCATACACATTAACATATTGAAAGCATTCCTTATCAAGTTTTTCTGAAGACTATAATTTAATTAAGGACATCCATGAAAATTTAATCTTTTCCAATAATGAAATAAACTTCATTGAAGCAGCGAATAGAATTAAGTCCTTTGATTCATCCAGTAATGTTGATGCATACTTGATTGTCAGTATTGTGTTTTTACTGCTTTTATTAATTTGTCTTTTGTCACCTGCATTTGTCATGTATGAAATTGTCCTCCTGAAGGCACGCTTCTCTGTACCGAACGTTACTGTGACTGCAAATGAAATGTATGTTGCAATGCCTTCTGATGCCACAATTGGCGAAATAAATTCATAACGCCCAGGAGGTCATTTTGAGCCACGTATGGTTGCTCTTCTTCTCTGGGGAGAGTGATGTAAGGGTCCACGGGTTGCACATAGCCATATGGTACATAACACGCGCTCGCTAGCCGACCTGTCTGGAATGCTGACAATTTGCTTGGTCAGTACATGTGTGTCGGGCTGCAGTGCGATGCAGCAGTAAGCCACTGACCGCCATCCGCAGTGCAACGTATTAACTATCATGGCCTCGGGTGCGAATATCTCTCTTTTCTTAGCTCACCATGGAGCCTTTCAATACAACCGTAATTAGGATATTGGTGGGTGCATGTAGCATGCATGTTTTATAATCCGATTTTGTTAATAAAACTGTTTAGACTTATTTCTCGTGTTCGCATATTGCCATACACCAAGGATCCACCACTTAAAAATCCTGACAAATATTTCGCACAATTATCATCAGGGGCAACAACTCAAACAACCCCCTTACACTTCGATTTTTGTAATCAATATTTAGTACTTACACAAAAAATATAATGTATTTCTATTTATAGTAACATTTTTAAAAATCAGATAAAATTTAAAGACGTCTGTACCGCCATTCTACTTTCCCTTCTGATGAAACAAAGTGATCGGTAAACTCATTTCTCACTTCCTTCACTGGTGGTGCCAGTTATGTGTTTATGCTTTACAATATCAAATTTGTTTTTCAGGCCATCTGTCTTTGTATCATGCTCCTTTTTGATACTGATATTTCCGCACCAGCGCTGAATACATACAGCTTCTGTAAGTTTCAGAAAAACTATCATGAAATGACAAATAGGGCCAGTACTTGCAGCACAATCCAAGAAACTAGAACTAATTTTTATCCTGCAGTGGAGTGTGCGCCGTCTTTAAACCTCCAGACAAGTTAAAACTGTGTGCGAGGCCTTGTCTCGAAACTGGGAACCCAGTCTGGAATGCAATTTTAAGTTGTCAGGAAGTTTCATGCAAGACACTGTTTCTGCTAACTTTCGCATTTCTTGAAGTCTACGGGTGGTGGTGGCACGTGATAAAGCGGGGGGGGGGGGGGGGGGCGTTGCAGCAGATATGATGGATACTAATATTCCACCGAATTCTGTATGGATAAAGCGCCATACCACAGCAGCAAGTTCGACAGCATGCCTAGTAAATATTATCTCAGGATTGCGAATTTGGAGTGGTTGCAACACAGGCAAATAAACGGCAACGACCCATTAACGAAGGCTGAACTGTTATCTAAAATAAGAGAAAACAAACCAATCGTGAAAGTGTACATCGTGGATAAGATTTCTGAGAGCAGAGACCACAAAGTAGTCCGTTAACCGCCCTACAACTGCGATCTAAACCCGATAGAATTGGTATGGGCCAAATTAAGACAAAATTTTATGGACAACGTCAAGGGTAACATGTCGAAGGAAAGACTGCAGAATCTTGTTAATGCTGCTTTCTTTTAACCTACCACACAGTGTTGGCAAGGTTACTGCAGGAAAGTACCGCAGCTGGAGGAAGAGTATTGGACACGAGACAATAATGGAAGCAGCCATCAATGAAGCTATCATCAACAACCCGTCCTCATGTGATTATGATGATGACAATGAAGTTCTTGAGTAAAACACAAATGGCAGTCGCCTTTAGTCAACGTTATTTTCACTATTCTGTGCTATGTTTAATCAATACAGTATGCAAGTAGATTGCAAAAATCAGTTTTTGAATTTTGATTCATAGTGTTATGAGCTGTACATTTAGCCACTTTTATTTCTCATTATTTTCGACAAATAAATAATACATAAGTTATAGGTAAAACTCTCGAGCGTTAATATGTCAACAAATTATGTGATTTCTGATATGGCGGAAGTGTCACTTAAGTGGACAATACATTTGCGAGTGTCGCCTCCGATTTCGTGTTAAGTAGAAAACGCTGCCTTCCCCTCACCGTTCCTCTCCCCATCACAGCTCTAATGCAGGGCTCCGCCGTCCGTAACAGCCACAGCGCCAGTCGTCAACTTATCGTGGACAAACAGTACCATATTATGTTCTTTCTTTCACACTGTGGTTGTGTTGTGACACATTTGCAGGGCATTTCTTGGTGTGTGTGTATATATATATATATATATATATATATATATATATATATATATATATATATATATATATATATATATATATATATATACCAAGAAATATATATATATATATACACAAATTTGGCTTTGATTATCTGGAAAAGTCATTAAATGCACCAGTCGGTGCCATTTTCTGCAATCCAGGCTGTCATATTCCTGCAGATAGTGCTGTCTGAAAAGCATTTAATGTTTCCTTATTTATGACCCTTTTGTGAATACATAATTAGAGTGCCAGGTAAGAGTTAGTTGATTTTTCTCTCTTTTTGTATATAGTTCCATAACTAATGCTTACAAAACGTCTGTTGCAGAAAACTAATGACATCTTCTGAGTTGTCCCACTTCTGACTATGCTGAGATGAAACCAAACTCTTTTTTCACCATACAGCAATCCTTGTCCTTCTCTTGAAAAACTATTGCTTCAGTCGTGCTTTTAGTTTTGGCCACAGTCTAACATAACAGTCGCGACGCTCACTGCTGAAAATGTTGTTACCGTTCGACAGATGGAGCGACACTAGCGCTCCAAGTGGCGAATAAGGTGAACGTCAGACCCGTCGTAAGCATAATGTGTGTTTTGCATCCATTTCCTACGTAATTTACGATATATTTGAGTTATTTCCTTGCCTCCAAAGGATTGTGTAGCATCAGAAGGCATATATTTTTCTAAAAATGATTCTAAAATAAGCGCAAGTATGGACAAAAACCGAGAATCGAGTGGCAAGCTACAACATTTTCTGACATGTTGCACATCATGGAGGACCTCCTCACTACGGATCAATTGGAATGAAAGTAAATCTAATCTAAACACATTCGTGAAGAAACACTTGTGACATTGGATAGAATTGCAGCTTACCACGTTGGTATCAAAAGAACATAAACACACAGATTCACACGTGAGAAACACAGACATGTACATCTACATGCAAAAGCGATCGACAGCTCATTTATCGTTCTGTGGGCCTACTGTGTCTGTCATTGTCGCCTATTGCCACAAGTACGACCTTCATCTTTATATTATTCTAAGTGGTACAGGATCGCCCCTCCGCTACTCACGCAAATTCATCTTGTATGATGTGAACCTCATGCTGCAGAATTCTCGGCGCGGGCGAAATGATAAACAGATGGGTGATACCGATATAAATATGTATATGAATAAACTTGCCTTCCAGTAACTTTAATAGCCTAACACTTTTTAATGTACGGTTGTAACACACATTTTCAAACAATACCGGCACGGCGGACCTAGTCATACGTCCGCAAGCTACCACTAACAGAAACAAACAGGTGAAGGTACAGAAATTAATCAATTGAAAACCGTATTTCCTTTTTCGTATCAAAACTTTATCTCTGGCTCAAAATAGCTTGCTACTTTACCGTTGGCTTTATAAGAAAAAATAATACACACATCAAAAAAAGTTTTGCATCACCTCGGTTTCGAGAGTTCTGGAACCTGTGCAGAAAATTGGCTCAGAGATCAACACAAACATCATTTCCACCCTTTTTATTGCTCATGAAAACCATACATTGCATGTTGTACCACCATAAAGCGAGACCTTCAGAGGTGGTGGTCCAGATTGCTGTAGACACCGATACCTCTAATACCCAGTAGCACGTCCTCTTGCATTGATGCATGCCTGTATTCATCTTGTCATATTATCCACAAGTTGATCAAGGCACTGTTGGCCCAGATTGTCCCACTCAATGGCGATTCAGTGTAGACCCCTCAGAGTGGTTGGTGGGTCACGTCATCCATAAACCGCCCTTTTCAATCTATCCCAGGCATATTTGATAGGGTTCATGCCTGAAGAACATGCTGACCACTCTAGTCGAGCAATGTCATTATCCTGAAGGAAGTCATTCAAAAGATGCGCACGATGGAGGTGCGAACTGTCGTCCATGAAGACGAATACCGCGCCAATATGCTGCCGATATGGTTGCACTATCGGTCGGAGGATGGCATTCACATATTGTACAGTTGTTACAGAACCTTCCATGACCACCAGCAGCGTACGCCGGCCCCGCATAATGCCACTCCAAAACAGCAGGGAACCTCCACCTTGCTGCACTTGCTGGACAGTGCATCTAAGGTGTCCAGCCAGACCAGGTTGCCTCCAAACATGTCTCTGACGATTGTCTGGTTGAAGGCATATGCGACCCTCATTGGTGAAGATAACGTGATGCCAATCCTGAGCGGTCCATTCAGCATGTTGTTGGGTCCATCTGTACTGTGCTGCATGGTGTCATGGCTGCAAAGATGGACCTTGCCATGGATGTCGGGAGTGAAGTTGCACATCATGCAGCCTATTGCGCACAGTTTGAGTCATAACAAGACGTCCTGTGGATGCACGAATAGCATTATTCAACATGGTGGCGTTGCTGTCAGGGTTCCTCTAGGCCATAATCCGTAGGTAGCGGTCATCCACTGCAGTAGTAGCCCTAGGGTGCCCTGAGCGAAGCATGTCATCAATAGCTCTTGTTTCTCTGTATCTCCTCCATGTCCAAACAGCATCGCTTTGGTTCACTTTGAGACACCTGGACACTTCTCTTGTTGAGAGCCCTTCCTGGCACAAAGTAACAATGCGGACACGATAAAACTGCAGTATCGACCGTCTAGGCATGGTTGAACTACACGAGCTGTGTACCTCCTTTATGGTGGAATGACTGTAACTGATTGGCTGTTGGACCCCCTCCATCTAATAGGTGCTGCTCATGCATGGTTGTTTACATCTTTGGGCAGGTTTAGTGACATCTCTGAACAGTCAAAGGGACTGTGTCTGTCATACAATATCCAAAGCCCACGTCTATCATCAGGAGTTTTGGGAATCGGGGTGTTGCAAAACTTTTTTTGATGTGCGTAAATACATAACTAAATATACAAATGTAAGTAGAGTGTAAGCAGAATGATTTCAGCATCAAGCAATTTCTCAAATTCCTTTTCTATGGCATCTGCTGTGATGTTGACATTTCTATTGGCTAACACCATCCATATCATTTTGACCAATGGGTACCTCAAACAAGATATTAAAACACAAAACAAGTATCAAAAGACAAGAAAAATATTATCCACTTAGAAATAAACACAGCTTCCCAGACTACTTGCACATTTCTGTCTTTTCATTTGTTATGAAAGCAAACAATACAATTTCTTTAACACAGGCTAGTTCATTTATGGTCAACTAGGCTACAGAAATTTTCCAAATTTTAATGTGTACATGAAATTTCCCAAAATCTAATTCTGCTGAATCCTGCACTCTCTCACTACATACAGAAGTTATCATTTTGAGAGCATGGCCTGTTGTTGCAATTGGCTTTGCCAGCATTGTAATATGTTCAGCCCACTTAGCTGTGCGTGAATATGGATTCCTAGAAATTTTTTGTTTGATATGGGTTTCACAATATCATATTTCATTTCTGTATTGGTATTATTGGGCTTTCTGTTTATGTGGAAGCTAATACTGAAAAGAGTCTTTGTGTATTTAGGGTTAATTTATTGTTTTCTGTCTTCCTGCAAACATGTCTGATCATTTATTCATCTTTGCCCCTTAACATTTCAATGGCTTGTCACTAATCAGTATGTTGCTGCCATAATCAAAAAGTTTTATTTTCCTACACTTTACACTTTGAGGATGGTTTTGTATTAGTAACAGTATCAGGCCCAGTACGCTTCCTTGAGGAACTCCTGTGTTATTGTATATTACGAGGACACAGTGAAAAGTAATGCATCAACATTTATTATGTGAAAAATCTTAATCCTTTTTAAATAGAACAAACATTATTAACATTCTACATCTTTATTCTTCATGTCTATATGCTTGCAGACTTTGTGATTTAGGGCTCCGAATTGTAACACAACGAGCAAGGGCTCCCTCGATCATTCTCCATACACTTCCGGCTTGGCCCCCTCCTGATTTTCTTCTGTTTCCAAAACTTAAGTAACACCTTTGAGGACCTCACTTTGCTTGTGATGAAGTGGTGCAAGCAGAGGTGAGGCTGCAGCTGCATCAACAAAGTCAAACTTTGTACATGGCAGTATCAATAACCTAGTCTCTCTTTGGGAGAAATGTGTTCATTGTCAGGATGAATAAGTTGAGAAATAAATATGTACACATGAAGAATAAAGATGTAGAATGTTAATAAAATTTGTTTTATTTAAGAAAGCTTTAAGATTTTTTGCATAAGAAATTCAGAGGCATTACTTTTCAGCACACCCTTACAGATAGCAAAAAATGTGTTTTATAGTGTGGAATGATTTTATTTGAGATACTTATGTTCAGTGTATTCAATTTTTCAGGCATGATTATATCTCTTATTTGTTAATCCCTTTATTTCTAATGCATTGATTTTGTTTCGTAATACTTTGTGGTCTACTATGCCAAAGCTTACTCAAGTTGAGGAAAATGTCAGTTACATGATTTCCTCTGTCCAGTGCTGCTTAAACAACATTGGTGAAATGGGCTGTTGCTGATCTGAATTATTCAAGGACTGAATCCAAGGTAATCTTAACTTAAAAGAGTGTACTTCTTTATGTACCCCATGGGTCTGTTTCTCATGATAGTTTCTATTATCTCAGAAAAGTTCTGCAGTAATGATATGGGTGCATAATTTTCTGTATATTCTGAAACATTCGTCTCATGAAGAGGCAGGACTGAGCATTTTCAGGAACACTAGAAAGCAATCTGTACTGAAATTTAATTTATGACTAATGGATCTTTTATACTTAAACAAGTACACAGGTACTTTATCTAAACCAACTGAACTTCTAAGTTTTAGGTTACACACAACATTGGTAAGTTCATTCCCCTTTGTTAATAGCAGTTACATTTGAGTTCAGTATGGAATTCAGTGTTTTGTCAAAATTCTTTTATAACTTGATAGCAATGTTGTATTCATTTTCAAAATTTTCTGCTTTTTTACTCTTGTATTTTGATACCACTGAGCTTAATTTGTAAGTTAATGTCAATAGTTTTTTGCTTCCTGTCTGCTAAAATTCTAGACATATCCGATTTTGTTTTCTGCACTTTCTATATTTGGTTATAAGTAGTTTTTTTGCAGCTAGTAATATTTTATGTATACTGTTTGGAACGTGTAGCAGCAGTGGTGGTTGTAGTAGTAGCAGTAACGCTAGCGGTAGCAGTAGCTGTTACTCGGGAGTGTGGAATCCCTTTGATTGTTTTCTTTTCTGATGACATGCTTAAGAGTTGCAATTTTCTTATTGATTTGGTCATCTAGTTATTTTGATTTTGTGATTGTGTGGAAATACTTAAGGGAAAATTTCTTCAAGTCTGAATATAAATATTACCATACACTTTGGGAGCTTCTAATTCATGCTTGCTTCTAAATATACCTCTTCCAATGTTTCAGTATTTAATTTACTTATTCATAGAGTGGTTATTAGGGTGAACTAAAAAATGGCGAGTGTGCATACCTTGAAAGCTACTTCCTTTTTTGTTTTAGTCATCCACTAACAAAATCTTTCAGATAAGGCAGCAGTTTACATTTTTGTTTGGTCTCAACTCATGCCATGGCCACAAGTGTGTGTGTGTGTGTGTGTGTGTGTGTGTGTGTGTAAATGTGCTGAGGTCAATGGTCCCTGGGCTTATACACTACTTAATCTAACTTAAACTTACTTACACTAAGGACAACACACACACCCATGCCCAAGGAAGGACTCGAACCACCGATTGGGGGGGGGGGGGGGGGGGGGGGGGGGAGATGTGCGACCGTGGCAAGGTGCCTTAGACCGTGCGGCTGTGTGTGTGTACTATTGCTGGAAAAGGAGCTGGTGCTCAAAAATTAGTGTGAATGCTGTTTCCTGTTATGCGTTACTGCGCTCCACACATCGATCCATTGCAGCTTATTGGCTGTGTTTCTTTTATTTTACGTATTGCTCTATCCAGGAATTTCCATTCTTGGATTGGTTGGAATGTTGATGCAACTCTCATTAATTCAAATAGTGTTTTGCCCTATGTATCTTTATTTCTCAACTGAAAATGGGTGATCTATATTAAAAAATTACTACTGATAGTTTCAGTGTTAGACACTATGAAGTATTTATGTGTATTATTCCTGGTTAACTATTATTAATGTGACACCTTTTAGTGAATTTGCAATAATGCAAAAGATTAAAGCAAAAAGTGTGCTAGATTTTGTTATTTGTGCTAGAATACACTGCTGACTGTTTCCATCCAATGATGGAGACAATTCACCTTCTTTCTTTCAGCTTTAATTTGATGGAAGTATACGGGCCACAAAAAATAAATAATGCAGAAGAAGTGTCTCTCAGTATTTTCTATAATATATATCATAATTACAGAGAAAATCTGTAGGTAAATGCAGTATGCCTGCATGGCAAACATTTACAAAGGGGAAATATAAACACTCTTCTCAACCAGATGAAAGGAACTTATATCCTGATTGCACATTTATTACAAGATAATATTTTACAGCATTCGTCCACATTTCACAAATATTGATGGTGACAATCTTCCAAGATCAGAGTGAATTGCAATAAACGAATCGAACAAAGGAATTTGTCAGCTCTCTCTTCTTGTACTTCTTTATCAAATGAGTTTTTATTGTCAATGGTAAGAAAAGAAGCAGGGAACTGCTGAAACGAATACAGTTTCAACTACACCCAAGTTCCAGATACTCATTGTAAAAAATTGTCCTCTTATAAGGCAGAATATCAAACAGTAAATCAGCACTTAGAAACTACTGTAAGTAATCCTCATTTACAGCTTTTGTAGGATTCTTGGTTTTCACAACAACAAGTACTGATGGAACAGTTGGCTGACACATGAAGCTCTCTGATCGATCTCCCAGCAACACTGCACTACACGTAGCTGTCCGCTGACATAAGTCATTCTTATTTTACTTAAATTTCCTAAGTTTCAGCAAATGGTTTCGTAGGGCAATCTGAAAAACAGAACCAATTACAAATTGTAATACATTACAAAATGAAATTCATTGCTTCTTTGAGCACTATTATTTAAATAACTTATGACATCACCATAATTTATGAACATCTTTATACAAAGCACCTCAGACACTTGTAGAGCTCAGCTATGAGTGTTTGGAAATTTTTGCACTGTTACAACTGAATCAGTAGACCACTGAGTACAACACTGTGACCCCCGTTCAAAAGTCAAACAATGGGTGGGACTGGATGCATAGCTCTGCTACTCGAGAAAGTTGTGCTCATTTTTTTATATATTGTTGAGTAATTCTAACACTTTACCAAGATGTGTATCACACTTTTGACTAAAATTAAGGACATGCTCCCAATGAAACTAAGTAATTCTCTGCGAACAAATGAAGCACACTGCTAGAAGCTATGACAAGTAATGCTCACATTAACATAGGCCTTCCCAAGAAATTGACATAATCACTCAGACACTGGTTTCTCATAAGTATATCCACCCCTCACTTTCAGCCATTGATTCAGATCTTAACCTTAATAGCATAGGACAGATGTCAAGAATGTAATATTGTATTTTATACTGTTCCTCCTCCTTTGGCCTCAATGGCTATAATACATACTAGATACTATATTTTTGGATATGATTCAATGGCTAATTTATACTGTACACCAACTTAGCAAATCCATTTGTGCAAATATCAATACACTGTAGACCACACTAATAATAACTAACAGTCACTGCTGCTGTCTACATGGATAGTGCGCAAATTACTGAATTTGAATATTTGAGGCCAAACATGCAGTATAAGAAAATTGCGGAAATCAGAATAGATGAAGCATTGACTGTTGTCACTCCATTTCAATAATGTCTTTGGAAGACTACAAAAATATGTATGGAAAATTACCATATACATTTTCTATGCATCTGTATAGCTAAGGGATGTGGTGGAAAATCTAAGTTTTCCAAATAAGTTTCCTGTGCTAGCTACTGGAAAACCTTTATAGCCACAACAGGAAAGAAGCAAGCACAATGAGATGCACCTCAACAATGATCAGGAGACATAAAAGAGCCAGTTGTGATAGGTTACTCTTATATGCTGGATACTTGAACACTCTCCCTAACATAGTCTGTGAACAACGGTGTTAGGAATGACCCAGGATCAAAAGGCCCATTAGCATCTAGAGAAACATTTCTCTATCAGTTAACTACATTTCCATTTGGTTGCAAGTTACCAATCACAGACACTTAAGAAGGCGATGAAGGAAAAAATCTTCACATATATCAAACTTACTATGTCTTTATCAAGATCCCTAAGACAGTTCTGTGATGTTTATGCCCCCCAGTCTTAGCAAACTGCAAACCCAATAATAAACAACCTTATTATACATAAGAAATGATGCTCTTTTCTTAGTTCATGTTTCTTTTCATCCAATTTGAAGTGGAATGTTCATTAACATGTTCACTAACAATGAGGCCGCCATGGAGTCTTCTGCTGTAGCCGCCAGCAGTCACATTATGGTCAATGTGTTAAAATATACTGACAACATCTGTTGTTGTACTCCCATATCCACTAACTAATCCAATGAAACATGACATGAAAATTGCCTTGGTTACGTCAAACTCAAATGCACACATTCCACACAAAGCTGGAACACATTAATTTTGAGATTAATTAAAGCAATGTTTCTGTCCCTTAGCTGTGCCTGCTTTAACCTGGCGATGTCCAGATTCCACATGCTCAGCTGCAAACCACCATTATTGATACATCAAATGTATTAACACTCTTGAATCTGGACAACCATCAGCTGTATAATGGAAAGACCAGGACTAGAACCAAGATTCCCCTCTTATTGTGAGCAGTAAAGCTGATGGTTGTTCATATTCACACCTGCAAAGACATTTCATGTTTTCCATAACGGCTGCAGTTGCCATGAATGCATGTCTGAAGGAACACTGCATCTTATTTCTGAACAATACAGACACTGCAAAATCATACCATTATTGCTGGTGTTACCAGATATTTTGATTGTAATGCCTCTTTAACTACAACTTCCAAGAAACTAGCTGCCTTCATGATCACAGAGGTGCTGTTGAATGTAATTTTATGTCCATCTTGCAATGTATGTCCACCTACTGCTGACACCTACAGATAGCTTATAGCAGACACCTCTCATATTCAATCCAGTACTATTCTACTGTGTGCTTGGTCCACCCACACCTACACTGTACACACTCATACAGTATTTTGTAAATGTTGAGTGTTCTGCAGCCTAAACTTTTTTTTTTTACCTTCTTCCATAGACCTCATGAATTGGAGTATTTTAGCTGGGGGCATGAAGAGTGAATAGATGTTATTTTTTGTATTTTTACTTTTTACATAAGGTGGACTGTGCACGCCGAACATGAGAGGTGTCTGCAACTATGCTATCTGGTGAAGTCAGTGGTACTGGAACATGCATTGCTAAATGGACACAAACTGCATTCAATAACACCTCTATCATCAGGAAGGCTAATGGTTTCTGGGACAGCATAATTAAAGAAGCTATACAGATAAAAATATCAGATATATAAACATGGCAGTTTGCAGCTGAGCTCAGGATGAGACCCCGCAGTTGGAAAGTTTAAGCTAGTATGGCAAATGCGGGATGGAAACATAGCTTTATAAGATGGTGGACTGAGCACCTGTACCCCAGGTTTATAAAGCATGAGGTACTTACTACACAACTGTGAGTTACCACTTGAGTATGACTACGGAGCACTTGGTCAAAACTAGTGGATTCATGGATATTTAACCACATGCCACATGATATGTCCTCAGAGGATTTTATTCAGTTTCCTGGTGTGCCTCCAAGGTCCAAAACTCGATTACCCTTGTTACTAATTACCATCCTAGCATGGAGCATACAATAAATTTACTATGACAAGGAAATACGGAAGCGTCCGATCTAACCCGTCGGCTTTGACCCATGACGTCACAAATATAGCGGAAACGACAATTCCAATATGGCGGATATAGAAACGTTGCATACGTATCACAAAGACGAAAACACATAGAAAAAGAACACACACAAAGGTTTCACAAGAATAATCTGCTAACATTGATAGCAAACAAAGATAATAATAAACAAGTGGTACTCAAGGCCAGGCAGGGGGGGGGCTGCGCCCCCCCCGACCCCCCCCGCCAAAAAGAAACTCCCAACCTAACCTCGTATTCAGGGCTACGCTACAGATCAATGTGTAGGTCAATCAAAAGATAAAAAAAAGAAACAAATAAAAAAAAGAAAAAACAATATTGATTCATTAGACATAACGAGTAGCGACAAAACATATACACCATAAAGATTGAAATGACGTCACACACCACAACACCCTTACGTCACGGGTCAAAGCTGACGCGTGAGATCGGATGTTTCTGTTGACTCCTATGACAATTTTTTAACAATATGAAAGCATAACATAACCCTTTCACTATCACTAGTCAAGGCCACCTCACGTCACATGTACTGGGTTGGTGCACGAGGCTGTAGCATTTTTCCATAAGTTTAATAAACATAACAGATACAAATAACAGAGAATTTAGTCATCAATAGTATATTGTCCTTCACTATTTACAACAGTGTGCCAATGCTGTGGTAACTTCTCGATTCCGCAACTGTTGAAATCATGTAGTTTTGAGGTGAAGAACTAATGGAGTCATGTTTGGAGTGCATTCTCATCTGTAAAGGAAGTTCCTTGAACACTGTTTGTTAGAGAGCGGAAAAGGTGAAAATCTGAGGGTGCAAGATCAGGTGAATAAGGTGGGTGCAGAATGACTTCCCAACCCAATTCCTGTATAGTGTTTTTTGCCACTCTAGGAGAATGCAGGTGGGCATTACCATGGAGTACCTTTGCAAAGGCATTATACCCAAACGTGATGTAAATTTTTCTGGTTGCTTCCACTGCTGTAACCTCTCTATTGAACTCGGACAGAAGAATAGCTCAGAAATGTTCTGATTTCTCCCCTTGAAACTCAATTTTCTAGAGTCCACAGCTCCAATCACTATTTCCAAATGACAAAATAACAATACGTAAACTCAAATAGCAACAGTGAACTACAAATAAAAAATGACAATCGCTAAATAAATCCACAGCAACCAGAATACCAACATGCAAAACAAAAATGCTTTGCACCCAACCTAACATGTAGTATTATTACCAGTGCTAAAGTTATTTCTACACTGATCTGTTTTCTCGCAATTTCAGTCTCTTGGTGAGATGAGTGATCAAGTACTGAGCTGTCGACGGAAACATGAACACAATTTGTAAATGGCAACAACAACTCACAGAATCATGAAGTATGTCACATCATGAGCATGAGTGGGAACTTGCAAACTGTTTATTACTGCAATCCCCAACTTTTTGTATCACAGAACAAACGAGTCTGATGCAATTATCTGATGATGTGTTATCTGATTAAGAATGGTGGTAATATTGATGCATAGAATTACAGCAACTGTATGTGTCTATCAATAACAAAGAAGAATTTAAATGTTCTTGCAGTGTGTGGATATCTCATTTTCTTCTACAACAATGAAGAAAGTTTCAGTTGACATGATCAGTTCTGACTAATTTTTCCTTTTTTGAATAGTTCACCAGTCTATGGTTTTACTGAAGATGAAATAGCCTTACAATTTTCCTACTATTGTGTAATAAGGACATGAAATCATGATGCAGCTTCAGTTTTTTAATGTACGTTAGACACTGATAGAGGTGAAACTTATGTAATGTGACAGAAAAAATCCTAAAACTAACCGGTAATTCAATCCCAGAGCTAACAACTTACGATCCAATATCAGTACAGTGCAAAGCCACTAGCAAGTAATTAAAAAGGGGGGTCAGTGGGGGAATGGCCCAACATGGACAGTATCTCATACATTTTCATAACATTAATTCAGTTTTATGATCTATTATAACTAGGACAGTCATCAAATTTTATTACAGTTCTATTACATTACACTATGATTCAGCCAGACATCATCATTGATACAATATGCACCCTCACCATCCTATGTGTAGGCAACACAGTGATGAAAAACAAAAAAAAATGCTTATGAATTTGTTAGAGAGCAATGCATATGGAGTGCAAAATGGGCCAGATCCAAGTTCAACACTGCACCAAAAATACAGTTGTGGAACAGGCAGTGATGACTGACTTTTCCTCTCTCACAGTGTCTAATTCAATTAATACAAGACGGATGCTCACTACACCATGTGTATTCTGACTAACAATGTGACATCTTACCAGTAGAAGGCTACTGTATACTGTGTGCCTCACAATAACAACCTACAGTGGAACTGGGTAAGTGATACTTGACAGTTGCAATGGACTAGGCATAACAGCTTTGCAGGGATACCTCAGCCAGTATTGTAATGCATTTTTGTAAATGTCTCTATGGCAATGCCTCAGTGTCAGAGCCCTTTAGATGGCTACTATTTTCACCCGCAGCCATTAGTGCTTCACAGGTCAAAGCTCACAACAGTGCTGTGAGCTGTCAGGGATCTTCTTAGGCTGTCTCGACTACTGCCACCTTTGGGCTGGCAGTCTGCACTTTCTTCACTGATTCAATATCACTGGTCAACAACAGAGTGTTGCTAATTTGGTTTGGTTTGTTTTAGGGCGCAAAAACAACTAGGGTCATACATGTCCATGTCAGAACCATAGAACAAGAAGAAGAAAGAGGAGTTCAAAATGACTACACATTAAGCTCAATCAATAGAAGAAAAGCCAGCTAAAAACAGAGACTTGGAGAAAGGATCATAAAATATGCCAGACAAATAATGGAGGTTCTGAACTAAAAATTAAATGCCCTTTGCCATATCGCTACGAAGCATACAAAATGAAATGCGGTGGTCAGCCTGCACTTCATTCGCTAAAATAGCTGATAAATCAGACGGCAAACGTAAATGAGAACATAAGTGGTTAAAAAACAGGAAACAGTGAACTGTCAAGGGTCGAGGGCAATGAGCACAAAGTTGCAGAGGGTCACCATTTAACAAATGGCGATGGCTAAAACGAAAGTGCCCAGTATGTAACCAAGCTAAAATGATCTCCTCATGGTAAGAGGGCCGAGAGGAGGTTGCCCAAGCTTCTCGGAGAGATTTAATTCCCGGGAGCTAGTTCCCATAACAGGAAGACCTGTAGTGATGCCAAAGTGACACACCACCTGCTGACAGACAGCAACACAGATCATTAGATTGAATGGAAGAACTAACGGGCCGAGATATGAGGACTGCAGCCTTGGCAGCAGCATTAGCACCCTTGTTTCCCATCAGAATGATGTGACCAGGGACCCACATAAACATCACAGCAGCTCCACCAAGAATGGAAGTATCGCAGAGTGGCAGTACAGCACACAGAGTCTCTGAAGGGCACTGAGAGAGTCAGAGCAGATGACACAATTGAAAAGCCCATGTTGCCAGATGTACTATGTGCACTAATACAGGGCGAAGAGCTATGCTGTAAATACTGAGAAGTGCTCCGGAATCCTATACTGAAAATCGTTGATGCCAATGATGAAGGCATACCTGGCACCAAGATCAGTCCGAGAGCCATCAGTGTACACAAAGGTACTATCACGAAGTTCCGTGCAACAGTCAAGAAACTTATGGCAATAGAGTGAAGGTGGAGTAGTTTTCTTAGGAAGCGAATGAAGTCCAAGGTGAACGTGGGTCGCCGCACGAAGCAAAGGCGGTGAAGGGTTCACACCCACTGGGAAGGTAGCATGAAGTTAAGCTGCTGGAGCAATAGAAGAAAGAAAACTCCAGGAGGTAACACAAAGAGGGATGCTCCCCATACTGGTGATCAAAGGAGGCATAGGGTGGGACGTGCCCCATACTGGTGATCAAAGGAGGCATAGGATGGATAGTCAGACATGGCAGCAAATGGCATGCGCATCTACTGAGGAGAGAATCATGACAGTGGTAGTTCGGCAGCTTCTGCATACAGATTCTCAACCAGGCCAGTGTAAAAGGCATCAGTGGGCACACCGATGCCATGATGGTGGATTGTATTGAGATCATAAGACAGATGGATGTGCAGGTGCATAAACGAAACTCCCATAGTCGAGTTTTGAAAGGACAAGGGACTGGAACAAATGGAGGAGGGTGGTGCAATCCACTCTCCAGGAAGTACTGCTGAGGACACACAGGACATTGAGGGACCACATGCAGCAGGCGGCCAGATAAGACACACGGAGGACCAAGAAAGTTTCTTATCAAGCATGAGCACCAGGAATTTTGTAATTTCAATGAATGGAAGAGCAACTGGCCTAAGATGTAAAGACAGTGGAAGAAACCAACTGCACTGTCAGAAATTCGTACAAATGTTTTTGTCAGCAGAAAAATGACAGCCACTGTGGATGTTCCATGAGCAAAGATGAAAGAGAGAATGCTGAAGATGCCACTCAAGGAAAGAAGTCCATGGAGAACTGCATTAGGCAAAATTGTGAACAAAAAGGGAGTCCAAGATGCCCAACGGGAGACAGGCTATAACTGGGTTAATGGTGATAGGAAAGAGAACAATGCTCAGGAACCCTGAGGCACACCATTTTCCTGGATAAAGGTGTCCAACATGGCAGAACCTACATGTACCCCGAAAACTCGGTCTCTTAAAAATTCCTGATGGAAATGGGGCATGCAGCCTCGGAAGACCCACATGTAGAGAGTGCAGAGGATACCAATCCTCCAGCAGGTGTCATGGGCTTCACCAGATCAAAAACCATGGCCACAGTCTGGTATTTCCACAGAAAACCATTCATGACATGGATTGACAAACTGACAAGGTGGTCAACTGCAGAATGGTGCACTTGAAATCTGCATACTGCAGTGGTTAGTAAATTGCAAGTCTCGAGCCACCAAACCAGCCGGGCATGAATGATACATTCCATCATCTTGCAAACACAGCTGGTGAGAGAAATGAGGTGGTAACTAGAAGGCTTAGATATGGGTATCACAGTGACTTCAAGCCACTGTCTGGGAAACAAGCCCTCTGCCCAGATGTGATGGAGAAAATGCTTGCCCGCAAGAGAAAGGTACTGCAACAGCTGAATGTACACGTCGTCCCATTCTGGGCTGTAGGATTAGGATGAAGTGAGAGAATGGTCTAGCTCCCTCATAGTATGGGTGGCATTGTAGCACTCATGATTCTGAGAAGAGAAGGGTATGGCCCGAGCCTCCTCCACTCATTCTGATAGAGGACAACAGGCTGATAGTGGGTGGAGCTCCAAATCTCTGCAAAATAGCAGCCCAAGGTGTTCAAGATAACAATAGGGTCCACTATGACATCATCTGCTATGGACGGGCTGGAAATTGGGGAATGGACCTTGGTCCCAGAGTGCTGCTGGAGGTTGGCCCACATGACGGAAGAGGGAGTGGAACTGTTAAG
Source organism: Schistocerca cancellata (assembly GCF_023864275.1). Classification (NCBI taxonomy): domain Eukaryota; kingdom Metazoa; phylum Arthropoda; class Insecta; order Orthoptera; family Acrididae; genus Schistocerca; species Schistocerca cancellata. The sequence goes on along the minus strand of NC_064626.1, from coordinate 762,568,326 downwards.
AGAACTAGTAAATGAAATCTAGCTAGCTGTTTGCTACCCCAAAGAATGCAACGACACTATACACACAACTGTTTATAATGAATGCAGTTTGCCATAATAGGATGACAGTTAAAAATGTGGAGAGCATGTCTCTGCGCGCGAATTGTCGTAGCATTCCTCAGTCCACCAAGGGACCGGGACATGGTGCAGTAAAGAGGAAGTGTGATGAATGGAACGTTCTGAGGTGGTAAGGATAACATTTGTAAGATATTCTACCTGGTCATCACAACTGGGGAAATGATGTTCGCTGAAGGTCACCAGAGAGGAGTACAGCCTCCAGCCGGCCGTAGAAAGCTGCCAGTTGGGTGTGCTTGTAAGTGATGTAGGAGTCAGGAAACGGATAGAACACAGAAACAGTTGCTCGAGTAAGTGTCTGAGAGAACAGATCATTCACAAGGGTGGGCAAGCCGGGCAGCGCAGAAGGAGAGGACCAAATGGGAATAGGTGTGCATAGAGCCTGAAAGGAATGTGGGTGCTCCCATGTTAAGACAAGTGAGATTAAGCCGATTGAGAAGGTCAGCCAAAAGGGCACCTCCTGGACAGGTTCTGGGAGAACCCCAAAGGGGATGGTGCACATTAAAGTCACCAAACAGCAGAAAGGGGTGAGGGAGTTGCCCAGTAAGCTGGAGGAAGTCTGCCCTGGTGACACCGAATGATGGAGGGATATAAATGGTACAAAAGGAAAAGGTGAAGTGGGGGAAGAAAAATGTGAACTACAACAGCTTGCAGCTGGGTCTCAGTGAGGTGTTTGACTATGAACATCATCCTGGCTGTGCAGCATGACTCCCCCATGAGATGGAATGCTGTCCTTGGGGGGAAGCTCAAAGCGGACAAGAAAGAAATGCAAGAGCTCAAAGTGGTCATGATGACCCATTTCTGTTTTCCTGAGGAAGAGAACAAGTGGACGCTGTGATTCCAAGAGCAGTTGCAATTCCTCTTTGTTGGACCTAAGGCTGTGAACGTTCCACTGGAGGAGAGTCAAGATGAGGAAAGGGAAGGAGGGAAAAAATGGAGTGTTGCCTTGGCAGCTGGCGAGTGATAGCCTTCAAAGACTCACTGCTACAGGGCACAGATGCTGGAGGATCCTGCTCCATGAGATCTACAGAGGCACTGGCATTTTCACTCTGTCAGTCTGCAGAGTCCAGGGCAGAAAAACAGTTTGTGATCTGCACCGGCAAGATGGGGTGAGGGTATCAGTGGCAGCACTGCTGAAGAGGATCACTGAGTTGGCAAAGGAAAAGGCCGTTTGCCTCTTTTTGATTTGTTGGGGCCTTTCTGGCTGGCAGAGAAAGCCTCAGATGTTTAGCGGCTGGGGGGGATGTAAAAAGTCTTCACAGGAGTATTCCTTCTATCCTTTCTGGCTTGTTGGTTATGTAGCAGGTGATTTCATCCTGTGAGGCGAAAGTTTGGTGGCTTGTTGCACAGCTGGAGGAGGAGACGGGGATGCTTCCCTGACACTGGGTGATTTTGCAACTGTGGTGCTGAATCTGAGGTCGCATTTCTACATGGCTGTGTCTCTCGTAAAGCGAGATGTAGCAAGTATAGACTGTAAGTACCAGATGGTAGAACGCAGGATTTTTGATTAGCCAACAACTTCTGAGAGATAGTGTAAGGCACTTTTTCCTTCCCCCAGTTCCCTTTGATCAACCACTCATTGAGATACACTGGACAATCTCGGCAAGAGGGTGCATGGTTGCCATTACAGTTGATACCCCACCACACTGGGAGAAGGAGGCGGACAATTGCCCTCATGAGCATCCCTATCACAGGACATTTGAGTGTGGTTATAACGATGACACTGGTAGCAGCACACAGGGTTCAGAATGTACAGTTGGACAGTGATAACTTCATAGCCTGCTTTGATTTTTGATAGAAGCACCACTCTATCAAAAGAGAGAAAAGTGTGTGTGGGTGGGCCTAGGGATGTATCTATCTTTTTCATGACCTGATGGACTGCAATGATGCCCTGATCAGAGAGATATGTTTGGATTTCTGCCTTGGTCAAATCATCAAGCAGCATAGAGTAAATAAAACCACAGAAAGAATTCAGCGTTCGAAGGACCTCAACAGGATAGCTGTGGAGGAGTGAAGCTGCAAGCAGTTGTTGTGCTTAAGAACTAGAAGGTTTCCAAAAGCAAAGTACCATTGCGTAAACAAGAGCAGGATTTTACAGGGCTGGCAATTGCATCAACACCTTTCTGAATAATCAACGGATTTACTGTAGCAAAGGACTGCTGTCTTCAGTACACGAAATCATGAGAAAATGTGATGCAGCTGGGAGGGTCTTTGAATCGTGACAACATTCCATTTACATTTAGTAAATGCTAACTGTGTAGATGATGATTGGCTCATTGCGAGAAAATCCCCATGATTACCAGCAGTTCTGATGATAGCACTTTCCTTCCAACTGCCCCCTACACCCCCCCCCCCTCCCCCCTGGGGGGTGCACCAGCCTTTAGTGATTGATCACACCTCCCAAACATCTGACAGAAGGACCAATTGGAAATTTGGAAAGGTAGCAGCTCAGGCAATCACCCCTTACTGGGCCTCGTCTGTATCTAGGGGTACATGTGAACCCTACCTGTCGATCTGTGGCTCGGAATTACGCATTACCCAATCATCTATTATATGTCACACGTGTGGCCAGCCTTCAGGGATGCACAGTGTGGAAAAGAAATAGAGGAACCTCAAATGCCAAAGTGGAGGAAGAGGATGCAGAAGGGGAACGAAGAAAGAAAAAAGGAACAAAAAGCAGTGGAGAGACTGTTCTGATGTCGGCTACTGAAAATGCAGAACACATTCCCAGAAAACATTCCAGACATGTTCCCCAAGGGAAGAGGACAGACATGCAGTATGGAATGGAAAAGATGCTGCAAAGGCTGGGGCCTCATGGTAGCCAAGCACGAACCCGCCAAAGGGTGGCGAGCCCCATGGGTGGAGAGAGTCACTGAACTGCATGTGCAAATGTTACTGTTAAAGTTAGATGAAAATTCAACTGATTGCCAGTTTGGCTTCATACCATAACAAGGAGAGACAGACTGTTGAGAACATTGTATTATCTTCGATTCAATATTATTATAGCACAGTAAAAGTCCAGCTCCAACGTAAGACGAGTGATAGCACCCTTTAGGAAAACAGCAGGCAGGCCGAGATGTGCAGGAGTTTCTGACATGGGCTATGAAGTACACCAGTTGTTCATGCTGCTACCTAGGTTCTGAGGCAATACTCGGTTTTTATGGTTGAAAGGCTACTCTGGTGAAGGAGTCTAGCTTCGTACGGAATGACATCTGAGCTAGCTCTTTGTAGGATTGTTCCTAGAATCAATCATAGTTCTCTGGTTTGGATCTGAGTGGAATACTTGAGACAGAGGCTCAGATGATTCTGTGATGATATTGGAAGCAGATTTATTGACTTCACTACTTGTTGGAAAATTGTAGGAACCTGTTAATGGATGAGGCTCTGCACACAGAAGCTGGCTACTAGAGTAGTGGGTTACATGTGGTGTGTGCATCGTGGGATTTTTAGGATAGTGAAATCCTTCCTCAGTTCCAGTATGTTATGTTTTTATTTCAGAAAGGGAAAATTAATAGTCACATCAATTAAAGAGAACAGTGTTCATCATGACAGATCAAAGAAATATAATGTTAATATAATATTAGTGAACTATAAGTGTGCCCATGGGAAGGTCTCAGAACTAGTTTCACTTATAAATAGCAATTATGCCCACATAATCCTCAGAATAAAAACATGGTTGAAACCAGATGTTAGTAGCAAAGAAATTTTCAATTCCAATTGGCATCTCTATCGCACATATAGGAAGGGTGCATGTTTATAACTGCAAGTAACAGAATAATATCTAGTGGGATTAATAAATATTTAAATGTGGACTAATTTGGGTGAAGGTAAGTGTTAAAGGTGGATCAAATGTTGTAATGGGATGCTTTTAACAGACTGCCTGCCTCAGGAGCAGTAGTGGTGAGACATTACCATGAAAATTTGGAGAAGGTCATGTGTAAATTCCCTGATCACGTTACAGTACTGGCATACCCAGCAATGCTTTCAATTGCTAAATATATATGGGAGTTGGGTATACTAAGCTGCCCCCCCCCCCCCTCTTTCTTCTCATTTTCACCTCTCCATACCCCCTCCTTCCCAACCCCCTCCTACCCAGCTCTCCATCTCCTCTTCCATACTCTCTGTCCATCTCTTTCTCTCTCTCCCTCCCCCCCCCCCCCAATGTCTGTTTCCTCCCCCCCCTCTCTGTCCTCTTACCCCTCTCTCTCTGACTATTGTTACTGCAAATGAAACATACATATAAACATATATTAAAAAATATGTAGTCTGCAGCCACCTTAATGTTTTTATTTATTTATTTAAATTTTATGGCCTTCATTGGACCACTCTAGCCAACTTTATACAAAGAATTTTTCAGTTTCCTGTCAGCCCAGTATTTCTTCATTCTCTCAGATCTCATCCTTCTTTCTTCATCAGAAATCACCCTTCCTATTGTCTGTTTGTTGATTCTCATTTGCAGTCTGGTTTGTTTGTCTGAGTTTCCTGATTTTCTCAGTTTTGTTTCTTACGTCTTCCAATGAAATCTGTAGCTCATCCATATCTTCCTTGATTTCTGTAATCCACTTAATGTTGCACTTACTATTCTACAATTTTTCTATTATTCCCCTGATGATCCTGTTCTTTGGTGTTCTGATTAGATGTCAAAAATGAAATGTGTTTCTTCCTGATTGTACTCATTACCAGTTCGTTCTATTTCCCTGCAGACCGTTTCATTTGTAACTACTCTTCAGAGTCTATCTTTCTGGTACGATTTGTTTATGCACATTCTGATGATTTGTGCTCTAGTCAATTTGTTTATTCTGTTACGTCATGTTGGCTTTTCATTGAGGTTATATGTTATGATTTCTCGCAGATATTTAAATTTATCTACAATTTTCATTCCTTGGTTTCCTGTGGCAATTTTGCTTATGAGTGGTGGGTCAGTTAACATGATGATTGTTTTTTCAAAGGATATTCCAAGACCAATTTTCTGTGCTAGTTCCTGTAGTGAGATAACTTGTTGTTTGGTTTCCTGAATACTGTTGGACAAGAGAGCAAGATCATCAGCAAATCCTAGACAATTTAAACTTATGTTGTCTTTCGGTCTTCCAATTTGGATGTTCTTTGGTTTAATCTTGTACCATTCCCTCATTATGTATTCTAAACCACAGTTGAACAGCAGGGTGCCAAGCAATCTCCTTGTCTTAAAGCTGTTTTTATGATGAATGGCTCAGAGAGTTCCCCTCTGAACTTGACTTCTGATACAGTGTTGGTTAAGGTGAGTTCTATCAATTTGATTAATTTTGAATGGAGCTCGAAATTTTTTAAGATTTTTAATGTGGAAGGTCTATGGATACAGTCATATGCTTTTTTTAAGTCCACGAAGGTTATTAAAAGAGGTTCATTTCGTTTCTTGTAATATGCTATTGCTAGTTTCAAAGTGATGATCTGTTCTGCACAGCTTCTCCAAGGTATGAAGCCTCCTTGGTATTCACCTAATTCTTCCTCTAGTTGCTCTTTGATCCTCTTGTATAGGATTCTGGAGAAAATCTTGTATGTGCAGTCTAATAGAGAGATACCTCTGTAATTATCTGGGTATTTTTGTGGAGTGGGTGGATTATGGCTGTGGTCCAATGTTCGGGAAACTTTTCTGTTACCCAGATTTTTGATAGGACTATGTGTAAGGACGTTCGAACAGTATCACTGACATATTTCCACATTTCTGAAAACACTTGGTCTTCTCGGCTTGCCTTATAATTTTTCATCTCTCTGAGTGCCGTTTCCACCTCTTGGATTGTTGGAGGATTTGTGAGATCAGGTGGAGTCTTGATGGGTGTGTCTGTATTAATTGCTAAAAGTTCCTGGGGTTCTTCACAATTCAAAAGTTTACTAAATGCTTTTGCCATGATTTCGTCATTTTCCTTGTTGTTATGTGCCATTTTTCCACCTTCCCTTTTCAGCATTAAGGTGGGAGGGGCAAATTTTTGTAACTGTCTTCCAAACATTTTGTAAAAGCCTCTGGAATTGGTTTTATGGTAATTTTCTTCTATTGAGTCTGTGATTGTCTATTGGTTGCCTGATAATCTGTGTGAACTTCTTCCTGATATTTTTGAGGTTGGTTGCATTTTCTTCTGTTTTGTGTGTTTGAAATATTAACTATGCATGATGTCTTTCTTTGTGAATTTTGTCACATTCTAAGTTCCTTAATGTTTATTAGAATATCGTGTAACAATCTGATGCAGATTGGTCAAGAACTTTTCAATATTTTTGGTAACAATGTTAAACAACAATTTGTCTTTATATAGTAGTATAGATTGGGGGAAATTTCAACTTAGCAGCTACAGACTGGGAAACTCAAATGACTATAGCAGGTATTAGGGAATTGTGTGAAACTGTCCTAAATTCCACATCCGAAAATCACCATGAATGGTAAATCAGAGAACCAACTTGTGAGGGCAACACCTTAGATCTCCTGGTCAAAAACAGGCCTGAGCTTATTGCCTCAGTTACAGCAGAGCAGGGAATTGGTGATCGTAAGGCTGTTATAACATCATAGAGTTTGAGGATCAGTGGGGAGGATCAGTGGGAATAAACAGAAATTTTTGTTTAATAAGTGCTACAAGAAGCAGAGTCCTGATTACCTGAAAAGTCAACATCAAACATCCATATCTGAGGCTGAAAATATTGAGCATAAACAGACAAAGTTCACTGGTGTTGTACAATATGCCTTAGATGGGTACATTATGTGATCAGAAGTATCTGGACACCTGGATCAAAATGACTTACAAGTTTGTGGCACCCTCCATCAGTAATGTTGGAATTCAATATGGTGTTGGCCCACCCTTAGCCTTGATGGCAGCTTCCAATCTCGCAGGTGATGGAAGGTTACTTGGGGAATGGCAGCCCACTCTTCACAGAGTGCTGCACTGAGGAGAGGTATCAATGTCGGTCAGTGAGACCTCACATGAAGTCGGCATTCCAAAAGATCCCAAAGGTGTTCTATAGGATTCAGGTCAGGACTCTGTGCAGGCCAGTCCATTACAGGGATGTTATTGTCATGTAATTATTTCGCCACAGACCTTGCATTATGAACAGGTGCTCGATCATATTGAAAGATGCAATCACCATCACCAAATTGTTCTTCTACTGTAGGAAGCACAAAGGTGCTTAAATCATCAATGGAGGACTGTGCTGTGATAGTGCCACCCAAAACAACAAGGGGTGCAAGCCCCCTCCGTGAAAATATGACCACACCACAGCCTCCTAATTTTAGTGTTGGCACTACACACGCCAGCAGGTGACATTCACCGGGCATTTGCCATACCCACACCCTACCATTGGATCGCCACATTGTGTACCGTGACTCGTCACTCCACAAAATGTTTATCCACTGTTCAATCATCCAATGTTTATGCTCCTTACACCAAGCGAGGCATCATTTGGCATTTACCGGTGTCGTGTGTGGCTTATGAGCAGCCGCTCGACCATGAAATCGTTTTCTCACTTCCCGCCTAACTGTCATAGCACTTGCAAGGATCCTGATGCAGTCTGGAATTCCTGTGTGATGATCTGGATAGACGTCTACCTATTACACATTACAACCCTCTTCAACTGTTGGCAGTCTCTTGTCTGTCAACAGACGAGGTCGGCCTTTACGCTTTTGTGCTGTACGAGAGTTTCAGAGAGAGCATAAGGGAATGATTGACAAATACAGTGGATAGAAATAGAGTAGAAGAAGAATGGGTAGCTTTCAGAGATGAAAGAGTGAGGTCGCAGAGAATCAAGTAAGTAAAAAGACAATGGCTAGTAGAAATTCTTGGGTAACAGAAGAGATACTGAATTTAATAGATGCAAGGAGGAAATATAAAAATGCAGTAAATGAAGCAGGTGAAAAGGAATACAAACATATAAAAAATGAGATAGACAGGAAGTGCAAAACGGCTAAGCAAGGATGGCTAGAGGACAAATGTAAGGAGGTAGAAGCATATATCACTAGGGGGTAAGACAGATACTGCCCACAGCAAAATGAAAGAAACCTTTGGAGAAAAGAGAACCACCTGCATGAATATCAAGAGTTTTGATGGAAAACCAGGAAAACAGAAAGATGGGAGGAGTCTATAAAGGGTCTATACAAGGGCGATGTACTTGAGGGTAATATTATGGAAATGGAAGAGGACGTAGATGAAGATAAGATGGGAGATATGATACTGCGTGAAGAATTTGAGTACTGAAAGACCTAAGTCAAAAAAAAGGCTCCAAGAACAGACAACATTCCATTAGAGGTACTGATAGCCTTGGGGGAAGAGCCAGCCATGACAAAACTCTGCCATCTGGTGAGCAAGATCTATTAGACAGGCGAAATACCCTCAGACTTCAAGAAGAACATAGCAGTTGTCGACAGGTGTGAAAATAACCGAACTATTAGTTTAATAAGTCATGGCTGCAAAATACTTACACAAATTCTTTACAGATGAATGGAAAAACTGGTAGAAGCCAAACGGGGAAGATCAGTTTGGATTCCGTAGAAATGTTGGTACATGTGAGGTGACTCATCTTAGAATATAGATTAAGGAAAGGCAAACCTACAATTCTAGCATTTGTAGACTTGGAGAAGGCTTTTGACAATCTTGACTGGAATACTCTCCTTCAAATACTGAAGGTGGCAGGCGTAAAATACAAGGAGTGAAAGGCTATTTACAATTTGTGCAGAAACCAGATGGCAGTTATAAGAGTAGAGGGGCATTAAAGGGAAGCAATGGTTGAGAAGGGAGGGAGACAGGGTTGTAGCCTATCCCCGATATTATGCAATCTGTATATTGAGCAAGCAGTACAGGAAACAAAAGAAAACATTGGAGTAGGAATTAAAATCCATGGAAAAAAAAAGCTTTGAGGTTTGCTGATGGTACTGTTATTCTGTCAGAGACAACAAAGGACTTGGAAGAGCAGATGAATGGGATGGACAGTATCTTGAAAGGAGGATATAAGATGAACATCAACAAAAGCAAAACGAGGATAATGGAATGTAGTCGAATTAAATCGGGTATTGCTGAGTGAATTAGATTAGAAAATGAGACACTTAAAGTATTAGATGAGTTTTGCTCTTTGGGGAGCAAAATAACTGATGATGGTCGAAGTAGAGTGGATATAAAATGTAGACTGGCTATTGCAAGGAAAGCATTTCTGAAAGTATTTGTATGGAGTGTAGCCATGTATGGACATGAAACGTGGACAATAAATAGTTTAGACACGAAGAGAATACACGCTTTCGAAATGTGGTGCTACAGAAGAATGCTGAAGATTAGATGGGTAGATCACGTAACTAATGAGGAGGTACTGAACAAAATTGTGGAGAAGAAGAAATTGTGGCACAACCTGACTAAAAGAAGGGACCAGTTGGTAGGACCGTTTTGAGGCATCAAGGAATCACCAATTTAGTGTTGGAGAGAATCATGGAGGGTACAAATCATAGAGGTAGACCAAGAGATGAATCCACTAAGAAGATTCAGAAGGATGTAGGTTGCAGTAGTTACTTGGAGATGAAGAAGCTTGCACAGGATAGAGTAGCATGGAGATATGCAACCTGTCTCTGGACTAATGACTGCAACAACATGTTTTTGGGGGTGTCCGGATACTTTTGATCACATAGTGTATGAATTGAGCAAAGTTGTGCATGATGGGAAAGCGTCACCACGGTTTGTCAGCTGTGTTAAAAAGCTGCCTCTGAAAGACAAAAGTGCTTCACTGCAGATTTCAATATGGCAAAAGCCTTGTAGACAACCACAGACAGAACAAAGCCAAATTTAGCATAAGGACAGCCATGAGTGAAAAATCCAATGAATTCGAGTGTAAAATTTTGTCTCTCCAGACACTCGGTGACTGTAATGGCATCAGTGCTCAATGAGCAATTGGGATCAACACTCAATGACAATAATGATGTTAAAACAAGGCTAACAAAAAGTTTGTATGAAATACTAAATTCCTTTTGCCAAAATTGTTCCACTGAGGTCTTATCATACTTCAGTTCCTCCTTTCAACAATGGCACAAACACAAAAATGACAAATATTGAATTGCAGGATAGAAAATAGACTAATATCACTCAAAAGAGGAAAAGCAACAGTATATGACAGAATAACCAAATGGTTTTACATAGAGTAAGTTAAAGCGTGTGGCCCTCTTCTAGCAGCAGTCTCCCATAAGGCACTGGAGGAAAAAAGCATCCCAAGCAATTGGGAAAATACGAAGATCATTCCTGTTTTCAAGAAGGGTTGTTGAACAAATATACACAACTAAAGGCCTGTATCACCAGCACCAGTATGTTGTAGAATTTTGGAACACTGTTTATGATCAAATTTATGACATTTCTGGCAACCGAAAAATCAACATGGATTCTGCAAACAATGTTTATGTGAATCCCAGCTCATTCTGTTTATCCACGAGGTCCAGAAACAAATAGATACTGGCAACCAGGTTAATGTCCTGTTCCTTGATTCCTGAAAGATGTCTGGTACAATTCCACATTGTTGTCTAACAAACAAAAGAAATGTTTACAGAATATAAGACCAGTGAAATGATCGGACTGAAGAGTGTCTAGCAAATACAAAACGGTAAGTCTTTGTTAATGGAGAGAAAACATCAAATATTACTGTAACTTTGCGAGTTCTCTAATGGAGTGTTATATGACGATTAATGTTCACAATACCTATAAATGTTTGCAGATGATGTATACAAAGAAGTCGCAGTGCTAGAAAACTGTAGTGAAATGCAGGTACACCTACAGAGGACTAATGCTTAATGCAGGGATTGGCAATTGACCTTCAACATAAACAAACATAGCTACATTGGACAAATAGCTTAACAGACCCATAAACGCATGATTAAACATTTGCTGGACAATCTTTTCAATCATTCGTATTCATTACATATCTGGGAGTGTACCTATGACCACTTAGAACTAAACATAGGAAAGGCAGAAGCCAGACAGTTTCACTGGAAGAATCCTCACAAAATGTAGTCCATCAACAAAAAATGTAGCTTACAAAGTCATAGTTTAACTGACACTCCAGTACTGCTTGGCAGCCTGGGACACTTACCAAATAGGTTCGATAGAGGAAACAGACAATATCCAAAGAAGAGTAGTGTGTTTTGTCACTAGTTTGCTGAGTATGTGCAAAAGGGTAATGGGATCAAGGTGTGGTTTTGCTGTTAAAATTCAGTGTGTGTATGATCCCAGAAGAATCTATCAATTTATTGCTTCCTCCTACGTATATATTTCAAAAAGACAATGAAAGTAAAATTCAAGAGAATAAAGCCCACGCGGAGGCTTACCAACAATCAATCTCCCTACGCACCATTCGCGACAGCCACCATGCAGAGTACAGATGCTAAATATACACTGATGAGCCAGAGCATTACGATCACTTGCTTAATAGCTTGTTTGCCCATATTTGGAACAAAATACATCACTGATCCTGCATTTCAGGGATGGAACAGTTTGCTGGTAGATTAGTGGAGGTAGCCTACTTCACATTAGACGTCTATGCACAGATCGTGTAATTCGCATAAATAATGGGCCTCTGATTTGCATACGTGGTGATGGCGCCTGATAGTGACCTAAACGGGTCCCATAGGATTTACATAAGGTGAATTTGGTTGCCAAGTCATCAACATGAGTGCACTACAATGCTCCTCAAACCACTGTAGCGTGGTTCTTGCTCCAAGACACGCACAATTATACTGCTGAAAGATGACATTGCCGGGGCGGGTGGGGGGGTGGGGGTGGGGGGGGGGGGACGACATCAAGCATGAGGGGACGCAGGTAGTTCACAGGTGTCAGCGTGTCTTTGATTACTACCACACTTCCATTGCCCCCTGCATGTTTTGTGCCACTGTTCAGCATGATGACAGCATTTGTGGTGACAATCATTGACTTAGTGTAGCAAAAATGTGATTCACCCAAAGAGCCGGCATATTTCCATTGATCAACAGTCGAATCCCAATAGTCCTGTGCCTACTGCAATCGTAACTGATGATGTCACTGGGTCAACACATGACCAGGTAGGGGTGGACCGCTGTGGAGTTCCCCTTTCAACTACGTACGATGAATGTTGTGCTCCGAAACCATTGTACATGCACCACCACTGTGTTCTTTCAGCAGAGATGCTACAGATCACCATCTATCCTATTTTACAGAGCAGACAAGGCCCCGGGCTGCATGTTCTCTGAAGAGTCCAACCATTTAGCGCTAGTGGTAGTTTGACTGTCCTCCTCCTGTTTCCATATATGGTCACAACAGTAACATATGAACATTTGACCAGCTTTACCGTTTTCGAGGTACTCATTCACAGGCTCTGTGTGATAATAATCTGCCCTTTGTGAAAGTCATTTATCTCAGTGGATTACCCCATTTGCAGTCCATATCATCACTAGGGTGATCCTCCATTCATGTTTGCACCGCTTGCATACTTTTGGTGCCACATCATTTTCCCACAACACCACCAGGCATCATCCAATGTCACAGTGGGCAGTGGTTATGATGTAGATCATACCCATAAATTGGTATTACACCTTTGTATTTCGGTGTTGACGCACCAGGCATGACCCTCATCCACAGTACTGCTCCACAGAACCAACCACACAGAAAAATGCCATGAATGTTGTGGCAAAGTTTTTCACAAAGACAGTTGTCTATATATTGTGCATAATAGTGACCAGCTGCCTTATGAAGAAATACAACTGTGACCACCATGATTTACCCTGAACTGTCTTCAAAACTTGTTTTGTGCATTCATTTGGGATGTAAATTCCGATTCAATAACATTTTTAGAATACTGAGAATCAGCTGCACAACTATGGGCTATATTGATGGGGAGAAGAGTCAAATATAGTACAATTCAGTTCCAAACTGCAATTTCCTTGTTTCCTGATAATGGTTAGTGCTACATGCCATAGATAAGGGGTCTGTATAATGTCCATACTATAAATGCCATTGTTTAAAGTTATTTGAACTTCTAAATGTTTTAATATAGTCAGGTAGTCCCTCATGAAGTAAAATTTCATTTCCATAAACTCTTCTGGGAACTTAAAATTTTAGTTAATATGGTTCTTTCCCCTCTGACTACAATTTGTATATGTGTAGAGAGCCAAGTCACATCATGGTTTGGAGCCCATGTTAAACTGTAGATCATCCTATAACTGGCTAGATAAGTCAGTTCAGAAGATGGCTATACCGCCTGTAATAGGACAATGACGGGTAAAGCACTGTGTGGTTTGAAGCAACCTTCTGACTACTGCTTCACTTTACTTTATATTAGCATTTCGCACTTTCCTGCACATAGTGCAGCACTCCCAACATGGCTCTGAGATGCATAAACTATCAAAAAATCTTTTGTTTGAAAAATATAGTAACTCTGATTTATGTAATTCCTTTATTACTTAACTCAGTATATAATTAAAAATGGGCATGAACTGGTCTCTTGATTATTTATCATTTTCCTAAACAAAATCAGCATTATGAGACAAAGCTTTAGTTATTATCTTGTTTACTCTTCAAGGGTAAGAGCAACTAGACAACCCCCTCTTTCACTTTCAGTTATCTCCTATGAATAACACAGTCCTGCTGTGACTGCACACTTCAACTATAAATAATTATTGCCATTTTCCCAACAAATCTTCTCCCACAGGATAGAATCATACAGATATTTTTGCGAACATTGGAAATCCTGTTGCATAGCCACCTTCTGGTGGGTCACATTATCTACAGTGGGATGATCCTTCCTGAACCTATGCATGATGGCTATTCACCGTAAGTTCCTAATATCTTTTCTAAGCAGCTTCTGAGGAAAACACTAGGATAACCTCAATACCCAGTTTCAGAAAAAGAATTAGGGTGGCATCCCTCCGCAAGTTAGCCTGTATATGGCATTCTCTGCAAGGTGCTGCAAAATAGTATTCTCGATCTTACTGTGAACAAGTTCCATGTCGCATGCTGCAGACTGCTGAATCCAGACACTACAGTGATAAGGGGCAATTTTAATTTTACTCACTCTTGGAACAAAAGTCGTACTTGCCCAACTTGGCAAAAATTCTATGATGATGAATGACCAGATCCTGGCTACTGGTAGCCATTACCTCTGTGAAATGTTCCAGCAATGCCTGGACTACGCTGGTTGTAAGAGAACTGTTGCTCATTATACCAGTTTTTAGCATCTCCCACTTCTCCCATACTCTCTCCCAATGGTCTCAAGTACTAATGTAGACTTCCTGTTTGTTTGGCCCTGAGTGGAGATTTCAACTTTCAGTGTTAATTCCTTTGCCACGGATGCTAAAGACATTACAGAAGCAGGAGGCTGTATTCGTCTTGTAGGCTTTTTCAACTTTACATATATGACATTGATTTTGACATGTTCATTCTATGCACCTTTCTTTCCTCAAGGCACAGAGAGCATTTGTGGCAACAAGCAGCACAATATCCTGAGCAGTTCACACAGACCTAGGGTAGTGAACAAGTGATTCTTCATGGGTTGTTCCACCACATCTACAACATGTTGCTTCCTCCTTGAGGCTAGTGCGCTCATAGCACTGCCATTTATAACAATGCACGGGAATTGGAATATATGTCATATTTTAAAATGGAGGACATCTGCCTTGATATATTCTGACTAAAGCAATGAATCAAAAGTTATAATAAATGCAGCCATTTCTTTACAATTCGCCAATTTACCCATTTCATAATATTCTTCATCTCCATATCATTCTTCAGAACACTTATTTTGAAGTTTCATTACCTCAACAGCTATTGGTCTCACTGCGACACACCATACCACAAGGTTTAGAGAATTTCAAAAAGGTTTGTACCATCTTCAAAAAGCAAGCTGATAAGCCAAGATTGCCTCTCTCTGTGGCCTCTGACGTTACACCTTCACGCCACTTGGTCATCGCTGAAGCATGTACACAACTTATGGCAACAGATGAGTTATGATTTTCACCAAACTCCAGCTCAAGAACCTCAGATTCACCATACGTACCCAGCCAAGACAGGAAGAATTCCCAGAGGTGCTCAATAACTGGCACAGCACAGGAGCCATCTGCAGCTATTGAACATCAAGGGAACAGTAGGCATGACTATTTGTTGTCAGAGAGAAGCTGGTCAGTCTCTATCATGTTCTTTACTTTTATTTTGGAAATGCAGAATTTATCATTAGCTTCCATAATTGCACCCAGGCACCCAGCAGTAGCATTTGGAACTTGGGACTATTTCTTTCTTACCCAGAATGATACAGAATTATTATACTTTCAAGTAATTCTAGGGGAAAACACTGAAAACATCATACAAGTTATTATTTCACCAACTGACTTCTGGCAGCAAAAATTCATCTGTCTTGGAGAAGCTACGAAAATTGCTTTTTTTTTTTTTTTTTTTTTTCATTGTCAACATATCTGCTTCAAACTAGATGCATCTAGTAAGTCAGTCATTACTATGATATATAGTGGTGTTATAATTGGTATGAGAAATATCTACAATATGCATTCCATACTTGAGTGAATGCTAGAGAAAATAATGTCAGAACACTGCAGATGCAAATAAAGTCATTAAAAATATTGTCTAAAGATCAGTATAACTGCTACTGCTAAAATACTAGTAATCACTTGGTATGCAAATACACTGCTTTTTTATGGAATTAAAAATTTTTCCCATCATTATTTTGAAAAGCTCAGTTGTTCTAAAATTATCTACTTTCATGAAATAATCTAGTGCTAATTGCATATGTGATGTGTGTAAATTTTTACTATAGTATACCATGAAGCAGACAGAAGTACTACAAACAGTTCTTGTCTTTTTAGGAAAATTTGGCGTGTGCACTTGTTATTTCTCAACATAGTTATGAAAAAGATTATACCTGCTTCTCCTTGAATGATCTTTTCACTTTACTACGAGCTTTCTGCTTAAGCATAATGTAATTTTTTGTTTTTCTTTTTTCTCTGTTCGTTTTACTTGAAAATGGATTCTTGCGGCGATCTTGAAATCCATACTTTTCTCTTCCCTCTTGACCTTTCTGAAACAAAAATGAGATATCTGGCTTATTGTGCTACATACATGAGCATTAGGTATTATTGAAAAGATAAGTAAATTTGTTATTGTAACAGGAAATGTTTCTTGTTACATTAATATTATCTGCAAAGCATCCAAGTCACTGATATAAATAATAATAATAATAATAATAATAATAATAATAATAATAAAAGTAATAATAATACTGGAACATACCAACACTAAATCACACATTTGCTATACATGGATGATCTAAAACTACTGGCAGTGACAAATCAACAACTCAACCAATTACTAAAGATAACAGAAGTATTCAGCAATGATATAAATATGGCTTTTGGAACAGACAAATGTAAGAAAAATAGCATAGTCAAGGGAAAACACACTAAACAAGAAGATTACATATTTGCATAGAAGCGATGGAAAAAACAGATGCCCATAAATATCTAGGATACAGACAAAAAATAGGAATAGATAATACAAATATTAAAGAAGAACTAAAAGAAAAATATAGACAAAGACTAACAAAAATACTGAAAACAGAACTGACAGCAAGAAACAAGACAAAAGCTATAAATACTTGTGCTATACCAATATTGACCTTCTCATTTGGAGTAGTGAAATGGAGTAACACAGACCTAGAAGCACTCAATACACTTACACGATCACAATGCCACAAATACAGAATACATCACATACATTCAGCAACTGAAAGATTCACATTAAGCAGAAAGGAAGGAGGAAGGGGATTTATCGACATAAAAAACCTACATTATGGACAGGTAGACAATTTAAGAAAATTCTTTCTAGAACGAGCAGAAACTAGCAAAATACACAAAGCAATCACTCATATAAATACATCGGCTACACCATTGCAATTTCATAACCACTTCTACAACCCTTTAGATCACATAACATCAACAGATACGAAGAAAGTAAATTGGAAAAAGAAAACACTACATGGCAAGCACCCGTATCATCTAACACAGCCACACATCGATCAAGACGCATTCAACACATGGCTAAGAAAAGGCAATATATACAGTGAGACGGAAGGATTCATGATTGCAATACAGGATCAAACAATAAACACCTGATATTACAGCAAGCATATTATTAAAGATCCCAATACCACAACAGATAAATGCAGACTTTGCAAACAACAAATAAACAGGAGATCACATCACAAGCGGGTGTACAATACTAGCAAATACAGAATACCCCAGAAGACATGACAAAGGAGCAAAAATAATACATCAACAGCTTGCCTTACAACATAAACTTATAAAACAACACGTTCCCACATACAAGTATGCACCACAAAATGTACTGGAGAATGATGAATACAAATTATACTGGAACAGAACCATTATAACAGATAAAACAACGCCACATAACAAACCTGACATCATACTCACCAATAAAAAGAAGAAATTAACACAACTAATCGAAATATCCATACCCAATACAACAAATATACAAAAGAAAACAAGAGAAAAAATTGAAAAATACATCCATCTGGCTGAGGAAGTCAAGGACATGTGGCATCAGGATAAAGTTGACATTATACCAATTATACTATCAACTACAGGAGTCATACCACACAATATCCACCAGTACATCAATGCAATACAGCTACATCCAAACTTATATATACAACTACAGAAATCCGCAATTATTGATACATGTTCAATTACCCGAAAGTTCCTAAATGCAATATAACATATACCGTACAGTTAAAAGGAAGTCACGCTTGATCAAGGTCCGCGTTACTTTCCATTTTTGACCAGACATAACGTCTGAGAAAAGAAAGAATAATAATAATAATAATAATAATAATAATAATATGTACTGTAAACTGTGACAACTTTGGCTTTTTCTCCCTTCATCAGCCTGGTATATCTCTACTTTTACAATCTGTGGACAGATGACAACTTACTTATGTATTTACATATTTAAAAAAAAACGAAAAACACATTTGGCAAAAATACTCTGCAAACTGGAAAATTTTGCCAACAACATCAAAATCAGTGGAAATCACCGAAAGAAATTATCAAAAAGAAGTTTAAAGCATTGAAAACAATTTACATCTTAGTATTAAACACTTTAAAAATGAAAGAGAGTGATACAGAAAGGTACATACAAAATTTAACCAGAAAAGAAAAAATTGTCTTGGTTTTGATTGTAAGGGTTATTAATTATGTACAGAATTTCTTTCACATTCAGGGATGTTTCATCTAGTACATTTGGGAAGTAAAAACTTTTCCCCCTCTGTTCTGCAAAGATATACGACAACCCGTACTCTCCGTCTCCGTAGAACTGAACAAGTTTACCAACAAAACGCTTGACACTTTTTTTTGTCGGGAATTTTACTACAATGAACATTCCAAGCTTTAGTTTTATAAGATTCTGGGTCATTATGGCATTAATTTCATTATGTTCACAAATGGCTGAATTAAGATCCTCTTCACAGCAAAAAATGAGATCAACACAATCGGTTAATTCCTGACTACCTCATTGTTCTGTTTATTCTGCATCTTGTTCAGGTTCAGAGTAAGATGTGTTATGTAAAGAAAAAGCACAGTCAGATTCATCGCTGTTGTGATGGCTATTCCTCTGAGTGTTCTTTCTTCCACTGGTCCCCTCAATTAGCTTAGTTACAGAGGTACTCCGAAGAGATTGGTGGTTCATCAAGTGTGATTCATCAACAGCTTCTTCTGGTGTCATATCAATTCTCTTTCTCCTCTCCGGTGGACTCTGACTATTATTTCCGTGACAGGCTTGATTTAATTCATGAGTGAATCACTACTTCTTGTAGGTGTGCCATTGCCATCAGCTCTCTCTGCATCTGGGATTCTAGAATAATCTTTTCAGTATTTAATAGCACAATGCCACATTTCTTGAACCCTGATATGATGTTTGATTTCATTTTCTCTTCTTCGTCCACAGCAATGAGAAGTTTTGCCAGCAGTTTGGGAAATGCACTTTTCTCAAGTGTCGTGGAACTAGATGAGTTTCTCATCTTATAACCTGTCAGTATGTCTCTCCATTTCCTTTTACAGGGAGCAAAGACTGAAACATAGAGGTTGACACAGAGGAGTGGATACTGGGGGGGGGGGGGGGCAACAACACAAAGTGAATGTCAAGAGTTTGGCATGCCTTGATAACTCATATTTATATGGCTGCTAAGGTTATCTCCTATGAAACATTTGAGGCCAGATAGGTTTTTTGCCCATGGCACGGCAACATGGAAAATCATTTTTCATAATGCAGAGCATCAAACCGTCCATTTGTTATATTGCCATATTTTCTTCCTTTTGGTCCTCCTAAAATCCATGTGTCCCATGACTGCTTTGAATGATAAACCGCAATAGGAGGAAGCAACTCTCCTGATGCTGAAACTGCAAAAATTAAAGAAATACTTGCTTTGGTAGAATTCATAACTGTTTGTGGATACTTGCATCCCCTACGAAATAGATTCCTTTCTTTATTTTATTTTACCCTGGATCAGTCAAATTTGTCTTACCGCAGTTTAATATGTGGGGTGAAGAAATTCCTTCTAATGAGTCTTTCAAATGACTAAAGTATGCTTTAAGTTGATCTATTCCAACACTTGCTCTAGCACAGGAAATATTTTGTCACTTACTGAAAGAAAGTCCTTGTTTACATCATTTCACAAAATAACAATACCAGTCATCACAAAGGTCAGTTATTTTTGAATTGTGAAATCTGCTGCCCCATGGAATCCTTGAAATTTTTCATGATGAGCCATAGATAAGTGCATCAAGAGACATTCCTGATTCCGCACACACGAGGACTTGTTCGATGATATTCTCTTCTTGTTTGTGGCTCAGTGCAGTCTGACACCCTGTTTGCTTTAAATGGAGACCGTTTACTTTGTTTCCAATTGATTTTTGATGAATATTGAACTCCTTTGCTGCTTTTCCACTGCTCATTTGCTTATTAATCACTGCAGAGACAGCTAGCTGCAGCTTAGTGTCATTATATTTTTGTACTGTATAATTTATATAATTATTGTATAATTGTTACATTTTTAATTATTGTATGGTATATATATATATATATATATATATATATATATATATATATATATATATATATATATATAAAAAGAAAGATGATGAGACTTACCCAACAAAAGCGCTGGCAGGTCGATAGACACACAAATAAACACAAACATACACACAAAACTCTAGCTTTCGCAACCAACGGTTGCCTCGTCAGGAAAGAGGGAAGGAGAAGGAAAGACAAAAGGATATGGGTTTTAAGGGAGAGGGTAAGGAGTCATTCCAATCCCGGGAGCGGAAAGACTGACCTTAGGGGGAAAAAAGGACAGGTATACACTCGCACACACACACATATCCATCCGCATATACACAGACACAAGCTGCTTTTGTCTGTGTATATGCGGATGGATATGTGTGTGTGTGCGAGTGTATACCTGTCCTTTTTTCCCCCTAAGGTAAGTCTTTCCGCTCCCGGGATTGGAATGACTCCTTACCCTCTCCCTTAAAACCCATATCCTTTTGTCTTTCCTTCTCCTTCCCTCTTTCCTGACGAGGCAACCGTTGGTTGCGAAAGCTAGAGTTTTGTGTGTATGTTTGTGTTTATTTGTGTGTCTATCGACCTGCCAGCGCTTTTGTTGGGTAAGTCTCATCATCTTTCTTTTTAAATATATTTTTCCCACGTGGAATGTTTCCCTCTATTGTATATATATATATATATATATATATATATATATGGTTATAATAGAAGGAAACATTCCACGAAGGAAAAATATATCTAAAAACAAAGATGATGTGACTTACCAAATGAAAGTGCTGGCAGGTCGACAGACACACAAACGAACACAAACATACACACAAAATTCAAGCTTTCGCAACAAACTGTTGCCTCATCAGGAAAGAGGGAAGGAGAGGGAAAGACGAAAGGATGTGGCTTGTGTCTGTATATGTGTGGATGGATATGTGTGTGTGTGCAAGTGTGTACCCGTCCTTTTTTCCCCCTAAGGTAAGTCTTTCCGCTCCCGGGACTGGAATGACTCCTTACCCTCTCCCTTAAAACCCACATCCTTTCGTCTTTCCCTCTCCTTCCCTCTTTCCTGATGAGGCAACAGTTTGTTGCGAAAGCTTGAATTTTGTGTGTATGTTTGTGTTCGTTTGTGTGTCTGTCGACCTGCCAGCACTTTCATTTGGTAAGTCACATCATCTTTGTTTTCAGATATATATATATATATATATATATATATATATATATATATATATATATATATATATATATATATATATATATATATATATATATATAATAGAGGGAAACATTCCACATGGGAAAAATATATTTAAAAAGAAAGATGATGAGACTTACCAAACAAAAGCGCTGGCAGGTCGATAGACACACAAACAAACACAAACATACACACAAAATTCTAGCTTTCGCAACCAACGGTTGCCTCGTCAGGAAAGAGGGAAGGACAAGGAAAGACAAAAGGGTATGGTTTTTAAGGGAGAGGGTAAGGAGTCATTCCAATCCCGAGAGCGGAAAGACTTACCTTATGGGGAAAAAAGGACAGGTATACACTCGCACACACACACATATCCATCCACATATACACAGACACAAGCAGACCGGTGTGAAAAAAGGCGAAAAAGGGTTGGTTAGAGCTGGGCTATGTTGATCCTATGGTGAACTTGTGTAGGTAGATAATAATGTGCATAAAGGTTAGGTGGTTGTGTTGCCGCCAAAACACGTTAAAGGGTGGAGAAATACGGGAAAATTTCGAAAAAACTACGTGAGGATGTATTAAAAGGGTGGTTTGGTGGTGGCAGATTATAGAAATGAAGCTAACAATTGTCTGATGAAGAAATAATGACGTTAAAACCTGTGGGAAGCAGCTAAAAATGATCGATGATGTGAGAAAAACGGAAATGGAAATAAAGCAAAAGATATTAAAACTAGTCGAAAAGGTTGTTTAATAGCTGAAAGGAACTGTTTGTGAACTGGAAACGGCGGATTTTATAGCAGCGGTAGTGTTGAAGGCGGAAAAAAAATTTTTGGTTATGGTTTGGAAGTGGGTTACGTATTATTGAGTATATATCGGCGGGATAAAATTGTATACTGGATTACGGTAAAAAAGGAGAAGGTGAATAGAAAGTAAAACTGCCGGCAAAAACAGAAGGAGGAAATAAGATGACAGAAAAGACTACGAAATGTAACAGTGACAATAACAATAACAATAACAAACGTGATTGTTGGGTTCAAATTAATGATATGAATATAATAGAGGGAAACATTCCACGTGGGAAAAATATATTTAAAAAGAAAGATGATGAGACTTACCAAACAAAAGCGCTGGCAGGTCGATAGACACACAAACAAACACAAACATACACACAAAATTCTAGCTTTCGCAACCAACGGTGGCCTCGTCAGGAAAGAGGGAAGGAGAAGGAAAGACAAAAGGATATGGGTTTTAAGGGAGAGGGTAAGGAGTCATTCCAATCCCGAGAGCGGAAAGACTTACCTTAGGGGGAAAAAAGGACAGGTATACACTCGCACACACACACATATCCATCCACATATACACAGACACAAGCAGACCATATGGTTATAATAGAAGGACACATTCCACGTAGGAAAAATATACCTAAAACCAAAGATGATGGGACTTACCAAATGAAAGTGCTGGCAGGTCGATAGACACACAAACAAACACAAACATACACACAAAATTCAAGCTTTCGCAACAAACTGTTGCCTCATCAGGAAAGAGGGAAGGAGAGGGAAAGACGAAAGGATGTGGATTTTAAGGGAGAGGGTAAGGAGTCATTCCAGTCCCGGGAGCAGAAAGACTTACCTTAGGGGGAAAAAAGGACGGGTATACACTCGCACACACACACATATCCATCCACACATATACAGACACAAGCAGACATTTTCTTAAATAAGGACGGGTATACACTCGCACACACACACATATCCATCCACACATATATAGACACAAGCAGACATATTTTTAAATATGTCTGCTTGTGTCTGTATATGTGTGGATGGATATGTGTGTGTGTGCGAGTGTATACCCGTCCTTTTTTCCCCCTAAGGTAAGTCTTTCTGCTCCCGGGACTGGAATGACTCCTTACCCTCTCCCTTAAAACCCACATCCTTTCATCTTTCCCTCTCCTTCCCTCTTTCCTGATGAGGCAACAGTTTGTTGCGAAAGCTTGAATTTTGTGTGTATGTTTGTGTTCGTTTGTGTGTCTTTCGACCTGCCAGCTCTTTCATTTGGTAAGTCACATCATCTTTGTTTTTATATATATATATACAAAATTCAAGCTTTCGCAACCAACGGTTGCTTCATCAGGAAAGAGGGAAGGAGAGGGAAAGACGAAAGGATGTGGGTTTTAAGGAAGAGGGTAAGGGAAGGTAAGGAGTCATTCCAATCCTGGGAACGGAAAGACTTACCTTAGGGGGAAAAAAGGACAGGTATACACTCGCACGCACACACATATCCATCCGCACATATACAGACACAAGCAGACATTTGTAATGTCAAAGAGTTTGGGCAGAGATGTCAGTCAAGGCGGAAGTACAGAGGCAAAGATGTTGTTGAATGACAGGTGAGGTATGAGCGGCAGCAACTTGAAACTAGCGGAGTTTGAGGTCTGGTGGGTAACAGGAAGAGAGTATATACTGAAAGGCAAGTTCTCATCTCTGGAGTTCTGATAGGTTGGTGTCAGTGGGAACTATCCAGATAATCCGGATGGCGTAACACTGTGCCAAGATGTGCTGGCCATGCACCAAGGCATGTTTAGCCACAGGGTGATCCACATTACCAACAAACACTGCCTGTGTCCATTCATGCGAATGGACAGATTGTTGCTGGTCATTCCCACATAGAAAGCTTCACAGTGTAGGCAGCTCAGCTGGTAAATCATATGGGTGCTTTCACACGTGGCTCTGCCTTTGATCGTGAACACCTTCCATGTTGCAGGACTAGAGTAGGTGGTGGTGGGAGGTTGCATGGGACAGGTTTTACACTGGGGGCGGTTACAAGGGTAGGTAAGGTGGTTTAGGGATTTCATAGGGATGAACCAAGAGGTTACGAAGGTTAGGTGGACGGCGGAAAGACACTGTTGGTGGAGTGGGGAGGATTTTATGGAGGATGGATCTCATTTCAGGGCAGGATTTGAGGAAGTCATATCCCTGCTGGAGAGCCACATTCAGAGTCTGACCCAGTCCCGGAAAGTTTCCTGTCACAAGTGGGGCACTTTTGGGGTTCTTCTGTGGGAGGTTCTGGGTTTGAGGGAAGAGGAAGTGGCTCTGGTTATTTGCTTCTGTACCAGGTCGGGAGGGTAGTTGCGAGATGTGAAAGCTGTTTTCAGGTTGTTGGTGTATTGGTTCAGGGATTCTGGACTGGAGCAGATTCGTTTGCCACGAAGACCTAGGCTGTAGGGAAGGGACCGTTTGATATGGAATGGGTGGCAGCTGTCATAATGGAGGTACTGTTGCTTGTTGGTGGGTTTGATGTGGATAGATGTGTGAAGCTGGCAATTGGACAGATGGAGGTCAACATCAAGGAAAGTGGCATGGGATTTGGAGTAGGACCAGGTGAATCTGATGGAACCAAAGGAGTTGAGGTTGGAGAGGAAATTCTGGAGTTGTTCTTTGCTGTGAGTCCAGATCATGAAGGTGTCATCAATAAATCTGTACCAAACTTTGGGTTGGCAGGCCTGGGTAACCAAGAAGGCTTCCTCTAAGCGACCCATAAATAGTTTGGCGTACGAGGAGGCCATCCTGGTACCCATGGCTGTTCCCTTTAATTGTTGGTATGTCTGGCCTTTGAAAGTGAAGAAGTTGTGAGTCAGGATGAAGGTAATGAGGAAAGAGGTTTTAGGTAGGGTGGCAGGTGATCGGCGTGAAAGGAAGTGCTCCATCGCAGCGAGGCCCTGGACGTGCAGAACATTTGTGTATAAGGAAGTGGCATCAATGGTTACAAGGATGGTTTCCGGGGGTAACAGACTGCGTAAGGAATCCAGGCGTTCCAGAAAGTGGTTGGTGTCTTTGATGAAGGATGGGAGACTGCATGTAATGGGTTGAAGGTGTTGATCTACATAGGCAGAGATGCGTTCTGTGGGGGCTTGGTAACCAGCTACAATGGGACGGCCAGGATGATTTGGTTTGTGAATTTTAGGAAGTAGGTAGAAGGTAGGGGTGCGGTGTTTCGGTGGGGTCAGGAGGTTGATGGAGTCA
The DNA here is from genome assembly GCF_023864275.1 of Schistocerca cancellata. NCBI lineage: Eukaryota > Metazoa > Arthropoda > Insecta > Orthoptera > Acrididae > Schistocerca > Schistocerca cancellata. The sequence goes on along the minus strand of NC_064626.1, from coordinate 762,542,914 downwards.
GGTGAAAGGTTTTGTAGGGGGCCTAAGGTTCTGAGGGTTCCTCGAAGCTCCGCCTGGACATCAGGAATAGGATTACCTTGGCAAACTTTGTATGTAGTGTTGTCTGAAAGCTGACGCAGTCCCTCAGCCACATACTCCCGATGATCAAGTACCACGGTCATGGAACCCTTGTCCGCCGGAAGAATGACAATGGATCAGTCAGCCTTCTGATCACGGATAGCCTGGGCTTCAGCAGTGGTGGTGTTGGGAGTAGGATTAAGGTTTTTTAAGAAGGATTGAGAGGCAAGGCTGGAAGTGAGAAATTCCTGGAAGGTTTGGAGAGGGTGATTTTGAGGAAGAGGAGGTGGGTCCCGCTGTGATGGAGGACAGAACTGTTCCAGGCAGGGTTCAATTTGGATAGCGGCTTGGGGAGTTGGATCCTTAGGATTATTTTTCTTTGTGGCAATGTGATATTTCCAGCAGAGAGTACGAGTGTAGGACAGTAAATCTTTGACGAGGGCTGTTTGGCTGAATCTGGGAGTGGGGCTGAAGGTGAGGCCTTTGGATAGGACAGAGGTTTCGGACTGGGAGAGAGGTTTGGAGGAAAGGTTAACTACTGAATTAGGGTGTTGTGGTTCGAGATTGTGTTGATTGGAATTTTGAGGTTTTGGGGGGAGTGGAGCTGGAAGTGGGAGATTGAGTAGATGGGAGAGACTGGGTCTGTGTGCAATGAGAGGAGGTTGAGGTTTGCTGGAAAGGTTGTGGAGGGTGAGGGAGTTGCCTTTCTGGAGGTGGGAAACCAGGAGATTGGATAGCTTTTTGAGGTGGAGGGTGGCATGCTGTTCTAATTTGCGATTGGCCTGTAGGAGGATGCTCTGAACAGCCAGTGTGGATGTGGGAGAGGAAAGATTGAGGACTTTTATTAAGGATAGGAGTTGACAGGTGTGTTCATTGGCTGAGTTGATGTGTAGGTGAAGGATTAGGTGGGTGAGGGCTACGGATTGTTCAGTTTTGAACTGTTATAGGGACTGATGGAAAGAAGGGTTACAGTCAGAGATGGGAACTTTAAGTGTGAGGCCTTTGGGGGTAATGCCAAATGTCAGACAAGCCTGAGTAAATAAAATATGGGAGCGTAATCTGGCTAGGGCGAAGGCATGTTTGCGGAGGGAATGTAAATAAAACTTAATGGGGTCGTTGTGGGGATGTTGTGAGGGTGACATGGTATTAGAAGGTGGAAAGTGTAACATGAGGCTGAAATGAAAATGAAAATAAAAATATATGGGGAGAGATAAAGGTGAACTAGAAAGCAACTGGAGATCTGGTGTGAAAAAAGTCGAAAAAGTGTTGGTTAAAGCTGAGCTATGTTGATCCTGTGGTGAACTTGGATTGGTAAAAAACGATGTGCACAAAGGTTAGGTGGTTGTGTTGCCGCCAAAACATGTAAAAGGGTGGAGAAATTTGAGACAATTTCGAAAAAACTGCGTGTGAATGTATTAAAAGGAGTGGTTTTGTGGTGTCAGATTATGAAAATTAGGCTAACAATTGTCTGACGAAGAAATAATGATGTATAAGCAGGATAAAATTGTATGGTAGATTACGGTAAAAAGGAGAAGGTGAATACAAAGTGAAACTACTTGCAAAAACAGAAAGAGAAAGTAAGATGACAGAAAAGATTTCGAAATGCAACAGTGACAATAACAAACGTAATTGTTGGGTTCAAATTAATGATATGAATATAATAGAGGGAAACATTCCACGTGGGAAAAATATATCTAAAAACAATGATGATGTAACTTGCCAAACGAAAGCGTTGGTATGTTGATAGACACACAAACAAACACAAACACACACACAAAATCTTTTGCAACCCACGGTTGCTTCATCAGGAAAGAGGGAAAGAGGGAAGGAGAGGGAAAGACGAAAGGATGTGGGTTTTAAGGGAGAGGGTAAGGAGTCATTCCAATCCCGGGAACGGAAAGACTTACCTTAGGGGGAAAAAAGGACAGGTATACACTCGCGCGCACACACACACACACATATCCATCTGCACATATACAGACACGAGCAGACATTTGTAAAGGCAAAGAGTTTGGGCAGAGATGTCAGTCAAGGCGGAAGTACAGAGGCAAAGATGTTGTTGAATGACAGGTGAGGTATGAGCGGCAGCAACTTGAAACTAGCGGAGGTTGAGGCCTGGTGGGTAACGGGAAGAGAGTATATACTGAAGGGCAAGTTCCCATCTCCGGAGTTCTGACAGGTTGGTGTTAGTGGGAAGTATCCAGATAACACGTACGGTGTAACACTGTGCCAAGATGTGCTGGCCGTACACCAAGGCATGTTTAGCCACAGCGTGATCCTCATTACCAACAAACACTGTCTGCCTGCGTCCATTCATGCGAATAGACAGTTTGTTTCTGGTCATTCCCACATAGAAGTTTCACAGTGTAGGCAGGTCAGCTGGTAAATCATATGGGTGCTTTCACACGTGGCTTTGCCTTTGATCGTGAACACCTTCCAGGTTACAGGAGTGGAGTAGGTGGTGGTGGGAGGGTGCATGGGACAGGTTTTACACCGGGGGCAGTTACAAGGGTAGGAGCCAGAGGGTAGGGAAGGTGGTTTAGGGATTTCATAGGGATGAACCAAGAAGTTACGAAGGTTAGGTGGACGGCGGAAAGACACTCTTGGTGGAGTGGGGAGGATTTCATGAAGGATGGATCTCATTTCAGGGCAGGATTTGAGGAAGTCGTATCCCTGCTGGAGAGCTGCATTCAGAGTCTGACCCAGTCCCGGAAAGTATCCTGTCACAAGTGGGGCACTTTTGGGGTTCTTCTGTGGGAGGTTCTGTGTTTGAGGGGATGAGGAAGTGGCTCTGGTTTTTGCTTCTGTACCAGGTCGGGAGGGTAGTCGCGAGATGTGAAAGCTGTTTTCAGGTTGTTGGTGTAATGGTTCAAGGATTCCGGACTGGAGCAGATTCGTTTGCCATGAAGACCTAGGCTGTAGGGAAGGGACCGTTTGATATGGAATGGGTGGCGGCTGTCATAATGGATGTACTGCTGCTTGTTGGTGGGTTTGATGTGGATAGATGTGTGAAGCTGGCCATTGGACAGATGGAGGTCAACGTCAAGGAAAGTGGCATGGGATTCGGAGTAGGACCAGGTGAATCTGATGGAACCAAAGGAGTTGAGGTTGGAGAGGAAATTCTGGAGTTGTTCTTCACTGTGAGTCCAGATCATGAAAATGTCATCAATAAATCTGTACCAAACTTTGGGTTGGCAGGCCTGGATAACCAAGAAGGCTTCCTCTAAGCGACCCATAAATAGGTTGGCGTATTAGGAGGCCATCCTGGTACCCATGGCTGTTCCCTTTAATTGTTGGTATGTCTGGCCTTCGAAAGTGAAGAAGTTGTGAGTCAGAATGAAGGTAATGAGGAAAGAGGTTTTAGGTAGGGTGGCAGGTGATCGGCATGAAAGGAAGGGCTCCATCGCAGCGAAGCCCTGGACGTGCAGAATATTTGTGTATAAGGAAGTGGCATCAATGGTTACAAGGATGGTTTCCGGGGGTAACAGATTGCGTAAGGATTCCAGGCGTTCGAGAAAATGGTTGGTGTCTTTGATGAAGGATGGGAGACTGCACGTAATGGGTTGAAGGTGTTGATCTACGTAGGCAGAGATACGTTATGTGGGGGCTTGGTAACCAGATACAATGGTGCGGCCGGGATGATTTGGTTTGTGAATTTTAGGAAGTAGGTAGAAGGTAGGGGTGCGGTGTTTCGGTGGGGTCAGGAGGTTGATGGAGTCAGGGAAAGGTTTTGTAGGGGGCCTAAGGTTCTGAGGATTCCTTGAAGCTCCACCTGATACCTGCGTGCTCCCAGTCTGGTTCTAATGAGTCCAGGCATTTTATCGACCTGTACAGAGTCTCAAAAATGCTCAGGGGGTGGGAAGGGGGCTGGGTGGGAAGAAAAGTGTGAAAGAGTTAAGAAAAAAAAAGCTAATTTCTAGGTTGGCAATGTTGTCTCATTTTTACCAAGCATTCCAGTGCAACATTATCAAGTTATCTATTATATTACATACACTAAATATGCTACAATTAGTGAGCAGATTGAGATACTTTTGCACACTACCAGAAAATGTGTGTTCCACAAGCCAAAAGAAAAAGCACTGCCAAAGACCAGGAAACAATGAATAAATGTAAAATGCTTGCCAAATTTGTCGTTCATTGCTGCCTTGTGCAGTGAAATCATTGGCGTATCTATTCCATGATCCAGAAACTTGGTAGGATGCTTAAGATATTCTTACTCAAAAAGTGTCAAAGTTGCCCTTCTTGGCAAAGTTGTCCCTGTTTACAGCACACTATAAATATTATAGCTCATATTTTTATTTCATACACATCCACCGATATAACTATACTTTCCACAGAGGATGACACGCCTTTCACCAGTATACAGTCAGATCTATAGCATGAAATGCAATGATTATGATTTATTAGGATTATCTTTGGCTCAGTGAGGCATGAAATAAGCAATATAAAATGCTGTAAAAACTAAGACACCAAAAATTTGTTAAAAGTACATTAAACTCTGTAATATTCATACAATAGAGAATATAATAAAATAATATACTTTAATATCTCATGAGGATCTACAATAACCGTAACCCCTGCTCTTGGTCACATAAGAACCCAGAGGTGCCATGCGGATGTACTTTGACCCTTTGTCACTCTTTTTCTTTCATTCACTCACTGCATTATGAGAAATTATAATAAGCCATCACAACCATATTAAATCCTCATTCTCCTGTGCCCTCTTTGCTGTGGTCCATCTTAAAGAGGCATGTGTATGTATAAGCACCTGTTATACCTCACTGTAAATTATACATGATTAATAAATTATCAGTTAGTTAGTTTAATTAAGGTTTGTACTGTGTTATTACATAGAAACAAAATCTGAGACACTCAATGATCATTATCTTTCTGTCTGTCATGATTTAAAGTAATTTACTGGTACAAGTATTACAGTGTGTAATGTACTTGTGAGTCTACCTGGAGCTGCAGATAACTGAGGCTTTGATCGGTCATTTTCTTTTAGCATTGTTTGTACTTATATCTTTACATAACTTTTCCAAAGATTTTATTCATGGCATACATCTAAACTGACAGGTCTTATTCCTTTTCATTACATTGCACATTATAAATGTCACACTATGACAGTGCTTCTTGTTGAGTCATTGAATTAGCCTGTAATTAAAAATATTGTACTTTTGCTCCATGGTAGACTTATATTAAATTATGTCTGTCAGGGAAAGAATTTAGAAAGACAGACTGGCACTCTGAGAGAACAATTTTTCATCAGTGGAACTCGCTTACAAGTTCGAAATTTTGCTTCTCTCTATACTGATTTGCTTGCTACCAAGTTACATACTCCCTTACAATTGTTCAGAGTTCAACCTACAGCCACAGGCATTTTATACAGTAAATTATTTATGGTCATTGGTATTCTTTGTGTATGCAAGATGAAGAATTTGCAGGCATTTTATACAGTAAATTATTTATGGTCATTGGTATTCTTTGTGTATGCAAGATGAAGAATTTGCATGCTGTGCAAAAATTGGTGCAGGTGCTACTAGTCAATGGCACGATCAATTAACTGAACTTTCTCAAACATTGATTTTAAGTCCAGGACTGCGCCCATAGTCTTGAGTCACAGAGATGAAATTTCATCACCACAAGCAACTATGTCTGCAGCACAATCTGAAATTTCAAAGAAACAAGAAACCATGTCAAAGGAAACAACAAATTAATTTCACAACTGAAGCTAGCTCAAGGAGACCTACCAGCAGCCTGTACAAAATTAGCTAAGGAAGTTGTAGGAGTAAAGCAAGCATAAACAGAGCTATATGAAGCTGTTCATCAGCTCTCTTAATGAGTGAATAATATAGCCACTGAACAGAAAAAAATAATGCATGAATAATTCAAACTATGAAGACAGAAACATGCAGATGAGTTTGCACCTTGGAAGTCCAAAAAGGACATACAAATAAGCAAAACTACTGATGAAAAATTCCATGAATGGAATGGGCAATTAATTGAAGCAATAGACACTAACAAGGGAAACTCCCCATTACACCCTCATCAGATTTAGTCGTAAGATGGCCCACAGGATCGCCCGTCGAAAACTGAACACAGATCAAGCATGAAAACAGAAAGAAAGTATACTGAACTGTGGGGGAAAAAAAGAAAGAAAGAATGAACGGTCCACATTAACAAGTGCAATACTGAGCAAAAGTTAAGGGCTGTGGCATCATGCTTAAGTGGTCACAGTGTTAGGACTGCCAAGCGGACGAGCTGTGTTCAAAACTCCTTCACACCAGTTATCATTATTTTCTTTTTTTCACAACATTTTGAACCGTCTGTCCGGTCATTGAAATGTTTGTTCTCTTTTTGTAGTCTTGGCAGTTGTCGTACTATACACTGGTTATAGAATATGAGTCATGTAGTAAGAATATGTTACCATTGCAGTGATGAATAGTGAGAGCAGGCGAGATGCCACATAGACATCTCGCAGAAATGAAAACAACAAATAAATGGGTGTGAACTATGTTACAACAAAAGAATTCAAGGACCAAAACCTCCAAAACGGAATGCAATTTAAAAATGTTAAAAACATATGTTTTGACAGAGCACAGAAAAACTGTGTGACTTTGAAACTGTTGTGTTCATTTGTTGCAGCTTATGTGACATATTATTATGCTTTCATCATTTCCTTGGGAGTGATCACTTTCAAACTCATACGAACATCTAAATTGGGCAAGGACGCATACCTCACTCACTTACCAGGCGTACAAATTATGTGTGTCAGTAAGAGATTCCTACCATGTGACACACATACCGTCACTAATGCCGTGTATGACACATCAGGCATGTTCTCCAGTGGAGGATTCCATTGACTTGTCGCCTTGTCATCAAATGTTTGCAGTTCCCACTTGAAAGCCAATTCCTTTTGGCTGCTAATAGAGTGTTGTGCAGAATCAATTGTCATTATAGCTCCCTTCCTTAAACCTCGCTGTTGCAAATGGACAATACACCACAACACAGACACAAATAAAAATAATAATAATAAAAGGGTTGGTATAAGTGAGGTTTGAACACAGTTTGCCTGTGTGGTAGTCCAACAACATGATTACTTCACCAAGATGTCATTACTATTTCAAGCTGCCCTGGACTGTCGACTGTTTCTATTTTGCTTTGTTTCATAGTTCAATACACTTCCTTCCTGTTTTCACCCTTAATCTGAGTAGAATTTTTGACAAGCTGTCCACTGGGCCCCCTTACCACTAAATCTGAGGGGGATGTGATGAGGAGTTTCCTTGTAAGTTGCAAGTAGCAATCTGCAAAATAATGAATGAGGTAATGCCTGAACGAAATCATTTGGGCAGGTAAAAACTGACTTCTGCAATCCCACAAAAAAGATACGTCAAGATTTGTCACTATGGTGAAATGCTGTGAGCAGATAGGAAACATAAAGAAAGAATTAGCTGAAGTAAAAGACTTACTGGCATGAAAATCAATTGACTACACACATCTAGGAACATATTCTTGCTGTGGAATCAATGCCAAATAATCTACATTGACCAAAATGTGAGCAGCTGGCTCAATTTTTGCACAAAGTGCTATATAATGTGAAGGCTGCAATCTTTACTTCCGCAGTACTTGAAAAGAATTTGACAAAACACCGTCAGTTCTAAGCGTTTTAGCCTGATAATCAGAACAACCCTCAATCATTTCTATAAGAGCATTCCATAGTACACTGACACACTAGTGATCCAATGATCTGAAAATCAGTTTTGTAAGTGGATATATACGAGAGGGTCCTGCATCTTGGTTACAATGGAAACCAAGTATTGCCACATATTGCATACGGATCTGAGAAGGCTTTCTTGGCCAAGCATTGGCTTGTGGGGATATAGGAACCACTTCACAAGGAGGTTTTCAGCTGGGTACCATTTCATACCCATCATGTTAGCCTAAGAAAGTACTTTGAAAAATATATGAAAAAAACAAGATTTTCAGAAAAAATAAGGCAGGAAATTGGATGATAATTTTTTTGTCACCTTTCTTATGAAGAGGACTTAAAATTTCATATTTTAATCTATCTGAAAAAAATTCTCTGTGTCAGCAATGCATTACATATATCACTAATGACGTTACTTATTAACTCAGAACAACTTTTCAGAAGTATGTTTGAAACCCCATCAACACCTTATGAGCTTTTGTTTCTTAGAATCTTTACAATTCTATAAATTTCAGTGAAGGATTTGGTGCTTTTTCTTGTTGCTTAAAGTTTTGTGAATTGATATTTTTAATATATTCTCTTTCTTCTTCAAATGAACAATTTAGTCCAATTTTTTGCTGCTACATTTAGCATGTGGTCATTAAAAGTACTTGCAACTTGTAAATTGTCAGCCACAACATTGTCATCTAGTTTAATTTTTATGATATCTTGTACACTGACTGGCTGACCTGTCTCTTATTTGACAATATCCCATATAATTTTAACCTTATTTGCTGCATTATTAATTTCTGTCACTATGTGCATACTTTTTATACTTCTTTACATTTTAAGGATTTCCCTTAAAATATTACAGTATTTTTATAGTATGCAAGTAATGTTAGCTCAAAACTTCTTCTGGCCTTTACACACACACACACACACACACACACACACACACACACACACACACACACACACTTCCTATTACATGAGTTAATGATTCTCTCAGTTATCCATGGCTTACCTTCATTTTTTCAGAGGAGTATTTTCTGGATAACTTTATAGGAAAGCAACTTTCAGATATTGGCATAGATTTATTATGAACAAATTTAATTTGATATTAGTGTCTCTTTTTATACAGAGTGGTCAGGAACACTGAAAATTTTATAAAGGTGTTGCGGGGGTAGGTTGTGTGAGAAATAACTGTTAAGGAAAAAATGTAGCAAATTCAAGCAGCTGGCCACAGGTAGTGCGCCAAAAATGGGTTCTTCATTTGCTTGAGGGGACAACGCACAGAAGTCCACTTGACACTCAAGTGCCTTATAAACAGTGGCAGCGTTAGACATCAGCAACCACTGACGGCCTCATGCCTGTGGGAGCCTCGCAAAAATGTTTCTGAAGCTGTTAAAGTTTTATCTACTTAATTATCCATCTCTATTTTCATACAAATGTAGCAGTATTTATATAGGATTGTCTGGCAACGTTACGACAGTTAAGCTCCATTACAAGATGCACCTAAGGTGTACACCTATGCAGCAGCATGCCAAGCGTACAAGTTTGAGACCGCAGACTGGTTCTGGTAGGCCTATTACATTAAACAATTCGTGTGGGATATACCTGTTGTGAAGAAGTGCAATGCATGAGCACTAGACAGCAGTAACGCATGGAAGTCGAAGGAGGCTGTTTTGTTGTAAGTCGTTCATACAGACTAAAAAAATTTTGTAAAATAAATTATTAAATATTTAAGAGATGAAGCTGATCACCATATTAGAGAAATATGCATGTTAAATGTAAAACACACTTTCTCTTCTTGATAGCATACTCACAGCCTGCTTGGTATGCACAGTTTTTTCCGAACTGACACTTCGATCCAACGACAAGCAAATAAAACAATGCTCTGTGGAACAGACAATAGAGGCAGGAGCATTGTCTTGGCCAGTAATGCCAACTCTCTGAAACCAGTCCTACCAAGTGACACTTCACTCTTTTTTCAAGTTATTGAACTAGTACAAGTGAACAATTCTTTTATCTCTGAAGGTGTGATTGTACCAATTTCAGCCATACATACTCTCCTATGGTAAGTCAGTACACAAATACATTTCTTGGTGTATTTATTTGCTTCTATCATACATGAAAGAATACAAAAAAAAATATTCTGTCATGTATGATACTCGCACAGCCTATTCGCTCAACACTATAATACTGAGTACTTTAAGAAAAAGAAAGTCTGAGACAATTATATCCAACCAAGCTATGAGTTCGAGTATGATGAAGTTTCTTAAGAAAACTTCAGGTGTAACTGCTCTAGAGGCCTCCGATGAAGCTCTTAGCCAAGTGTCTGTAGTTTCTGAAACAGAACCTGCTTCAGGGTTGAAAGAATCTGTTACCCTTCCTGATACAGCATCAGAGTTGGGTGAAACTGCAGTGATGCAAGATTGTGAGCCAAATCAAGAGCAAACTGTTCATATAAAAGTGCCATTTACAGAATTAGATCCAGGAAGTGGGTACTTCCACTAACTGACTCGCAGCGTCATGATTTATTGAAAATGGTCCCCAACCAAACCTAGAGAAATCTGATGAAAGTTACCCCAAAGAGGCAAATAAGACATTTTAGTAAATTTCATTTTACTAGAAAACTGAGTAACAAAGAAAAGCAACATCGCAGATGGTTAGGTTACTCCATATCTTGAGACAAAGTTTATTGCTTTCCATGTCAATCTTTATCACATTTGCAGACACAGATGGTAAAAGAAGGATGTTGTGACTGGAAAGAACTGGGTAGGTTATTGCAAAGGCATGAACAAAGCAAAGGAGACATGGAGTGCATGATTAGATGGATGGAATTCTGTAAAGAAATCAAATACAGAAAAACAATAAATAATAGAGATAATAATAATTTTAAAAAAGTCACAAAAGTATTGATATAACTTGTTTGAAAGATTGATCAATATTATAAAATACTTAGCTTCACACAATCTGGCATTTGAAGAGCATCGAGAATCCCTTAACCTGAATGATAGCAGAAACTTTATAGACCTATTTAAATTGCTATCCAAATATGATCGAACACTAAAAGAGCACTTGCAATGTATTAACAAAAAACAACACTATCAGCAGTCATGATATACAAAATGAATTACTTACATTAATGTCCAAATCTGTTAACAACGAAATCATAAACACAGTCAAAGAAGCAAAATACTATGCCTTCATGCTCGATTGTACCAGAAATTCGACCTGTGTAGGATAAATGTCAATAATATTAAGATTTTGCAGTTCCTCAAATGGAGAGATAGAGGAACATTTAGTTGTGTTTATTTTCATCACAGAAACAACAATGGGAAAGTATTTAACGAATGCCATTTTAAAGGAACTAGAAAATAATGGCCTTGACATCCAAAACTGTTGAGGGCAGGGATATGATTACGGTGCCAATATGGTTGGCATTAATAAAGGGTGTTAGAACAAGAATACTCACTATTAATCCACGAGCTTTGTTCACGTCATGTAGATGCCATTTTTGGAATTTGCTTTTGCTAGATGCCACTAACACTTCTACAACAGCTAAAACATTTTTCGACTCTAACAATAAAGTTATGTGCTTTTTACAAAATCAAGCAAGTGTTGGGATCTTGTAAAAACTAAACTGAAATTGATATTGAAACCTATGTCTGAAACACAATGGGAAAGTAGAATCAGAGCTGTAAAGTGATATTTTTGCAATTTGATGATGTAATTGAAAGTGTGAGCGACCTGAAAAACAGAACTGATGATTCCGATACTCTTAGCAACTGTGAAGCAGTCTTGAAGGAAATATTACCTTTTGAGTTTATTGTTGCAATACATATGTGGTGCGAGATTTTACTAAGTGTCACCTGTATAAGTAAATTATGGCAATCAGTTCAAGTGAACTTGAAAATCGCTATCGATACTTTACATTCATTTTGTGACTGGACTCAAGAATTCCATAACACAGGATTTGAAACAATCAGTGCAGAAGCTCAAATGTTTGCAGAAATAGGTAGTTATGAAACTGAGTTGAGTCTCAGTAAATAAATAAATAAAAAGAGTAGCACAGAAAAAATGAATGTTCAGTTACAAATGAATTGATGGAACTACACAATCTGCTGAAATGCAGAACAGAGTTAGCTTTTTAAAAATAATAATAGACGCTATAATAGTCGACACTGAATGTTGATTCAAAGCATTCAATGAATATTTTGAACAATTTAGTTTTATTTACGATATGAAGCATTTGAAATCATTATCCAAGGCTGCCTTTTGCTAACTTTGTAATAATTTAGGTACAATACTTTGAGAAGGCCAGCCTTTCGAAGTTTATGAGGAACTCCAACTTTTAAAATCCAACCTATAGGACTCAAACAAAGACACATAACAAGTTATTCAGTGCATATTAGAAAATAATTTGGAAGAAGTATATACAAATCTTTACATAAAAATCAGAATAATGCTCACAGTTCCATTCAGTACAGTTTCTGCCAAGAGAAATTTCTCAAAGTTAAAATCAATTAAGCCATACTTAAGAAGCATGATGTGCCAAGAAAGCATATCTGCGTTGTCAGTACTATCAGCTGAAGTGGAAATAGTGGCTGGTATTAACTACAACGTAATCTTTTAAAAAATCAGAGAGGCGAAAAGCCGAAAGTTTCATTTATCTCAATGTGTGTTTGTTTAATGTAATTTTTGTCATTGCAATAATCCTTGTATATTATAATAATAAAATTTGTGCATAATTATTATTAGCATATGATCCATCTCATTTAATTAAAAATTTTCTTTCTGACTGGAAAGTGAAAGAGGCATCGCACAGCTGATTCGTCGCTGATGTTCAGTTTTCGCCTAGCGCCCCACTGCTTATAAATAATAGTACTGCACAGAGTGGTGGCATAGTGTAGTGATTAAGGGGCAGTCATAAAGTGCAGAAGGTTGTGGGTTTGAATGTCGAGTGATTTGAAATTTTTATTTGTAATTTGTTATTGAAAAGATATTAATTGTTATTTGTATACAATTAATTGCTTTAAATGTAGCGTTTTTTTTTTTTATTTCTATTCTTTGCAATGTCATGTTAATCATCACAGTAATTTTTCAGTCTTCTTCTTTTCTTTCCTATCATTGTTTTCCTATTGGTATCTTTGTGCAAGTTATTTGCAATATTCTTACTCATCCACTCACTACACCATGTTAATAAGTGGTCAAGGGAAAAAAATCCTGGATTTTTTTTTCTGATTTCCCATTTAAAAGTACTCTTTTTCTTGGTTGAAAAAAATATACTTTTTCGTAGACGACAGTACACGGTTCCGGTGTTAACTGACGGTATACTTTCCTTTGAAGCTGTAGAAATCATCGGGGGAGGGGGAGGTGCTTTGACATGCAGCAACATGTACACTGCATATTTTCTTATTATGAAAGTGTAAATATAAATTCCACCAAATACAGCACATTAGTTTCTGAAGCACTGACATCAAGATTGTGATGCACTTTTGTCAGCCAGTCACAGCTCATGTCACGCGATCAAACCAGCCAATAACAGCAGATATTCAGAGCACAGCACACATTAAGTAGTCAGCCAATAGCCACATCACCATTAAGTAGCATAAATACTGTATACAAATAGGAAAAGTTCATGGTTTAAATTCATATACATATAATATAACTACAAACAGAGATAAGCTTTCACATATAATATCGGTCCTTTTTTGCTTGTGTTACCCTTTAAGATATATCAAACACAAATATGCCTATAAAATTTTAAATAATGATATAAATGGCTGGTCTTCTGGGCCTGAGATTTTTCTAAATGGCTGGTTCTTAAAAGCATTAAGTTTTCAATGAGAGTGAAACACACTGTGATTTAAGAAATTCATCACACATTCTCATATGTAACATGATTCACCCTGCGTAAAAGGAAATTTACTTTGAAAGAATGCTTCTTAATCCACCATTCGCAATATTTTCCCATGACTTGTTAGAAATTGTGTTGTTTGAACATCTGCCACAGTGAGCTGGAGAAGAGGCGCACACAGCTATGACGACGTAGGAAACCTGTGCTTGATGTTTGCTCTGCGGAAAGACATCTGCTTGTGTCTGTATATGTGTGGATGGATATGTGTGTGTGTGTGTGTGCGCGCGCGAGTGTATACCTGTCCTTTTTTCCCTCTAAGGTAAGTCTTTCCGCTCCCGGGATTGGAATGACTCCTTACCCTCTCCCTTAAAACCCACATCCTTTCATCTTTCCCTCTCCTTCCCTCTTTCCTGACGAAGCAACCGGGGGTTGCGAAAGCTCGAAATTTTGTGTGTGTGTTTGTGTGTTTTTTTTATTGTGCCTATCTACCAGCGCTTTCCCGTTTGGTAAGTCATGGAATCTTTGTTTTTAATATATTTTTCCCATGTGGAATGTTTCTTTCTATTTTATTTAAAGTAACGTTATATTTTTATTTACACGTCAAGTTCTGTATGACCAAATTGAGGACCAAATCCCCAAGGTCATGAAACGTGTCAGTACATGAAATTACAATGTAAAATTAATAACAGTTTAAAAAAAAATTTATGGGAAAAAAACAAGCCATAAGTTTAAGTAAATGCAATGAACAATACAACATAAGAATCAGCTTAATTTTTCAAGGAGCTCCTCGACAGAATAGAAAGAGTGATCCTTGTGGAAATTCTTCAGTTTCGATTTGAAAGTGTGTGGATTACTGCTAAGATCTTTAAATTCTTGTGGTAGCTTACTGAAAATGGATGCAGCATTATACTGCTCACCTTTCTGCACAGGAGTTAAGGAAGTCCGATCCAAATGCAGGTTTGATTTCTGCCATGTATTAACTGAGTGAAAGCTCCTTATTCTTGGGAATAAGCTGATACTGTTAATAAGAAATGACAGTAAAGAAAATATATATATTGTGAGGTCAATGTCAAAATGCCCAACTAGTGAACAGAGATCGACAAGATGTTTGCACAAACTTACACCACTTATTGCCCGAACTGCCCATTTCGGAGCCAAAACTATCATTTTGGAATGTAAAGAGTTACCCCAAAATATAATACCATAAGACGTAAGTGAATGAAAATAAGCAAATTAGACTAATTTTCACGTCAGACAATCACTTACTTAAGATACTATTTGCACAGTAAAAAGGGCAGCATTAAGTCTTTGAACAAGATCTTGAACATGGGCTTTCCACGACAGCTTACTATCTTCCTGAACACCTTGAAATTTGAACTGTTCAGTTTTACTAATCATATGCCCATTTTGTGAAATTAAAATGTCGAGTTTAGTTGAATTGTGTGTTAGAATGTAAAAACTGAGTCTTACTGTGATTTAGCGTTAGTTTATTTTCAACAAGCCGTGAACTTATGTCATGAACTGCACTATTTGAAACCGAGCCAATGTTACACACAATATCCTTTACTAGCAAGCTAGTGTCATCAGCAAACAGAAATATTTTAGTTACCTGTAAAACTAGAGAGCATATCATTTATATAAATAAGGAACAGGAGTGACCCAACACTGATCCCTGGGGCACACAGGTGACTTTAACATAGACTTTTTTTTTTAAACTTGTGCTCTGCAATACTGTTATCTAGAATTTCCAATCAGTTATACGTCCACACATCACTATAAAAACCTAGTAAAAGGGAATGCAAAATTTCTTGAAAAAATAATAAGAGTAGTTTTTGTATACACAAGAACTAAGAACATTACTATTTTTCATGACTTTTTCAAACAGTATACAAAATTAAAAAGGTTTTCTGTGAACCAATAAACTGTATAACTGGCAGTTCATTTTCTACTCCAGAAGCAAATATAAAGCCTTGAGGGGAGTTACAATGACAAAAAAAGGTGTGCTGCCAGTCAATAATTTACCAAAGATTACTGTTCTGTAAATTTAAGACATAAACAACACAAATTAAGAAATAAAGTCAAGCCTAGAGGAGGTACCAGACAAGTGTTGAACATGTCTTGTAATCAAATAAACATTGTGTTTCACAGAAGGCAAATCTGTAAAATTCTGCTTAAGCTGTCAATATATTTGAAACAAATCATTTTGTTCAATATTACTGACCAAATTTGCCTGCTTAGCCATCCTCAAGTCAACATTTGAGTATGTTCATTCATAACAGATCTTACATTATGTCATAAAAGAAACAGCACATTAGAATACTCCGAGAGCATCAGAACCTTACAAATCATACTAAAATGCATAATTCATCTTAAAGCATACATTCGTATGTTCAGATTCACACTGAAGTAGGCCCCTACCAAATATTAAGCTTTCAGTGCAGTTTTCGGGATGCCAGTTTTCTATGAGTCCGGTACTGTATTATCTCATGTTTAGTTCTTTGTTATGGCATTATGCGATATGTGCCAGAAGATGAAAACGTGGACTTGAAATTTAGCGAACAGCTGAAATTAGCCAACAGCATGGCATGAAACATTTCATTTCAAATAAATTAGCTGCTACTGTGGAAAAGCCAAATTTCTATACCACACCACAAAATTAACTTGATTGTTCTGCTAGACGATTAATGCCTGATTTCCAATAATGTGGAAATAAAATAAAATCTGAAACTAAAAACTGGAACTAATAACAGAATTTAGTCTTCCATAATTATGTGAATGTATTTTAATTCAGTTGATAGCTCCCGGCCACAGAAATCTATTTTGTTTTCATCTGACGCGTGAGCTGTAAATAAAGAGAAAATAGCAAAATCACAAAAGGTAAACACGTGTCATGCAGTGAAAACCCCTGCTCAGTGTGTGCGTGAATCTGGCAGCTTGCTACTACTGCTTATACTGCTAACACTTCAAGGAGACAGAAGCGGGAGAAGGCGCTGCCCATATTGACTTCAGCTCTGCATATGCTCATGAGCCTGCTGGCAATTGATCAAATGAAACGAATGTAAATAGCTGTTAAGTCACACTCACTGAAAGCAGTTTGTTGTTACGAAGTACTGCATAGCTATTGTCCTAAAGCCTTTCACACATTATGCTTTTGGCAGATGCTTGTGTGTGCACTGTGTTTTGTTGTTGTAAATGGCACATTTTCTTTCAAAACTTGAGTTTTATTTTCGTGTTTTTCTTTCGTTTATATTTTATTGCTGCAGTATTAATTTGCAGTAGTGGGCTAAGTAAACTTCTGTTTAGAGCAGGGGCGGACAAACGTTGCACGCGGCTCATGAGCACACAGCGCTGCACGTGTGCTGCTCGCGTGCAATCGTCGACAGGGGCAGTGGCGACAGCCAGCAGGTTGCGGCAGTGTCGTACCAGGCTAAGATGCGGACGTTGAAGCGAAGCGACCACTACGTAGTGAACGTTGTATTTCAATAACCAGAAAATGCAGAGTGAAGCAAGGAAACGGAGAATTGGAGATTTGCTATCTTTTAAAAAGGAATGGGAGAATCATTTTCTTTTCTGTGCAAAAACGTGAAAATTGGAAATGTATAATATGTGACAGTATTCTGGCTGGTCAGCGGAAGTTTAATATTGAACGCCATCATAATAAATTTCAGTATGTTGCCGTTCTTGGTGCAATAAAAGAGGAATTTCTCAAGCGATTTGGGGATATATCTTACTTATCCCAAGGTTTTGAATAGTTCTCGAGACAATCTACTGTTTCTGTAGATGATATTCATCCCAGTTTGCAAATGGATTTAATAGATCTATAGCGTAATTCTTGTCTGAGAGACAAGTTCCTTTTGGCAAGACGTGTAATAGATTTTTATCACGACTTTCCACAGCAAGAGTTTCCTTGTCTCCATCGTGAAGCCATGAAGATAATGTCAATGTTTCGCTCGACATACGTTTGTGAGAGATTTTTTTCTGTTATGAAAGTCTCGGTTAAGAATAAACATCAGTAATGAAAATTTACGTAACTGTTTGCGTTTGTCTGTATGTAGAAATTTTGTTGCAAACATTAAACGTATTGTAAACTCCACCTGTGATAAATAAAACGTATCGTAGGTAATAGGTACTCTTTCAAACCATGATTACTTTCAAGCACTCCTACTAACCTTATTCCTTCATTCAATAAAGCAGGCCAGGAAACAAGACGCATTACAAAGGAAGAAGCGGTGAGACGGTATGGCGGGGAGGGGAGAGAAGCGGGTGGCCAGCTTGCCCCTGTGTGCGCGCAGAACACCTGTTAACTGCACACGTGCAGAATTCCTGCCCGCCCCTGGTTTAGAGTATCATTTGTTATCAACCAAAATTACAGAAATTTAATTGAAAACTGAAGCATTAAAAAAAAAATCCCAGAATCCTAAAAAACTCCCAGGTTTTTTCCAGTTTTCTCCTGGATGACAAAATTCCAGGGTTTTACTAGGTTTACCAGGGGGTGTATACACTCTGTTACAAGATGTGAATGCTGTGGATAGTAATCATCATACAAACATTTAAAACATGAATTCTTGTTGTACAACAGAAAAAAATTATCCAGATGAAGATGTAAATGAAAGAAGGGAT
Source organism: Schistocerca cancellata (assembly GCF_023864275.1). Lineage (NCBI taxonomy): Eukaryota > Metazoa > Arthropoda > Insecta > Orthoptera > Acrididae > Schistocerca > Schistocerca cancellata. The sequence goes on along the minus strand of NC_064626.1, from coordinate 762,524,687 downwards.
AATAAGACTAATACACGATGTCAAAATGGACAAAATGAAATCAATGTTGATACATAATCAAAATAACTTGAAAAAAGATTGCAACAGATAAAAGAATGACAGGAAGTAACAACGAGAGCAAATGAAAAAGTTCATTCAATGATTACAAGGCATGACAATGGCATAGAAATAAAAATTTACAATTAAGCCATGTAATTAAATAAACATGATGATCAAAATAATTTCAATAAAGATTTAAAAATAAAAAATGTCAAAGTACCCGATGAGATTCAAAGCTACAATCTTCCGCATGTGAACAATATTCCTTTACAACTATGTTATGCCACAAATGTATGCAGTAGTATTATATTTAAGGCTCTAACATATCACACAAAATTCCAATGGTTTCAAAATGGGGATCCCACCCCTGGGGGCCTATCCTTGTTAGTCAACAGCCAGAAATGTAATAAAAACAAGGAAAAATAAAGATGATGATGATGATGATGATGATGATGATGAAGCAATAAATATGAAATTTTCTCAAGTCATTCAGGCAACAACAAAATAACCAAGAGTAAAAACTAACAATAATTATTCACAACAGCTTATCAAAGGGTCTTTCCTCCAACCTGAATGCATGCATTGCAATGCTGTAAGACAAGTGTCTACTGGAGATGCATAGACAGATCTTTACATGCCCGAACAGACCTGGTGAACAGGCTGATCAGGAAACTGGAAGACTTCAGGTCAATCCACCTCTGCGGATAAAACACATGTAAATGTTCCTATACAGCAACAGTGAAGTGTGGCAGTGCACCATCATGTTGGTACTACATTGCATGACGTACCGCCAGAGGAACATCTTCTAAATACAATAAAAGGATGTTTACATGGAATGCTAAATATATTTGTCTGTTTAAAGAAGAAGCAGCACAGGACCCAACAAATACTCGCCTACAATACCTGCCCAATTGTTCACGCCAAACTTACGCTGATATGACTTCACATGACTGCCGCGCTTATTTTTGTCATATCAAATGTGACTTTTTTGAGAACTAAATAGCCCTTCTCTGGTGAATCATGCCTCAACTATCCACAACACTCTCCTTTCGAAATCTGAATTTCAAGGCATTGATTTAAGTTCCACAGGGAATATTGATTCTGAGAAGGACAATCTTCCTCCACTATATCTTGCACTTTCTGTAGGTGGTACGGACATAAGTTTTCATCATCCAATACTACAATGTGCAGAATCTGTAGTGACACACACACGGATGCATTTTACCATGTTTAGTTTACGGGTGTAATTTAAAACTTACACCTGTTGAATTACTAATGGCCCTCAAACTGAAAGTGTGATTTACAACAACCATATCAAGAAAGTCTTCTTTCAAACTGAACAATATGCACATTGCATCCTCATCCATTGTCAACTTTGTTCACATCAAAACTTTTGGTCTCCGATAATCTACTATCAAGCATTACAAACAAATTCGCACATGAAATAACGTGGTTCAGAAATCTTGCGTTGTAAATTGTGCGGGTCTTAAATACAATTTGACACAGAGTGCCACAAGCTAAATGCTTATCAGCGTACTCATCAAAGGAATACCGATGACGCGCCATGGTACTACTTCGTTCACAGCAGTGGAAGTGTGGGGTCGAGCCTATCTGCACTGTTATACCATTGCATCTCTTTCCATGAACATTTGCAGCTAAACAAACACTTCCAACAATAATCAATTGCCTAAATGCTGAAGATGATTGAATGGCTAACAGAAACAAGTCTGCTACACAAGCTGATACCAGTAATGCCAGTAGTTGTCACAGTGTAGATGGGAGTGCATGAGACTATTGAGCTGTTGGCTCACATTTGATCCCTGCTATAGTCAACTATTTAGTTTTTGTACAGCTCTCTTGTTTGTTTTGAGGAAACCAAATGAAGAATACATCTGCAACACTGCCTCTGGCAGGATGCTTCAATTTGTGTATGCAATGACCTGATTGGTTACCTTTAATACTTAATAACTCTGAAATGATGTGACATATTGAATTTTTTCCTAACAATTATTTCTCAGCCCACCCTCCCCTTCAACACCCTTATAGGCTTTCAGATGGATTCTGAGAACCCTTTATATAAATCTTCACAACAAAATCTCTTTTAATTTAACAATTACATTGTTACAGTTGTTACATTCCATCCTGGATTTTCCATTTCTTGATTTCTCTTTTAATTTACTCTTAAAAGATAGCATATGTTCCTCTTCACACTAACGATACAGGGGGTACCAGGCCACAGGTAACTGATCAATTTATTATTGTTATTATTTAATAAAGAAAACAATATGACAGAATAACTTACCAAATGCTAAGGTGTTAAATATCAGATGCTTATTCATTAACAGTGTAGATGAAACTTTTCAAATCATTGCACTATGACATTATCTTACCTTAACAGTTTCCAAACGGGCCTGTTTATCATGACGGCGTTTTTTGTAGATGTTTTCAATGTCACCTAAGGATACAAGTTCTCCCCTGCAAAAGAAACAATATAATGGTATTTCATTGCAGCCATTAATGTAATGTGATGACTAACATAAACAAGTCATTATCATCAGCATCACATATTTGCACCCACTGCTGGACAAAAGCCACTTCTAGACTAGTCCTTATATTAAGGTCTACAGTGATACTTAAATATTGCCATTCTTACTTTTATTTCATTCGCCCCAAGTCCACAATGTATTTCTTTTCTTCTGGAGTAACGCACTAAAGACAAACATGCTATTCTTCTCAACAAACTGAACTAATATTATGAGAAGGAAAGTTGCCACTCACCATATTGGGATGTTGAGTCGCAGATAGGCACAACAAAAAGATTTTAACACTTAAAGCTTTCAGCCAATGGCCTTTGTCAACAATAGACATATAAGCACACACACACTCACGCAAATGCAACTCACACACATGACTGCAGTCTCAGGCAATTGAAACCACGCTGCTAGCAGCAGCACCAGTGCATTATGGGAGTGGCGACTGGGTGGGGGAAAGAAGGAAGCTGGGGTGAGGAGGAGGAGGGATAGTATGGTGGGGATGGCGAACAGTGAAGTGCTGCAGGTTGGGCAGTGGGTGGTGGGCAGGTGAGAGGTGGGGCTTTTCTCTCAATTTTTCTCCTTTTCCACTACTTACCCCCTCCCCCCAAGTCTCTTCCCAGCCCACCACCCAACCTGCAGCATTTCATTATCTGTCATCCTCACCATACTATCCCTCCCCCTCCCTGCCCCAGCATACTTCTTTTCCCCAACCAGTCTCCACTCCTATCATATGCAATGGTGCTGCTACTCGCAGTGTGGTTTCAGTTACCTGAGACTGAAATCGTGTGTGTGAGTTGTGTGTGTGTGTGTGTGTGTGTGTGTGTGTGTGTGTGTGTGTGTGTGTGTATTGTTGACAAAGGACATTGGCTGAAAGCTTTAAGTGTGAAAATCTTTTTGCTGTGCCTATCTGCGACTCAGCATCTCCGTTATATGGTGAGTGGCAACTTTCCTTCTCATGATATTGTTACATTCCATCCTGGATTTTCCATTATCAAATTGTACTAACGTATGACCTGTCATTTCTGGTGTTGTATCTAAAGTTGCAAGCTATCTCTCTAGCTTTTGTTCATGCTTTCACCTTAAAATAGACCATTATCATCTTGTAATTGTATTTTCTGCATTGTTTTTAGTTTTTGCAACTCTCTGCAGATGTGAGCATGTGGCTGCATAGACTGGGATGATTTCCTTGGAATATACTTTATTTTTATTTTTAGTAATATTTATGCTGTGTTGCCTCAGATTCCTTCAATATAACTAATATTGCTTTTAATTTTCTAGTTAGAATAACACCTACATCTGAATTTTCCTGCCACTTCGTATCTACACAATAAAACACACAACCTCACTGTAATTCTATGTTGTTCTTTTTATCACATTTGAAACAAGTATACACAAATAATAATGATTTTGTCAAGGTGCCCTCTTCTTCACATTTTTTTCCAATTTCAGCTAAATCATTCCTTACACTTTGAGTTCTTAATAAGCTAGATAGTCAAAATGTTCAATTAAAACCACATGCTAAAAACTGCTATAAAGTGTCCAGGAAAATTAGAAGAGCAACAAGAATGTTAAACAATGACACATATTATGAGAGGTGCCAATAAACCCAATGTGGAAAGAAAGAACCAGTAACACTGACTGGCATAAAGTAAATAACAGTAACATTATCATACCAACTGCAAAGAAAATCATTGAGGATCCAATGCAGACTGTTACAATACCTATTGAACACTGAGCAAGTGTAGTCCAAAATTTTATTACAAGCAATGGCATTTCGAAACCTCAACATAAAGTTCTTATTAATGAAAAAGCAATGTTTCTGTATTATGTAACACCACCAGAAGAGAGAAAAAAAAAAAAAAAAAAAAAAAAAAAAAAAAAAAAAAAAAAAAAAAAAAAAATGCTATTTGTAAACTGAAGAACAAAATGACACATGACACTGGTGGTATACCAGTCTGGGATGCTTTCCTCCAAACCTCATTCCTTATTACATATAATCCATGAGAATTCCTATATTCATTCATCTGTGGCATACGAAATGAAATGATGGTGTCAGTGATAGTGGAGTGTGGTGAGTGACAGTCGCATATAGTTATATTCTGAATAATCTGTGTATATACACTGCTTGACAACTGCTAATGACCGGAGATGATGTTGGAGAGAAATAATCACAGGTAACGGTGGACGACATGAAACACAGTACATACATAATAGAGGTGGAGTGATATTTATAACAAAACACCACATGAGAAAGCAGGATAACAGAAATAAAAAGTGTTTTTTACAGGTCAGACTCCCAACATAAAGGTTGATATCGAACTCTTAGTAAGGAATATGTCCTCCTCGGGCAATAATGCAAATTTTGCACCTGTTATTCATGCCAGCTACCAAACTGTTCAAGAGTCCTTGGGGGAAATTGTCCCACTTATCCCTCAAGGCGGTTTTCAGCTCTTGCACAGTTCAAGTTGATGGTGTTTGTTGAGAAACACATTTGCTGAACATCCAGGAGACACACTGTACAGTTTAGGTCTGGGGAGTACGCAGGCCATTCCATACGTGCAATGTCTTCACTTTCCAGTGTGTTTGACACTAAGTAGTCCTGTAAGGGTGGCCACTGTCATCCATAAAAAGAAAGTCAGGACCTATCATATCCCTAAACAGACAAACAAAATCTGGAATAATCTCCCTGTAATAAAGCTGTGTAACAGTACCTTGCAGCAGTGTAAACGTAGGCTTCTGCGGCCGTTGTCACAGTCAATAAAATTCTTCTGGGTTTGAGGCTGCATTGTCTTCTGTAAAATTCCGACGTTTCGGCGAAAATTTACAGAAGACAATGTGGCCTCAAATCCAGAAGAATTTTATTGACTATATCAGCAGTCTTTGGCCACTGTGGATAAAGCCTGCTCACACCATAATGTCTAAACCAAACTGACAACATTCATGAACATTCTGTCATGCGTAATGTGTTCCCCCCTCTCTACACTAACTGGTGGCCAGAAGTACTTGTCACAGTAAAGTAGGTCCACGGAGAACATCCACTGGGACCACAGTTGCTGACCCCAACCAGCATGCCCCCTAGACCAACGATCTCTTTCTTGACCATGGCTTGATTCAGTTGGATGCATTTAACAGGGTTTTGCGCAAACAAATCATCCTGATATAACCAGCACAAAATGGTTGTGGAAGAGACAGATGTACCAGTAGTGGTTGCAAGGTCTCCAGTAATCTGCCTACAAGTGAAAAGTCTGTTCCTTTCCGCCACTAGAGCTACTATCAATCTTCTTGCAGTGTGGTCATCCACCTAAGCAATGGAATGCTTATGCATAGCATTTCCACCTTCAACAGCCTTTTTTGACCATGAAATGACACTTTTAGATACACCAATTACTGTGGATACAGTATTGACACTATGACCGGCTTAGAGCCCAGCAACTGCTCGTGCACGATCATTAGCATTCATGTCCTGCAGACATGTTGCCATACCACAGGGATCATTTCAATAACCTTCATCAAACACGGTACTGCCTGAACAGTCGAATGTATACAGACAGTTCGAGCACAGGCTTCACTGCAGTTAACATGTCCCGCCCTACACATTTCCTTTTACTATCATTGGTCAGGTGGTCCATTGAAATTGTCAGTTGTTCTGAAGCATGTGTCAGTTGCTCCTTAGCAATTATCAAGCGGTGTATATCTGATTATGTCCTTTCCATTACTGGATCCCTGTGTGCAAAAAACAACAAAATGCTGAAACAGTTGAAAATGTAATTCTTCAATTTTGTTTGTCTTTCCTTGTTTTTTCATCAGCTCCCAATGGGTGCACGGAAAATCCTTAAAAAACAGAGAAACAATGAGAGATTTCCTTACTACATGTCTTGTATTCATATTTGCAATGATTTCACTAGCTGTCTTTGGAGTTAATAATTATCTCTGCTGTCAATACTATAACGTGAAATCTCTAAGAACTGCCCCTAATACATACTTGAATTTTACCATTAATTGAAAAACACTAGAATTTCCAAACTGTGTCATTACTCAATGAATTTATAAAAGCCTTGATACGATGTACTTCCTCATACACACAAGTTTAAAATTACTTATTTTTAATAAGAAGTATTCTATAAAAAAAGTAACAACCAGCATATAATAATAAAATCAAATGCTGTTATACTTCTGAGCAGGTGTTTCCTCTTCATTCGGCCTCTTGCGTTTTTTTGAGGGTCCTGAGACTTGCTTCCGCAGGAGCTCAGTATCTATCTGCTTGAAGTCTTCATCAGTTAATATTCTCATTGTACTGATTTCTTTGGCTAAATGTACTTTATCCACCTAAAACAAGGAATCCATGTTGATGACTGAGTTTAGTTAAGCTAACATATGATCTGTTATTGTTACAATGTTATTGCAATGGCACATAAAAGAATTTGAAATTTAAGATAACAACTGTTTAGCAAATGTACGTAATAAGAGATGTAAAAATCATAATACTTCATTGTTATCCTCATCTGCACAGTTTGTATTATTTTCAGAAGGTTCTTCATCAGAGGAATGGTGAACATCAACCCATCCGTCATCATCATCGTCATCCTCATCACCACCATCAGAGTCATCACCCTCACTGTCACTGCCACCTTCACCATCACTTGAATGACCATCTTCATTGTCAGTTGTTTCTGCTTCTTGGAGATCAGCATCCTTTGGAACAAAAACATTCCAATAAAGCCAAAAACGGTGAAAATTTAATTTAAAAGGTTTTGTCTCAAGGCAAAATTGTCATACCTGTGAGTGTTTTTTTACAAGAACTTCTGCACCTGGCACATAATCCTTTGCATCTACTTCACCGTACTGCTTTACCTTTAACTCAATTGAAGCTTCAGTTGGGCGTCCCTGAAAAAGTGGTTTACTTAGACACGCAAATTGTTATACAAAATAAATAATTCATTATAGCAGGAAAGTTCTGACAGATAAATGATCTGGTATATAAAAAATTCGTTACAATAACACAATGCACAGAAAGGAAACAATAAACAAAACATGGGAAGGCAACACTTACATATAGCTGACTGATTAACTACATTTGAAAGGTTGCTTTTCCTCAATTTGTTTGCCTTAGAAACTAACAGACTACACTAAAAGGAGTAGTACAACACATTTGCTAAAAAGGACACATACACACATAGTCTTAAGGAAATATCTATGTTCTAAAAAGAAACTGAAAAAAATGGCAAGTGACTAATAGCCTTTGAAGATAACAATATGTTTGTGTAAGTATTTCCTTTTCACGGCATTTTATACAAATCAACAAAGTAAATCACACTGAAACATACCACCATAAATATAAGGCAAGTAATACTAATAGTAAAATTGCTGATGATGAAAACAGTGATGGAGGGGGGGGGGGGGCAGAAATGTCACAAAATTGAAAAATGAGCAAATGAAGTAAATGGAAGTACAATACACTTCTTGAAAATCACATTAAGTTATAATACAACCAACTGAATGCACATCTCCTTTCCTGTTTTCAGACGTGGGAGAAGATATGGCAATGGCAGAAACTAACAAGATCTTCATCCAAAAATTGAAGAGGAAAATACCTTGAGAAATTTAGGGCAGGTAACCACTCACAGATGGCTCATGACTGGCATATAGGCCAGTATAGGGTGCAACAAAAATGTATTGCCAAACTTTTAGGAAACATTCCTCATATGTAGAGGAAGAAAATAGTCATATGGACTTGGGTTCAGAAACACTTTATTTCCAAGTTAGAGCTCAGTTTCTACAACTCTTCAACAAACTGATCATGGGTATCAACAATGTATGAAACACATCCTCAGGGTTGAATTACCTACTAGCAGAAGTGTACCCGTGCAGGAGAATCAGCTGCTAATAGTGCCTGCACATGCTGTACAAGGTACGGACGCAGAAGGTTCTCAAGTAGCACTCTCCAGACACTCATGTCTTCAATAGTACATGTTGCAGCTAATTGTCTTGTGTTGACACTAGGGTTATCATCAACTGCACAAAAGTAGTTCTTCCTCCAGCTGAGGTATCCTCATCCGTCTAGCCCTCCCCCAGTTGCGAGTAATAGGCTCAAACATCCCAAGATCCTTAAGGCGAAGAACAACTGCTTCAAATATCCTCCCATCAGGACACTTCTCCCGATATGAACACTGAGTGCCACAGCCATTACCATCTGCCAAGTCGACATTAGAGTACACTTTTACTGCACTGTACCAGAAACTGAGTCCTTGATGAATGAGGTTAGTCGCACGCCAACACAAGCAGTGAAGTGAGTCACACATCAACATTATCTGTGTTATATTGGAACAGTCCACGGCAGTGAACATAAAAGGTACAACTTTTTGTACATTATAACCAAATGTAACCAAGAGCATATTTTGAACATGTATGGAAACATTTCATGTAATGCTGTTACAGTGTTTCTGTGTGGTTAATGTGATTACCACGAAGTAGAAAATAAGTCCTAACATGGAAATAAAGGTTTCAGGACCCATGTAACACATTTTATTTCTCTATGTGTGAGGAATGTTTGCCGAAAGTTTGGCTATACCTTTTTTTACATCCTATTTACAGGCATGCAGATAATAACTTTTGGCTTTTGAACTACTGTTCATCCATAAAGTTTGAGTGGGTGTTGAAAAAAAAAATTCAAAGGCATTGCATCTATTGCTATTCTTGAGGTCTTGTTGCTCGTTATTTTAATTTCAAAATTGTTAATAATGATACCTTCAGTCATGGTAACAGTTGGTTTATTGTTACTGTTGTAAGAGCTCATAGTAGTGCTCCTGCCATTGCTAGGTTGGAGAGATTTGATTCACGTAATGTGATTGCTTATTGCACGTATCACATTGGTGACAACATTTACAACCCTTAAACCAAATAAACCCACCTTCCCTACTCCCTACCCTGTGTCTGCTATGAGCTCATGGAGTCATGGCCTTATCAGATTAGTAATAAGACCTGCCAAAACATTTATGTGCAACGTCACCAATGTTGTAGGCGCGGTAAGCAGTCACATTAGGTGAATCAAAAGTCTCCAACCCAGCAGCAGCAGCAGCACATGCACTCCTTGTGGCTAGATTATGCATATACAACACAGAGCTGCATGATGTAGCACGGCTCCCATGAAGACTCACAAGTGTGATTCTAGAGTTGGCCTTCATTTTACAGGACTCCTTGGGCGTAAACATGGTGAATGCAGAAGAGATAATGCAATGTTTGCAGTTAGATTAGGAACTGTGTGCTATATAAGGGAGCCCCTTTGGGGAATTGATTTACATGGCTGTTGCAGATGCAACTGCACTGAATTGAGCTACTGTGCCATGCCGCACTGCACCGTCAACAAACACCACCACAACTGAAAGGAGTTGCATCTACTTCTATTCTTGATGGGCCTTGTCTCTTTGCTGGCTGCAATTTTAATTTCAGTATTGTTAATAATGGTACCTTCACTCCTGGTAATGGTTGGTTTATTGTTGGTGTTGTAAGAACTCACAGTAGTGCTCCTGCTGCTGCTGGGTTGGAGAGTTTTGATTCATGTAATGTGATTGCTTGTCGCACCTACCACATTGGTGACTTGTGGTTGCATTCGTAAATTCAATGAATGAGACTGCATGAAAGCATGGAATTCATTTGCTGGAAATTTTTGGGAAAACATGAAGCTGAAAATGATGTTGAACTGGTCAACAAGATGCTTAACAGTTTCAAACCACTTGGGTGGAACCTGAGTATTAAGGTACACTATCTACACAGCCACTTAGATTGTTTTCCTGAAAATTTGAGACACTCCAGTGGGGAACAATGTTTAAAATTTTACCACAGTATTAAAACTATATAGGACAACTACCAAGGAATATGGGATCCAGACAAGATGGCAGATTACAACTGATGTTTAAAAAGGGGCTGTTCCAAACACGTTCAAGAATGTCACGGAAAAGGAGCTTCTGAACTGTACAGTAGGTTATTAGTTTGACTGATGATTTGTTCCTTTATTTTTCTTATCATACTATTTGTATAACATAACAATAAAAATTTCATGTAGTTTTTTATTTGATTGGAATATTTAACCTAAGATAGCGTAATGTAGGAATTTGAGCTCTTAGGAAAAACTAATGCTATATTTGAATTCAGGGCATCATGAATTTATGAAATCAGCACAAAAACAACTGTTGGCCTGTGCAATGCTTCACACACATTCACAATCTACGAACTTAAATACAAGGTATGACTGTGCAACACACTCACACATACTTCTCTTACTCCACACAAGCATATACTGAATGAATCACTGTTGTTGACTGATTAAACCATCTGTACAAACAGCAGTTTAAAAATTCACATTTCAAACGCAAGAACATGAATAATAACTCTAATAGCACCTTAATTATGTTTCTAAAACACTGCCAATTATTTCTCAAAGTAAAATGATGGAAGACATGAACATACTCGGTCTTTCTTATGAAGCATCTTGGGCATTGAAACACGGAATAGCTGTATGAGAGATCTAGCAGCCATCATGACACTGCGGTCTCTATAGTGTTTATACTGTGCTAAGTCACGCAAAAGATCCTCGTTCATCACCAATGGACACCGAGCACAAATTTCACGGACTGCATTCAATCTATAGCAAAAAAACTGGTTTCATTAAAAATGCTGGGATGGAATGTAATATGAAATTTGTAGATCTTACATTATCTTCTATTAACATAAAACACTATAACAATGTCAACATAACTAGAGACACAAAAGTAGCTCAGATCTAACAAGTATGAAATAATATCTCTACCATGTCATTAGAGTGAGATTAGAATTATTATAGCAAGATAAAAGAGAGTCATGAAAAGCTTTATCGTAATTGTCACACCTGGATTTAAGCCACACTTCTGAACTAAGTTTTTTTCATTTAATTTTGAGAAAAATATCTGAGGTGGAAACAACTTCACATAGAACTTCACTAAGTTAAACATGTAAACATATTTCCTACAAGTTCATATAGACCTTTGCAGCTATAAAATGAGAATACTCCTTCCAACACTCTTAGTGCCAAAAATATTTTTAAAGTTTTTTTGATTCTTTTTAGTTATAATGACTTGAACAGAAGACTGCACTGAAGAGCCATCTACTACACTCCTGGAAATGGAAAAAAGAACACATTGACACCGGTGTGTCAGACCTACCATACTTGCTCCGGACACTGCGAGAGGGCTGTACAAGCAATGATCACACGCACGGCACAGCGGACACACCAGGAACCGCGGTGTTGGCCGTCGAATGGCGCTAGCTGCGCAGCATTTGTGCACCGCCGCCGTCAGTGTCAGCCAGTTTGCCGTGGCATACGGAGCTCCATCGCAGTCTTTAACACTGGTAGCATGCCGCGACAGCGTGGACGTGAACCGTATGTGCAGTTGACGGACTTTGGGCGAGGGCGTATAGTGGGCATGCGGGAGGCCGGGTGGACGTACCGCCGAATTGCTCAACATGTGGGGCGTGAGGTCTCCACAGTACATCGATGTTGTCGCCAGTGGTCGGCGGAAGGTGCACGTGCCCGTCGACCTGGGACCGGACCGCAGCGACGCACGGATGCACGCCAAGACCGTAGGATCTTACGCAGTGCCGTAGGGGACCGCACCGCCACTTCCCAGCAAATTAGGGACACTGTTGCTCCTGGGGTATCGGCGAGGACCATTTGCAACCGTCTCCATGAAGCTGGGCTACGGTCCCGCACACCGTTAGGCCGTCTTCCGCTCACGCCCCAACATCGTGCAGCCCGCCTCCAGTGGTGTCGCGACAGGCGTGAATGGAGGGACGAATGGAGACGTGTCGTCTTCAGCGATGAGAGTCGCTTCTGCCTTGGTGCCAATGATGGTCGTATGCGTGTTTGGCGCCGTGCAGGTGAGCGCCACAATCAGGACTGCATACGACCGAGGCACACAGGGCCAACACCCGGCATCATGGTGTGGGGAGCGATCTCCTACACTGGCCGTACACCACTGGTGATCGTCGAGGGGACACTGAATAGTGCATGGTACATCCAAACCGTCATCGAACCCATCGTTCTACCATTCCTAGACCGGCAAGGGAACTTGCTGTTCCAACAGGACAATGCACGTCTGCATGTATCCCATGCCACCCAACGTGCTCTAGAAGGTGTAAGTTAACTACCCTGGCCAGCAAGATCTCCAGATCTGTCCCCCATTGAGCATGTTTGGGACTGGATGAAGCGTCGTCTCATGCGGTCTGCACGTCCAGCACGAACGCTGGTCCAACTGAGGCGCCAGGTGGAAATGGCATGGCAAGCCGTTCCACAGGACTACATCCAGCATCTCTACGATCGTCTCCATGGGAGAATAGCAGCCTGCATTGCTGCGAAAGGTGGATATACACTGTACTAGTGCCGACATTGTGCATGCTCTGTTGCCTGTGTCTATGTGCCTGTGGTTCTGTCAGTGTGATCATGTGATGTATCTGACCCCAGGAATGTGTCAATAAAGTTTCCCCTTCCTGGGACAATGAATTCACGGTGTTCTTATTTCAATTTCCAGGAGTGTATTGTCACATTTCATCTTACCCACCCTAAACACACAACTATTGCTGGTTACTGTGCTCACATGGGAAGAATTTCACCTCTTGGTAACAAATGCCTGTATACAACCTCTAGGGGGCATACCCTGGGCAACACTATAACATGGCACAGTTATAAAAAGTCAACACAACTACACTACAACTGTGATCAGACACACTAACATCTCCCAATCCATAAAAAGGCAAATAGAGCAAACACGTGATTTTAACATGATGAGACTGAATGTACATCACTTCAACATAGAGGATTATATGAGGGCAAAGGAAGAAACTTCTGAAAAAAAATTTTACCAGAGAAAGAGTAAGCATTACATTCTTGAAGAGATTAACTGACTGATGATACAATCATTCAACTCAAAATACCAGGATTTACTAAATTTGGCTACACTGGCCATGACAAACATGGTATGGTCACTAGGTGAAAAATGAACTAGGGAATTTAGACACAAATATGACACTAGCAGGACATGCAATTGATATAAAAGTGGGAGAGCTGATGCTTTATAGAGTCTATACACCTCCATCACAAAAATGGCCCATAGATATTTGAACCAAAGCTAACCATACAGCACATAAACACCAGTTATTTTAAGTCTCGACACTCCAGATGGGTCCACCTGAGGTCCACAGCTGAAGTCATTGGACTGAATGACGGGGCACAAAGTCAGGACCTACATCTCCTGTTTGACACCAAGTACACAACGATCTTCAAATCAAAGGCGTAAAGCATAATGTCAACATCTGACATCACTTTGTCACATGCAGAGCAACAGGCACACTTGTGCATTCTACAATAGGTGTACTCGAGGTGTTCCCATGGAGAAAGCACTTCCTGGTAATTGTAGAGGCTGGACTATCAATCTTAATCATAAAATGCACCCCAATCCCATGCTAAAACTGGAGGAAAGCTGACTGGAATAAATGTCAATCCTACATCGAGAATACAATAAATAACCGAATAACTACAAAATATTCACAAACCTGATACATAAAATGGCCCTAAAAGATATTCCTCATGGGTTGAGGAAAGAATACACTCCCTGCTGAATGACAGGGGGTGAAACACTAATGGTGCAATTTAAGATGAGCAGAGACTGCAGAACAATTGGTCAATACCATGAACAAAGAATGCAAGAGCAGATGGAAGGAGGCAACAGAAAGTCTAGATTTTACCCATTCCAACAGGAAGAGCTGGGGCCTACGGCAGAAATTAGGCAGTGCCAAGGCACCTCACAGGTCATCTCTTGCTCCTAGTCCATGTGATATTGTGACTGCCCTGAAACATATCTCCAAAATGCAACTAAAGAAACCTGAAAAGAAAGAGATTTTCAGAAACTTGAACATTACTTAAAAATCCAGCCAATGTGGATATGTGAATGAAATGGAAAGACAAGAGATTACCTACGCCTCGAAGCTAATGGAGACAGGAAAAGCAGCCTGATCTGATGAGATATTACCAGAATTCTTGAAAGAACTGGGAATTTTAGGAAGGAGGATGTTGGCCAAACTCTGCCCTGATTAGACTGGGTACACTCCCTAAGATCTGGAAAGAAGCCGGAGTCATTGAAATTCTGAAACCTGGAGTAACTAGAAATAACGTTAATAAATTCAGACTGATACCCCTGCTATGTAACTACTTATGAACTATTTGAAGGAATTTTAATGACTAGATTAACGTCATACATCAAGGCCAATCTTTCTGCATACCAAAGCAGGAAGAAACTTGCAATTAAGTGCTGTCTCTCACAATCTATACTGAGAAAGGTTTCCAAAATAAGATTAAAACTGCCCTTGTCCTTTTAGATCTTACATCAGCCTATGATATACATTTATAGACTTACAAGTTACTCAAATACAAGTTAAGAGAAGAGCGTCATTCTGAATAATGGCCTGTTACAGGATTTGGCACTAGCACCCTTTCTTTTTAATCTATATTTTGCTGACATGCCAGACACCAACTGCATATGCTGAGGACCTGACCATCGCTTGTCACAGGAAATGACCTCAGCAAAATACTGAAAGCAGACCTGTAAGAACTGAACACCTACTACTCCACGTGATCTGTTATGCTGTCCAATCGAAACTGGCTGGAAGGATCTGGGGTTGTAGAACAAGCACATCGAGGACTTCAGTGTGACTGAATACTGTTTGCCAGTCTGGATGAGGAGCGCACACACAGTTAAAGTGGATGTGCCACTGATGGTGACAATGTGGATAATTTCTGGAACACTCAGGGCCACCCCATGTGCCTAGCTCCCTGCCCTGGCAAAAATAGAGCCCCCTCAAATTAGGTGATCCAGTTAGCTAGAAGAGCATACAGAAAAATCCAAGACAACCCGGAGCTCCCTATATACCACGACATAGTACCTACAAACAGACTTAAATCCAAGACACATTTATCGAAAATTGATAAAGAACTGAAAGGCTTTGACTCGAAGGTAGTGTGGAAAGAATCATGGGCTGTAAGTGGACATAAGAACGTAATAAGAACCATAATTTGGTGGACGGCCTCAACAAGTAGACCAACAGATTCAACCTCTCCAGGAAACTGTGGAAAACTTTGAAACATGCCAAACAAGTGTAGGTAGATGCAAACAATTGATGAACAAGTTGGACCTATCGAAAGTCCTGAATGTGGGTGTGGTGAAATCCAATAAACTGACCATGTACCTGTATTTGAAGTGCATGGTTATGAAGGCAAATGAAGGACATACACAGGTACTCCCCTCAGCACAAGAATATCTGTAATATTGTATAGCATTGAAAAGAATATATGTAAAGAGTGTTATAATTCAGGATAGAGCTGTAAGAACATTATAGTTAATGCATTATGTGATGATTGCCTTTGTAAAAGCTGGGCAAGTGGCACCTCCAATCCACTGTCCACATATCAAGGACACAAACCATTTCTCAAGCATCTCACCCCATTACTACACAGATCCCTGCTTATCATTGTCTGCAACACCTCTGTTTACAACATCATCATCCTTGCACATGATTTTGTCATTGTCAAGCACTACTTCTCCCTTGAAAGAGATAAGTTTCCCACACAAGCTGTTTTTCAGTCTCATTTTGCTTTTATTTTGCATGCTACACTATTTCAGCTTCGCAGCCATTCTCAAGCAACTACACATGCCAGGAAGTACAGAACAACCTCTGGTTATTCACTAGAAGAAAATCAGATTACAAACAGAATAAAAAGAGCATTTACAATATTTAACTCTGTCTTTAAGAATAATGATGGGGATCTGTACATTATATTACTTCATTTTATGATTGTAAACTGTACTGTTACATAACAGTGTGTTATTGGAATAACTTATATTTTGATAGTATCCTTTATGATCCTTGTACGCACAATAAAGAGAAAATAATTCTTCTTTCCTTACCTTCCTAACATTCATGTTAATATCCTAGATAACATAGATCACACATAGAGTCTACATGTCCATACAAGTTGTTTGTCATGTTATGTGTCTGCACGTAGTTCTGTGCACACAATAGTAAACAACTTAGTTGTGCATTATTTTTTGCATGGAACAAAATATCATGGCTACAGCTCTCAAGCCTAATAATGTGGTAAACCATTTTATTATATGACATTTTAAACTATTACATACTTGCTGTTTTTACCTGCACTTACATACTGTTTAATTTTTATTTCACTTTATTGTATATCAGGCCAACCATAGACTGGCCATGAAATTATGTCACTGTAATCCAAAATGTAAGTTATTAATGCTTTAAAAATTGAAAGTGCCCTTTTTATTCTGTTTTTAATATGATTTTATTGCAGTGACTATAAGCAATGGTTAATTTGTGGTTTGTATTCTGTGTTTTCTAATATGTATTGATTTACTTGAGAATGGCTATTAAGCTGAAACGTAGTATACAAAGTCAAAACAAACTGGAAAACAGTCAATTCAGCAAACATATTCCTTTTAAAAAAACCTATCACTGCTGTGGAGGTTGTTGCAATTAAACTATCTCTCCAAATACCCTGCAAACACCAAGTCCACCACCTCACTCACTCATTCCTTAAACACCCAATCCAATACAACATTATCCACAACTACTACTTAGTCAGGTCGAAGATATACAAACATAACTGCAGTACCACTATGGACATTCATATGACACCTCATAAGGCAACCTGTTTAAGGGCCTCTACATTACACAAAACCTTCCTAGCCACTCAAGAACCTCTGGTCTCATTCAGATTCACTCATGATACTGTCACGGACTGGATACAGGGTCAGTACACTATCCTCATTCCTCCACAACCTCAACATGTTCCTCCTATAGGCTTCATTTACTCCCCCTTAACCTTGCGTACCACCTTTGTGGATGATGACCACCTCCCTGTTAGTTCCATAAAAACATCTGTTCATACCAGGTTCACCCACAATTAATGGTACCCTTCTTTTGATATGGTCAATTTTGATAGCCACCATCAACAGTACCCTCTTTTGGGCAGTTATCATCCTTCAAACCCTTTATCTTCCTGGCTTTAATCTCCTCTAGTCCCTGTCACACACTCACCTCCATCCCCATCCCTAACCTCCCACTTGGTCCGTTTAAACTGAAGTCATATTTTCCCGTTCTGTCCCTTTAAACTAAAGTCACATTTTCCCCTGTTCTATCTCCCTGTATCCCCCCACTGCCACTCAAAACTTCACCTCAAAATACCAACACTTATTCCTGTGCCAGGATTGCTCACCTGTGCTCTATTCCTATCCCAGTCTCATGCAGCCTCTTCTTCTTAGCCATCAACCACACTTCACTCCCTGACACCAGCTGCCTATGTTTTGTATTAGTTTGCTCCTCTACTAACACAAAGAATTCACGCTTTTTACCATAAGTAAATTTACCCCCCCCCCCCCCCCCCAACAGCTGTACAATAATATAGTTAATTTAGTTTAGTGGTTGCAATGTAACATTATTCTTTACTATTCTTTTTTCATTCATGCTTCTTTTGATATCAATTACGCATGCACTTGAGCAAAAGTATATATTTGCTGCCAGATCATTTCTACTTATCACAAAATGAATTAATATTTTTTTAGCTCTCTCTTATTCTGGTAGGTGTTGTTTTGAGTGAACATAAGTCAGGTATGTGTACACAAGTTATCTGATTTCATTCAAAATACATGGCGAGTTCTTAAAATATTTGTGTTGTCTGCAGTATTTTGAGTATTACACTTTAACATTATCTATGTTTGAAAAATACCTAGGATCCTTGAAAAATAACAATTACAGCTCAGCAGCAAAGATCCCACATAGGAGGAGAAGAAGCAATTTCTTAAATATTATAACTGCCTCTATTCGGCCCTCAACCCTGACCAACGTAATATCGAACTACTTCTCGATGGTTGTCAAGCTCTAATGTACTAGTCTTTACTACTTCATTTATTTCAGTCATCCCCTCTTTAGTTTTATGTACTGACCCTTTACTTGCTGCACTCAATATGTCCAGCAAACTAAGATGCTCCAAATTCCACATTGTTGCTCACAGCCTTAACTATTCAATGTGCCACAATCTCCGAGTTTTCATTGTCTGCTTCCACTTCACCAAAATCTTGTTCAACAGTCTTCCAATCTATACTTCAATTTAAATGATCACTTATCTATCCCAACAGTCAGGTTTTTTTTTCAAATCATTTACTTCAGCTCCTATCTGCTAATTCATGCTAACCATAAGTTGTTCATGTTACTCATTTGTTACTGCTATTGTTCCAATGAGTGGATGCTCAAAGACCAGAGTCTCACTGTCCTAAACTATTGTCATGGTTAACATTTGGAATTTTTTTACAGTGGATTTCTTTGAGGAAAACTTTCTGAGAATGTTTGTTTGCAGCACAGCCTTTTATGCTAGTGACACTTGGACTGTGGGAAAATCTGAACATAATGGAATTAAAGCATTTGAGTTGTGATGCTACAGAAGAATGATGAAAATTAGGTGGACTGATAAGATAAGAAATGAGGTTCTCCACAGAATCAGCAAGGAAAGGAGTATATGGGGAACAATGACAAGAAAAAGGTCAGACTGATAGGACATCTGCTAAGACATCTGGGAATAACTTCCATGGTACTAGAGTGCATTGCAGAGGGTAAAAACTGTAGAGGAAGACAGAAGCTGGAATACATCCAACAAATAATTAATAATATAGGTTGCAGTTGTTACTGTGAGACAAAACAGTGGCAACAGAAAAAATTTATGAGACGCTGCATCAAACAAGTCAGAAAACATGTGGGATGGTGAAATTATTAATATTTAAACATAACCAACCAAATCATCCAAAACACTTACAGTATCAGCTAAATGTAAACACTACAAAGTAAATACTTCCCAAAAGACTGCTAAAATTTGAATTTTCACTTGTTGCACTACCAGCACCACGAATATACTCAACATCAAGTGCAGCTGAAGCAGCCCTATACCTAGTCCATGGACAATCATCCACCTAACAATGTAAATGGGCAGACCCACCATTTATGCCCTTTGTAATCAGCTCACCACAGCCTTTGGCATCAGGTGCGGCGATAGGAGTGGTGATAGAAGCAGTAGTAACTTCTGCCCTTGAAAGCTACAGGTTGCAGCATGCGAGATCATCTGATAATACCGCTTTAACAGACGAGTCACCTTCTTCTCAGCCATTGAAACTGGATAATATTAAGAAGCAAGCCCCTTCCTGGCCAAGAAAGAGCCCTCTGTAAAGCGACCTACAACAGCTACTGTAAGCTCAATGTCCTCTCGGTGTTGCATACAACACTTGCAAGCTAGGGGCTGCAGTCATTTCAATTTCTTTGGGACAGGTGTTCTATAAGCATACTCCATCAACTGAAGGAAGATGGTATCAATCTTGGAGTCTTTCTGGACACATGCCAAATCCTGTCCCCTCCTAATGAAAAATTTTGACATACGCCAATTCCTTTTCCTCAAATTCCTTCTTATTATTATCTGATCCAATTAATATCTTCTTGCAATGGCAGCTTTTATTTCATCTTCAATTTGCTTTCAGCAGAGATTTTTCTATATTCATAACTGAATTATAATTTCCTTAGTTTGAGACACTGTCTACAACGGTTGCTACATATATTTTTTTCCAATTAGAATTTCCTGAGGTTATTTAATATATTTCCACTAATTTTGCAGTCACAGAGCAAAGCTAGCACTTCTCCCTTCTTAAATTTCTATGGCTCTTCTGCATACATTATGTTTTTAATCATTAACAAAAAAAAATCTCCTCCCCCCCCCCACTCTTTCCCTCCTCCTTTCACACCCTCCTCTCTCAACGCCCTCCCCCGCCTTTTTAGTGTCACTGGAAGCACTTTTCTTCCATGCCCGAAAGGAAATAATTTGACATAGACTTGATAACACATTGTTCACAGTCTGTTACTAATATGAAATTGGCTATCACACAGTTCATTCCCCCTCCTTTCTACAAATGTCAATATCTTTGCCACCTTAAAGTACTCTAGTATTTTTAGGAAAGTCCTGTTATGTTGGTATCATTGGTGAGGGGCCAGTTCTTTATTTTGGGCAATGTCTTTTTTTCAGTAAGTTGCAAGTCTGTATACAGAGTCATCTGCCCCTGTCCACTTCAATCTTCTATCGGTGTCAGACCAAAGATTTTCAGAATGTGTGTGTGTGTGTGTGATTTTTTTTAACCAAACCAGGTAGTGGTTGGCACCCAGGGTTACCTACTTGCCAAGCATAGAGTTTCAGGTCGGGCTGTTCATACCCATAATTTAAAAATCACTCACATGAATTAAACTCTGCTTATGGAAGCAGAAATTTTGTCCCCTCTGAGAGGAATCAATACTAGAAAACAATCAGACTGAGGCCATGTATCAAAGCACAGTTCATTTCAGTTTCTATTGTTCAGTGAATGAAAGACTATAATCACCAAGAAATCAGTCAGTTAAAAAAGAAAGAAAGAAAGAAAGAAAGAAAGAAAGAAAGAAATCCTCTCAGAAAAACTGCTTGTACTTCAAAGTGATCTCTCCCCCTCCACCACGGGACACGGGCAAACTCTCTTTAGTATATCCCTCATTACTGCATTTTCCCACATAGTATGTAAAGTCAAACGGCAACCATGATGCCATTTACAAAATTTTACCTGACTGTGAATCACAGTTATGAGTAGTTAATCTTAGTTTTTTATTGAGATTTCTTGAATTAATTACTTCGCAAGGTCATAAGAACATTTAGATTTCCATACACACATTTCACTACTGTGGTACGAGGTCCACTGGTAAAATATAAATGAAAAATATTCTCACCTAAACTGCGCATTTTGATTAAAAATACAGATCTTGATGAGATATTTCCTCATATTCAAAGTTCGCTGCCAGGCCATTAAGAGTGCTGCTGTTCTGTGCTTTCACAACTCCCACAATATGCTGAAGTTAAGCCACTGTTTAAGAAGGGAGATAAAAAAAATAGCATCAAATTTCCGTCCAATTACACTTTTGCCAGCATTCTCAAAAATTTTAGAAAAAGTAATGCACAATCGGCTTTATAACCACCTTATCTCAAATAACATACTGTCAAAGTCGCAGTTCAGATTTCTAAAGGGTTCTGATATTGAGAAGGCTATCTACACTTACAGTGAAAATGTGCTTAATTCATTAGACAAAAAATTGCAGGCAACTGGTATATTTTGTGATCTGTCAAAGGCATTTGACTGTGTAAATCACAATATCCTTTTAAGTAAATTAGAATATTATGGTGTAAGAGGAAATGCTGCAAAATGGTTCAAATCTTATATCTCTGGCAGGAAACAAAGGGTGTTATTAGGAAAGAGGCATGTATCAAGCTATCAGGCATCATCCAACTGGGAACTAATTACATGTGGGGTCCCACAAGGATCCATTTTAGGGCCCTTACTTTTTCTTGTGTATATCAATGACCTTTCATCAGTAACATTATCAGATGCCAAGTTCGTGTTGTTTGCCTATGATACAAACATTTGCAATAAATAGCAAATCAAGTGTAGTCTTAGAAAGATCAGCTAATAAAATATTTGTGGACATTAATCACTGGTTCCTAGCCAATTCTTTGTCACTAAACTTTGAAAAAACACACTACATGCAGTTCTGAACTTGTAAGGGGTGTCCCACGAGTATATTCCTAACACACTATGACAAGCAGATAGAAGAAGTGGACAGTGTTAAATTCTTGGGCTTACAGCATCTTAACAAATCTCTATTTGCAATGCGAATTGTGTCAGACATAGGGGATATAAAAATGAAAAAGCTGGCATACTATGCTTACTTTCATTCCTTAATGTCATATGGGATTATTTTTTGGGGTAATTCATCAAGCCAAGCTAAAGTTTTCCAGGCACAAAAACGTGCAGTAAGAGTTATATGTGGTGTGAACTCAAGAACATCCTGCAGAGGCCTGTTTAGGGAACTAGGGATACTAACTACTGCTTCCCAATATATTTATTCCTTAATGTTTGTTTCAGTTGTAAATATTTGTCGTGTATTATTGTTTTTCTGACATGTTCCACACCCTGGAGGACCTCCTCATTATGGATCAATTGGAATGAAAGTAAATCAAATCTAATCTAATCTAATCTAAACAACTCTCAGTTGCAGTGGTCAAACACTAACAATGCCAACAAATTTGAATGCCCTAAGCAGGGATGGACAATGTAAAAACGGGAGGGACAATGTAAAAACAAGGTGTTTTAACATGCATTTAATGCAGTTGAGACTAGGACTTCCAAAGTGGATGTTTGACCATTGAAACTTTTGCCATTTAAGAGTTCTGGGAGGGTGAAAACACAGAACACCAAAAAATAAGCAGTGCAAGACCCATGTTATGGAAGGAGGACCTAAGAACTCAGCTATGTTTTCAGTCTAGTGCCTGTGCCTGCCAATCTCTCCAGTATATGGTGAGTATCTACCTTCATTTCTTGTATTCCAACCAGAACATTCCAATGTAATATGAAATTTAATTGCATGTCTGGCACTGAACTTTGGTATAAGAAAATATGGTACGAAAACACTTATTTTCAATCAAAATATGCAATTTAGATGACAATGTTCTTCATTTATAATTTATGGATGGGCCTCGTAGCCCAGTAGTAAAGTGCGTGTCTGGAAACCAAAAGGTTCTTGTGACTTTGCAGAGTAATTTATTCAAGAAATCTAAAACACAGATTAACTTCTCGTAGCTCACGTTCACAGTCATGTAAAATTTTGTAATCATCATGGTTGCCTTTTGACTGTAAGATTATTTCTTTGTAAAACCTAATATTGCAGTTTTGATTATGTGGCCATTATCACATCAAAATAATTGCACCATAGCACATGCCAGAATCTAAAAATTATATGACATGACACAAAGTGGGTTTATCACATTGTGTTCCTGATTATGACTTCTTGTGTGTCTTGCACTCTCTGAACTGCATTGTGAATATGCTGCTCATACTATGATTTATTTTTGCATTCACCCATTACATTGTGTGGAGTAACTGATTCCTTTTTTGT
Organism: Schistocerca cancellata; assembly: GCF_023864275.1. Lineage (NCBI taxonomy): Eukaryota > Metazoa > Arthropoda > Insecta > Orthoptera > Acrididae > Schistocerca > Schistocerca cancellata. The sequence continues at coordinate 762,501,009 of NC_064626.1, read as the reverse complement.
TTTAGTTTCATATAAAACAAAAGCTTGTTTCACTGCATAGTGTCCTGCACGTTCATGTGCATTTGTTTCTGCTTTTGAATCTATGTGTAAACTGCTCAGTTTAAATCATTGTTAAGTATACCCATTTTCAGTACATCCTCACTTTTAATGGAGAACACCATGTTAGCAGTTTTTGAAGAACTGGTATTCAACTTTATTACATCTCGTCCTGGAATGAGTGTGTATTTCAGTGTTGAATGGTTTGCCTGCCACTTGTCTTAGTGACTAAGGCAGTTTTCTTTGCAAATGCTAAAAATGCACCAATAATTACACAAATATGTTCACACACACAGATACTATAAACAATAGATGTTAGTAGAAATAAATGTACTGCTACCATCCTCCCACTCCAATGAAAATTTAGAAGCAAATAATAAACACACTAACACTTTCATCATTGGAGCCATTAGTGAATTCTATATAGCCTGAATATCCTAAGCGCAATAACATTCAGTGCAGTGGAAGTGCTTTTACACTATACTACACCATATCATGTACAAATATACACACAAATGTATAATATTTTGGCAGTACAATACGAGGGCTATCCAGAAAGTAGGGAACGTTTCCGTCTGACGCCGCTACGCATGCGCCGATCGCGTATATTTTTGGTATGTGGATGCTCAGCAACTCAGTCAGCATCCATCTGTGACAATGGGAACGTCTCAGCGCATTTGGTTTTTTCGATATTCGAATTTGAAATGTGCGCTGCAATTGAAAATCCCGCCAGTTGTGAGGTGCGGACTGTGATACGGTTTTTGTTGGCAAGAAACCTAAAACCTATAGAAATTTATCATGAATTGTGCGAAGTGTACGGAAACAATGTAATGAGTGAATGTTCCATCCGGAAATGGTGCATTTCCTTTAAAAATGGCCAAACCAACATTCATGGTGAAGAGAAGAGTGGACGCCCGAGTATTGTGACTGACGATCTTGCCACTAAAGTTGATGAAACGATTCGTGAAAACCGTCACTTCTCAATAACGGAGCTTTTGCTTTCTTTTCCACAAGTTTCATGGACTTTGTTGTTTGAAATAGTAACTAAAAAGTTAGCTACCACAAATTTTGTGCACGATGGGTGCCCAAAATGCTTACAGAGCACCATAAAGAACAGCAAATAGGGGCAACGTTGACATTTCTGCAGGCCTACCACAAACATGGTGATTCTTTACTGGATCGAATCGTGACCGGTGACGAGACGTGGGTGAATCACGTCAATTGAGATACAAAATTACAGTACATGGAGTGGAGGCACACAAGGTCCCCCCAAAAACCAAGAAAATGTTTGCAAACCTTGTCAGCAAGGAAGTTGATAGGGACAGTGTTCTGGGATAGGCAAAGTGTGCTCCTAACTGATTTTCTCGAACGTGGAGCAACCATAAATTCTGCCCAGTACTGTCAAACTTTGCACAGCTTTAGAAGAGCAGTTCAAAACAAACGCTGAGGAAATCTGACGTCCAAAATCTTGTTTTTGCATGACAATGCCCAACTTCATTTGGCAAACCACACTAAAGAACTCATTAATTCATTCAAATGGGAAATTTTCCCTCATCCGCCCTACAGCCCCGATCTCCCACCAAGCGACTTCCACTGGTTTCCCAAGATGAAGAACTGGCTTGCAATGCAGCGCTGTATTTCAAATCTTGTCCACCGGTATGATACGTGCCTCACTGAGTTTGGTGACTGTGGAAAAGTAGTATGTCAGTCGCTCTTTCAGATGTATATAATAAAATGTATATCTTGTGCTTAGTTTTTTTTTTAATACCAAAATGTTCCCTACTTTCTGAATAGCCCTTGTAGTACCTGACAAAATCACTACATACTTTGTCTCTGATACAAAAAAGGATAATCACTGGCAAGAAGCAACACCATTCAAAGCAGAAATATATGCTCATTGCATGACAAGATGTAATAAAGTTGAATGCCAATTCTGTCAGAAGTCACTACGATTGAGTTCTTCACCAAATGCAAGAAAGTATGAAAAACGGATGTGAACAAAAATAAAGTAAGATGCAGCAATATACTCTCAAGACATTTAAATCAAGCAGATCAGGCATGAAATAGTACACATGAATAAATGTCCACAGAATACTATGTGATGAACCCAGCTTCTGTTTTATATGAAACAAAAACAAATAATGAATCATTTACTCCTCCCAATACTGTGGAAGTGAGCAAAACTTAAGCTTAATATGAGCAACATATCCAAAATGCAGTTCAAACGGTGCACAACACACATGAAGCTGTAATCTAAAACAGAATTCTAAGAAACCAGCTTCTTTTTTTAACAAAGCCAATTCAAATATGGAAGACTTTAAACTACCCAATATGAAACTCAGATGACAGATTGATGAACTCTAAGCACTCCATGTGGCCTGACAGTGAAATGAGCTTGTGTTACAAGAAGTCCCTACAGGAGTTTCGCCCTGCTAGGTAGGAATAGGACACTTTGCGGCTGCAAGGTGAGTAAACATGCAAGGAGACAGTGTTGTTCAGTGTTGGCAACTATGCATATTGTACAAATCGTTTGCTATTGGATAGATAAAAAATCTACTCACCAAGCAGTAGCAGAACACTCATATAAACGGTATTACATATGCAAGCTTTTGAAGCCAGTGGCGCCTTCTTCCAGCAGAAGCGTTAAAGGGGAAGGAAGAGGGCTGAAGGAAAAGGACTGGTAAGGTTTAAGAAAAAGGGTAGAGTTCAGAAAAGTCAGCCAGAACCCTCAGTCAGGGGACACTTACCGGATGGGATGAGAAGGAAAAATTGATTAATTTTGTTGCTATATTAGAACATTTGTTATGTTGGAAATGAAGCACAGCAGTAGTTCATATAGATTGGTAGCAGCTCCAATGAATTCCAACTTCTACCAAAAAGTACTGACTGGACTCAGGGGCAAAGTTGTAGTAGCCAAACGATAAATCGAATATTTATTAGCATGTAACATCTTTAGTGTCTGACTGACTTTCACTCCAAGTCTTTTTTATGTCAAATGGTGTACCAATAAGTCATTCACAAGACAGTGAGGCAGTTAATAAACCATTAAAAGTGGAATCTTATTTAGGAAGTGGGCAAAAATTCACATATGTAGTGTGTTGATATTGCAGGAAAATTGAACTGTCCTCCATCAACATTAAATACAATAATGAGCAAACAAAAAATAGTTGAAGCAGCATATCTGAATAGAGGAAATGGCAAAAAAAACAAGTGCAGAACGGTCAGTTTCCAGAACTCGAAAACATTCTATTGAAGTGGATAAAACCACCTCGTACTTTGATATTTCATTTAACGGTACAGTGGTTTGGGCTAAAACAATATATTTAGCATAAAAGGTAGGGGCTCATAAATCTCATAGTATCCAATGGCTGGATCAAAAGGTTCAAGAACTGGCATAATTTGGTGTATAAATGTGTTCCAGAAATGGTTGGAAGCATAAACATTGAGACTATTCAGTCATGCAAAAATAGTCTTCCATCAATCACAAAAAGGTTCAGCCCCAAAAATGATTTAATGCAAATGAAATAGACTTTTTTTTTTTTTGCCCGACAAAACTTTGACAGTGTAGTATGTAGTACAGAGAAGCTATCTGTCTTATTATGTTGTAGTGAAAGGAGAACAGAAAAGTTGGTACCACCAATAATTCGAAAGCTGAAGAGCCCACAATGCATTAAAAATGTGTGGACATTTCCAAGTAAATACACATTTAATGTGAAAGCATGGGTAACAAAACCTATATTTAAACAATTCTTGCCTGCCTGGGAGGCAAAGTTGAGTGTTAGGAAAAGGAAAATCATCCAGTTTATTGACCAGTTGGTTGATTTGTGGAGCACTCAACATCGTTGTTGTTGTTGATGTCTTCAGTCCTGAGACTGGTTTGATGCAGCTCTCCATGCTACTCTATCCTGTGCAAGCTTCTTCATCTCCCAGTACTTACTGTAACCTACATCCTTCTGAATCTGCTTAGTGTATTCATCTCTTGGTCTCCCTCTATGATTTTTACCCTCCACGCTGCCCTCCAATGCTAAATTTGTGATCCCTTGATAGCTCAGAACATGTCCTACCAACCGGTCCCTTCTTCTTGTCAAGTTGTGCCACAAACTCCTCTCCTCCCCAATTCTATTCAACACCTCCTCATTAGTTATGTGATCTACCCATCTAATCTTCAGCATCGTTCTGTAGCACCACATTTCGAAAGCTTCTATTCTCTTCTTGTCCAAACTATTATTCGTCCATGTTTCACTTCCATACATGGCTACACTCCATACGAATACTTTCAGAAATGACTTCCTGACATTTAAATCTATACTCGATGTTAACAAATTTCTCTTCTTCAGAAACGCTTTCCTTGCCATTGCCAGTCTACATTTTATATCCTCTCTACTTCAACCATCATCAGTTATTTTGCTCCCCAAATAGCAAAACTCCTTTACTACTTTAAGTGTCTCATTTCCTAACCTAATTCCCTCAGCATCACCCGACTTAATTCGACTACATTCCATTATCTTCGTTTTCCTTTTGTTGATGTTCATCTTATATCCTCCCTTCAAGACACTGTCCATTCCATTCAACTGCTCCTCCAAGTCCTTTGCTGTCTCTGACAGAATTACAATGTCATCGGCGAACCTCTATGTTTTTATTTCTTCTCCATGGACTTTAATACCTACTCCGAATTTTTCTTTTATTTCCTTTACTGCTTGCTCCATATACAGATTGAATAACATCGGGGACAGGCTACAACCCTGTCTCACTCCCTTCCCAACCACTGCTTCCCTTTCATGCCTCTCGACTCCTGTAACTGCCATCTGGTTTCTGTACAAATTGTAAATAGCTTTTCGCTCCCTGTATTTTATCCCTGCCACCTTTAGAATTTGAAAGAGAGTATTCCAGTCAACATTGTCAAAAGCTTTCTCTAAGTCTACAAATGCTAGAAACGTAGGTTTGACTTTCCTTAATCTATTTTCTAAGATAAGTTGTAGGGTCAGTATTGCCTCACATGTTCCAACATTTCTGCGGAATCCAAACTGATCTTTGCCGAGGTCGGCTTCTACCAGTTTTTCCATTCGCCTGTAAAGAATTTGTGTTAGTATTTTGCAACTGTGACTTATTAAACTGATAGTTCGGTAATTTTCACATCTGTCAACACCTGCTTTCTTTGGGATTGGAATTATTATATTCTTCTTGAAGTCTGAGTGTACTTCACTTGTCTCATACATCTTGCTCACCAGATGATAGAGTTCTGTCAGGGCTGGCTCTCCCAAGGCTATCAGTAGTTCTAATGGAATGTTTTATATTCCCGGGGCCTTGTTTCGACTTAGGTCTTCCAGTGCTCTGTTAAACTCTTCACGCAGTATAATAATTCCCATTTCATCTTCATCTACAGCCTCTTCCATTTCCATAATATTGTCCTCAAGTACATCAACCTTGTATAGACCATCTATATACTGCTTCCACCTTTCTGCTTTCCCTTCTTCGCTTAGAACTGGGTTTCCATCTGAGCTCTTGATATTCATACAAGTGGCTCTCTTTTCTCCAAAGGTCTCTTTAATTTTCCTGTAGGCAGTATCTATCTTACCCCTAGTGAGATAAGCCTCTACATCCTTACATTTGTCCTCCAGCCATCCCTGCTTAGCCATTTTGCACTTCCTGTCGATCTCATTTTTGAGACGTTTGTATTCCTTTTTGCCTGCTTCATTTACTGCGTTTTTATATTTTCTCCTTTCATCAATTAAAATCAATATTTCTTCTGTTACCCAAGGATTTCTACTAGCCCTCATATTTTTACCTACTTGATCCTCTGCTGTCTTCACTACTTCATCCCTCAGAGCTACCCATTCTTTTTCTACTATATTTCTTTCCCCCATTCCTGTCAATTGTTCCCTTATACTCTCCTCGTACAACCTCTGGTTTAGTCAGTTTATCGAGGTCCCATCTCCTTAAATTCCCACCTTTTTGCAGTTTCTTCAGTTTTAATCTATATCTGCCCCTGGAAATGTCTTACAACTTAAAACCTGGTTCCTAAATCTCTGTCTTACCATTATATAATCTATCTGATACCTTCTAGTATCTCCAGGATTCTTCCATGTATACAACCTTCTTTTATGATTCTTGAACCAAGTGTTAGCTATGATTAAGTTATGCTCTGTGCAAAATTCTACCAGGCGGCTTCCTCTTTCATTTCTCTCCCCCAACTCTCGAATTCAAGTCACCCATGACTATTAAATTTTCGTCTCCCTTCACTACCTGAATAATTTCTTTTATCTTCATCATCTGCAGAGCTAGTTGGCATATAAACTTGTACTACTGTAGTAGGCGTGGGCTTCGTGTCTATCTTGGCCACAATAATGCGTTCACTATGCTGTTTGTAGTAGCTTACCCGCATTCCTATTTTTTTAATTCATTATTAAACCTACTCCTGCATTACCCCTATTTGATTTTGTATTTATAACCCTGTATTCACCTGACCAAAAGTCTTGTTCCTCCTGCCACCGAACTTCACTAATTCCCACTATATTTAACTTCAATCTATCCATTTCTCTTTTTAAATTTTCTAACCTACCTGCCCGATTAAGGGATCTGACATTCCATGCTCCGATCCGTAGAAAGCCAGTTTTCTTTCTCCTGATAACGACGTCCTCCTGAGTAGTCCCTGCCCAGAGATCCGAATGAGGGACTATTTTACCTCCGGAATATTATACCTAAGAGGACACCATCATCATTTCACCATACAGTAAAGCTGCATGCCCTCGGGAAAAATTACGGCTGTAGTTTCCCCTTGCTTTCAGCCGTTCGCAGTACCAGCACAGCAAGGCCGTTTTGGTTAGTGTTACAAGGCCAGATCAGTCAATCATCCAGACTGTTGCCCCTACAACTACTGAAAAGGCTGCTGCCCCTCTTCAGGAACCACACATTTGTCTGGCCTCTCAACAGATACCCCTCCGTTGTGGTTGCACCTATGGTACAGCCATCTGTATCGCTGAGGCACGCTAGCCTCCCCACCAATGGCAAGGTCCATGGTTCATGGGGGTAGGCCTCAACATCATCAGGGTTTATTGACCAGGATGTAGCACATGCCCAAGATATATAGTATATATATACTGTGAATGTGGTTTTTCCTCCCACCTGTAGAAGCACTTTTAGCCATTCAACCAAGGCATTACAAAAAGCCTGAAACAAAATTACAGGAAGATTCTTCATACTAGAATGAGGAAGGTAACAATCTCAGTCACTATGCTTCTAAGAAGTGCCTGCGATTCCATGCAAGAAAGCATAATCTTAGAATGCTTCAAGATGGCTGCCTTTCATTAGATACTTACAGAAGACATCACACCACACAACAAAGAAACTGCAGCTGGGCAGTAGCAGCAAATAATGGAGCAAGAAGAAAGCAATGACCTACATTAACTTTAATGCTTATGTTGAATACGATGATGGTTTTACCAGCTGTCAGTCCAAGACAACTGATGAAGTCTTGAAGGAACAGATGGCAGAGAAAGAAGAAGAAAGTGGAGAAGAGGATGAAACAGAACCTTTGCCCCATCATACAATATCAAAATCTACTGAAGCAATGGACACAGTTAAGCATTAAGTCAACAAAGAAGTGATGAATGTATTAGCTAAGATAAACAATACAATATTAAAATTAGAACAAAAGAAACAGTCAATGATTCATATGTTTCTCAAACCTCTGTGAAGACAGGACTATGTACCGTATTTACTGTATTATAGTGTAGTGACGCTAAGCTGTACAATTGACATACTGATAGTTTGGTAAACTGATATCCTGTATTCAGTTACTAGTAATGGTTCACAAACAGAGAGGCACTAAATGAATGATATTTGTTTGTATTAACATGTGTAACAAAAATTGCAATTTCAGTTATTTTTATTTTATTTTTAACTGACTTGCAATGACAATTATCCAGTGTTTTGCGTTGCTATAATCAGATTTACAGGTTATGTCACATTAAAGAATGATAACTTATGTTGAAGTTTTTTACTCTTCTAATTTTGGGAAATGTGTTGCAGTAGTGTTCTAATATTCAAATAATCACCTTAGAGAGTTATTACAAAATAGGTTAACGTAGTATTTTAAACCAAATTTCCACTGTGAATTTATAATTCATTTGATGTAAAATGAGAATCCTGCCTCCTAATATTGCATCAAATTAGAGCATAATTTTAAGTAATTCAATCCGTCTTCCACAAATTCATTCTAATGCAATAGTTTCATAGAATCCAGTTGATAAGCATTGAGACAAAAATTTTACATTGTGGTTGTAATACACCTTTGACAGCTGCTGCCTCTTGAAGCTAAAATTATACAGATTTTATTTTAGTTTGATTAACCTATCAGCAGGTACGAATTATATGCCACATAGAAAAGTACATAGAATTATAATGTACAGATAAACACAACATATACATCCATAAAGCAGGTGATTATTGAGGTATTGTCAATACTAGAAATACTGATGAAGCATTACTGATGGTCCCAAAAATATTCTCAGTACTGATGACTGACGTTATTCAGTTCTTTGCTGAGCTTTGTGAAATTGCCACAGGGCACTGATGTATACTGTTTATAGTGCATTCAAAATTAGTTGCAACTTTTGATGTTTGGCTGACTGGAGGGGGATGTGACGCTGTTGCCCACCTAACACCAATGACCAGCCGGCTTTCCCTACCACGCTGCCAGTGATTTGGCTGGTAATGCACCACTGTTGCCACATCATGACTAAACAGTACCATGTGGTGTCACGCATTAGATGCATCAACATTTGTCAGCTCTCATAGCAAAGTTGTATTTTCTGGCGTTGAATTGTTCTGTAGTTGTCAGGTATTGTGAACAAGCATTTTGTGTTGACATTGCATTAATAAATTGTAGTACATCTGAATACAAGATTTGCAATAAAAATGTCTTCCAAGAACACATTCACCAGCTGGGAAGATAACATTCTGCTACAAAACATTCCTTGGAATCCAACAACAGTAATGGACAAAATGCCGTACAACTCTGTTGTGATGCACAGAGCTCCAACAATGTAGTAAACGAAAGCAGATATTTTGCTCTGGGTGCAAAGAAATGTTCCACGAGATGAAGTTTAACTTACCATGTATAAGGCGAAGTTAATGGAAAATTTTAGTGTTGTACAACCAAATCTTCACGCTATCATGTTGATGAACTGGCCTGACAGTAAAGGACATTGTTTAATCAGGCTTCATCTGTATAATACTCATTTAAATCCGACGAGTATATGGGCCTAGGTGAAAAGTAAAGTGGCTAAAAACAGCAAGAAGTTTATATTCACTGGGATTCAAATACTGATGAAAGAAGCCACTGCAAATGTTACACCACAGGACTGGTATTGTCAGCCATAATGCAAAGAAGGTAGTTGTGGGGACATTGATTCATGGAGGACTGTCACAAGTTTGAAGGAATATGTAACTTCTCCTGTTGCCACATTAAAATCTGCTTCTCTTGTTAAAACACAGAAGAGTTTAGAAATATTCATCTCAGTAACACTGTAATGCAGTTGAAATTGTGACAGAATCTTGAAATAGTGTATTATTAAACTAACAAATGAGTACAAGTAAGGTTAATAGTTTATGAAACAGTAAATTCTCAGTATAAAAATTAATGTGTAATATCTTCACTTATATTGTTACAAAAACCACAGCAGTTCTTGTTTCACCATTGTGCTCAATAATTACGTTATTTGATTGAAAAGATATGTGGTCACTTGAATAACACTGTAGATATGAAAATGCTGGATACTAATTATGTGGCAAAAGTCTCATGATCACTAGCATTTACCAAAATCTCGTTTTGATATCTCAAAACATTTATGAGATACGTAGCATTTATGAATATTTCATTCTAGTTTTTTTCACTGACGCATGACTTCATGTCAGAGCACTTTATGTACATTCCATTTCCTCAAGGTTGGAAACAGACAGCGATATCCTGGCAAGTGTAAAGTGTAATTCAATATATTATCAACATTTCATACATAGCAACATGTAACCTAACAGGCATCAAACACAAATTCATAGTGACACCTATTTTTCACTGCAAACCAAGAACTTCTTGAAGTAATTTACCTACTACTGAAATATTGCAATAACTATGACCATTAATGAAATGATAGTGTTGGAATTATGTAATACATTTATATCGGATATGAGAAAGTTCCAGAACATCGTTCTAGAATAAGTTATATCGAGTATGTTCGAGAAGTATCGATTGTGGTGACAGCTATGTTTGTGTATATATGTGTGAGTGATGAGGCGCAATAGTCAGTCTTCGTGCGTCTATTGTAAAGTTAACATGTGTATATTTTAATAAAGTATTTTATAAGTAAAAGTGTGAACATGAATAAAACCATGGTAGCAGAGCGTGGTTGTTGAAAAGAAAAGTAGAAGTTAAATATTATATTGTGGCTGTCGTGTGTTATTCAGAAAGTTCGACATGGCTGATATAACTATTCCTGTATTTGATGGCGAGGACTATGGGAACTGGAAGCAGCGGATAATCATGTACCTAAAAATGAAGAAATGCCATACAGTGACTACGAGGGCAAAAGTGAGTTCAGACAACAAAACGTGGGATGAAGAGGACTTGAAGGCTATCAACTATATTTATGGTGCAATCACAAATAAGCAACTAGAATTCGTGAGTGACAGAGAAAGTGCTTTCGAGATCATGAAGAAATTTGATGAATTATATTCGAAAGAGTCTACAGCCCTTCAAATATTATGCAGAAACAAGTTGGACAAATTGAGGTTAAGTGATTACAGTGATACGGGGACATTTTTCAGTGCATTTGAAAAAACTGTAAATGAGCTGAAATCTGCAGGCGCTAAAGTAACGGAAAAGGAGAAGTTAAATTATATGCTGCGAACGTTACCAGAGTCAATGAGCTATATTGGGGACTTAGTGGACGTCTTGAAGGAAGAGGACCAGACAGTTGAATACGTTAAAAGTAAGATTCAATTATTGAATGCAAAAACTGGAAATGAAGAGGTAAAATCAAATGCATTTCACACAGAAAGAAAATTGAATTCAAGAAATCAGGAGCAAGTATGTTATCGATGCGGCAAAGAAGGTCACTTCAAACGTGATTGTAACCAGGGAAGAACAAGTAACAGAGGCACATGGCATCGTGGAGTACATTTTCAAAGCAGCGACAGAGGTAATGGAAATATGCAACGTGGAGGCTATAGCAATGTACAGCGTGGAAATTACGGCAACATGCAGCGTGGAGGTTATGGCAGCAGGCAACGTGGTCGAGGAGAGCAGCATGGTTTTAGCAGCGGTCGGTATCACAGCAAGCAAGGTTACCATCAGAGTGATCATGGTATGAGTAGTTTTATAACAGAGGTTAATTCTATGATAGGTCAAAATAAAACAGTAGAGTCAAGTAACAACAATCAAATTCAAATCAATTGGTTATTAGACAGTGGCTGTACTGATCATGTTATTAATAATGAGGAATATTTTTCTAAGAGTATAACTTTAAAACAACCTATAAATGTAAAAATTGCTGATGGAAAAATTTTGCAAGCTACTAAAGTTGGTAATGTAATTAGTAATTTTCCTGTCTATGATCAAATGGTTCCAATTAATATGCGAAATGTTTTCTTTGTAAAAGACATAGACAAAAACTTGATCAGTTATGCTAAAATTACAGATAATCACAAAATTGTATCGGTAGGGAATAATGCTAAAATTTTTGATAAAGCTAATGGATTGATTGCGATTGCATGGAAAGAGGGTCGGTTGTATAAAATGAGTAGTACTATTAATAAAGGAGAAGTTAATGTTATGAGTAAAGACAATAATATGACAGCAAAGGAAAAATGGCACCACATTTTGGGACATGTTAATTTCAATTATCTAAATACTTTATGTAAACATCAATTGTTAGATGGGGTTCCTTCAGAACTAGAACCAGAATTTATGAAATGTAAAATCTGTATCAAAAACAAAATGCATAATGTTCCTTTTAAAAATAATAGAACCAAAGCAAAAGAAATCTTAGAAATTGTTCACACAGATCTAAATGGGCCTCACTCAACTACTGGAATGCATGGGGAAAGATATTTTCTTTCTTTCATTGATAATTACAGTAAGGCAGCTCGTGTTTACACCATAAAATCTAAAGATCAAGTATACAAATGTTTTGTAGAGTATATTAATGAAGTTGAGAATCTCACTGGGAAAACTGTTAAAAAGATAAGATGTGACAATGGGAAGGAATATTTAAATGAAAATGTCTATGAATTTGTGAAACAAAGAGGAATTGTATTGAACGCTTGTCCACCTTATGTGCATGAGCTTAATGGTACTGCTGAAAAGTATAACAGATCCATCATGGACATGTCACAGTGTCTGCTAGCCGAAGCGCGAGTAGACACGAGATTTTGGCCTGAAGTGGTTTGTGCAGCAGCGTACCTCAAAAACAGAACTCTAGCTAATACCATTGAAAAGAAAACTCCTTATGAGATATTACTGGGGAAAAGACCTAATGTTAATCATTTGAAGTTGTATGGGAGTAGAGTTTTTGTAAGAGTACCTGAGCAACTGAGAAAGTCGAAATGGGATAGGAAAGCCGATTTGGGGGTTTTAATGGGTTATTGTGAAGTAGGCTACAGAGTGCTAATAAATAATAAGATAGTTGTTGCTCGACATGTGGACATTGTTGAAAGTGGTGTTAAATGTATTGGGTTTAAAGATTATGATTCAGTAAGTGAATATTCTAGTGATTCTGAACACGAAAGTATAGAAAAATGAAACTGAACTAATAGAAAAAGAGAAGGAAATTGAGAAAAATGAAAAGCTTTCTGATAATCATGAATCAGAGAAAGTACTTGAGTTGATGAGATCATCTAGAGAAAGAAAACCAAAAATATTAAATGATTATGTTTACAGCAATTTTATTTATGTAAACTTTTGCAGTGCAAATAGTCCGGAAAGTTTTGAGGAGGCGATTAACAGCGCCAAATCAAATTATTGGGAAAAAGCGATGAATAAGGAAATTGATTGTTTGAACAAATACAAAACATGGGAATTAGTAGATAAACCAGTTGATAAAGAAGCCATTGATGTAAAGTGGGTTTTCACAAAGAAATCAGAAAGTGTTTACAAAGCAAGATTAGTTGTCAGGGGGTTTCAACAAAAAGAAATCGTTGAGGATATTTATTCTCCAGTAACCAATATGCAAACATTAAAGATTTTGTTGTCATACTGTTGTCAAGAAGGTTTGGTTATAGAACAAATGGACGGAGAGACTGCGTTTCTAAATTGTAAAGTTTTATCTGAAGTTTATGTAAAGCAGCCAAGAGGATATGATGATGGTACGGATAGAGTCTGTAAATTGTATAAAGCATTGTATGGTTTGCGAGAAAGCTCACGAGCTTGGTACAATTGTCTTGACGAGTTTTTAAGAAGTTTAGGTTTTAAAAGGAGTAAATATGATTATTGTCTTTATGTATTGCGAGATGGAGATGTCTCGATTTATTTGATTATTTTTGTCGACGATTTGCTCATTTGCTGTGTGAGAAAAGAAAAAATTGTTAAGATTAAGAACTTATTGTCAAAGCGATTTAATATGAAAGATTTAGGTGAGGTAAAAAGATATCTTGGCATCGATATTAATTATGATTATGAAACAAGAGTTATGAGTTTGAGTCAAGAAAAATACATTGATTCGTTAGCTGCAAAAAATAAAATTGAAGATTCGATCTTGTACAAAACTCCAATGGAAGTAAATTTAAAGTTAGAACCAGCGTATGAAGATTGTAATGACGTTAGATATAGAAACTTGATAGGTGCACTCTTGACTATAAGTTCGGGTACTAGACCAGATATTAGCTATAGTGTGAATTACTTGAGCAGATTCCAAAGTTGTTACAGTAGTACTCATTTCAAATATGCTTTGAGAATTTTGAAATATTTATATTTAACTAAAGATTTGAAATTAAACTATTGTAGGAATGAAAGTGCTGAGATATTAGATTGTTTTGTGGATTCAGATTGGGCAGGTGATAGTGTGGATAGAAAGTCAACTTCTGGTTATGTAATTAAATTATTTGGTAATGTTGTATTTTGGAAACTTGTACATGATATTTTAGACATTTTTAATGTTAAATTTGAAAAACCTATTGTCATATGAAGATAATTCAGGAGCATTAAATATAGCGAAGTTTGGTAATTTTACAAAGAATTCAAAATATATAGAAGTGCATTAGCATTTTGTGAATGAGTATTATTTACAGGGACTCATTGATATTGTTAAAGTAGATTCAAATGAAAATGTTGCAGATATATTCACAAAGTCGTTATGTAAAGAAAAATTCATTAAAATTAGGAATATGTTAAACATCGCGATATAAATGTAAGGAGGTGTGTTGGAATTATGTAATACATTTATATCGGATATGAGAAAGTTCCAGAACATCGTTCTAGAAAAAGTTATATCGAGTATGTTCGAGAAGTATCGATTGTGGTGACAGCTATGTTTGTGTATATATGTGTGAGTGATGAGGCGCAATAGTCAGTCTTCGTGCATCTATTGTAAAGTTAACATGTGTATATTTTAATAAAGTATTTTATAAGTAAAAGTGTGAACATGATTCAAAACAGATAGGTGGTTCGTCATGAAGCTGATGACTTAAAAACTATTAGATGTGTGTGAATGAGAGTTTATTACCAAAGAATTTCTTTAAAATCATTTCAGAAAGATCATGGCTGAGCCAACTTGCTGTTCATCCAGTCAAGCGAGCCTGGCAGGTTCTGTGCCGTCTAGGACTGGCATTATGCTGCGATCACTTGCTGGTGTGCGCTACACACACTGGCAACTATGCTTCCCTCCACTCACTCCTTGCTGAACTGTCAAAAGTCACAACTTATTTTACACGCACTACAGTTGTTTACATTTTAACTCAGTGTGTTGTAGTTGTCATGCAAAGAGGTTAAGATTCTATCTGTAAAATGAACAGGCAATTAATGTAACAATTTATCAGTTGTTACACGAGTAATCCTAGAGGCTAAGCTCTTGATCTCACATGACTTTCCTGCATTCCAATTGGCTGATAGCAGAAGTGTATGTGTCTGACACACTGGTTTTAACCAATCTTGTCTTATCTAACACATTTTTGGTTCTTGTATAATAATAATTCTGAGAGTTTCTGGTTGTGATATTCTGAACATGTTCTCCAAAAGGCACATTTTGAATCACGATTTATTGAGATAGCACGTCATGAAGCATGGCATTAAGAGACCGCATATTACCTCAAATGTGGAATCCTTAATTCCACATTTTCGCCAACGAAAAAGCCGAATCGTTAGCAAATTAGGTATTTTCCAGTAGCATATTGTCCTGCTAATGATGTTAAAAATATGTGGACCTTCAAAAATGTGCTAACAAGATTCCACCGTACTGTGGTAAGTTGTGAAATTTTAGTTAGTTGTAATGGTAATTTCTGAGTGTCAGATATATTCATAAACTTCAGTTTTTCTTATGCTATCTGAAATAAAAATTTTGGTACAGGTGTTTTAAAGTACTTACCCTATAGCCATTACATCACTTGAATTCCTTTCTGTGACAAAATTGTTCACCACTGTCTTAAGAACTGGTTCTAAGATCTGAAAAAACACAGAGCACTTGTCATTTAACACATTAGAAAGAATTACTAGGGTTCAGTGAAATACAGTAAAATAAAGTCCAATATCAAAATAATACTACATTCTCTTGCTATACTGTCTATGCAACACACATAGCACTATGATGATGCTAACTCACCTGATTAAATTATGGTACAATTTATGTATCATGCCCGAGAGAATATACTGCCTGCAGTTTTATGAAATATGGTACAATCTCATAATATTACATGTCAGTTTCCACTTATCTGCTTTTTTTCTGCCCGAAATTTTGTAAGAGTGTCAATTCCACAAAGATGACACCTTCTCCTTATTGATCCCTATTGTACCTACAACTGGGATGTTACTAAATAAAGTTTTCACATCAAAGCTTGTAAAAATGTCACTTGCAGATTTACAAAAAATGTTTTGAATCTTTAACAAAAATATTTGTTTAAGCAACTATATGTCTCAGTTTTCCCAATAAGATATGGTAAAAGATAAGTTGGAGAAAAAGAGAGAATTCCATTCACTTAAAGTTTCAGTGGGCAGAATTCCAAGTGTATCTCTGGAAGACCATATATTCCGGGTGAGACAGCTATTGGAGGCATTTAATTCTTGGTAACAGAGCTATCCATTCTGGACATTTAAATTTTTGAAAGTTTCTGTTCTATGATCACTTTTTAATTTGTGGTACACAGAATAAGTCAATAGTTATTCAATCTCCTCACTCTCTTCCATGGTGTTTGTAACAACCGTAGCATTTTCCTTATCCACTTTGGTCACCACAACGCTTTTATTTCCCTTGAAGTCAGCACTGATATGTTCCTTTCTGGAGGTTTGGTTATGTTTCATGGTCAGCATTCTGTGTAGTTGTGAGTGTACTGTGTTGGAGCTGAGTGAATTTGATTGTAGGCAATTGTTGGCGCTTGTATGGTAGGTACTTCTGTAATCCAGGTAGCTGAAGTGTTTGATGTTTCACGATGCATAATATCGAAGATTTATAATGCATACAGGTGAAAACATCACCTGCTAAGTGACAATGTGGATGAAAGGGTGTGGAGTGATAGTGACAGACAGTAATTGAAAAGAACTGTGGGAGATAAAAAGAAGACAACAGTTGCAAAAGTCAGTGCAGAACTGAATTTTGCAAAAGAACCCTGTCAGTACCAAAACAATATGAATGGAGCTCAATAATCTGGGAATTGCAGAGCAAGCTGGGTATCCAAAACCACACACATCAGTTATGCAAATACCCATAACAGGAAAACATGGGCTGAAGCAATAAAACCTGGACTACGGAGCAAAGGAAGAATGTTATTTGGTTGGATGAGTCACGTTTCGCACTGTTTCCAACTTCTCGCTGAGTTTACGCTTCAAGAGTGAAACATGGCAGGGGTTCGGTGATGATTTAAGCAGTCGTGTTGTGGTACTGCACGGACCCCATGGTTACTCTGCAAGGTGGCATTACTGTCAAGGATTGTATGACCATTCTGGCATATCTGATCCATTCAAAGGTATAATGTTTGTTTCCCAATCGTGATACTGTGTTCCAAGATGACAGGACCCCTTGGCCACACAGCTTGCACCATCCAGAACTGGTTTTGAGAGCAAGGGAATGAATTGTCGCATCTCCCCTAGCCACCACAGTCATTGGATCACAATGTTATCAAGCCTCTGTGGTTTACTTTGGAGAGAAAAGTTTGTGATTGCTATCCAGCTCCATCATCACTACCTGAACTCGCCACTATTTTGTCTTGGAAACCATACAGGATCTGTATTTAACCATTCTAAGATGACTGGACGCTGATTTGAATGCCAACAGATTTCCTGTACTGTATTAGATATGGTGAAGTGTTGAGTTTTTGGTGTTTCCATATTTTTGTTGAACACCAATACGTAATTTTTTTAAGTGCATTATTTATTGAATGACCCTCATATTGGTATTTGAGATATCTGCTTGTACACAAAATAATTAATCTTATGATAAAGAAAATTCTACAGTGGAACACACCTCTCTGAACCAACAGCAGATGCACTGTCTGCTTTGGTGAGTGTCCTTAAATCAGAAAAAAAGAGCAGTTGCTTGAAAGTGAAATTCTTGGTACTATTATGGTGATATCTCAGTCAGTTGAGTAGTTGCTTACCCTTATTTAATTGGAGGGAGGGAGGGAGGGAGGAGATTATTGTTTAAGGACCCTGTATTTATATAAATTAGTGAAATTTAACAATGAACTACTGTGAATGAATAAAAAAGGAGGTAAACAAATGAAAAGTTTAAATGCTGTCTGCTGCAACTAACACTATAATAAGGCTGATTCTAAAATCAAACTTAAAGAGTGAATACAAGTTTGCATAGCTAATAGGGAAAAAGGAAAGAAGTAAGAAAGACTGAAACCTCTTACCAGTGGCTACATGAATGACAGTAGTGAATACGTTTTTAATACTTGCAATGTTATATTAAAATGGAATCCACAAGAACAACTCTAGATAAATTAACCTTCACTCAAATTTCTGTTTTCATTTTACGTGTTTTTCTCCTTTTTTTGTCATTTTATGTTGAGTAATAAACAGCATTCAACTAATATAATTGCATAGGCTTCCTCAGCCAGTCAGTCGACATAAAAGTTTTCTGGGTATGGTATTGCGTCATATTGTATAAAACTACAATATGATGCGGTACCATACTTAGAAAACTGTTAAAGGGTGCATACGTGGACAAGGAAAAAAAAATCCCGGATTTCTCAGTTAAAAATACACATTCACCCGGGTGAAAATACACTTTCTCCCAGTTAAAAATACACTTTCTCCCGGATAAAAATACACTTTCTCCCGATAAAAAAATACACTTTCTCCCAGTTAAAAATACACTTTTTCCATGTTAAGTGACAGTATACTCTTCCTCAGCACTGTAAAACTCATCGATCCTTTGAATGTTTATGGTTTTATATAGTGACGTAGAATTTCCCGGCACTTTAGAAAATTAAACTCAGGGGGGAAAACACGTTTTGAAAGACCTGTGATGTGCAGCAACATGCACAATGCATAATTTCGTATTACGAAGGTATAAATTTGAATTCCACCAAACACCGCATGTCACTTTCCGAAGCATTGAAATCGAGATTGCGATGCACTTTTGTAAGCCAGTCATAGCTCATGTCACGTGATCTTGCCAGCTGATGACAGCATAGGACACGTGATGTATGCAGCCAATAGAAAGATCACTCTTACGTAGCGCGAACACACAAATAAGAAAAGTTAATGGTGGAAATTAATAGACATAGCATTCGCATATACTACTGGTCTCGAAGATTAATAATCTGGAAGAGAAGCTAAGCTTCCACATATAATGTTGAACTTTTTTGCGTGTGTTACACTTTAAGATACATCACACAATTGTGCCAGTAAAATTTTTAATAACGACGTAAATGTCTGATCTTCTGGGGTCGAAATTCTTCTAAATGGTAGTCCACAAAGAGTTTATTTTTAAATGAGAGTCAAACGCTTTGTGATTTAAGAAATTCATTGTACATTCTCGCACATACTTCATCTTGCGCAAAAGGAAATCTGCTTTGAATGTAACGCTTTTCAAACCACCATTCGCAATATTTTTCCCGCGACCTGTTAGAAATAGGTTTGTTTCAGCAGTTGCAAGAAAGCGCTAGATAACAGGCATCACCGCGCTTGAGCAGCTATGATGACGCAGGAAGCCCATATTTTCATAAGTGGAAAACATTAAAAGATTTTACTTTATGTCATAAAAGAAACAAGCCATCGGAGGATACTTCAAGAGCGTCGGAATTTCGTGAACCATACTAAAATGCAAAATTCAGCTTAAAATGCACATTCATATGTAAATATTCTTGGAGTACCAGTACTGTATTATCTCATGTTTGGTTCTTTATATTGGCATAATGCCATACGTGCACTTGAAATGCAGCGAACAGTTGAAACTAGCAAATAGAGTGAAATTAAACACTTTGTTTCAAATAAATTGACTGCCTCAGCAGAAAAGATTAATAAAAGCCAAATCTCTTTAGTAAACCGGCAAAAATAACTTCATTGTGCTGTAAGGCGATTAATGCTTGACTGCCAGAAAGGTGGAAATAAAATCTGAAACTAATAACATATTTTAGCCTTCCGTAATTATGTAAACGTATTTTCATTCATTTGATAGCTCCGGGCCACAAAAATCCGTTTTGTTATCATTTAACGTGAGAGTAATAAACGAAGAGGAAACAACGAAATCACTGAACGTAAACACAGGTCACGTGGAGACGACTATTCTCCCCACCACAACTCAGACTGTTCTGTGCATCAGCCCCGGATTTACTATATTTCCGAACCGGCGCCCAGCCACACTTCTGTAACCAAAAGAGAGAGAAGGTACTACACATACGTGACTCAACTGTGCATGCGCAAGAGCCAGCCCGTAACTGCTCAAACGCATCTAATGTAAACAGTTGTCACGTCACGCTCATCGGAGGCAATTTGTTGTTTTAAAGCATTGCATAGTCTTCCTAAAGCCTTTGACACACTTTGCTGTTGGCAGACACTTGTATGAGCACTGTTTTGTTGTTGTATACGGCGCATTTTCTTTGCAACTTAAGTTTTATTTTCGTTTATTTTTCTCTGTTTTGTTGCTGCAGTATTATTCTGCAGTTGCGGGATACATAATATTCTTTGTTAGAGTATTGGTTCTTACCAGTCAAAATCACAAAAATTTAACTGAAAACTAAAACAGTGAAAAATTCCCGGAATTCTAAACAATTCCCGGGTATTTCCCGGTTTTCTCTGATGAAAAAATTCCCGGGTTTTTCCCGGATCTCCCGATTGTCCCGGGTCGTATACACCCTGTTTTATGTCCAGAGTTCAACTAGATGATGATACAAAGGTACCTACTTGATGCTATTAACCACAAAAATCATAGGACAACAACCTCTTAGCAAGTATGGTCTTTCATCTTCATTTGCCATTATAGCCTACAAGTTTTAACTTGTGTATGCCCATTTAACATTAGTTATGAACAAAAATCTCAACACAAATTAAGTACTGTGATTTCTGAGATGTACATTTTACAAGTTATCTTGTTGATCCTTCATCAATTCATACACTTACATCAGGAGGCACTAACTCATGAGAAGCTTGTGCAGCAAACTGTAGCATCTTCGTCACCTCTGTAACAACAATGGAAGGTAAATGTCTATGCAGAAATGAAAGTTAATTTGTATAAAATGCGTTTTAACAGACTAACCCCTTTGGTGAGGTTGCATAAACCTCTGAATATATGGATAAAAATTGAAAAGGAACAGTTGGTGCAGTCCTATTAGTCTTGATATTACATCAAGGGTCATAAGTTTTACCTCGAACCTTTCATTGGTTGTCTCTATTTGCCGGAAAAGTTTCTCTGCAAAATCTGAAAACAGAGAAAAATTTAATCTATTAGCAATATTTTACACTATACAAGCAATAATGTTCTGACAGAATTACAAAACAGATCACTGCACTTTCTCCTGTTCTAATAGACTCTTCTACCATGAGGGAGTATAACGACTATAAATGGTATATTGAAGCATTTAAGAAGAAGGAAGTGTCTTCACAAAATCAATTTGAGTAATGTGAGATACAGACACTGAAATTAAATGAGCCTTCACTAACTGGAAATTAGTAGAGTTAATTTTTTACAGATATTTACCACGACATACAGCCAAATTGTTTCGGTCTGAGAAGAATTATCAAAAAGATTTACAACAAAAGTAGTCGATTAGCAAGGGGGGAGGGGGGGGGGGGGAGGAGAGAGAGAGAGAGAGAGAGAGAGAGAGAGAGAGAGAGAGAGAACTTGTGCAGGGATGGTTATAAAAATGTGGTCAAATTGTTGATCCATAGAGTTGGTAATTATCACTTATTCACCAGGGGAAAAAAAACATATTAGATGCAGCGTGGAAGGCTAAGTCACTCAAAGCTTTGGATCACACATAGGGTGCAAGGAAGTCTATACATATCTCTCACGTCTCTCCCCACTCCAAACCTACATGTTTCATGGGACAGTTATGCAGAATCAAATAAATGAACTAAGTTAAGAAATTGATTGATATCCATAACAACTACTTACAACAATTAATGCAGTGGATGCCTGCAAAGTTAAATTCAAAGCAATACTACAAAATGAATATTTTTTTGAGAAAAAAGGATTATCCTATACAAACCTTGGGGATCATGTACTAGATGCAGAGCTGAGAAATTAAATGCAGGCACACCACCTTTCTTCTTTTTACTCTTCTGCAAGAAATATTTTGAACCAAATAATTCCATAACACAGAAATTCAATACATTCATACAGCTTCCAAATAACTTAAAACATCAATCCACAGTTACCAAACAACAGAAAACCCAAACTTACCACAATCAGCTGCTTTACTTTCTTAAGTTGTTTCTCTCTTTTCCTGCTCTTTTTATTCACACGATTTGCCATGATAACGTCTTTGGCTGATATTTCATTCTGTAAAATTAAAATGTCACAAGTATGAGATACTAAAAACCAAACTAAGATCAAATTATTTCATGTGCTGCCAATTTTAATCAACTGCTTTTCTTCATAAATTCTTATGAAAAATTCATCAATCATAATACATTATCATATCCAAGGCTCATCACAGTAGTACAAGTGGTGCAGATGATGAACAGATTGAAAAAACATATAATGAGATTAAAGAAATTATTCAGTTTCTTATGGAGATGAAAATTTAATTTTGATAAGTGATTGGAATATGACAGTAGGAAAGAGAATAACTGGGCAAGTCACCTGGTAAATTTTGCACAGAGCACAACTTCATTATTGACAACAGTTGGTGTGAGAATCATGAAAGAAGATTATATAAATGGAAGCAGGATGGAGGCACGAAAGTTTCAGATTTCGATACCAGATTTAAAACATCAAACTATTTCCCTGATCAGATGTGGATTATGGTCATAATTTACTGATTATGAACTCCAGATCAAAACTGAAGGTAGCAAATGAAAGAGCCTGGACAAGTTGAAAGAACCAGTGATTGTTGAGAGCTTCAAAGGAAGCATTAGGCAACTATTGACTGAAACGAGCAAGAAATACAATAGAAGACGACAGATGACTGGGTAGCTTTGAAAGATGAAATGGTGAAGGCAACTGACTGTAAAATAGCCAAGAAGTAAGATTCAGTACAAATCATTTTACAACACACAAGATTTTGAATTTAAATGATGAAAGGTGAAATATAAAAATGAATAAAATGAATTAGGCAAAATAGGATACACGTACAAAAAAGGAGATTAGGAGTAACTGAAAAAGGTAAAACAGGAATGGCTTGAGGAGAAATGCAAAGCTGTAGAAGCACGCATGACTAGGGGTAGATAGATGCTGCCTTTAAGAAAATTAAAGAAACTTTTGGAGAAAAGAGAAGTAGCTACATGAATATCAAGAGCTCATGTTGTAAGCTAGTACTAAGCAAACAAAGGAAGACTGAACGTTGGACGAAATATATAGAAGGTGTGAGGGTACAGCTATGTTTAATAAACTATGGACATATGGATCAACCAGCTATACCCTTGGCTATAGGTATAGTTGAATAATCATGAATAATTTGAAATATAGAATGTTCTGATAGATTCAGGTAATATTATTTAAGGTATCATTATGATACTGGGTTTGTTTGGGGGTTATTTTATGTTTGAGGCACTTCCGGAGTGTTGTGAGGCAACGAAAAACTTCCATTTGAAGTGGTGACTTCATCATCAGCAATTCCTCAGAGTCTGCAGCACTGTGAAGCCCCTCCATGGTGAAGTTCCATGGCTTGGGCTTCACAGCAGTTTAAGAAGTTCTCTGTGTGAATGTTATTAGACAAAAAGGAGACAGTCAAGATAGAACTCTTATTCTGTAAGTCAAGCATTTAAATTCTATAAACATTTACGTTGTAAACTGGAAAATAAATCCAAACTTTGTTCTGCTAATGGCACTTTTTGCTTTGTGGCAGAAGTTGCATTACATGAACAACATCTGACAATAGCAAAGGTTCCAACTGACATACACAAAATTCACTTCAAGACTGTTGGAAACCTTGTAAAACTGTTGGAACCCTTGCAAAGGGCTATATAGCAGAAAGAGACTTTAAGACAATATTACAGAAAAGAAAAAGCATGTAAATGAAGATGAAATGGGAGATATGAAACTGGGGGAAGAAACTCGGAGAACACTAAAAGACGTAAGTCAAAGCATCACACCTGGAGTAGAAGAAATTCCCTCAGAAATAATGAGATTGTTTGAAGGGCCAGCCATGATAAAACTAGTCCAT
Source organism: Schistocerca cancellata (assembly GCF_023864275.1). NCBI lineage: Eukaryota > Metazoa > Arthropoda > Insecta > Orthoptera > Acrididae > Schistocerca > Schistocerca cancellata. The sequence goes on along the minus strand of NC_064626.1, from coordinate 762,477,003 downwards.
GCGTTATCCAATCAATATGAGATAGCCGAAAAACAAGACCTCAAGAAGAGTCTAATAATCCCAATTCCAAACAAGCCAGGTGTTAATATTAGCAAACCAACTGTTTCATAAGTCATGGTTGCAAAATACTACCACAAATTATTTACAGAAGAATACAAAGACAGGTAGAAGCCAAGATCAGGGAACATCAGTTTGGATTCTGGAGAGAGATATAGGAACAAGCACGGCAATTCTAAACATATTGCGAGAAGGAAAGTTGCCACTCACCATATAACGGAGACGCTGAGTCGCAGATACGCACATAAAAGATTTTCACACTTAATGCTTCGGCCAATGACCTTTGCCAACAATAGACACACATACACACACAGACACTCATGCAAACGCAACACACCGCACTCCACCACTGTTGTTCTCAACCACAAAGATTACCTGGCAGAAGGACTCCGTCAGCTGTCAGATACTTCCACCTACAAACCTTGCCATGGTGACCCCATTCCAATAATCCAGCAGGATCTACAGTCACTAATCAAATCCTTAGGCCCATCCCAGAACCTCTCCCCAGAGTCCATCTCTCTACTTACCCCTACCATTCCACGCACTCCTACCTTCTACATGCTTCCTAAAGTCCATAAACCTAACCACCCGGAATGCCCCATTGTGGCCGATTACTGTGCCCCTCCTGAGAGAATCTCTGCTCTCGTAGACCAACACCTTCAACCTATTACCCGGGACCTAACTTCCTATATAAAAGATACTAACAATTTCCTTCACCGACTCTCCACAGTTCCTGTCCCTTTACACACGGTGCCCTGCTCGTCACTATTAATGCCACCTCCCTATACACTATCATTCCTAATGCCAGTGGCTTTACCGCTATTGAACACTACCTTTCCAAATGCCCAATTATGGATTCCGAACCAACAACCTCCTTCCTAGTCGCCATGACCAACTACATCCTCACCCACAATTACTTCTCCTTTGAAGGCATTACCTACAAACAAATCCGGGGTACGGCTATGGGCATCCGCAAGGCACCATCATATGCCAACCTATTCATGGGCCATCTCGAGGAATTCTTCCTAAACACCCAGAATTCTAAACCCCTCACTTGGTTCAGATTCACTGATGACATCTTTGCTATCTGGATAGAAGGTGAGGTCACCCTATCCACATTCCTCCAGAACCTCAACAACTTCTCCCCCATTTGCTTCACCTGGTTCAACTCAACCCAACAAGCCACCTTCCTAGATGTTGACATCCACCTCGAAGATGGCTACATCAGTACCTCAGGATCATATCAAACCTACTAAACACCAGCAATTCCTCCACTTCGACAGCTGCCACCCATTCCATACCAAGAAGTCCCTTCCGTATAGACTAGCCACCTGTGGTCATCGCATCTGCTGTGACGAGCAGTCCCTCTCGAAATATACTGAGGGTCTCACTGAAGCCTTCACTGACCGTAATTATTCTCCCAACCTTGTACAGAAACAAATCTCCCGTACCTTATCTTTCCAGTCTCCCACCTCCTCCCACATCCGGCCACAGAGGAGCATTGCTCTTGTAACTCAGTACCACCCAGGACTGGAGCAACTGACTTACATTCTCCGCCAGGTTTTCGATTAACTCTCGTTGTGCCCTGAAATGAGAAATGTCCTGCCCACTTTCCTTTCCACCCCTCCCACAATGGTATTCCACCATCCACCGAACCTACACAATATACTCATCCATCCTTACACAACCCTTTCTCCCAACCCCTTACCTCGTGGCTCAAATCCCTGTAGTAGACCTAGATGCAAGACCTGTCCCATACATCCTCCCACCACCACCCACTCCAGTCCGGTCACTAACATCACCTATCCGATCAAAGGCAGGGGTACCTGTGAAACCAGTCATTTGGCCTACAAGCTAAGCTGCAACCACTGTGCTGCATTCTATGTAGACAAGACAACCAACAAGCTAGCTGTCTGCATGAATGGCCACCGACAAACTGTGGCCAAGAAACAAATGAACCACCCTGTTGCTGAACACGCTATCAAACATGATATCCTTTATTTCAATGACAGCTTCACAGCCTGTGCCATATGGATCCTTCTCACCAACACCAGCTTTTCTGAATTGCGCAGGTGGGGAACTTTCCCTAAAATACATCTTATGTTCTCGTAACCCTCCTGGCCTCAACCTTCATTAGTCACTATCCTCATCCATCCAGCCTCCTTCCTGCTCCCATTCTAGCACTACACAGCCATCATTCCAACACCACACCCAGTCTTCCCCCACCACCCCTCTCTCTCTATTTCTCTCCTTTTCTGCTACTTCCTCGCACCTCTCCCCTGCCCGCCGCCCAACCTGCAGCGCTTCATTGTCCACCATCCCCACCATACTATCCCTCCCCCTCCACACCCCAGCCTCCTCCTTTCCCCCACCCAGTCACTACTCCCATCATGGACTGGTGCTGCTGCTAGCAGGGTGGTTTCAGTTGCCTGGGACTGCAGTTCTGCATGAGATGTTTTTGCGTGAGTGTGTGCGTGCGTATGTGTGTGTATTGTTTCAAAGGCCAATAGCTGAAAGCTTCAAGTGTGAAAATCTTTTTGTTGTGCCTTCCTGTGACTCAGCATCTCCACTATATGGTGAGTGACAACTTTCCTTCTCACTACATTTATAGAATTTATATAGTTAGACAAAACTTTTGACAATGCTGTCTGAAATACACTCTTTGAAATTTTCAAGGTAACAGAAATACAATATAAGGAGAAAAGAGATATCTATGCCTTGTACAGGAAACAGACTGCTGTCACAACAGTTGAGTGGCAAGAATTGAATGCAGCAGTTGAGAAAGGAGTAAGACTGAGTTTCAGCCAATCTCCAATGCTGTTCAGTCTGTACATTGAGCAAGCACTGATTGAGCGTACATTGAGCAAGCACTAATTGAGCCCAAAGAGAAATTTGGAAAGAGTATTAAAAGTTCAAGGAGAAGAAATAAACACTTTAAGGTTTGCGAACAGCACTGTAATTCCGTCAAACACAGCAAAGAACTCAAGAACTCCGCTGAACGGGATGGAATGTGTCTTGGAAAGAGGTTATATGATGAACATCAGGGAAAGTAAAACAAGAGTAATGGAGTGTAGTAAAATTAAATAATAATTAAACAAACAGTCTTGATCGCAAATTTCTTTTAATTGGAGTGACCAGTTTCAATCCTTAAGGATAATCTTCAGACTCCAGAATGGCAGGTGGACTCCGTGGAGCAGGCTGCGCCCATCCATGACGTTGAACATCCTGCTCCATGGAGTCCACCTTCCGTTCTGGAGTCTGAAGATGATTCTTAATTATTGAAACTGGTCACTTCGATTAAAAGAAATTTGCAATCAAGACTGTTTTTAATTACCACAGTAATATAAGATCGCTGATAATTTTTTCAAAAATTTTAAAATTAAATAAGTTGATGCTGATGGAATTAGATTAGTGAAGGAGACATTAAAGGTAACATTCCGAGTGCAGCAACAGTGACGGGCGACAGTTGACAGAAACAGGTGTTGCCCATGACAGCCACACGTTATTGCTGTACCCAGTGACAGATTCTACAGTGTGTCGTTCGAATTTGAAGACGACGGTTGCCTGTGAAAACATTTCGACAATGAAATTGTGCATTCACTTTTTGGGGAGGAGGAAGATGATGATTTGTTTTTGTACCAATATTTAAAGAGGAGACGCCGCGTTAATTTGATGTTCAAGGAACGACGCAAGGAAGGTTTCTACATGTTAGGAAAACATTTACAAAGTGATGAAGAAAAATTTAGATTTAATTGCAGATTAAATAAAAAACAATTTCATTTTATTTTGAATTTAATTCGTGAAGAATTACAACCAAGAACTACAAGAGATGTGATTACAGTCGAAGAAAAATTATACTTAATGTTAAGGTATTGTATTTGTATTGTCTTGTATCATATTTTCAATTTCTTCTACAATGAAATCATGCTGTTCTCGAACAGGTGATAGCGTCAAATCAGTAAGCTCTTGACGCGAGTATGCATACATGGCAACAGAATTGGTGGAAACAGAAGGCTTTGAAATTATGTAATCAGGAGTGCTTGCAGTCTGACTTCAGGAATTTGAGTGACAAGAACTAGAGTTAAATGAGACTTCGGTATTGAACTGCTGAATACAAGGATCAGGATACTCAGCTGCCATCATTTGATAATTAATCAGGATGTTACAAATTTCTTGCTTTGCTTTAAGTTTGTAAATTTGTGGTAGCGAGCCCAAAAAATCTCCGACGTGATTGAAAATGAATGTATTTCAATATCATGTTTTTGTGCTATTTTATTTAACAATGTCTGCCGACTGTCATTCCTCTTTTTTAAGTAATTGAGAATGGTATCGTCTTTTTTGTTTCGGCGTCGTCATTTAGTATTCGTAGCCTCAGTACTTGTGGTAGGTTGGCAGTCTGTAAGAGTTTCATTTGCAGCTCGTCCTTCATTTACCTCCCTGTAAGCGACAATACTCTCATCCCCAGATTCGTCAGCAGTATCAGCTCTGTCTACCCTATCTTTCACCACATTAGTGCCACAGTTCTATGCTGAGATACGGTCTCAAGAAAACTCAACTGTTTAAATATTGTCCATTTAGAGTTCTTAGGGGCAGCAGATCTTGTTCCTGATTTATTGTTGTGCTTGAATCTATTGTAGGAGTCTTTAATGTGTTTCCACCGTCTTTTACAATCCTCACCTGTAACGAAAATTATGACATGCATTTTAATGTTAACATTCAAATACTAATCACAGTTTCTTATGCATGTCATGTACATTTACAAAACACATATTGTCTATATAAATAATGATAAGGAATTCTTTTTTCCATTTTTTTACAGATTCATGGGCACAGGAGAAACGATTATGTCTTTGTCGGATGCCTATCGCATATCAGGCAGTTATATTTCCTGGATTATTAGGAAAGTTTTGAACGTATTGAGAACAAAACTGATGCCAACAGCCTTGCCCTCGCCACATGAAAATACTTTTAAGCATGTTGAACAAGATTTCTGGAAGATATGGAATATATCATACTGTGTGGGTAGTATTGATGGCAAACATGTGCGCATGTTGTTGCTGTGGTCTTCAGTCCTGAGACTGGTTTGATGCAGCTCTCCATGCTAATCTATCCTGTGCAAGCTCCTTCATCTCCCAGCACCTACTGCAATCTACATCCTTCTGAATCTGCTTAGTGTATTCATCTCTTGGTCTCCCTCTACGAATTTTACCCTCCACGCTGCCCTCCAAAGCTAAATTTGTGATCCCTTGATGCCTCAGGACATGTCCTACCAACATGTGCACATAAAAGCACCAAAAAACAGTGGATCTCTTTTTTTCAACTGTAAAAATTAACTTTTCCATTGCTCTGCTTGCAATACTTGACGTCAATTACAAATTCATTGTTGTAGATGTTGGCTCTTATGGCAAAGAAGGTGACAGCCGTATTTTTCAAAAATCCGAGATGGGGAAAAAGATTGCCACAAACAATTTTAATTGCCCTGCATCTAAATGCCTTCCCAACAGATATTTTAATGCCGCACTTCATAATTGGCGATGAAGCATTTGCACTTAGTGATTTTGTGATGAAGCCATACTCTCGAAGAGTTGCACGACTGGATCGGTAAAAAGAAATTTTTAGCTACCGTTTGTGTCGTGCTCTTCGAGTAGTAGAAAACGCCTCTGGGTTATAGTCTCAAGTATTTAGAGTGTTTTATACACAAATTGCAATTTTACCAGAATCAGTTGATGACCTGATTATAACAGCTTGTTGCCTACATAATATTCTGCGAGATGCTTATCTTGACGATCAGCCAATTCCCTCCTATCAATGTGAAACATCGACTCAGTCAACAAGTATGACAGAATTGGTGCACAACGGAAGTTTTACAGTGTTGGATTTGAGGTGAGAGATAAGCTTAAACAGTTTTTTTGTAGTACACAGGGCGGAGTACCATGGCAAGATAATGCTGTAAATAACGATAATTCTTATTGACTTCCTACCCTACATCTTTCCACATATTGTCTATCACAAGTGTATTTTTGTATGCATCTAATTTGACGTCATATAGCTGGAGGTTAACACAGACCAAATTGATCAGTTTTTCTTCTTCTTCGCGAGTAAAATCAATATTTACGCTCGGCGACAAGCAACACTACTGGTCTGGGAGCAGCAGTGTCGCCCATCGTGTGCGTGACAGGTACAGGCATGACGTGCAGCGCAGCACTTGTCGCGCCCTGTAAATGAGCTCACATAAGAAATAATAGAAACCAGTAGTGTCGCTTTCGCTGGGGGACACTTCTCTTTGTCACCTGTCTCTGTCGAGTGTCGCTGTCGCTGCGCTCGGAACGTTACCTTAAAATTATTGGACGAGCTTTGTTATTTGGTGTGCAAGATAAATGGCAAAGCCCAAAGTACAAATGATGTAAAATGTAGGCTGGTAATAACTATAAAAGTTTCTTGGAAAAAAATGAGTCAAAGTTTTTCTGAAGGTATTTGTATGGACAACAGTCTTTCATGGAAGTGAAACATGGATGATAAGCAGTTCAGACAAGATGAGAATAGAATTTTTTGGAAACTGGTTTTACTGAATCAAATTGGTGATGATAGAAAGCTTATCCAAGGACATACTACGCCTTGTCTTTTTACGTACTTGATCGGCTGCTGCCTTAACTATTTCACCTCTCAAAGCTACCCATTCTTTTTATACTGTATTTCTTTCCCCCGTTCTTGTCAACCTTTCCCTAATGCTCTCTCTGAAACTCACTACTACCTCTGGTTCTTTCAGTTTATTCAGGTCCCATCTCCTTAAATTCCCATCTTTTTGCAGTTTCTTCAGTTTTAATCTACAGTTCATAACCAATAGATTGTGGTCAGAGTCCACATCTGCCCCTGGAAATGTCTTACAATTTAAAAACTAGTTCCTAAATCTCTTTATTACCATTGTTTTTGTTGTTGTTGTTGTTGTTGTGGTCTTCCGTCCAGTGACTGGTTTGATGCAGCTCTCGACGCTACTCTATCCTGTCCAAGCTTCTGCATCTCCCAGTAGCTACTGCAACCTACATCCTTCTAAATCTGCTTAGTGTATTCATCTCTTGGTCTCCCTCTATGATTTTTACTCTCCAATACTAAATTGGTGATCTCTTGATGCCTCAGAATATGTCCTACTAACTGATCCCTTCTTCTACTCATGTTGTGCCACCTCATTAGTTAAGTGATCTACCCATCGAATCTTCAGCATTCTTCTGCAGCTCCACATTTCAAAAGCTTCTATTCTCTTCTTATGTAAACCATTTATCGTCCATGTTTCACTTCCATACATGGCTACACTCTATACAAATACTTTCAGAAATGACTTTCTGACACTTAAATCTATACTTGATGTCAACAAATTTCTCTTCTTCAAAAACGCTTTCCTTGCCATTGCCAGTCTACATTTTATATCCTCTCTACTTTGAACATCATCAGTTATTTTGCTCCCCAAATAGCAAAACTCATCTACTGCTTTAAGTATCTCATTTCCTAATCTAATTCCCTCAGCATCACCCAACTTAATTCGACTACATTCCATTATCCTCATTTTGCTTTTGTTGGTGTTCATCTTATACCCTCCTTTCAAGACACTGTCCATTCCGTTCAACTGCTCCTCCAAGTCCTTTGCTGTCTCTGACAGAATTACAATGTCATCGGCAAACCTCAAAGTTCTTATTTCTTCTCCATGGATTTTAATACCTACTCTGAACTTTTCTTTTACTGCTTGCTCAATAAACAGATTGAATAGCATCGGGGAGAGGCTACAACCCTGTCTCACTCCCTTCCCAACCGCTGCTTCTCTTTCATGTTCCTCGACTCTCATAATTGCCATCTGGTTTCTGTACAAATTGTAAATAGCCTTTAGCTCCCTGTTTTTTACCCCTGCCACCTTCAGAATTTGAAAGAGAGTATTCCAGTCAACATTGTCAAAAGCCTTCTCAGAGTCTACAAATGCTAGCAATGTAGGTTTGTCTTTCCTTAATCTGTCTTCTATGATAAGTTGTAGGGTCAGTATTGCCTCACGTGTTCCAACATTTCTATAGAATCCAAACTGATCTTCCCCGAGGTTGGCTTTTACCAGTTTTCCCATTTGTCCATACAGAATTGATGTTAGTATTTTGCAGCCGTGACTTAGTTCGGTAATTTTCACATCTGTCAACACCTGATTTCTTTGGGATTGGAATTATTATATTCTTCTTGAAGTCTGAGTGTATTTCGCCTGTCTCATACATCTTGCTCACCAAATGGTAGAGTTTTGTCAGGGCTGGCTCTCCCAAGACTGTCAGTAGGACTATGGGATGTTGTCTACTCCCAGGGACTTGTTTCGACTTAAGTCTTCCAGTGCTCTGTCAAACTCTTCACATCTTCATCTACAGCCTCTTCCATTTCCATAATATTGTCCTCAAGTACATCGCCCTTGTATAGACCCTCTATATACTGCTTCCACCTTTCTGCTTTCCCTTCTTTGCTTAGAACTGGGTTTCCATCTGAGCTCTTGATATTCATACAAGTGGTTCTCTTTTCTGCAAAGGTCTCTTTAATTTTCCTGTAGGCAGTATCTCTCTTACCCCAAGTGAGATAAGCCTCTACATCCTTACATTTGTCCTCTAGCCATCCCTGCTTAGCCATTTTGCACGTCCTGTCAATCTCATTTTTGAGACATTTGTATTCCTTTTTGCCTGCTTCTTTTACTGCATATTTATATTTGCTCCTTTCATGAATTAAATACAATATATCTTCTGTTATCCAAAGATTTCTAGTAGCCCTTGACTTTTTACCTTCTTGATTTTCTGCTGCCTTCACTATTTCACCCCTCAAAACTATCCATTCTTGTTCTACTGTATTTCTTTCCCCCATTCCTGTCAATCATTCCCTAATGTTCTCCCAGAAACTCTCTACAGCCTCTGGTTCTGTCGGTTTACCCAGGTCCCATCTCCTTAAATTCCTGCCTTTTTGCAGTTTCTTCAGTTTTTAACCTACAATTCACAACCAATAGGTTGTGGTCAGAGTCCACATCTGCCCCTGTAAATGTCTTACAATTTAAAACCTGGTTCCTAAATCTCTGTCTTATCATTATATAATCTATCTGAAACCTTCCAGTATCTCCATGCCTCTTCCATGTATACAACCTTCTTTCATGATTCTTGAACCAAGTGTTAGCTATGATTAAGTTATGCTCTGTGCAAAATTCTACCAGGCACCTTCCTCTTCCATTTCTTACCCCCATTCCATATTCACCTACATTTCCTTCTCTTCCTTTTCCTACTATCAAATTCCAGTCACCCATGACTATTAAATTTTCATCTCCCTTCACTATCTGAATAATTTCTTTTATATCATTAGACATTTCTTCAATTTCTTTGTCATCTGCAGAGCTAGTTGGCACATAAACTTGCACCACTGTAGTAGGCGTGGGCTTCGTGTCTATCTTGGCCACAATAATGCGTTCACTATGCTGTTTGTAGTAGCTTACCCGCATTCCTATTTTTTTTTATTCATTATTAAACCTACTCCTGCATTACCCCTATTTGATTTTGTATTTATAACCCTGTATTCACCTGACCGAAAGTCTTGTTCCTCCTGCCACCGAATTTCACTAATTCCCACTATATCTAACTTTAACCTATCCATTTCCCTTTTTAAATTTTCTAACCTACCTCCCCTATTAACGGATCTGACATTTCACGCTCCAATCCGTAGAGTCCAGTTTTCTTTCTCCTGATAATGACGTCCTCCTGAGTAGTCCCCGTCTCCCTTCACTATCTGAATAATTTTTTTTTTTTATCTCATCATACATTTCTTTACTCTCTTCGTCGTCTGCAGAGCTAGTTGGCATATAAACTTGTACTACTGCTGGAGGCGTTGGCTTCATGTCTATCTTGGCTACAATAATACGTTCACTATGCTGTTCGTAGTAGCTTCTGTATTCTCCTGAGCAGAAGTTTTGTTCCTCCTGCCACACAACTTCACTCATTCCCACTATATCTAACTTTAACCTATCCATTTCCCTTTTTAAATTTTCTAACCTACCTACCCGATTAATGGATCTGACATTCCACGCTCCGGTCTGTAGAATGCCAGTTTTCTTTCTCCTGATAACGATGTCCTCCTGAGTAGTCCCCACCCGGAGATCTCAATGGGGGACTATTTTACCTCTGGAATATTTTACCCAAGAGGACGCCATCATCACTTAACCATACAGTAAAGTTGCATGCCCTCAGGGAAATTATGGCTGTAGTTTCCCCTTGCTTTCATCCGTCTGCAGTACCAGCACAGCAAGGCTGTTTTGGTTAATGTTAAAAGGCCAGATCAGTCAATCATCCAGACTGTTGCCCCTGCAACTACTGAAAAGGCTGCTGCCCCTCTTCAGGAACCACGTGTTCGTCTGGCCTCTCAACTGATGCCCCTCCATTGTGGTTGCCCCTACAGTGTGGCTATCTGTATCGCCGAGGCACACAAGCCTCCCCACCAGCGGCAAAGTCCATGGGGGCAAGATGGGGAGGGGGGGGGGGGGGGGGGGGGGTTAAAACTCTCTTTGGAAAGAACGAGAAACTACTGAAAATGTGTGCATGATATAAGGATAAGAAAACAAATTATATGTTAGCACAAGAGGTAAGATTTGTTTTCCTATAGGTTCATTAAAGACATACTTTTTTTGTACTTAAAATTAATCCCATCTTCAGAGACCATTCTAATGGCGTAATTATTTATTTAGAATAGATTTTCGGTACAAATTCTACTTGAACACCACAAGGCAGGTGAGAGAGGAGTTCAATCAGATTTTCCTTTAGCTCTTCTGACAGTACCTGTAACTGCAGTAATTAAAGGTGGACCAAGGGTCTTTTAGTAAGATTCAAAGAGATAAGAAAAGACCAAGACAAGAAATAATGAAAGGTTGATAGATGATGTTAGGAAATACGCTGGAGCATCAAGGGTGCCTATCACTGGAAAAAAAAAAAAAAAAAAAAAAAAAAAGCTGCATAGTATCTTTATTCACCTAGATGCTAAACTTCAACAGGGCAAGGTGGTACAATGGTACAACATTGAACTCATATTCAGGAAGAACAAATCTTGGTCCAGCAATCCAACAATATGTATGGCAAATTGGTTTCCTTCCTTACCATTTCCCAATCTGAGCTTGTGCTGCTTCTCTATTGAATGCATTGTTGATGGACATTAAACCCCTAATGTACTGTCCTTCCATTTATGGAATATTTATGCTTGGCCTCTATACAATGCAGCACAAGAAGGGCAGCCTATTTTCTACAATTTCCAACATCTGGTATGTTTCTTCAGGCTTGTGCAGACAATTCTCTTTTATGTAGTGTGAGCCATATTGCTGCCTAATGAACTTATTCATTCCACTTTTATTCATGTGGAACAGTATATTTTTCTAGTTTAACAGATTTTTATCTACTGTCTAGGACACTGAATAACTTCTTGCCATTCACTGACACACTGGCAAGTCAAAACTATAAACATATCTGCCAAACTGAATAACATTTACTTACATCAGAGTCACTATCATCGGACTTCTCTTCTGCTGGATCAGTTCCAAGAAAAAACTTTAGTGCTGCTACCATAACCTAAAAGATAAAACAAACTTTACATGCAATCTAATTACAAGAAATAATTCAATACTGACTAGCAAATAAGACATTACCTTCACAAATTTTGAAAAGCACGCCGTTGCAATCACATTGACTGTTTTTGCATCATTCCACACATTTTTCTTGTACAGTTCTATCATAATGTCCTTAAACAAAAATATGCAAATTAATAAACTATACACACACACACACACACACACACACACACACACACACCTCTTAAGCCAACTCAGATTCTCACTTTAGTAACAGATCATTAGTTGTAGCCAACACTTAGCATGCTGCTGAAAGAACAGCTGTCATTTTGTTACAAAATCAGTATTCTACTAGAGTAAATATTGTGTGTGTGTGTGTGTGTGTGTGTGTGTGTGTGTGTGTGTGAAAGTCCACAGCTTCAACCGAATTTCTTTCTCAATAGGGCTATTTCAGCTGTAATTGCCATTGTCAATGTATGTGCAAATAACACATAGTATTTTATCATGATTTTCTTAAATTGTTTTTATTTACATTCTATGGCTATATAATGTTGTATATGTAGGTATTTATGTCTAGTTACTCTTCACTTCTTTATCACATTAGTGAGTACTCACTTATTAAATTGCTGTCTATGATTTTGTGATATATGTTTGAATTTTAGCAAATTTGTGAAACTTGTTGCTCCTTTTTCACATTAGCGGATTGTCCAATGTATTTTAGTTTATATTTATATTTTAACAAATTTCTGACACCATTTCTTGTTGCACCAATGATGCTGTTTGGTTAGAAAGTTGCTTTATATAGTTTATTAATTTAGTTCATTAATCGTTTAATCTTTGCTGCTCCTTCTGTCTTTCATTACGAAATGTTTTTGTTATGTCTAAATTTACCCATTATCGCAATTTAATATTTCAATAAAATTTTCTATATGCTTTGTGGTTCTCAGATTTTAAAACCAGAAACACTACTTTTATAATCTCTAGTGTGCTCTTGATATTTGGCTTTTATATTCAATTTGGCATGAACTGGTAATTTTGTCTTCTCTGAGTGGATTCACGATTTAACAAACAGGTTCAACTGTGAGAACATGAATACTCTACAACCAATATTTCAAAGTAAACCACTTCTCAATGCAATGGTTTGTTTGAACACTGCAGTACTTCACAACATATGCCCTGATTTTCCTCGGATCTATTAAGTTAGTTACTAAGTCAGTTATAAGATGACCTAAAATTTAATGTGGGCTTCGAACCACATGTAACTTCATTTTTCACATTAAAAAAGTCACTGCCAGACATGAAACAAGTGATAAGTGATACAGAGCTCTGTTCAAAGATGCAATCTGAAAGCTGTATCACTTTAAATCCTTTAATTTTTATATATGTTCCAAGAGTGGATCCAGTACCAACCATGATGGTCATTACATCATCTTCAATTCAAAATGAAGAAAGCATATTGATTATTTATGGTTTTAAAAGCATTCTTAGTGCCATAGAGCACAGCAGTAAACTAGTTATTGACACAGCTCAAGAAATAACAAAATGTTCTCAAAGAAATAAATACAATTATCTACTTTTGATTAAAGCTTACACAGGCATTTTGTATAACAAAATTGTAGACCAGTTAGCTAAAGGAGCTGCCATATTTTGATCCTTCTTAGATATCCAGTTACTTTTCACTGAATTTACATATCAAGTTAATATGAAAGTCAGATGCCATAGGGAAGAGGAATGGGAACCATCATCTGTTAATAAAGGAGAATATTATAGTTGGATACAACCCCACATGACTGTACAGTGTACACTGTGGAGCTATTTCTACACTCAAGAGAATGAAATTTAATCATGTCAGCTTTCCTTCCCATTTATTTTGTCTACAACTTAGGAATTCTGATACCTGTGACTCCAAAAACTAAGTAAATGTGGAGGACATTAACAATTTAATCTTCACCTGCCCAAAGTACGAGGGCAGTTCAATAAGTAATGCAACACATTTTTTTTCTCGGCCAATTTTGGTTGAAAAAACCGGAAATTTCTTGTGGAATATTTTCAAACATTTCCGCTTCGTCTCGTATAGTTTCATTGACTTCCGACAGGTGGCAGCGCTGTACGGAGCTGTTAAAATGGCGTCTGTAACGGCTGTGCGTTGCAAACAATGGGCAGTGATCGAGTTTCTTTTGGCGGAAAACCAGGGCATCTCAGATATTCATAGGCACTTGCAGAATGTCTACGGTGATCTGGCAGTGGAAAAAAGCACGGTGAGTCGTTGGGCAAAGCGTGTGTCATCATCGCCGCAAGGTCAAGCAAGACTGTCTGATCTCCCGCGTGCGGGCCGGCCGTGCACAGCTGTGACTCCTGCAATGGCGGAGCGTGTGAACACACTCGTTCGAGATGATCGTCGGATCACCATCAAACAACTCAGTGCTCAACTTGACATCTCTGTTGGTAGTGCTGTCACAATTGTTCACCAGTTGGGATATTCAAAGATTTGTTCCCACTGGGTCCCTCGTTGTCTAACCGAACACCATAAAGAGCAAAGGAGAACCATCTGTGCGGAATTGCTTGCTCGTCATGTGGCTGAGGGTGACAATTTCTTGTCAAAGATTGTTTGTTGTTGTTGTGGTCTTCAGTCCTGAGACTGGTTTGATGCAGCTCTCCATGCTACTCTATCCTGTGCAAGCTTCTTCATCTCCCAGTATCTACTGCAACCTACATCCTTCTGAATCTGCTTAGTGTATTCATCTCTTGGTCTCCCTCTACGATTTTTACCCTCCACACTGCCCTCCAATTCTAAATTTGTGATCCCTTGATGCCTCAAAACATGTCCTACCAACCGATCCCTTCTTCTAGTTAAGTTGTGCCACAAACTTCTCTTCTCCCCAATCCTATTCAATACCTCCTCATTAGTTACGTGATCTACCCACCTTATCTTCAGCATTCTTCTGTAGCACCACATTTCGAAAGCTTCTATTCTCTTCTTGTCCAAACTAGTTATCGTCCATGTTTCACTTCCATACATGGCTACACTCCATACAAATACTTTCAGAAACGACTTCCTGATACTTAAATCTATACTCGATGTTAACAAATTCCTCTTCTTGAGAAACGCTTTCCTTGCCATTGCCAGTCTACATTTTATATCCTCTCTACTTCGACCATCATCGGTTATTTTACTCCCTAAATAGCAAAACTCCTTTACTACTTTAAGTGTCTCATTTCCTAATCTAATTCCCTCAGCATCACCCAACTTAATTTGACTACATTCCATTATCCTCATTTTGCTTTTGTTGATGTTCATCTTATATCCTCCTTTCAAGACACTGTCCATTCCGTTCAACTGCTCTTCCAAGTCCTTTGCTGTCTCTGACAGAATTACAATGTCATCGGCGAACCTCAAAGTTTTTACTTCTTCTCCATGAATTTTAATACCTACTCCGAATTTTTCTTTTGTTTCCTTTACTGCTTGCTCAATATACAGATTGAATAACATCGGGGAGAGGCTACAACCTTATCTTACTCCTTTCCCAACCACTGCTTCCCTTTCATGCCCCTCGACTCTTGTAACTGCCATCTGGTTTCTGTACAAACTGTAAATAGCCTTTCGCTCCCTGTATTTTACCCCTGCCACCTTCAGAATTTGAAAGAGAGTATTCCAGTTAACATTGTCAAAAGCTTTCTCTAAGTCTACAAATGCTAGAAACGTAGGTTTGCCTTTTCTTAATCTTTCTTCTAAGATAAGTCGTAAGGTCAGTATTGCCTCACGTGTTCCAACATTTCTACGGAATCCAAACTGATCTTCTACCAGTTTTTCCATTCATCTGTAAAGAATTCGCGTTAGTATTTTGCAGCTGTGACTTATTAAACTGATAGTTCGGTAATTTTCACATCTGTCAACACCTGCTTTCTTTGGGATTGGAATTATTATATTCTTCTTGAAGTCTGAGGGTATTTCGCCTGTCTCATACATCGTGCTCACCAGATGGTAGAGTTTTGTCATGACTAGCTCTCCCGAGGCCATCAGTAGTTCAAATGGAATGTTGTCCACTCCCGGGGCCTTGTTTCAACTCAGGTCTTTCAGTGCTCTGTCAAACTCTTCATGCAGTATCTTATCTCCCATTTCGTCTTCATCTACATCCTCTTCCACTTCCATAATATTGTCCTCAAGTACATCGCCCTTGTATAAACCCTCTATATACTCCTTCCACCTTTCTGCATTCCCTTCTTTGCTTAGAACTGGGTTGCCATCTGAGCTCTTGATATTCATACAAGTGGTTCTCTTCTCTCCAAAGGTCTCTCTAATTTTCCTGTAGGCAGTATCTATCTTACCCCTAGTGAGACAAGCCTCTACATCCTTACATTTGTCCTCTAGCCATCCCTGCTTAGCCATTTTGCACTTCCTGTCGATATCATTTTTGAGACGTTTGTATTCCCTTTTGCCTGCTTCATTTACTGCATTTTTATATTTTCTCCTTTCATCAATTAAATTCAATATTTCTTCTGTTACCCAAGGATTTCTATTAGCCCTCGTCTTTTTATCTACTTGATCCTCTGCTGCCTTCACTACTTCATCCCTCAGAGCTACCCATTCTTCTTCTACTGTATTTCTTTCCCCCATTCCTGTCAATTGTTCCCTTATGCTCTCCCTGAAACTCTCTACAACCTCTGGTTCTTTCAGTTTATCCTCGTCCCATCTCCTTAAATTCCCACCTTTTTGCAGTTTCTTTAGTTTCAATCTGCAGTTCATAACCAATAGATTGTGGTCAGAATCCACATCTGCCCCAGGAAATGTCTTACAATTTAAAACCTGGTTCCTAAATCTCTGTCTTACCATTATATAATCTATCTGATACCTTTTAGTATCTCCAGGATTCTTCCAGGTATACAACCTCCTTTTATGATTCTTGAACCAAGTGTTGGCTATGATTAAGTTATGCTCTGTGCAAAATTCTACAAGGCGGCTTCCTCTTTCATTTCTTCCCCCCAATCCATATTCACCTACTATGTTTCCTTCTCTCCCTTTTCCTACTGACGAATTCCAGTCACCCATGGCTATTAAATTTTCGTCTCCCTTCACTACCTGAATAATTTCTTTTATCTCGTCATACATTTCATCTCTTTCTTCATCATCTGCAGAGCTAGTTGGCATATAAACTTGTACGACTGTAGTAGGCATGGGCTTTGTGTCTATCTTGGCCACAATAATGCGTTCACTATGCTGTTTGTAGTAGCTAACCCGCACTCCTATTTTTTTATTCATTATTAAACCTACTCCTGCATTACCCCTATTTGATTTTGTATTTATAACCCTGTAATCACCTGACCAAAAGTCTTGTTCCTCCTGCCACCGAACTTCACTAATTCCCACTATATCTAAGTTTAACCTATCCATTTCCCTTTTTAAATTTTCTAACCTACCTGCCCGATTAAGGGATCTGACATTCCACGCTCCGATTCGTAGAACGCCAGTTTTCTTTCTCCTGATAACGACGTCCTCCTGAGTAGTCCCTGCCCGGAGATCCGAATGGGGGACTATTTTACCTCCGGAATATTTTACCCAAGAGGACGCCATCATCATTTAATCATACAGTAGAGCTGCATGTCCTCGGGAAAAATTACGGCTGTAGTTTCCCCTTGCTTTCAGCCGTTCGCAGTACCAGCACAGCAAGGCCGTTTTGGTTAATGTTACAAGGCCAGATCAGTCAATCATCCAGACTGTTGCCCCTGCAACTACTGAAAAGGCTGCTGCCCCTCTTCAGGAACCACATGTTTGTCTGGCCTCTCAACAGATACCGCTCCGTTGTGGTTGCACCTACGGTACGGCCATCTGTATTGCTGAGGCACACAAGACTCCCCACCAACGGCAAGGTCCATGGTTCATGGGGGGGTTCAAAGATTGTTACAGGCGATGAAACATGGGTTCATCACTTCGAACCTGAAACAAAACGGCAATCAATGGAGTGGCGCCACACCCACTCCCCTACCAAGAAAAAGTTTAAAGCCATACCCTCAGCCGGTAAAGTCATGGTTACAGTCTTCTGGGACGCTGAAGGGGTTATTCTGTTCGATGTCCTTCCCCATGGTCAAACGATCAACTCTGAAGTGTATAGTGCTACTCTTCAGAAATTGAAGAAACGACTTCAGCGTGTTCGTAGGCACAAAAATCTGAACGAACTTCTCCTTCTTCATGACAACGCAAGACCTCACACAAGTCTTCGCACCCGAGAGGAGCTCACAAAACTTCAGTGGACTGTTCTTCCTCATGCACCCTACAGCCCCGACCTCGCACCGTCGGATTTCCATATGTTTGGCCCAATGAAGGACGCAATCCGTGGGAGGCACTACGCGGATGATGAAGAAGTTATTGATGCAGTACGACTTTGGCTCCGACATCGACCAGTGGGATGGTACCATGCAGGCATACAGGCCCTCATTTCAAGGTGGCGTAAGGCCGTAGCATTGAATGGAGATTACGTTGAAAAATAGTGTAGTGTAGCTAAAAGATTGGGGAATAACCTGGTGTATTTCAATGCTGAATAAAACAACCCCTGTTTCAGAAAAAAAATGTGTTGCATTACTTATTGAACTGCCCTCGTATAATCAACATAGAGAACAATTGCATTCACAACTTAGCAATCTTAGAGTTCCATTCTGAACAAGCACTATTAGTCTTCTAATGAAGAATGATAAAGCAGTGCTTTGATGTCAGACACAATTTATTTTAGTGATCAGTTTTAAAATTTGGCCACAAAACTCAGACAAAGTGCAATCACCACTTTACTTAAGGAATCATTTATATCCCAAAGGGAATTGAGTTGTCTTGATTTTCTTTTTTTTTTCAGTATTTAGAAATTAAGGTTGTCTTTGTTTACCCGATAGTGAAGAAACAACATTTAGTTGAAGTATGTTCATGTCTAAGTTAAAGAAAATCCCATTTTTCTTTTAACTGTTAATGTCTAAATAGTGTACTCATAACGAAGATTAAATAAAAAAATTAATTGCGCCTGGCTGATGATGTTGATTATATACATCTTGTAAAGAGAATGTTGTTACAGCAAACATTCTCAACCAGGCAGATCAGAGGTCGACAATATGGTTCACAACCACATCTCTCTATGCACAATAACCCTTATCCAGTAGCAGCTCTTTATCACAATGATACATTTAATACTGCAAAAGTAAAAATAAATATTTTATTTGTGAAACAAATTATATGAGGACTATTAGGTTCTTAGTGTGACTGTATTTCAGAGCAATTAACAACACTTTACACCTAGTTCTGGTATTCACTATTGCAGTGAAGTAGATATTATTAAAAATATATTATTTTACAGCACATACCACTGACATTTTGGCTGCTTTGGAATTAGTATCCTTCAGCATACTATACATGAAGTTCTGCAAGGTCTGAAAAATTACAATAGAGACTATATTTTAAACACATATCAGGCTGCCATGTAATGCATTAAAATATGAGGCATTCAGCTGCTTTTCCTGCCACAGGACTAACAATGCCAGTACATAATATACTCAAATGAAAGCTTAAAGAAAAGCAATGTAAAGTTAATAATGACATATAATTTACAAGGATAAAAAAGCAACATAGCAAATTTTTTGTTTATTAGAAGTTGCACAGATAAAATTACAACAGAAATAGGAAGCAGACAAAAAAATCAACCCAACCTTCTTTTATGTTTCTCCCTCAAGACACTTCCTGCACATTTGCCACATACTTGAGTATTTTGAGTGTGAGACTTGCTGTTTCACATCACCATGAATTATACAAAGTACATCCGACTAAAAAGAAATTTCATTCAAATCACAATTGATATGTTTCCAAGGGCTACAGATGCGCACCAGAATTTACAAGTATGCACACTGGAATGAGGAATAGAAGTGCAGTAAGCCACTGGCTGTATCACATCACCAATTTTCTGAAATTTAAATCCTAGTTGTTACAGTACGCTACCTTTCCTTCGCCTTCATCTGCAATTCAGAGTCACTCTCAGTTCACTCTGTTACCCTTAAACTTATTCCCTAGGTGCCTCTCTCCATCACCAAAGAAACTCATTAATCAATTCAGAAGGGCAGAGATACAATATCCAGTTTTCATGTGTGCAGAAGTTTCATGCCAGCTGTTCTATTTTCAGCAACTAATTGGTACACATGCACACTACAGTATACTGTGAAAAATCTTCTTTTTACTTTATTTGTAACTTGAAACTGAACTGTACACATGCACACTGCATCATACTGTGAAAAATCTTCTTTTTACTTTGTTTATAACTTAAAATTGAACTATAGCATTAAAAATAAAATAAATGAATAATGGAACTGCAACTGTTATAATTCCATTTTTTTAAAATGAAATTTCCCAGTGGCCCTTAGCAATGCTGTATTTTTTAATAATTCAGAAAAAAAAATCGCTGCACCTGGAAATTCATAAGTTGCTTGAAACAATATTTAGAAGACACATATGACTAAATATATCATAACAGATTTGGTGGTAAGTATGAACAATACGACATTCTTGACTTTTTTCCGAATATCATTGTCTTCTCTGCATGGCATTTTGATGATTTGGCTTGTCACCTTCATCAGGGGCTACCTGAGACAGTATCAGGTAGGACTCAATGAGGGTAATGAGTCACATCACCACATTACTGTGCCAGAAAGGACAAACTGCTGAGAAAACCTGGGGACTAATACAAACCATTTTACTATTGCATTGGTGAGAGTAATCATCTTCAGCAAGTAACACTCTAGAATGCTGGTAGTTCTTTATAACCTATTTTATAGTATTAGCTTATCTTGATAATGTCAGACATCACTGGGAGAAATGTATCCAGCAGCATGTAGCTCACAAAATTCGTAGTCTTCATAGTCAAATTCTATACAATAAGTAGGGGCATTACACAGCATTAACGAAGTGAATAAAATAAATAAGAAACAATTTTTGGATAGAACAGTTAGCAATAAGTACAATACAAATAGTAGCTATTATTTCAATTTGATTCAATCTACTGAATAATGACTTACATGTATGATATGTCCATTATATATAGAAATATTTTTATCAAGTTACCGTGTTCAACCGTGCATTCTTGTGCTTGGAATTTTGATTCTTAATGTCTGTGATTATATGTGTTTCTAAAAATTTTCTCAATGGTTTATCTTGACAACGTAACAACTGGAAGAAGAGAGAAAGCAGGTCTGTTGGTGCTAACAAATTTTTGTTGCGCAGCAAAATAAGTGCTCGACACAATGTCTGTAAAAACAAAGATTCAGAACAATGAAACTCTCAGAAATTTTTACAAAGTGATTAAAATAACAGATACAATAACTTTGTACTAACCATTCGGAAGTCACTGTCAAGAACAGTTTGATGTGTTTGTAAGATATCTATCAGTTGTTGGGGATATTTAGCAAGTACATCAGGATAACAATGTGAAACCTGTAACAGGGATTCAGTATTCATAAGCAATTCAGAAAAATTAATCAGAAATTTAAATAGACGACAAACACACAATTTTTCACATGAATAGAAACACATCCAATCATTACATACAATACAGAATATTTTAAATAGAAGACATCCATTCTCTCCTCAAACTTAAACAATAATGAATGGACTCTGCAATTTTAAAACAGTATGAAATGTGTTTTTTCTATATGTTCATTTACTTATTTTCCCATGCAATGTACTTGTACTGAACAGGAAGATTTTTTATACCGTGTACAGACTCTAGGAATAGATCAATGAGAGGATACAGAACAAAAAAGGTCTAACAAACTTATGTCTGCAAATGCATAGTTTCCATGCTAGAGACCATTTATTCAATCATACTTTGTTACAGAGACTGTGGTCTAATATGCACTGTAACATGTGAATACAGTTCCAGTATGCATGGGTTCCTCATAGAGGGTGGTACTGTTCCTCATACATCATGCCCTACAACCCTCTCCTGCCATCGTTATTGGTAATGTTGCATCCGATTCACTTTTCTTGCTGACTCACTTTGTAGAGGATGTGATACAGTGTTCCATATTTGAATCGAGAGCTTGCCGACATGATGTTTACTTATAGAAAGGCAAGTGGCAATGGGTGATGGGCAGCAAGGTTGTATCACAAGATCTATCCCTGGCGACAACAACAATGCCATTCAATGTTTCCAACAGTGTTTCGCCATTTGTCTGACACAGGATCATTTAAGAAAGTGGGAAATCATGACGGACATATCAGAAATGTTTGGACACCAGTCTTGGAGGAAAATGTGATTAATACTGTGGAAGGCAACTGCCGTGTCAGTACCAGGCAGGTGGCCAGGGAAAGCCAGGTAACCATGTGGAACATTTCCATGACAATTGTTACTACCCTTATCACTTACAGCATGTGCAGTGCTTACTAGCGACAGATTTTCCACATCGAGAGCAGTTTTGTTACTGGTTTTTTCACCAGGGAACCATGATTCTGGGATTTGTGTCATCCATCCTATTCACAGATAACAGTAATAGGTGGAATAGTATGCAGAACACCCACGATATGGTGACAGTGAATTACCATCATTGGTGCAGCTGGAATGTGTGGACTGGGATAGTTAGCAACTGTATTTTGGGAGCAATCTTCCTTGCAGATCACTGGAACTGTAGGCGTTTCTTGCAGGTGACTTTGCCTCCCCTGTTGGAAGAAGTGCCATTGATGATTCAAAGGGTTATGTGGCTGCTACATGATGGCAATCCAGCTCACTTTCCCATTAACATCTGGATGCATCTCAAATGTGTCTTCCCTGGTCGATGGATAGGACGATAAGGTCCAGTTGCATGGCCTGTTCATTCACCAGATCTCAACCTGTGCAATTTCTGGTTATGGGGTCATCTCAAAAGTATTGTGTATGCACAGCCCATTTCAGATGTGGAGACATTTGAGCAGTGTATTCATGCTGCCTTTGACACTGATCGGATGCAGCCTCGGCAATTTGAACGTGTGAGATGGAAACGCTACGGCGTACATGTGTGTGTTCAGGCACATGCAAACCATTTACAACACATACTGTAGCTATGGCTGCATGGTATAGCACATATCAGACTCCAGCCTCTGTAACAGTGTATGATTGAATAAAGCATTTGCGGACACGAGTTCATTAGACCTTTTTTGTTCTGTATCCTCTCATCAATCAATCCCTAGTCTGTAAATAGTGGGAAAAAATCATCCTGTAGACACTGAACAAATGCTGCACACTGATTATTAAACAACCACTTTAGGAAGCTCAGAACATGGAGAATTTTAATTGCAGATGGAAAAAGTACTCGGTTAATGGAAGCAAAAAAAGAGGTGAGAAGATGGAAGCAATACTTGGAAAAGCTTTATAGTGTGTCCAGAAGGAGTGATGACACAGTGTAAGAAGATGATAGGAGACACTTGTTATCTTGAAATATTAAGCTAAATAGTGGAACAAATCTACACAAGCTCATGAATGTTGTTTATGAAACTACAGAAATTCCATCAGTTTTTGAAAATAATGTAATAACACTGCAACGAAAGCAAAAATGGGTAGATGAAAAAGTAAGCACACACACAATCATTCTAGTATCATATGTATCAAAAATACTCACCAAAGTTCTTTACTGAAGAACAGAAGGAAAGACTGAAAGTAGATTAGGAGAACATCAAACCAGTTTTGGGAGAACTAGAGGATTTTGAGAAGCAATTTTAGCATGTAACTAATAACAGAAGACAGATAACCATTTACACTTCAACAGCAAATGGCACTTGACATGTGAATTTAGTTTTTTACTCTGATGTCGAGCCTCATTTGACATGATTTTTTTGCAGCTCTCACATGCTCCACTCTTGAAGCTGACTGTACTGTGCTGCATAGTACTGCCATCTATGTAGGCCTGTGTTAACTCGGAGTAGAACTGTAGCAGATGTGTTGAGAGAAAGGTTGTAATTCTTATGTTCAAATTACTACGTGTGAAATGGTTAGTTCTTCATGCACAGTCCTTTCTAAGGACGAAACTGTAGAGCTCTTAGAGGAATGCCTATGTGAAAACACAAATGACAATGATTCTAATAATGACAGTGATTCATTTCTTAACAATTTGAGTGAAATAACGATGGAAACAGTCCACATTGTAGAGATGCAAAAAATATCCCACAATGAAAAGTTTTGTATTGTAATACTTATGTAAATATATTTGAATGAAAGTGCACTTTTTGTTTTAATGCCTACCCTAATTATTGGTCAATAGCCTCATTGTTCCCACAAAGAGACTCGTGCTCACAGCCTGGACAGCAGCAGTTTAAATAATGAGTACATGGAGACGCCCTGTGTCAGCATTACAGAATGTAAAAGCTTAAGAAAATACAGTGAAACCTCATTTATCGGGATATCACTAATCTAAATCTTGGTAGTACACTAACTGCTCAGTATTCAATACTCTGGAAATAATAATGACAACAACCAATGATGATGATGATGATGATGATGATGATGACGACGATCATCATCATCCTCATCATCATAATTAAATTTAAATACATCGAAATCACAATACACGGACCTTGGAACTGTGCCAGTTGACAGGTTAACATTAAGTTGTATAGTACTGCATTGTCCACATTTGTTGCAAATGTAGAACAACATCAAAGAATAAGAAGGTGGTAGTCCATGGACAAAAAGATGTACTGTACGGGATGGACAAAGAAGAATTGTTGAAAAACATCACTGCTTAATTTGATCTTGGAATTTTTACAGTGTTAAATTAAAAGCATAATCCATGATCAGTCATTTACAAGTTCACTGATGTAGTTTGCACAATGAATAAAGATACCAGTGACAATGTTCATTGAAGCATTAGTAAAATTTCAGTATCTCAGAGATAGGTGGTAAGGACATAAATGACTAGCTGTGAAACGACAAGCACATTGGCGCAGTAGGATTTCTGGTGAAGAAATCATCACCATTTGTTCATCTGCGGACAATGATGATAATGTAGATGGATTAGCTGATGAAGATATTAGGACATATACAGAAGCAACAACACAGCTGTACAAAACAGTGATTTATTTGGAATGCCAGGCAGAAACAACTTTGGCTGAACTGATGTTGGTGAAATACCTGTGTGATCATGCTGCATATAATCGAAATATGAATTTCACTCAAAAGAAACTTACTGATTACTTCAGTGTGCAAAACACATTGTGTATATCTGCTCAAAATTTATGTGGAAATATTGTATAATTTGTGAGTTACTTGAAAATAAATATAATGTTTATGTTTATAACATTTAACCAGACATTCTAATTTTTCTGTATTCATGGATTATCTAGACTTCTGATTATCCGGGTGAACTATAGTGTCGACATAGTGTGGATAAAAGAGATTCCACTACACAAGGAAATAAACATAGCATTCGTAGATTTGGAGATAGTTTTTGATAATACATGTCAACAATATATTTATTACAGATAATGTGAAAGGTGTTCTACATAAATCCTGGATCCTGAATTAAAAAATTAAACAAGTTGCTGGCTATTGCACTCAGTTTTCTTGTAACACATTATCCTCAATTTATGAGAATCATTGAAAATGCTGCATATTGATTATTCTTCTGTGGCTTAAATTAAATATTCTGCTGATTTAAGTGATGAAAAATAACTAAAATATGTATAACGAATTATCACACGAGCCTCAATTCAGAAATCTACAGCTGGAAATAAAAGTGGTTTGCCAGCACTGCCGAAAAGTCATGCCTGAATATGAAGAATTAGGTATTTGTTGCCACTTGCATCTCAGAACCGAGAGTTCTATCAACCGCTGGAAGTGACTGCTAGGTGTTCTAAGTTCACAAAGGTTTGTGGTTTTTATTAATTCAGAAGAATAAATGCATCATACTTGTGGAAATACAGCAAAATTCTTTTTTTTTTTTTATATCTGTGAAACGTTAACTCTGAAATAGCAAAAACAGAAACGTCATCCTCTTGTAAAGAAGAGCTATGAACTAAAATTGGTGACCAGTACAGGAATTTGGTCCCCACATACGCTGTTAATCATTTTCCATGCTCATGACTGGCTGCTTGAAAGGATCACTTCACATGTCCTCTGCTGTTCCTACGATTCTGAGGGAAGCAACAGGCTTACATAATACACTGTTACTTTTGTCTGACAATCAAAAACAAGGAAAACTATGCAATATCCTGATTTACTATCTACTATAAGGCACACAGTCACCTACGATCTTAATCTTACGATTGGCATGCCTACTTTGGCCCGAATAAACAAATATTCATCAGAATTAAGCAGTTTCTTTCTTCTAGTTGAGATGTTGAACAGCTTGTCTGGAACCAAGGTACCATAGGGAATCTTTGCTAGCAGTCCTGCACTCTCCGCTATACTTCAAGTCTTCCAAGCCAAAATGCTTGCACCAGGAAAAGCTTCAAGGCCACCGTAGTCTGCATGAGTGCCCCATACAACAGTCAAGGTCAACCATGTACTGCCTCTAAACACTGCTGATACATCACATGTGGACTGCTTTTTAAGTCCATGAAAAACACTAGGCCCTCCAGTAAGCTGCTGCTTATTAAATTGCTTTCAATGACCTATACACGGGAACATACCACCTAAGGCGACGATGATAATAACGGAGATGAAGCATTGCAGCGGTACATTAACACTAAGTGAACGCTGCAAGCAAGCGACGTTAACAGCATGGTCCTCCTTGTTAACTTACCTCTGCAATGCCTCGTCGCCATTATCATCGTTGTCGCCTTAGGTGGTATGTTCCTGCGTATAGGTCACTGAAAGCAATTAACATTGACCTTACTGGGCAATTTAATAAGCAGCAGCTTATTGGAA
The DNA here is from genome assembly GCF_023864275.1 of Schistocerca cancellata. NCBI lineage: Eukaryota > Metazoa > Arthropoda > Insecta > Orthoptera > Acrididae > Schistocerca > Schistocerca cancellata. The sequence goes on along the minus strand of NC_064626.1, from coordinate 762,450,495 downwards.
GGCCTAGTGTTCTTCGTGGACTTGGTAATGTATTGATGACAGCAGTCCCTCCTGAGGATGTGCCAATAAGTCAAGAAGATATGCACGCTGGCAAACATCTGAAGACCACTGTGGATGAAATAAACCACACTTTTTATCTCAAAGGGATTCCAACTATATTGCTCGTGATGTAAATTTGTCAAAGCAAAGCAACAGTCTGAGGTTTTAGCCTGTCAATTAATGGATGGAATCTTCTTTCCAATCGAAAGTTTACTGTGACTGCCACACTGGTTTTCTTTTTCTGAATATTTTTCCAAAGAAGGTGACATGACTTTTTGCAATGACATCATGTCCATTATGGAGACTCTTAATTATGTTATTGTAAATGAGTGGCTCTCATTCATAGCATCTGGCAAATTAGTCTGAAAGCAGTACTTCTCCACAATGGAAACAAATTTCCTTCTGTTTGAACTGTTCATTGAGTTAACCTGAAGGAGCCTGATGAGAACTTTAAATGGCAACTCACACTTATTGAGTATTAGAAATACAAACAGCATATCTGGGAAGATCTCAAGCTAACTTCGGGAGGGAGGGAGGGTCAATCGACATGTAAGGTATAGGTACTGATCCTAGGGGAAAAGGACAGTATTGTGACAAAAGTCACACATTTTATAGGAATTATTCTGGTAAGTTTGGATTCTATATACCACTAGCATTATTATGTGTTATGAGTGTCAGAAAGAACACTTTTATTTGCCCAGAGATCCTCCAGATTACAAACTACTGTGAATAATGAAACTAGTATGTGCTAAAGAAAAACTAGTAGAAAGAATTAGAATAAAGGATGAAATAATCAAGTGTCTACGATACCTGGAGTTTATGACTAGAAATCAGAAATGTTGTCTGCACGATTCCTAGATATAAAAGAACTGTCTCCAACATTAGGTGAAATGCTCAAGTTGTTATTATCAAAGTGGAATGAAAAAAGAAGAGCTAAGTATTGAATAAAAGACTGTTCTCGATCATTAAAAGAAATAGAATGTACACTGGTTAAAATGTGAATTATTATTATGTGGGATATTAACGTACATGATGATTACGTATAAAATATTGCGTGTTCGAGCTGAGGTAGGAATATGTAGTGCTTCGAGAATTTCTGCATAAATTCTAGAACCATTCGTCTTTCCATCGTGTTGAACACACAATATTTTAAATATAAGTGGGAGAGTGGAAATGTATCTACTGCACCACCTGTTTCTGTGTGCAGGTTGGAAGTTTGTTATGAGAAGACTGTAAGCGTGGCGGTCGAACGACGCCGACAAGTGTTTTCCACTAGAGCCACAGCAGCCATGATGAAAGAACAAGGAGTAATTATGTAGTATTCTTTGCTGTTTTAGCGACTGTGATTACTGTTAAAGAAAAATGAACAATTGAATACAGATTTTTAAGTACTTCACGTATATTGGGCTCTCTAGAGGCAAGACGTGTTAATAAATTATGTGGTTGTTAAATCAGTTTTATTTCAGCTGTATTTTATTGAGTCTAATGCGAGATGAATCAGTTGACTTGTATACATTCAAATATTAATGGAGAAATGGTGAATATGTTATTGGTGGAAGTTGAAATATACCAAGACTGAACTAAACATATTTTTCGAGTACTAAATTATTTCAAAAGTAGAGAGAGAGTCTTATAAATTCCTTTAACCAACATTATTCTTCAGAGAAGAAGGTTCTGGAGATCAACGGAGCTCGCAATCCAGAGAAGACGATCGGCTGTGTAGATCAACTAAGTCAACTGATGTGAGAGAGGTGTGAATTTTGCAATACAACTTCACATTGCTTTGGGTCATCTAAAGCGTTAGAACTGCAAGGTATTACAAACCCATTACAATATTAGTATTTGCTGCACACTATATCTGAATGGTTGGGGAAATTAAAGATTTGCAGAAACAGGTTTATAGCAGTATCTAAGGCAGATTGCTGGTGATGGTAGATGCAGCACGTAAGCTCAAATGAAGAGGATAGCTGACAATTGACATGAATGGAGAACTGCATCAAACCACATCTGCTCTACCATTTGAATTTATTTCATCTTCTTGTGCAGCTATTGAGTTATCTGTAGAAAGACCTGTCTCACACTATCCGACTACCCCCTCCGCACCTTGTACATCCTTCCTTACCTCTTCCCCACCTCTACCTGCCTCGACAACTGCTAACTAACAGTCGGTCTCACCATCATCATGGGCAGTGCTTTCGGGTGTCTGTGTAGTTGTGTGTGTGTGTGAACGTGTGTACTTCTACCAGAGAAAGAACAAGAGCTTGAATGCTAGTAAGGTGCCGTTTAAGCTGTGGTTTTCTATGAGCCATACAATAGATGAGTGGTTCCTTTCTTTTCTTTTACAAATTATCCATCCAGGAGTTTCTAGTGTTGTCACACATTGCTGATTCGACTCTGTTCCATCCCATTCCATTTTACCTTTGTTAATGTCATTCTCTACTTATTTATCCACTCTTTATTCCTTCACACATCTATACTTCCTTATTCTCTAAGTACCTGCCTTCAAAATACACACCGCAAACACTCTGCTACATAATCTGAACGCCTACTTTTGTAATACCACACCAGGCTAATAAGTGCAGCATTCCAACTCTCTGGTCTCATGACAATGCCACCTTTTTCGACCATTTCAGTCCAATGCTGTTTTTAATACACTGTTCAGTAACAACTTGTATTGCCCACTTGACTGTTAGCCAATTATGTACAGGGCTATTACAAATGATTGAAGTGATTTCATAAATTCACTGTAACTCCATTCATTGACATATGGTCACGACACACTACAGATACGTAGAAAAACTCATAAAGTTTTGGTCGGCTGAAGCCGCACTTCAGGTTTCTGCCACCAGAGCGCTCAAGAGCGCAGTGAGACAAAATGGCGACAGGAGCCGAGAAAGCGTATGTCGTGCTTGAAATGCACTCACATCAGTCAGTCATAACAGTGCAACGACACTTCAGGACAAAGTTCAACAAAGATCCACCAACTGCTAACTCCATTTGGTGATGGTATGCACAGTTTAAAGCTTCTGGATGCCTCTGTAGGGGGAAATCAATGGGTCGGCCTGCAGTGAGCGAAGAAACGGTTGAACGCATGCGGGCAAGTATCACGCGTAGCTCGCGGAAGTCACGAATAAAGCAAGCATGGAGCTAAACGTACCACAGGATGGTGCTCCACCGCACTTCCATGATGATGTTCCGCATTTCTTAAATAGGAGATTGGAAAACCGATGGATCGGTCGTGGTGGAGATCATGATCAGCAATTCATGTCATGGCCTCCATGCTCTCTCGACTTAACCCCATGCGATTTCTTTATGTGGGGTTATGTGAAAGATTCAGTGTTTAAACCTCCTCTACCAAGAAACGTGCCAGAACTGCGAGCTCGCATCAACGATGCTTTCGAACTCATTGATGGGGACATGCTGCACCGAGTGTTGGAGGAACTTGATTATCGGCTTGATGTCTGCCGAATCACTAAGGGGGCACATATAGAACATTTGTGAATGCCTAAAAAAACTTTTTGAGTGTTTGTATGTGTGTGCAAAGCATTGTGAAAATATCTCAAATAATAAAGTTATTGTAGAGCTGTGAAATCGCTTCAATCATTTATAATAACCCTGTATATTTATTTACAATCGAAATCTATCATTGCACATATTTTTCTGTCATGTATGTCAATTTGCAATCGAACATATCTACACTCCGCAACACAATTACCAGATTAATTTTTGGAAACGCTGTAATTGTCTCCCATTGTGGTGTCAAAGTTTTTAATCTGGCTCAAAAGTGCCTACAACAGGGCCGGCCAGATATTCTGCACGCGTGCGGTGCTCCTGCACATGTGCAACTTCCGGGTCACAACGTGCACGCCGCAGCCGTCAGCGTTCATGTAGTGCATGTTTCTACGCACAGATGTTGCTTTATCCACTTGCTGGGATACTCTGTACCGGCGCATTCTAGCGCTCTTTCCATAGCTTGCAAGCCAACCATGGGAAGGTATTTCACGTATTAAACCTTTAAAATACTGTCACAGTCTACTCATTGAGACATCTACTTTTATGTTAGCAGTTTAACCCAGTAAGACAAGTACTACAGTTAACAACCATGGGTTTTTATTAAGGCAGCTTGACTGACGGCACGTAAATATGCGTAATGTTTTTGAAGTAGTATTTGAGAAAGAGAGCACTTAGCGACTTCCAATGAACCTTATTCATGATTTCAAATAACATTAAGAAGATTTAGTGTGGTTATCATTCTGGAAAATTGAAAACAGTACATTGCACAGCGTACAGTAAAATAGACATAAATGTAACACAAGAAACTAATAGAGTTCAAGAAGTGTCAGTTACTTTGACGTACAGTAAAATCGAGTTGATGTGCCTCATCCATTTTCTTACGGACATTTAATTTTGCTTGCCGTTCTTCACTGTTGAGTACACTACACTCGTCTTTGTGACATGTATTGTAGTGTCTTTCAATTGAAAACTTACGCTGGCCGCCTATTATTCGGCGGCACAGCAAACACTGAGTTTTCACCAATGGCTACAAAAAAGAATTGCAGTTCCTAGTCATTTTTAAATACTGAGAACATAGATCTCCCGTCCTTTGCTTTTTCACAGTACCTGCCATTTCTCAGTACTTCTCTGTTCAGGTTACGATTACCACGGGTAAACTAGACTGGGTATGTTGCGCTCTTTTTTCTACCACATAAACATGGAAGTGGAGCCTCCGCCGTTCATTTAGGACACATGTCTAATAACAGATGTCGCTGTCGCACACGTGCACACATGTGCAGCACTTCCGCATGTCTGCACACTGTGCAGCGTTTGGCCTTGGCCTACAATCTCCCACTGTAATGGGGCAAAAGAAAGACACACCGTGACATCAACTTTGGGCTCGCAATGCTTAAAAAAAAAGAAAAAAAAAAAAAAAAGATACTGACACATGGAGGGGGGGGGGGGGGGGGGGGGGAAGGAGGCCAGAGCTCATCAGTTCATGCGAGGTATAAGGTGGGTTAATGGTGACACAATGGAAGCAAATTTCCATACAATTCTGCCCAACATCATCGTTGACGTGTAGCATGATGGGACGGTTGTCACAACCCTCTTATATAAATTTAACCCCATCTTTTGACACATCTGCAATGGAGGTCAGAACCGCAATGCCCAGTGTTGAAATAAAGTGGTTTTCTTATGGGTGGCCACAGAAAATATTCCAGACATACTGCCGCTCAGAATCGACAAAGAAGGATTTAGAGTTGACATAAAATGCATCAATGAAATCACCCCTTTCCCTGGGATGTTGATTCCCACACATTTCACAGTCGTGAATGACAGCTGGCAGTGTGATGAGCAACAGCATGGCATTCTTGATGATCTTTGACACTGCTGACACCCTCCCGGGTTATTCAATCCTTCTCTAACAAATGGTGAGGGAGCAATATCACTGAACATAATCACACTCCTTTGGAGTGCAGTACGACCACGTTTTTTGCTTTGGTATGCAAGTTAGAATCACTAGGGACCGTTCAAAACCATTCGATGAAATCTGAAATTGATCTGATGCACCAAAGGGTGCTTGTGCTTTTGCAGCCCTTCTGTTCTGGGCCGTCCTATGGCGCAATCATGGAGGGGTGCAACAAGGACAAATGTGTGATAAAATAGCACAGAGTCTCTCTACAACCCACAAGTTTAGTGACACTCTCGGTGCCATCTGCCCACATTTGTTGAAGACTTTAAAAATATGTCTGTACAGAGACAAGCTGTGGCAGAGTCCTAGGCACTTGCAGACAGGCAACCCCTTGACACCACTCCAATTCTGCTTGCCAATTAGTAAGTGCAAGAACAGCATCACAGCCTACCTGCAGGAGTCTGGAATCTTGTCACAGTTTATTTCTGTACAGGTAAGTTTTTAAAGAACTTAACACCAGTAGCGATAGGGTGGGAGAGGGGCGGACGGGTCTGCACCTAGAGTGCTGTTGAACTGACGGGTCTTTGGGGACCCTTTCCCATTTTATTCATGTGTGTGTCAATGTCCCAGCCCTCCATGATAACACCACAGGATGATGTGAAACAGAAGGATTGAAAAAGTATAAGCACACTTTGCTGCTTTGGATGACATTCAAATTTTATCAAATGATTTTTAAAGGTCCCTAGTGGTTCCATTCAGTGCACCAGAGCAAAAACTGCGGTTGCACTGCTCTCCAAAGGTGTACGATCACGTTCAATAGCGTTGCTGGCTCATGAAGTCTTTAGAAAAGGATGAAACATCCATGGGTGTCAGCAGTGTCAAATGTCAGCAAGAACTTCATCCCATTGCTCATCACATTGCCAACAGTCATTTTCCACTGAAAAAAGTATGGGAACCAATGGCCCAAAGAAAGGGATCGTTTCACTGATGCCCTTTGTGCCCCCCTATAAGGTGTTTTTGTGCTGATTCTGAGCAACAGTGTGTCTGAAATATTTCCTCAGCCACCCTTAAGAAGACCCCCATAATTTTAACATGGGGTTTTGCAGTTCTGACCTCCAACACAGAGAAGCCAAAAAGAGGGATAAAATGTGGCTAATAGTGGGTGACAATCTTCTCATCATGTGACATGTTCACAATGACTTTGGCAGGAATGTGGTGAAATATAATGCCAATGTGACATCATTACATCACCTTACACCTTTCATGAACTTCTGAGCTCTGGTCTTTTCTGCGCACTTCACAACATCTTGCTGTCTAAAGCATTGCTGAGCCTGAGGGTGATGCCGCAGGATGCCACGCTTTTGCACCATTACAGAGGAAGACTGTAGTCACTTCTGGGCCAAATTTCAAACTTCCACATCCCAACGGGAGGCAATTATACCAGTTCAAAAAGTGATCCTTTAATATTGTGTTGTGCGGTGTGTTTATTAATGCATCCTTCCAACATTACACATACCTGTCTACATAGTACCTACCATTTATATCCATTGTAACATCTCAACCATTAATTTTCACCTTCTTGTTTTCAACCTTTTTTAACAATTTTTTCAGGCACTCCTTTTGTCTTTTGACCATCCAATCATGACTCCTTGCTCATTCTACCCTCGTCAACACTGAAAATTCTTGTTTCCTCACGCAAATCTCCAATCACACATCCTGTTACTGAATTCTTGTCTGACGCAAGGTTTCCCGCCTGATGGGCTTACCATTAAAATTGCATCTCGGGCTGTCAGCCATCTTACTGCAAGAACCTTCAACTTTTCTAATTACGTCAGTCCCCAATGCTCACAATCTGTTCTTTCATAATCATACAATCCAAGCTCAAACTATACTTGCCAGATTCTATTCCTTTTGCAAAATCCTTGTATTCTGTGACCACAACTTCCTGATTGTTATTTCTGCAATAAAAACTCTTGCCCGACAACAGTTAGAATAGCATTCCCATTATCATCTGAGGATGTTGCCCTAGTTACTCCTGGCATATGCCCTCATAGGATTAGCTTTAGCCAACAATGATCCTACCACTCGATCCAAACACTCCCTCTCCCCCACCACCACCACTACCACCACCACCACTACCACCACCACCATAACCCCTCACAGTTCCCCAACCATGCCTTGCTGACTTTGTTTGCTTTCCTCATCCTTTAAAAACATCCTCCACCTTCCCTAAAACAAAAACTCCTAAATGCCCTTCCTGTAACACTGTTGTCAACCTTTCTGTTGCAACTCGGACATTTGCAGAAGTCTCAGTACTTTCTAAAGGCCTCACCTTCAAACCAAAACCTAAGTTCAATCATGCTGGACTTTTCCTTTACTCTTCTCCACAGTGGAAACATTTCTTTGCCACACACCCCCACTGACAACAGCCAACCAAAACCCCACAGGAGACTTTGTTTAAAAGAGTTCTAACCTCCATCCAACTGTTATCCTCCTCCCCATCCACCAAGTCATTTCCTTGTAACCTTTAAGGAATTCCTGACTTCTAACCATGCCACACCTTCCTTTCCTCAATTCCTCCCCAGTGAGTTCAACATTACTTCTATGGAACACAGCGGTCCATAATCTGAAAACAAATCAAGACCTTATCATCCTTCCCGCAGACAAAGATCCAATCACAGTGGTGACTATGTGGCTGAGGATCTCCACCAATTACCAGCAGACTCTTTGTTGGTCACTGTGGAAGTGATGTCACAATGTCCCCCACGTCCACAGCCTTGCGGCAGTAGAACACTACCCTTCCCAACACCCTCCTCATACCAAACCTACCAACTCTTTCCTAATCCTCCTAGCCGACCACATCCTGACCCACAATTATTTCACTTTTGAACACCATATCTAGGCATCACACACCAGTCTGCTGTGAGTGAGTGGTTGCCTTTAGTTTATTTTATGTATTATCCATCTAGGAATTTCCTTTGTTGTTAAAACAATCTTTGAAATTATTACTGAAACAAAAATCTGAGGATATGAGGAAAGTTCTCTGCTTGGCACAGAACAACTTACTGAACACTAGCAATCTGCCTGGGTTTCACACAGGTAGCTGCGAGCTACAGTGCCACCCGGTGCTCAAATGTAGCTCCAATATCGCACAAGCTACGTTCTCCGTGTGACCTTTTCCTGAATTTCCCTTCACAAAATTTAATCATTAACTCTATACCAAAAAATATATTCTTATCAGCTCAACATCTCATACACCCTGCATCACAATTCATTTAGGAAGTCAGAAGTACTCACACTGGCCTCCTGGTAGCAGTAGCTTGCACCAGTCCAGCACTGCAGTCGGAGGACCTTATACTATAATATGTGTGGATGATTCCAAGAAGTACTGCAATCTCTCTCAGACAGCAATGGGATAATTTCCACTGTGATGGGGAACTTTAATTCATTGTAATTTAGCCAACTTGCATGAAGTATTAATACATTACTGCACAAAACTTCTCATGAATCAGCAGTATAGCTATTATGAAAATCATATAAAAGATCACACTAATTCCTAGATGCTGCCAGATTTTTTTTATTCGGTTGCCTTCAACCTGGAGTGTAAGCAATAATTCTTTTCCCAGCTTGCTCTAGCTGGATAATTATTTGAATCAAGATCTTCAAGATGATGAACCATGAGTTGCATTATGACTTGAAATATACAGCAATAAGTTGAATCCAATCATGCACTAGAAGAACAAACATAAACCACTAGGACATGACTTGGTAGTTTAATCTTAAAACCATCATTAAGATATTCTACTAAATTAATCCTCAAGTGAGCATGCTGCTTTTTATAACACTAGCAGTTATGCATTATATTTTCTACACATGTGAAGAATGTTACCAATGTAAAAATGTATGAGCAAAATCACAGTTTAATTTTAGTTTAACTAAACAATGATAAAATAAACTTACATTAGACAGGCTAAATCACTGTATAATTAAACAATAATAAAATGAACTTTCATTATATCTCCTGTTGCTCCATACAAGTGTTACCCCACACTAATGAATGCAGTTGAAGTATTAAACAGCGCAGTTGCATCAGGTCCCAGTCAACTGCTTATTTGATTGTTATTTCATCTCGTGGACAAATGTCTCATTGGAAAATTGTGCCACTAACTCAGAATCTATGTCATTGTCTTGCATAGATCATAAATTTTTTTCTCACCTAGCTTGTTTATTATATGTTACTGCTGCTCACTTGGATGTATGACAGCACAACTTAGCACTGTGTTAGCTGAATCAATAATGAAGGAATAGGTACGGGCCCACAATTGTAAAACAAAAATGAAATGGTGCATGACAATGTTATTTGTGGATGGCACACTTCATACATAGTCACACCCGCTCAAGGGTTAATGAAACCATCAACTTCCAGTTCTTGCTAAAGCTTAACTTCATCAAAAATCAGCAAATCTAGATGTCTGTTTTCACCTTGTTATTCACAAAATAGTTTCCAATTGTTTCAACAGCTTGGGTATTAATATTGTATCAGTACTTGATACCTTTTCCAAATTACTGATAGAAGTGTAACGATTCAGGCATCAGACAATGTCTGACCCTTTGGATGACCTAATTTTTAATAATACACTACACAGAATACAGTATACTTATTGTTATACAACAGTCCCTTATCGTATTTCAATTGACATTTCTTTAACATCATCCAAACTACAATTTTCTATTTGTTACTGAATTTAGAATGATCTAGGAGATATGGATCAGTCATCTAAAACTTAGCATCTGGGAACTGCTTCTGCAGTAGATTGATTTTGGCAATCTCTGTTCTCAACTCTGAATGTTTTCTTCAGCAGAAGACACAGAGGCAAAAACTGCAGTTTCTTCTGGTTTACCATCTTCTCTAGAACCAATTTTCTTTTCCAAGAGGACTATGCAATATTTTAGATAGAGATTTCAGCAAAATGGGAAATAAATAAGAAAAAGCTCTAATTTTAAGGACATCTTTGTCTTGAAATTTCAACTTGTTTACTGCTGACAATGAACAAGTCAGCTTCTATAAAAAGTTCCTTTGCGAAACAAGTGGGAGTCATATTTCTGTCTTTTTTATGGAGATGCATTCACCCATTTTAAAAATTCTAATTAGTTTCTTTGAGGTCTATTTTTTTTAAACTTTACTTTGCATTTTTCCTTCTTATCTTTTAAATATGTAACACTACTTAATCACCACAGCTTTCAAATCTTCATCATTCACATAGAGCACTGTAAGCAGTTTCACAAAATAAGCTGATACAAAAGTAAAATACACTATCTGACAAAATGGAATCACACCAGCTTGAATCTCAAACAACAGTAGACCTTGTAGTTCATGGGCATGCCACATATCCGAAGTAGCCTGTGTTAACCCACAGGAAGACAGCACACTTCATTCGCTCTGTTTGCTATGACCCAACTAACAGTGCCAGTAAAATAAATCACCTAAGATCAAACCAACCAGTATTTAAGTACTACAGAATATTCCTTATAACACCAATGTCTTCTTGCCTGAAATATAAGTTTGTTTTTTAATGTAGTTTATTATGTCTATATTGTATATTTCCATGTCACAGTAAGTGCACGAGTTCATGGCAATACAGCCTGTTTCTTTTCTGAGGACACAGTCACACAAATTGTTGTGCCATCTTGGGCAATGGCAAGTGCCAGAACAAGATATTGATTGGGTTGTCAAAAACTGCACTGTACGTTATTATGTCATGAACATGTAGAAAGCTTGTAATGAAACATTATTATGAGTTTGAATTCTGTAGTCGTACATTCTTGCTGACTTTATCAATCATGAGTGTCCTCTCTTGTTGTGCATTACTAATATGTAATAGAATGCAATAAAATCTGTCTCAATGATAAAGTATAGCTGGAATTTAAATTGAGAGAAATATATATTTTATCCAAAAACCTTCAAAAAATAGTCCAACATTACTTGCACGATAATTCCCAACATGGTCACTCACACGAATGACAGTTGTCATAAACGAAATAAGTGGTCTACTTGGATACTTTGAATGGTGTACATAAATGATTTTAGGATTGTTTTATTAAATCTATAATAAATTTAACACAAGTTTACCGTATAATATATTCTAACATTTGAAACCATTTGTGCAAGAATTTAAAAACCTTAAATTTCAATATAACAAATTCACATCCGTTTCCCATGTCCACATTGAGGTATGTGTAACAATGCAAATACTTATCAAAAGAACATGAAAATGTTTATTTCAAAGCAAGGACCTAACGAATAAGCACATACAAACACTAATTCATGCAATAAAGTGCAAACAAAATTGAAATGAGGAACATATTACCTGACAACAGTTTACGCATACATATTTCAGACGATCCACACATGTCCACTTGTTGCATACAGTACAACATCTATGGGTTGCTCTATTTCAAGCTCTTCCACATACAACACCCTCCACATGATCCACTTAATCTTTCTGGCAGTTTTACAATTTCATGAGCTCCTAACAGTAACTTAACCCGTCTTCAAATTTCATATGGAAGTCTTTCAATGAAGGAACATAGATCTATTTGAGGCTTTATAGTTCTCAGTTGATTTTTTTCTATAAGATCAATCCTCTTTACAGTGAGTTTTGAAGACATGTAGTGATATTTACAGATGCATAAAGCACTTAAAGCTGAAATGTTCAAAATATTGTAAAACAGTAACATGGGCCAACTTCTTATATTACATGACACATTGTTTTTCTGATGTTGCTGATTTGAAAGATTGTCTCCTACTTCTGACATGTTACAGAAGGTAATCTTTTCATGTTTCTTTCATTCTTGTGTTGAATGGTCTACAGCATCATCAAGATGCATGCTTGACAGCACTAACACTGTCCTATTTCTCTTTGGACAGTATGACAGCAATGTACAATCTTCTTGAAACCCAAAGACAGATGATTTTGGGTATCTATCATTTTTATTTAGTGCAAATTCTTTTGGCATTTCTCTTTTGTTTTTTCATACTGTTCTGACATATGTCAGTTTCTTGGACTGGAGTCTCTTGACTAAAGACAAACTGGTAAACTAGCTGTCACCAGTAATATTTCTGACGAAATAAATCTCGGGTAAACAGCCTGGTATGAGTGTGCTAGGACACAATATTTCAGTAATTGACAACGTTGCCATCATCAGGTGCGCTGATGTACTGACCAGCGGTGGGCCGGCGCCATGTATATATAGGACAATCCCCCTCCCGCTCCTCCCTCAGGCGCTTCCTATGAGTCGGTGCGGACCGTGGCACGCGCGCGGTCCAGGTGCAGCGTCCGTTCTCCCGCCATCTGGGCAATGCATCCTTGGTCTTCTCGTTCAGGAGGGTCTTCCGGCACCGCTCTCGTTATTCTTCCCTCCTTCCCTGAAGTTGGTACACTCTGGAAAATATCCTTCTTCTTCTTCTTAATCCGGGTGATCGCGGGTTCCCACGCCTTGCTAAGGATGTAACTACTGCCATGATTTAGCTGTGGCTCCCTTACTCTGATCTCTATGGGTGCTTTGATGACACAGTCCCAGTATTTGGAAGTCTGTGTAAGGACTTTGGTTTGGTCATAATCCATGCTGTGGAGTCCCGACAAGCAGTGCTCAGCGATTGCCGACTTACTGGGCTGTTGCAGTCTAGTGTGCCATTGATGTTCTCGGCATTGGTCCTCAATGGTACGAATGGTCTGCCCTATGTATACACTACCGCATTGGCAAGGTATCTAATAAATCCCTGAATTATGTAGACCAAGGTTGTCCTTGACACTACCAAGAAGGCTATTGGTTTTGCTTGGAGGACGGAAGATGGTTTTCACTTGGTGTTTACGTAAAATACGTCCAATTCTTCCGGATAAGTTACCACAAAACGGAATAATACCCAAGGCTGCCTCCTCCTGAGGTTCATCCTCAGTTTCTGCCGGTGCTGCAGGTGTGGAATGTAGAGCCTTCCAAATTTGCCCTTCCTTGTAACCGTTCCTTCGAAACACGGTCTTCAGATGGTCCAATTCTTGTTGGAGACTTTCCCTATCGGAGATGGTGTGAGCTCTGTGTACAAGAGTTTTGAGCACACCATTCTTTTGTGCCGGGTGGTGGCAGCTATCCACATGTAGGTACAAATCGGTGTGTCTCTTCTTCCTATACAGACTGTAGCCCAAAGTGCTGTCAGCTCATCTTCTAATCAAAACATCTAGGAAAGGGAGCATCCCATCTGTTTCAATCTCCATGGTGAACTTAATATTCTTGTGTCTGGAGTTGAGATGTGTGAGGAAGTCTGCCCGTTTTTCTCTTCCATGTGGCCAGATAACGAAAGTACCACCCACAGATCTAAAGAAACAGGTGGGTTTTAGATGTGCTGATTCAAGAGCTTCTTCCTCGAAATGTTCCATGTACACATTTGCGACAACAGGTGAGAGTGGACTCCCCATGGCTACTCCTTCTGTCTGCTTGTAGTATTCACCGTCAAATAAGAAGTAAGTTGATGTCAGAACATCTCTGAAAAAGTTGGTGGTCTCTTCGTCAAATTTCTGGCTGATGAGTTCCAAGGATTCTTGTAACGGAACTTTAGTAAATAGAGATACCACGTCGAAGCTCACCAGTATGTCAGATTCCTTAAGCGCAAGGTTGTTGATGCGTCCCATAAAATCCACAGAGTTGCGGATATGGTGTGTACATCTCCCAACGTAAGGGCTAAGCAATTGTTTAAGGTGCTTGGCAAGAAGGTACGTTGGGGCACCAATATTGCAGACAATGGGATGTAACGGAATCGATTCTTTGTGCACCTTCTGCAGTCCGTAAAGTCTAGGAGGAACAGCAGCCCTTGGGCATAGCTTCTTGGTAATCTCGTCAGGGAAGACGAAATCCTTGAGAAATGCCAGAGTCTTCCTCTCGACCCTCTTGGTAGGATCGGTGTCAATCTTGCCGTATGCACTGTCACCAAGTAGGCCCCGCATCTTCTCAGCATAATCCTGTCGGGATAGGATCACTGTTGCGTTGCCCTTGTGAGGTGTGGACAAGGAAGCTAAGAACACTGAGTTTACAAAAATAGTCAACCTTCAGTTGATGGATATGGGGCAACCAAGTAAGCGTGCTGTCAAAAAGAAGACCCAAGAAACAGAAGTGGGAGGCTACGATCAGATGTTGGGCATCAGGGTAGAGCTCCGGTTAAGATGGACTGTAGTAAGGTGACAGAAAAGCACAATCCTCAACTTAAGGGAAGAGAACTGAAAACCGTGTAGAAGCAGGCCTGATGGCACCCTGGAGCCCTCATTCAGCAGAAGCCACCGAGTGGCTGCTAGCCCAAAACAGAAATCATCCACATACAGGGTATAGGTGATCAATGGTTCAGAACAGGAATCAGCCACATATAGAGGAGGGATGACCAACGGTTCAGCAGAGGTCACAAGTCCATTAATTGCAATTAGAAAAAGGTGGACACTTAACATGGAGCCCTGTCAAATGCCATTCTCCTGGGTCCAGGGAGAGATGAGAACAGTGCCGACCCGGACTCTGAATGACCAGTGGGACAGGAACTGACGAATAAAATTTGGGAGAGGATGTCAATAACCCCACTCATGGAATGTAAGGAGGATGTGATGGCACGAGACTGTGTTGCAGGCCTTATGGAGATTGAAGAAAACTGCAACAACATGGTGGTGCTGAGAAGAGGCCTGCCGAACTGCAGTTTCCAATTGAAGCAGGTGATCAATCGAGACTGCCTCTCCCGAAAGACACACTGGTAAGGAGATAAAAAGTCCCAAGATTCAAGAAGCCATTTGGGCATGAGGCTCCATTCATTCTAGTAACTTACAAGGGACATTTGTCAGGCTGATGGGCCGGTAATTATCACGGGATGGTAGATCCTTGCCAGCTTAAGGACTGGAACCACAATACTGCTCTCCATTGAGAGGGGATGCTTTGGAGCCAAATACAGTTAAACACCTGGAGGAGATATTGTCGTTGTCGAGGATTGAGATGTTGAAGCAACTGGTTATGGATGGAGTCCAGACCAGAAGCCGAATCATCAGAAGAAGTGAGGGCCAGAAGGATTCCAACTGACATGGGGTAAAACAGAAGTGAGAAACTTCAGCCAGCTGTTTCCGGAAGAAGAAGGCAGCTGGATAAGAGGCTGATGCTGATGTCATCGTAAAATGGATCATGACGTGTTCCACGAGAACTGATGGATCTGCACGAAGGCTACTTGGAAGGGCAGGGCTCAGAATGGAAGATTGCTGCTAACTGCCTTGGAAGGTGCAGAGTGTAGCCCACACCTGTGATGAAGGAACAGAAGAACCTAGAGAAGAGACTAAGAGTTCGCAACACTCACATTTCCTCTGTTTGATTAAGTAACAGGCTTTGGTGCGAAGACATTTAAAGATAATATGACTGGCAGAGGAGGGGTGCCTCTTAAGATGTTGCAAGGTGCAACAATGATCATGGGTAGTGGTGGAAACTGCTGCGCTCCGCCACAGAACTTGCCAACAATGAACAGGGGCCGTGAAGTGGGGAAACAGGAACGCCAGCAGTGCAGATTGTCATATCAGGCAGATCATAGATGACTTCATCAATACAACTTGACAAAGATGGTGGAAACACAACCTAGAGGTATACAGAGGCCAGTCAGCATGATGGAAAGCCCAGCGGGGATACCTGGTAATCAGGAGACAAGAAGGGAACAAGAGAATTAACTAAAAGTGGTCACCATCACATTAGTCATCATGTGGTGACCAGTGTAAGGAACAAGGAAGGAGACGGGAAGAGAGCAAAATATCAATGGCAGAGAAGGGGCCATATGAAGCACTAAAATGAGTGAGGAAACCGTCATTAAGAAGGCACAGGTCATGGTCTGCAAGAAATTAGTCAACGAGGAACCCCCGATTACATTAAGAAGCACTATCCACAAAGGGTGATGGGCATTTTAAAATCTCCAAGTAGGAGGAAGGGAGGCGTGAGATGCTGAAGGAGGACAGTTAGGGCAGCAGATGTAGGTGGCCTGTTAGCAGGAAGATAAGAGAGTGCAAACCAAGATGGCAGAGTCCAAGTGGACCCAAATGGTAACCGCCCAATATGATACGAAGTCTAACCCATGTAAAAATAATACCCGTAAGGACGAATGTGCAGACCCCACCAGAAGCCCTCAAAGAGCCAACCTGGCTTCCAATTTGGTACGACGTGGGACCCATGTAATAATATCACATAAGGACCACTGAGCGGACCCCACCAGAAGACCTCAAAGGGCTGACTCGGTTCCGGTAGAAAGCACAGAGACCATGAAGAATTGACGACTAAGCATCAGTAAAATGACATTCCTGAAGGACAACATAAGCTACCGAGTAAAAGGCAATAAGAGACTGAAACTCTGGGAGGTGACAGTAGTATCCATTACAGTTCCACTGAATAATCACGGAGTGGGTATCCAAATGGGAGGTGAACGGGCTGGAGCTAATCAAGCCTTTGGTCACCACCTGTCACCAATGACAATGGGATGACATCTGTAAATAAGACGTCAGACTCAGGTTGTGAGGGCAGAAATTGCACCTCCGAGGGCACAGGGGGGGATTCTTGTCATGGGACTTATGTTTCTTCTTCTTCTGTTCCATAGGTTGAGGAGGGCTGGGCATCTACATCTCCACAAGCCACCTGACGGTGTGTGGCTGAGGGTACCTTGAGTACCTCTATCGGTTCTCCCTTCTATTCCAGTCTCGTATTGTTTGTGGAAAGAAAGATTATTGGTATGCCTCTGTGTGGGCTCTAATCTCTCTGATTTTTATCCTCATGGTCTCTTCGCGAAATATACGTAGGAGGGAGCAATATACTGCTTGACTCCTCAGTGAAGGTATGTTCTCGAAACTTCAACAAAAGCCCGTACCAAGCTACTGAGCGTCTCTCCTGCAGAGTCTTCCACTGGAGTTTATCTATCATCTCCGTAATGCTTTCGCAATTACTAAATGATCCTGTAACGAAGCGCGCTGCTCTCCGGTGGATCTTCTCTACCTCTTCTATCAACGCTATCTGGTACGGATCCCACACTGCTGAGCAGTATTCAAGCAGTGGGCGAGCAAGCGTAACTTACTTCCTTTGTTTTCGGATTGCATTTCCTTAGGATTCTTCCAATGAATCTCAGTCAGGCATCTGCTTTACCGACGATCAACTTTATATGATAATTCCATTTTAAATCACTCCTTATGCCTACTCCCAGATAATTTATGGAATTAACTGCTTCCAGTTGCTGAGCTGCTATATTGTAGCTAAATGATAAGGGATCTTTCTTTCTAAGTATTCGCAGTACATTACACTTGTCTACATTGAGATTCAATTGCCATTCCCTGCACCATGTGTCAATTCGCTGCAGATCCTCCTGCATTTCAGTACAATTTTCCATTGTTACAACCTCTCGATATACCACAGCATCATCCGCAAAAAGCCTCAGTGAACTTCCGATGTCATCCACAAGGTCATTTATATATATTGTGAATAGCAATGGTCCTACGACACTCCCCCGCGGCACACCTGAAATCACTCTTACTTCGGAAGACTTCTCTCCATTGCGAATGACATGCTGTGTTCTGTTATCTAGGAACTCTTCAATCCAATTACACAATTGGTCTGATAGTCCATATGCTCTTACTTTGTTCATTAAATGACTGTGCAGAACTGTATCGAACGCCTTGTGGAAGTCAAGAAACATGACATCTACCTGGGAACCCGTGTCTATGGCCCTCTGAGTCTCGTGGACGAAAAGTGCAAGCTGGGTTTCACACAACCGTCTTTTTCGAAACTCATGCTGATTCCTACAGAGTAGATTTCTAGTATCCAGGAAAGTCATTATACTCGAACACAATACGTGTTCCAAAATTCTGCAACTGATCGACGTTAGAGATATAGGTCTATAGTTCTGCACATCTGTTCGACGTCCCTTCTTGAAAACGGGGATGACCTGTGCCCTTTTCCAATCCTTTGGAACGCTACGCTCTTCTAGAGACCTACGGTACACCACTGCAAGAAGGGAGGCAAGTTCCTTCGCATACTCTGTGTAAAATCGAACTGGTATCCCATCAGGTCCAGCGGCTTTTCCTCTTTTGAGCGATTTTAATTGTTTCTCTATCCCTCTGTCGTCTATTTCAATATCTACCATTTTGTCATTTGTACGACAATCTAGAGAAGGAACTACAGTGCAGTCTTCCTCTGTGAAACAGCTTTGGAAAAAGACATTTAGTATTTCGACCTTTAGTCTGTCATCCTCTGTTTCAGTACCATTTTGGTCACAGAGTGTCTGGACATTTTGTTTTGATCCACCTACGGCTTTGACATAAGACCAAAATTTCTTAGGATTTTCTGCCAAGTCAGTACATATAACTTTACTTTCCAATTCATTGAATGCCTCTCGCATAGCCCTCCTCACATTACATTGCATTTCGCATAATTTTTGTTTGTCTGCAAGGCTTTGGCTATGTTTATGTTTGCTGTGAAGTTCCCTTTGCTTCCGCAGCAGTTTTCTAACTTGGTTATTGTACCATGGTGGCTCTTTTCCATCTCTTACGATCTTGCTTGGCACATACTCATCTAATGCATATTGTACGAACTTTGTCCACTGATCCTCAACACTACCTGTACTTGAGACAAAACATTTGTGTTGAGCCATCAGGTACTCTGAATTCTGCTTTTTGTCACTTTTGCTAAACAGAAAAATCTTCCTACCTTTTTTAATATTTCTATTTACGACTGAAATCATCAATGCGGTAACCACTTTATGATCGCTGATTCCCTGTTCTGCGTTAACTGTTTCAAATAGTTCGGGTCTGTTTGTCACCAGAAGGTCTAATATGTTATCGCCACGAGTCGGTTCTCTGTTTAACTGCTCAAGGTAGTTTTCAGATAAAGCACTTAAAAAAATTTCACTGGATTCTTTGTTCCTGCCACCCGTTATGAACGTTTCAGTCTCCCAGTCTATATCTGGCAAATTAAAATCTCCACCCAGAACTATAACACGGTGGGGAAATTTACTCGAAATATTTTCCAAATTATCCTTCAGGTGCTCAGCCACAACAGCTGCTGAGCCAGGGGGCCTATAGAGACATCCAATTACTATGTCTGAGCCTGCTTTAACTGTGACATTCACCCAAATTATTTCATATTTCGGATCTCCGTCGATTTCCTTCGATACTATTGCACTTCTTATCACTAAAAACATGCCTCCCCCTTCACTGTCCAGCCTGTCTCTGCGGTATACATTTCAATCTGAGTTAAGAATTTCATTACTGTTTACATCTGGTTTCAGCCAACTTTCTGTCCCTAGTACTATGTGGGCATTGTGACCGTTTATTAATGAGAGCAGTTCTGGGACCTTTCTATAGATGCTCCTGCAGTTTACTATTAGCACATTAATATTGTTATTCCCTGTTGCATTTTGCCTACTCCTACCTTGCCGCGTCTCAGGAGGCGTCTTGTCGGGCCTAGGGAGGGAATTCTCTAACCTAAAAGGTTACAGCAGGCTGAGGAAGAGCAGGCTTCTGCAAGATTTGGAACCGAAAGAGAGCGAGCAACCTTGGGGTACACACACTGTGTGTCCCACAGCCAAGTCATGGTAGCAGGCCTACAACGTGAGAGATGCCTGAGTGAGGGTAGAGTGGGCACTTCCCCAGCCGGGGAGTGGGAGCAGCACCTGGAGGGGAGGATGTGGAAACTGCAGGGAAGGGGGAGAGGAGACAGGGATGGGACTGGGGCAAGGAAGAGGGAGGAGGGGAAAGGACGTAACAGAGGCAAAAGTAGAAGTTATTGACACAAGGTGGAGCTGGGCATAGTTTGGACGAGCTTCAGTGTTTAATATAAGACAATCTAAGGACTTATACTCTTGTATCTTCTTTCCTTTCTTGTAAGCCACCAATCTGGTGAGTGTGGAAAGTGACAGTCATGACCATTTAAACCACGGGTGGCAGAACACAGGGACTCCCCTCACTAAGTGGGCGTGTCCACAATCACCACATAGAGGGTCCACATACATCAGGAAGACATGTGCTCAAATCGCAAGCACCGAAAGCACCTCATTGGTGGTGTGTCACACAGTTTCGTGTCATGCCGACAACACATAACTTGAGCTTCCTC
Source organism: Schistocerca cancellata (assembly GCF_023864275.1). Classification (NCBI taxonomy): domain Eukaryota; kingdom Metazoa; phylum Arthropoda; class Insecta; order Orthoptera; family Acrididae; genus Schistocerca; species Schistocerca cancellata. The sequence goes on along the minus strand of NC_064626.1, from coordinate 762,429,905 downwards.
GGAATCCAGAATAAAGGCACCAGTATCACTGTGATTGTCCTAACAACCTTTCTTCACATGTCAGACAAAATCTATGTCCCTTCACTCCAGATTAGTCCAGAGTTATTCATCAGTTTGAAGGATCACGTCCCAATGAAAAATGACTCGCTGGACCACATTCAGAGACTGATGACATGTGACTGACTCCGGGACATCGTGAAGACAATCGCAGGCATGAAGAGCAGCAGACTGGACGGCAGAAGCAGTTTTGATCAACATGGAACCCAACTGCATTTTACTAAAACTCCACTTTGCCAAACTTGTCTTCAATATTTTCCATAAAAAACACCAGCTTTGTAGTGATGAGATGTGTCTTTGTCTGTCCTACTATACATCAGGTAATGGGATCACAATCCATACCAAGTGGTCCAGCATTGGTTGCTTGGCCATCTCAGAAATCTTTGAAATGGTGGCCATATTTGATCCAGGCCACTTGCGTTTTTTCATATTTGCAAGCATCTATATTTTTTACAATTATTCAGCAGTGGATTGTCCTAAGCCTTATAGATAAAATGCATTTAGTTCGACACACTCTGGGCTACAAATTAACATCATTATCACTTAGCTGAATGGATTCTTTACTATTTTTTAATAGTTCAAAGTTATCAGCCACAAATTTAAAAAAAAACTCAAATTTTGAACAGTAGGTTTCCAAAGAAAGATTAATTTCTCAGCTTTCATATTTTTTCTGCTTTTACACTGTATAGTATAGTTACTTTTTATAGAGTATCAATGGTGAGCAGCTTACACTTAAAAAATACACTATTTTAAAAAACGGACTTTTTAAAAAAAATTCCATTTTGTGGCCTGCTCATGGTCTTGTGGTAGCACTCTCACTTCCCTCGCACAGGGCACCGGGTTCGATTCCCGTCGGGGTCAGGGATTTTTCCTGCCTCACGATGACTGGGTGGTGTTGTGTCGTCATCGTCGTCATAATCATTCATCCCCATTACAAGCAGAGGAAGTCAATGGCAAACCACCTCCACCTTGCCTGGTACAGTGGTGCAGGTCTCCTGCATCGTCCCCTACATTCCTCGGAGTATGGGACCTCATCATCATCATCATCATCATCATCATCATCATCATCGTGGCCTGCAATATCTTTGCTAGGAAATGAGGTAAAAATCTGAAAATTTCACAGTTAATAGACCTTTATGATATCAAACTTCAGAATAAATTTCAACTTTGAGATACAATTGGAGGTTATGGATAAAAGATTACAAACACGAGTCAAAAATACGTTTTTTAGCATCTGTGATATCTGGTAGGCTAATCAAATAAAGTATACCAACTGCATAATGTAACACACCACATTGCATAATGTAACACACCACATTACACTAACTAATGATTATTTGACAAAATAACGCTGTGGTAATTGTTTCAGCAAGCTAACAATTGCATCTGCAAGTCTATACAAGTCTGATTGTTGTCTTCCCCCCTACACCAACAATTGTCTACTCACACTTATTTAGCTAGAAGTTCTTGAAGTGTGCAGTTGAAAAATGGCATCTCAGGGTTCTGTTGGTGTTATTATTAATGAAGCATGTCATAAAAGTGTGTATGGAGTGTATCCTAAAGACAATGCTTTAATCAAAGATTACAGTGAAGAAGAAAAAGAGTTGTTTTTTGTCAATCTCATACCAGGAAAATCATTGTGTCCAACATGTTATTCTAAGATATTTGTAATTCACAAGAGAAAGGATAGTGAAACCTCAGATACAGAATTTTGTGACTTATCAGCAACCATCAAAAAAGTAGATACAGCTTGTGAAATCCTGGGTATATTGCCTGGTAGTAAAATTAGAAAACTAAGTCAAGATAAAAGACCAAGTGCCTTGAATACAAAAATTGAGAAAGTGGCAGCTACAGTCAAAAAGAATTTGGAAGTTTCATTTCAAAATACAATTTGTACTAAAACAGATGGAAGTTCTAAAACTTCACCAACCGAATATGATGATTTCATAGAAAAACTAAAAACTAAATGCAGTACTTCAAATAAAGAGGATAACATTAAGATTATCTGTTTACTGCCGAATTCTTGGAGTCGAGCAAAAGTTAGTGATGAATTTACTGTGTCAGAACGTCTTGTTAAGTTAACAAGGTGATTAGTAAAAGAACAGGGAATTTTACCAGCAATACAAAAGAAAAGTGCATCTAATTTGGTAGATGAAAACACAGTCAATAAAGTTATTAAGTATTATGATGATGACAATAACAGCTGTTTGATGTCTGACAAAAAAAGACTGTGTTTCTGTGAAAGAAAATGGTTCTAAGACTCAAAGACAAAAAAGGTTAATATTGTGTAATTTAAATGAACTATTCACTGAATTTAAAAAAGAAAATCCTGACATTAAAATTGGAAGATCAAAGTTTTGCGAGTTGAGACCAAGATGGTGTATTGTTGCAGGGGCATCTGGCACCCATAATGTTTGTGTTTGTTTGTATCATCAGATGTAAAGTTGATGATAGATGAGGCCAATCTTAGAGTTGACTATAAAGACCTTTTGGGAAGTTATGGTATGCAATATTGACATTTACAATTGTATGATCAAGGGAAAATTTGAAGACTGTCCAGGCAAACAAGCCTTACTTGACATGTTTGAAGAATCTGAAGAAGACAACTGATGCCTGACAATATAAAATACAAACAATGGGTGAGACAAGACAGAACTGAAAAGGTGGCACTCATAAAATCACGAGAATAGTTTTCTGAAGTGTTGGTGGCTAACCTTGAAAATCTGAAAATGCATCATTATATTCCAAAAGCTCAAAGTAAATTTTTGAAAGGCAAAAAGCAAACCTTGGCAGCCGATGAATGCTTAGTTCTTGCTGACTTTTCGGAAAATTATTCCATTGTTGTTCAAGATGAAGTACAAGGGCACCACTGGGTAAACAAAAATATCAAAGTTCATCCATTTGTATTATATTATAAAGATGAAGATAAACTAATGAGCCACAGCTTTTGTGTCATAAATGACTACCTTGAACACAACACTACAGCAGTGCACATTTTTCAACTAAAATTGACAAACTACATTAAACAGCACCACCCTTCCAGAAAAAAACTGTTTACTTTTCAGATGGGGCAGCAAGTCAATATAAAAACAAAAAAAAATATTAACATCTCCTTTCATAAAGAAGATTTTGGGTTTGATGTAGGATTGCACTTTTTCGCTTCATGCCATGGGAAGAATGCTTGTGATGGTGTTGGGGATACAACAAAGTGAGCTGTCACAAAAGCAGGTCTGCAGCAGACCGATGACAATCATATCACAACACCTCAAGAAGTATTTGACTTCTGTAAAAAACATATCAAAGGAATTACATATGTTTTTGTACAATGTGAGGAAATACAAGAAGTCTATGACAGTGTCCTGAAGAAAAGGTACAACACTTGTCAGAAGATTAAAGGCACTCAATCTTTTCATTGTTTTGTACCCCATTCACACAACTTACTGAAGTGTAAGATCACATCAACTTCGCCTGATAGTGAACTTTATCAGTGTGGAAAACTTGTGTAACTGGTTCATCAAATTACAGACATAGTGGCTTGTGTTTACGATGAACAGTGGTGGGTGGGCAAAGTTGATAATATTGATCATCAAAACCAAGATGTACATGTTGTATTTTATCACCCTCCAGGACCAAGGACATCTTTTAAAAAATTGGGAATAATTGAGTTTGGAGGCCACTTAAAAATGTACTAAGGAAACTGTCTGCCATGGAATTTACAACTGTGACTGGGACAACTTACTAACACCCAAAGTGAGTGAACAAATTTCTCAAATGTTCAATGAGCGATGTACTAAAAACAAATAACAAGCGAATAATATAGTGTAATTAGTAGGCTTATTTTCAATAAAGTAAGTAATCATATGATTAAATTATATACTGCAACTGATATATTTTATTCCATAAGCCTAGATACCATAGATGTTAAAAAATTTATTTTTTACTCGTGTTTGTAATTTTTTTCCGTAACTTCCAATTTAATCTCAAATTTGAAATTTATACTGAAGTTTGATATCATAAAGGTCTGTTAACAGTGAAATTTTCAGATTTTTATCTGGTCTGCCAACAAAGAATTGCAGGCCACAAAATGGAAAAATTAAAAAACAACCATTTTTTAAAAAAATAGTGTATTTTTTTAAGTGTAAGCTGCTCACTATTGATACTCTATAAAAAGTAACTACACTATACAGTGTAATAGCAGAAAAATATTGAAGCTGAGAAAAATCTTTCTTTGGAAAACTACTGTTCAAAAATTGAGTTTTTTAAATTTGTGGCTGAACTTTGAACTATTAAAAATATATTAAAGAATGCATTTAGCTAAGTGATAATGATGTTAATTTGTAGCCCAGAGTGTGTTGAACTAAATGCATTTTATCTGAAAGGCTTAGGACAATCCCCTACTGAATAATTGTAAAAAATGTAGATGCTTGCAAATACGAAAAAATGCATGCGGCCTAGAACAAATATGGCTGCCATTTCAAAATAATAAACAATAATTTAAAAAAAAATATTTTTGTGACTACTAACCATTGGGGAATTCACCCAGCAAATATAAAATTTTTCTGAGATGGTGAAGCAACCAGTGCTGGACCACTTGGTATGGATTGCCCCAATGGGGAAAGTGTTTCATACCATGCCGGCGACTCTGGCCCTCTTCTCAGTGTGTGGCCAGGAAAGTAAGGCCACAGATTCATAGGAAGCAGCATTCAACAATCCATTGCCACTCTAAGAAATGGCCATAGAAGAGTGGCCAGATTTTTGGAGCTTGATATGCTTCATGTGCAAAGCATCTGCCCTAATACCACCCACTCTGATCAGGGGCTGTTCCCATGGGTGCGACCCCGCCACAGCTAGGGCCATTGAGCAAGGCTGCTGTTATTGGGAGTTCCGATGCTCCGGAATGACAAGCAACCACTCCGATGCATACATGGGGAGGTAACAGCTCAGGTGTCAGAAGTGTGATCCCTGTTTTGTCAGGGAGCTCAGCCAGACGGGAACATAACACCCTCACCACATGGACTGGTTACATTTGCTGGTGAAGGGGGCTACAGAGGTAAATGAAGAGGAGAAGGAAGGGAGGAGAGGAAGCCATGTTGTACCGCTAGGGAGGAAGTTCTTCCCCAAATAACTTACACTATAGACAGAAAATTTAGAAGTGGAGGACAAATCCCAAAGGGGGAACAAAAACACCAAACACGATGAAAGAGAAAAGGCAAGGAATACACAACCACAAGGAATACAAGAAACCATGTGGTTAGTCAGGTCAACATAAGTAAGAACACCAAGAGAGAGGGAGGAGGAGGCAGCAGGGAAAGAGCGAGGATAGGAGGGAGGGTCATACAGAAGAAAACTCAGCCCAGGAAGGAAGAATGGGCTGCAACATCTCGGGGCCCTGTGGCTGCCGTGCACGAACTCACAAAAGAACCATGAGCCCCCTGTGGTGCCTATCAAGTAAAAGTCTACTAAAGCATGCTTAAGTTAGCACTGGTGAGCAGAAGCAGTGTGTGTACACCGACAAGAGAAAAAGCATTCCCGGATGTTTCCTGGTTAAAAATACACATTTTCTTGGGCAAAAATACATGTTTTCCTGTGTGAAAATATACTTTCTCTATGTTAATTGACAAAATACTTTCACTTGGTGCTGTAAAACTTTTCTGCCCTTTGAACGGTAAAGTTTTCTTCCACTAGCATAGAACTTCCCTGTCACTTTAGAAAATGATACTCAAAAGAAAATAAATAAATAAATGAATAAATTTAGGAAAAATATTTGCTGCATGGCAACATGTACACTGCATATTTTTGTAGTACAAAAGTACAAAAACGAATTACACTAAATACAGCAAGGCAGCTTCTGAACCACTGAAATCAAGAGTGCGATGCACTTTTGTCAGCCAATCACAACTAATGCCACATGATCTAGTCACCCAATGACAGCAGACACTCAGAGCCTAGAGCATGCGATGCAGTCAGCCAATAGAAACATCATTGTTAAGTAGCACAAACACACAAATAAGAAAGATAAATGCTTCATGTTAATATACACTGATTAGCCAGAACATTGTAATCATCTACCTAATATATGGTACGTCCACCTTTGATACAGATAATAGTGGCAAAGGGACGTGGTATAGATGTAATGAGGCCTTGACAAGTTGCTGGAGGGAGCTGGCACCACATCTGCACATACAAGTCACCTAATTCCATTATTCCGTTAATTCCAGGGGGGGGGGGGGGTAATCAGCTCTAATGCCACATTCAGTCACATCCCAGATGTGTTTGCTTGGGTTCAGATCGGTGAGTTGGGGGGCCAGCACATCAATTGGAGCTCACCACTGTCTTCCTCAAACCACTCCCTCATATTCCTGGCCTTGTGACAGGGTGCATCATCTTGTTGGAAACTGCCACTGTCGTCCGGAAACATGATCATGATGAAGGGTTGTACGTGGTCTGCAACCAGTGTACATTGTCCTTGGCCATCATGGTGCCTTGCACGAGATCTACTGGTCCAATAAATGCTCACGTTAATGTTCCCCAAAGCTGCCACCAAGCTGTCTCTGTCCCACAGTACAGGTGTCAAGGAGCTGTTCACCTAGAAGACAAAGGCATGTTGAAGAAGGTATTGGGATTCACCAGACCATGCAACACTCTGCCACTGAGTCAACGTGCAGTGCCAATGGTGCCATGCCCGTTGCAGCCATAGTTGTCAATGTTGTGGTGTTAACATTGGCAGAAGCATGGCAAGACTCCAGTTTCACACGGAATTTGCAGTCTCCCCTCCGCAACGGCCAAAGGCCGGTCACGTGATTCCACCTCCACACGGACAGGAGGCGCGGCGTGACTGCCAGCGCTCCTGGTGTTACTTGAATGTACTATGTTGCCTTTCCCGCCAGAAAACAAACACACTCTCGCCTGCTTTGTATCTGTAAGCAAAACCAGCAGAGTGCACTACAGCCAGATTGCACAGATTCTTTTCAGGTTTTTGGTACGAGTTGTTTAAAAATGTACAGCCCAAAAAGAGCCTAGAAGATTAAGTGACCTAACAAAAGTTTGCACTCTTTTTCCGTTTTGTTTCACAAAATAAATATTTTTCTTATTAACTTTCGTGTGTAGCAAACATGAGTTTCTACTGTGATGTTTTTATTGCTCAAAATAAAATGCCGAAGGAGTCGGCTTCAATTTCGTGTACGGCAATTAAAAAGGCTTAAGTTCGTGAAATTTCCACTTTAACGTGCTGTAACGAGTTGGCTATTTCTTTGTACCTAAACATTTAGCAGATGCAAACAGTTCATTGTTCGATTCATTTCTTTATTAAAGTTGCTGTCTACTGGTGTTCTTGTGAGATTTTATTTCGCATACTTCAAGCATTATGTTCATAATATATCCGTGTCTTAGGCTGATATAACATTTAATGCATAGTTTGGCAATACATGGGATATGACTTTTCAGAGTTTTACAGTCCGCTGAAGAATGATTTTCCAACATTTTATCCATTTGCTGCTCAAATAGGATACAATAATTATTGAACTGTCAATATTTTCCATACAGTCGTCCTCAGCAAACTGCTGAATGGTTTTAAAGCTTTGTACTATAACAACATATATTTGCTGCCATGACAAACTCTGTTGCCATTATTATGAATTACCTTACGTATCTATTGAATATCCAAAATATGTGTGTGTTATTAGTTTCAGAAAGTTGTTCTTTTGAATAACATTGCACAGAAGGTATGTTTCTAGTGCATACTTATGTTTATCTAAAGACATTGAAAATGCCTTGTAACCAACATGTTCAAAAATTGTAGACTTTGACAATTTTAATTTCAGTTATTAAAGCCCAGGTAAAATCATGATGAATGCAAATAACATCTGTTTGTAGTAGGTCTAAGGCTGAGCATTGGCAGTCACGCCCCGCCTCCTGTCCGTGTGGAGGTGGAATCACGTGACCGGCCTGTGGCCGTTGTGGAGGGGAGACTGCAAATTCCGTGTGAAACTTGAGTCTTGCGTGGAAGTGCACTGTTAGGAGCATTTGTGTGTTCAGACTTACTTGTACTCTGATCAGCATTAAAGTCTGACATTAGTTCCGCCACAATTCATTGTGTGTCCTGTTTTACCAGTCTGACCAGCCTATGATATCCGACATCTGAATGAGGAGTGACTGCCCAACCCCATGACATCTGGATGGGGTTTCACATTGCTTTTGTCACTTGTTGAAGACATTCATCACAGCACTCCTCGAATACCCATCAAGTCATGCAATTCCCAAAATGCTCCTATTGCCTCCAGTCCATCACCCTCAATCACCTTCCGTTAAACACAGATAGATCCAAGTCTTCCCCAATCTACATACAGATAGCACGCTCATTGATACTACACGCACCACCGTGTGTCTGCCTAGCAGTCATTTCTTGCCAGGAGATGCTGCTATTACCTGGACAGGTTCATATCAATAGTAGATCGGTGGTCATAATGGTCTGGCTGATCAGTGTACATACAGTACAGCTACAAGAACAGATAAGCTTTTCCACATAATACTGATGTTTTTAGCATGTGTTACACTTCAAGGTATATGAAACACAGACGTGCCAATAAAATTTTAAAGAATGGCATACATGGTTGGTCTTTTGGGTCCGAAACTTTTCTATGTGGCAGGTCCTCGAAGTGTTAAGTTCTGAATGAGAGTCTGTAACGCCGGAAATGCATATTCTCCTGTTTCCATCTATTGTACTATAAATTTTTTCCTTATTTTGTTACCTCAAGATATGACATTTCTGTCTCTTTATATATTGTAATTGTTTTACTGTTTGTATATATATATTTATGCATTTATGTCGATGTATAATTGGTTGTTTTGTAAACATTATTTGTATTTTTACGCTGGGTCTTGCCTAGGGAAAACTATGCTATCGAACGAATACGTCGATAGGTCATGTGGAGAACCAGAGTGTTTAGGATCTTTGGTAGTGTTAACTCTGTCGCGTGGAGCGCGGGCAGAGGGAGTCTGGCTGGGGTGGTGCAGTGGAGCAGGTGTGTTGTGTGAAGCTCCCGCGAGTTGCCGCACTTTCGGGGTTTGGCAGCATGTAATTGCACTCAACTTGCGATTATAGTTTCTGACATGGTGTCGCAGACGGGAAGCATTATCTGGCGCACATCAAGAGCCCATTTCGTCTGGTGACCGTGTCGAGAAGAAGGCGCGCCAACATCCAGCTTCTGCAACAGCGACGGCCGACAATGAGTGACTGTCGCCACCTCCTCGATCAACGGCTTCAAACCTTCAATCAACCAACAAGGAAGACTGGAAGCACGTAAAGTTGTAGAACTGTATGGCAGACCTCAGTTTTTCAAACTTTTAAAATTGTTGCATCACAAAATTACAGCAACTTAGCATGAACCTTTGTTGCTCATTGTCCCAATTGCATTGCCAAGCAGGGTCCCTTCCTTTTCCAAAATGAACCCAAGTGTCGTTGAAATTCAAATGCCAGCATTAAAGTAATGTAATTCAATTTCGCTGCTTTAATTTCAAAGTTCAGTTAAAGTATTCATAGCTGGCTACAATATTTAGATTACACAAGCACAAATTAAGAGTGCGAGTTTTGTTACCGTATTTTAGCTTACCTGTGACTGCAGCTCAGCTTGGTACGTACTAAATTTTACTATTGTTAATTGTTCAGAATCATTTAATTCAAGTTCAAAGTTAAATCTCTTATTTCTAAATTGCGTAGATTCAAGTAGCTTTTGAAATGATTGTTGAGGTAGTCCAAGACTAACCGTATTTTACTGAATTTCGATGTGCTTCAAAAAGAAGGCTCACTATTAACTTCAGTCACTAAATTAACTTTCGATTTTCCGGTTTTATTAATTCTTTTGCTAAATTAAGTCAGAGTGCAGCGAAATTTATTACTTCTGATAAACTTTCAGTTTTCACACTACACGTGTCAACCTTCAGTTGCCACGCTTCTAGTGCTAATTATATGTGTAATAACCTTTCTTTTTCAGTTACTATGGTAATTGTCCTTAGGACTGGCGACCGTAATTTCCCCCAAATCTCAAATATCTAATTACCGCTAGTTAATTGTTAACGTAATGACCGCACATTTACTTTCTTTATTAACTTTACCTCTTTTCAAAATTAATTTCCACCAGTTTCATTAGCATTTTTCCTTTCATTTAGATGTAACCCTTTCCTCCCTCTTTACCGACAAATTAACTTCGGTGACGGTTGCTTTTCCCAAATTCCCATTAGGTACACGCGGTTTCATTATTCACTGTCATTAAGGTTGATAAGTGAGGGGGAGGTTACAAGTCAAACACTCCACAAACCATCGCACATTCTCACTCATATTGTAATTCATCTAACATAAAAGAAAATGTACTTTGAAAGTAATGCTTCTCAAACCACCATTCACAATATCTTCCCACGACCTGTTAAGCGCCCCACACACACGTGACAGATCGCAGCAATCTGTCGAATGTGATATCGGCTGTAATCAGTCACTTGCCTTGACACCCTGCACACATGTGATTTGCCAAGCAATTTCAATCAGTATTATGAATGTTACTGTGTCGAGAAGTTTTGCAATGGAAAATGAGCTGCTATGTTTAGCGGCAGTTGGAACTGATATTTGTATCCCAAGGAATACTCGCAACACATAAAGGTAAAATAAATGAGAACTATAATTTATTAAACATGTTTTGAAAAGCTTTTCTTGGGAACTGTAGGTTACTTCACAGAATATAGGTATTATGTTTTTCACTGTTGCCAAATGAGTTGTGCACATTTTCTCAGTGTGCCAATATAATTCTTATTATGTTTATTAGTCCTCAATTTCTTTTTCATTCATTGGTCTTACAATTTAGCCAATGGCCTTTCTGCATAGCATTGTTTCTCACTGTCTGGGTCTGCCATGGGATGTAGGCAAGCAAGATGTACTCAGCCCTTGTGAGGCCAAATGAGGAGCTATCTGATTGAGCAGTAGCAGCTCCGGTCACGAAAGCTAGTAACAACCGAGACAGCAATGTGTTGAGCACATGACAGTCCAGATCCACATCGTTTGGATGGAGTTAAGTGTTTGCTCGACGTGTCTATACAGATGTCGTCAATAGCAGCACTACTGATTACTATAACTCTTGTAATAAATTGTATGAAGGGGAGTTAGATCATATGAAATTACAAGGGATCTGAGTATAACAGTACAACAGATTAGCTCTGAACATTTAAATTAAAAAAGCATATAATTATTTAATAAATAACTCAAAATCATAACAGGGAGCCCACTGGATCACAATTATGAACTTCCCATCAATTCTACTTCCATAGCACAAGCTTCAAAATGCTAATCACTGCAAAACTGGAGAATATAGTTGGTTTTACTTCTTGATATAAATGACAACTCTGGCTTCCACTTCACTTCTAAGAGCAGTTCACTGTTCTTGCATAATTATAAATTAGTAAATTTCTTACTCAATGCAGGTAAAGCATACAACAAAACTGCACAACCATGCTTAATAAATAGAGAAAAGAGTTGCTGCCACATTGCCACACACCGCTGTTACCAGCCATGCAGCCATATTGTGTGTGCAAATTACATGTGATCCATCGGATTGCCTGGGATTTCCATGTGACCAGTGACCAATCACTGCAATTTGTCCAAACGTGCGAACTATGAAGCAAATGGTCGCCCAGGTGCTGTCACTGTGACTGGTCACTCATGAGTCAGAGGCCTTTAAAAATATAAGCAGTTGTGATGTCTTGCTCATCAAAACAGTTTATTGTTACGAATTATTGCATAGGCTTTGTCCTAAAGCCTCTGACACATTTTTCTGGTGGAGATGCTTGTGCATGCACTGGGTTTTGTTGTTGAAAAGGGCACATTTCCATTGCAACTAAACCTTTATTTTGGTGTCAATCTCTCATTTATGTTTTATTGCTGTAGTAGTAGGTGAAAGTAAAATTATATATTAGAATATCAGTTCTTACCTGACAAAATTAATATCGGTTCTTACCTGTCAAAATTTTAACAATTTAACTTAAAACTAAAACAATTACAAACTTCTGGAATTCTAAAAAATTCCCAGATTTTTTCCAGGTTTCCCAGAGCATATTCACACTTAGTAGCTTCTGAGCTCATACCATAAATGACAGGATGTCTGGATTACAAGAGGAGTTGGATAATACACTGGATGGCAATCTATTCCATGGTCTTCTCAACACACAAGATAAGATGCCACTTCAATACATAACTAGAAATGCACACTCCTTCCTGGATTGCAGGAGGAGACTAGTTTCAACTGTATGTTAGGAAATTGCCCCGTCAGTCAAAGGTGGGTATGAAGATTTCTTTTTCATTTCAATAACCTGTTATATTCTTTACTGGAATCTGTCATGCAAGATCATGAGTCAAGGAACATAAATATATCAAAATACAATTCCTACATGAGGAAGCAGCAGTCATTAGTACACGTATCGAATTCTGGTCTGTACTTACTACTCACTACCCATAACACCGTATATAGAGCACGGTACTTACTCTCACTGACTGAATACGCCACATGCAAAAGCTAGAGCATAATAAGAAACATCTGGTTATGCATGATAATTTCAGCATAAATTCATACAGTTCCTATTAGTTCTACAGGAAAATTACTGTTGAAGAGTTTCTAACCTAAAGAGGTTACAGACTTTAAAGGTAGGAAAGACATGTCATACAGTGGTCTCACCTGTGCAAGAAACATTACTAATTCATCAAGACTCTTATTGTAGCGATCAGGCTGCAGGCGAAACACTTTCAACATCGAGTCAAAATGATTATGCTGTTGCATGAACTGTGGAAAGTACAGAAAAAACATAAAAATTAAAATTCAATTAAATTAATAATTACACACAAGTTATTAAGTAATATACAAAATATCACTGAAGCACTTTATTATCATATTCACCAAGCGCAGATTTTGAACATAATTTTTCACTTACTTTTCCCATACAATTCATTACTCATTCATTTGCAGATCATCTTACGTAAACAGAATCATGAAGATTAATCTTACAATATGTAGTCACAAATGTGGAGTGAATTAAGTTATACATTAACAAGCCAAAGCACTCTATCCTACAGGAAAATGGCTTTGAGCTGGCATTCATTTCTAACCATTTTGCAGCTCTCAGGACTGAGTGTCCAACCTGCCCAACTGGCTACAGGTGGCGAAGGCACTTCTCCTTTGAAGGCATTACCTACAAACAAATCCGCAGAATGTATAAAGGCACCTGCATGGCACCATCCCATGCTAACCTGTTCATGGGCCATCTAAAGGAATCCTTCCTAAAAACCCAGAATCCTAAACCCCTCACCTAGTTCAGATTCACTGATGACATCTTTGCTATCTGGATTGAAGGTGAGGACACCTTATTCACATTCCTCCAGAACCTCAACAACTTCTCCTCTATTTGCTTCACCTGGTCCTACTCAACCCAACAAGCCACCTACCTAGATGTTGACCTCCGTCTCAGAGATGGCTACATCAGTACGTCCGTCCATATCAAACCTACTAACCACCAGCAATACCTTCACTTCGACAGCTGCCACCCGTTTCATACCAAGAAGTCCCTTCCGTACAGCCTAGCCACCCATGGTCGTCACATCTGCAGTGACGAGCAGTCCCTCTCTAAATATACCGAGGGTCTCTCTGAAGTCTTCACTGACCGTAATTATCCTCCCATCCTTGTACAAAAACAAATCTCCCATGCCTTATCTTTCGAGTCTCCCACCACCTCCCAAAGTCCCACAGTCCGGCCACAGAGGAGCATTCCCCTCATAACTCAGTACCATATGGGACTGGAGCAACTGAATTACATTCTCCGCCAAAGTTTCGATTACCTCTCGTCGTGCCCTGAAATAAGAAATGTCCTACCCACTATCCTTCCCACCCCTCCTACCGTGGTATTCTGCTGTCCACCGAACCTACACAATATACTCATCCATCCTTACACAACCCCTGCTCCCAATCCCTTACCTCATGGCTCATACCCCTGTAATAGACCTAGATGCAAGACCTGTCCCATACATCCTCCTACCACCACCTACTCCAGTCTGGTCACTAACATTACCTATCACATCAAAGGCAGGGCTACCTGTGAAACCAGTCATGTGGTCTACAACCTAAGCTGCAACCACTGTGCTGCATTCTATGTAGGCATGACAACTAACAAGCTGTCTGTGTGCATGAACAGCCACCGACAAACTGTGAGTAAGAAACAAGTGGACCACCCTGTTGCTGAACGCTGCCACACACGATATCCCTCATCTTAATGACTGCTTCACAGCCTGTGCCATATGGATCCTTCCCACCAACACCAGCTTTTCTGAATTGCACAGGTGGGAACTTTCCCTGCAATACATCCTATGTTCGCATAACCCCCCTGGCCTCAACCTTAATTAGTCACTGTCCTCACCTATCCAGCCCCCTCCGTTTCCATTCCAGCACTACACAGCCGTCATTTCACTGCCACACCCAGTCTTTTAATTTCTTTTATTTTTATTTCTCTCCTTTCCACTACTTACCCCCCCCCCCCCCTCCCCACCTTCTCTCCTACCCTCTGTCTAAACTGCAACACTTCACTGTCCGCCACTCCCACCATACTATCCCTCCCCTCCCCGCCCCATCCTCCTCCTACCACCACCCAGTCGCCACTCCCATCATGCACTGGTGCTGCTGCTCGCAGTGTAGTTTCAGCTCCCTGAGACTGCAGATGTGTGTACAAGTTGCGCTTGAGTGCGTGTGTGTGTGTGTGTGTGTGTGTGTGTGTGTGTGTGTGTGTGTGTGTGTGTGTGTGTGTGTGTGTACTGCTGACAAAGGCCTTAATGGCCGAAATCTATGATTGTGTGAATCTTTTTATTGTGCCTATCATGGCTCAGCATCTCCGCTATATGCTGAGTAGCAGCTTTCCTTCTCTCGTATTGAAATCAAACTACAGTTACTTGACGGTGTGTGCCATTTTCTGTCACTTCTGGCCGCAAGGTCTGATGACAAAATGCAAATATTTTGTTATACTGTCTGCCGTTTGAAATATGTGATACATGAATTGTGTAGAATAATTCATACCCTTTCACTTTGTGTGTATTTGTATCATGTATACTTTGTGAATTGGGAAATCAAATTACAGTTAACTGGCTGTGAGTGTTGTTTTCTGTTATGCGTAGCTGATGATGATGATGATTATTAGTGTTTTAGGGCGCACAACAGCGAGGTTATCAGTGCCCGATGCGTAGCTGAGATTGTTGATGAGAAACTGCAAGTATATTTTTTTTGTGCATTGTTAGCATTATATAGATTTGTGTCATTTGTCTTGCATATGTGAGAAAATCAAATTGTATCGGTTCTGTCTCCTCATATGTAGAAAGAAGACAGGAGCAAGTGAAAGCTGTAGCATTTTCTTTATTACAAAGAAGAGCAGTTAACAACAATGTTGGCAGGAAAGTTGAAATGCAGCCAACAGCAAGTCGTCATTCTACTGTGCACATTTACCTGCTTCTGCACCCCACTGTCAGGCTTTCCTGCCTGCAGGTATAAGTGAATGTGCTTAGCCATCTGGCTGTTCTACCTGTTAGACATACATATACACCTGAACAGCCATCTGGGCACTCTACCTGCCGGGCACATATTTATGCCCATAGCCGCGAAAGGGTTAACTTTCACAATGTATTATCATGTCACAACAACTTTTCAGGCAAATTAATACAAAAACTGACTAAAGATAGCACCCACAGCGCTGAAATATGTATAGGTAAATTAAAAATAAATAAACTGAGTCTTTCATAAAGTAGAAATTCTCTCCTATTTTCTTTGGAAGCGCAACATCTAATAAAAGTTTCAAAAACCCACTGATGATAAAAATTCTATAGAGTTTACTACCTGTTTTTGATATAATGAATTTTAATTGATGTTGTATTGGTTGCAATACAAAATTTCATAAACTGTATTTTTAATTCTGGAAAAACAATTAACGAATTCCACAAAACCTGATTTATAGTAATAACCCAATGATTAATTTGGTTTAACAAAATTACCCACTCCATCAGTAAAAACACAAAGTTCCTTTCCTCATGCCAAAGTAAACAGAGCTCATTCACATATAACAAAAGGAGTACACAAAAACCACTTGTTTGGAATAGATCTTTTAACTTTTTTTGTGATTTTTCAGTTTCTCCCAGCAAATTTGTTCAGTCAACAAATTGACTGAACAATCCACGGGTGTAATGCCAGTTCACAGTGTCCAATGGGCACAACATTTCAATGATCAGACATATCAGGCACACTGATGAACATAGGTTCTGATGGCTAGTGGTCAACTAATATCCCACAAACTGCTCTGTTTCATTTGTTTTGTTGTATCTTCTTCACAAGGCTGTGAGAGTACAGAATTTTTCCTGAATTAAATTTGGCATTTTTCCAATAAATGTTGAGCAAGTGTGTCATTACTGGACATTATATTAAAGGTTACACTTTTTAAATAATATCTAGGTGCATTGTTTCTATACACATTATATTATGATGTATTGGTGCAAATTCTTGTTTTGCATTATATTATTTGTGTGAGGTACTAATTGGGTGGCATAAAGCTGTTCAAGCTCACCTTCAGATGCCTTTAGGTCACAGCAAATATGGCACTGAGCTTTTAACACCACACATACTATTTAAGGAGGGCCTCAAAATCAACAACAACAAGAGTCGTCAATGAATAACCAAGACAAGTATGAAGCATCAAAACTCTTGTGAAAAGCCTTCGGTTGGAACCAGTATGAACTTAGTCTCCACTTCAAATACATGTCTGTAGTTAGATACATAAAAAATATTTGTGGTTATATGAATTACAAGAAATTTATTTCAAAAGTAAAGACTGGAGACTGATCATATAAACAGGAAACACTTATCAAGATGAAACTTCCTGGCAGATTAAAACTGTGTGCCAGACCGAGACTTGAACTCGGGACCTTTGCCTTTCGCGGGCAAGTGCTCTACCGACTGAGCTACCCAAGAACGACTCACGCCCCGCCCTCACAGCTTTAATTCTGCCAGTACCTCGTCTCCTACCTTCCAAACTTTACAGAAGCTCTCCTGCGAACCATGCAGAACTAGCACTCCTGAAAGAAAGGATATTGCGGAGACATGGCTTAGCCACAGCCTGGGGGTTGTTTCTAGAGTGAAATTTTCACTCTACAGCGGAGTGTGCGCTGATATGAAACTTCCTGGCAGATTGAAACTGTGTGCCGGACCAAGACTTGGACTCGGGACCTTTGCCTTTCGCGGGCAAGCGCTCTACCGACTGAGCTACCCAAGCACGAAGGTAGGAGACGAGGTACTGGCGGAATTAAAGCTGTGAGGGCGAGGCGTGAGTCGTGCTTGGGTAGCTCAGTCGGTAGAGTGCTTGCCTGCGAAAGGCAAAGGTCCCGAGTTCGAGTCTTGGTCCGGCACACAGTTTTAACCTGCCTGGAAGTTTCATATCAGCGCACACTCCGCCGTAGAGTGAAAATTTCATTCTAGACTTATCAAGATTTCTTTTATGGTTTTGCCACCAAGGACCCCCTCATGTGATGACTGTAGTGAGAAAATAATCTGCATTGAAGAAGTTTGAGTTGGAAACTAAGGAAGAACAAGCTACTTAATAAAATAGTATATTCATTTGGTCTCTGTTCCTGCACTAGGTGATTTATATTTTGGCCCAAAGAAGTATGTACTACAGAAGAAGAAACATTATTGTTTAATGCTGTACAGAAAATACTGAGAGTAGATATCAAAGATGCATATAATATTTTATATTTATTAATTAATTTGTGATATTTAAACTGTGGACCACTAACACACTTTTTAGTACAAGGGGCAAACAAAAAGTTTCTATTTGAGGACATTGCTGCAGCGTATAAGCAATGTAGCTTGACTCTGATGTGGGTCTATAAACACTGACACATAGGCAAGGGATTAGTGTGGCATTTGTTTTTCTGGAGTGTGTGCGGTAAATGTAAAAATGTGAACTATGGCGATGTTATTACCAAATGTGTCCAAACAGGAACTACTTGCTGTTATTCTTTTCTTGGCTAACGAAGGACAAATACCAGCAGACATCGGAGTACAAAGAATGTGTAAGGGGCAACATGTCTGTTGAAAAACAATGTAGTGAAATGGTGTGCCAAGGGGTGCTGCTTCTTCATGTTAAGGCACATCCCTATATAACAAATGTAATGCAAAAGTTACGTCTACTTAAGTGGGAGAGACTCCAGCACCCTCACTGTAGTTCTGATCTCTTCCCACATGATTATCACACCTTTGGCCCTTTAAAAATGGCCTTGAAAAGTCAACAACTCCTGTTGGATTTGAATGTGCAGCAGGCAGGTACAAACTTCTTCGCACAGCAGGACACAATATTTTCCCAAAAGAATATCTTCAACCTCGTATGTCGGAGGAGCGATTGCGTCAATGTTCACAGTGATTTTGCCTGATTGGCACGCCGATTCTAGAATCTATGCCCTTCGAAAGGTTACTTTCTGATTTCCCCTTATATAGATAAGAGTTATTACAGAATGTGACGCACCAATATTGACAAAACATATTACCAAATGTGACAGTTAATAACAAAGGTATACCAAGTAATCCATGTCCTCAAGTTTCAAAATTTTGGGTACTGAAATATTTCCAAGTTTTTCAAAGTACGGTTTGGCAATATGGTGATTTGAGAGACCCTTTTAAGGAAGTTTCAGAGGTAACAACTGTCATGTTATGTATTAACTGTGAAGGATTGTAATGGAACAAAACAACCAATTAGTTAATCATAGTGTGAAGAATAGGATGCCTAACTAGCGCAGCAAGTAAAGTGGAAGCGTTTGTAAATTGTATGTATGATTAGAATAAATGTTTTGTGGTCTGAGGAACTTCTGTGACCTAGACAAACGGCGGCACATAGTGTGTTGTGATAGATTAAGTAATGTGAAGACACAATAACAACTGTAGCATTAGTTAATGCGGTGGCCAAGGAACCATTTTCTTTTACCCTCTAAGAGGTGGGCACTTGTAGTGGTGTAGATTGAAGTTTTGTGAAAGAGTGGGGACTCATGGAGAGTCTACCAACAAGTACTTTGGTCTTAATACACTTCGTCCTCTGCGCAAGGAAATATCTTTTCTTTCCTTGCTGCAGAGAAGTGCCAATTTTCTACCCTGTTTCTATCTTTGTCCTCTGTGCAGGGAAACAATGTTTTTCTCTTGCTACAGGGAAGTACTAATTTTCTGGCAGGAATTTTGCCCTGATAAGAGAGACCACCGGAAATGCAATGCTATAGGAAACAGATCATCATCTAGGAGTATTCCACTATGAGGAACATAAACTAATTAAATGATGGCGTCAATCCCATCACACGTTTTTAAATTAAGATTACTGTTCCAAATTAATGAATATGTCAGTCCAATGGGAAGATCTGGATGAAGTTGATTGGAATATAATTTATAAGGATTTTTCTAGGTTTGATTTATTAAATGACATCATCTGGTGAGGTTTGTATAGTTATCAACATTGGTATGAGTTTCGTACAATGGGAATGTAAAATCCTGAATTTACTGAATGATATGGATGAGTTGTAAAAGTTTCTAAGGAAAATTACTTCGCCATAATGTACACAGTAAAGTTTATTATTAATGTGTCATATCTAAAAAATTTTAGAAATGGTGGATTACATGGAAGGCTAATTTGCAGGAATGCCCAAGCAACTTCCAGTCAAGGTACTCTATCACTGCACCAAAAAGTAACCTAACATTTTTCTAGATTTCTTTTTTTAGTTAAATATTTAGTGTAATTATGTAAAACAAACGAACGGAGTAACTACTGTATGGTAAGGTCACTGAAAGGCCAACAGGCCATGTTAAAATAAATGGAAGACTGCAATGAGTAATAGCCCCCTTTACTTCTGATTTGATCCATTATAAATAGTTCTGAAAGTCTGCGACTGTGAAAACATTAGATCTGTTTATAAATAACTCATCTGCATGAGGTAGCAGATGAGTTATTTATAAACAAACCTATAGGCCTCTTTACGTAGAACCTAGTTGCACCAGCACACTTTAAGCTTCAATGGTGTAGAAAAGATAATGATAAATGAATATATAGAAATATTATGATATTAACAGACATGATTCCACAATACAGAAATATTATGATTTAACAGAACTGGTTCAATTAATTAACAGGACTAAAAGATTAAATAACTGTGGGAATGCGGCTGAGTGATGTCACTGACAACATCTGTTATTTTAACAGGTATCATTTTCAAGACAAAACTGCAGCAAGTAAGCACTGTGCAAATAAATTTAAAACCTCGGTTTGCAGAGCAATTCCGGAAGGATAAAACACTCTCTCTCTCTCTCTCTCTCTCTCTCTCTCTCTCTCACACACACACACACACACACACACACACACACCAATAACGAAAATTACTGAATTGCAAATGAGGTAGCATTAACTCCGCACCTCCGTTCTTTGACAATGGAGAGAGCCAGTGTCCACACAGAATTCAAGCAAACACCTCCATCTCTATTTCCAAGGTTAATTGCTAATTTAATCTCAACTGCTTTCTTAAAAACACTATCCCAGTAGCTGAAAGTGCATTCCGAGTCTCTGTGTTGGTATATTCCATAGGATGACTGGTGCCAAGGCAATGATCTACAATAGCAGATTCGCTAGGCTGTTGTACGTGCTTGTGATGCTTATGCTCAGTACACTGGTCCTCCATGATGCTGATAGTGTGACCAATACATGGCATGCCACAGCTGCATGGAATACAATAGACACCCATCTTCCGCTAATCGAGATCATCCTTAACTGAACCTAAAAGGATCTTAATCTTAGATAGAGGTCAGAAAACACATTTCACGTAATATTTCTGTAAATAAGGCCAATCTTGTTGGAGATGCTCCCTGTGTAAGGCAAAGAGACCATAGACCTTGGTGGGAACTCAGTATTATCATCCTTCACCTGTTGCATAGTTGGTTGATAGCGCAACACACATCTAAACTGTCTTTCACCCTAACCATTCTGATGGAAAGTAACTTCAAGATAGGTTAATTCAGTTGACAAACTCTCATGATCTACAATGATGTGTGCCATGTGAAACAAGGTACGAAGCACACCTTCCTGCTAAGCCGGATGGTGACAACTATCAGCCTGAAGGTACAAGTCAGTGAAATAGGCTTCCTATAAACAGCATCTCCCATTGTACCATCAGCCCTCCTCCTATAAGCTGAATTAACTCCTACTGAGGTCACCTTCCGTCAGAACGGATATAGTGAAAGACAGATTAGTCGTGTGTTACATCATCGAGCAACTGAACAATGGGTGAGTGATGATAATAATGAGTTGACACCGATGTCTACAACCTTTCTGCCTTATGCAGGGAGCACCTTCAACAAGATTGGTCACATTTTCTGTAAATATGATGTTATATGTGTGTTCCAACTGTAATCTAAGATTAGGGACCTTTTTAGGTTCTGTCCAGGATGATGCTGGTTTGTGAAAGGCAGTTGTGGCATGTCATATATTGGTCACACTATCAGGATTGTGGAGGACCAGTACACTGAGCAAAAGTGTCACACACGCTTACAACAGCCCAGCAAATCCACTATTGCAAAACACTGCCTTGGCACTGGTCATCTTTTGGAACACAACAACATGGATATTCTGGCATGCATTTCCAGCTATTGGGATAGTGTTATTAAGAAAGCAGTTGAGATTAAATTAGCAATTAACCTTGTAAATAGAGATGGAGATTCTTGCTTAATTTCTGCACGGAATCCTACTCCCTATATTGTCAAAAAACAGAGGGACAGAGAGCTTTGAAATTCACTTGCATAGTCTTATTCCCTCCAGTTTTGGACATAAAATGACAGGGTGGTCAACCACCAAAATATTGGTGACCATAATTTTCTAAAGCAAAACAAAATGGTACAAACATTTTTAAGACGAAGAACACTTAATTAATGAAAATAAAATGCAAATATGAATTGCGTTCACACATCTGTTGCATATCAATGAAAGATGAGTTGTCTTACAATGTCAGTCAGTATTGTGAAAACGGTAAACTGCTATTCAACCAGGAGATGTTGAGTCGCAGACAGGTACAACAAAAAGAATGCTATACATTTGAGCTTTCAGTCAAAAGGTCTTCTTCTAAAGTAGATAACATACACACACATTCACACAAAACAATAAGCAAATGTCAATTAAAGATGAAGAGAAATTATGAAGAAAAATGAAGAATGTAATGGGTAATGCAATTAGTAACTAGAAAGAGGGATACGGAGAGGATGAAAACAGAAGCTGAGAGAGGAAGAGTATATAGTGAAATTCAACACCTGGTAAAAATGAGTAGATAACACACATTAAGTACAGGAGAGTGACAGGATGCATGGAAATGTTGTCAACAATGAAAGCCAAACAACAAATTTGGATAGAGCAGGGACAGAGATGAAAATCAGCCAATTCTTTTCAGAGAAACCCTTTGCCTCAAACCACTTGGGGAAACCATGGAAAAGATAAATTAAGCTGGTCAGACGAGGTTTTGAACTCTGCTCCTCCCGAATGAAAATCCAGTCTACTCAGCACTGCTTCACATTACTTGGTCATTACATACCCAATTTATACTACTTTCATACATTTCTTCAGTTTTCTAACACCTCTTTAAGCTTTCAAAAAAACTGACTCTTGACTATCAATGCTTAACAAAGTATATATAATGTTGCTACAGACATGCTTGAAGATAACACCACTCCGACCTTACCTCATCTTTGTAGGATTCTGGATCCTTTTTAATTAAATTCTGGAGCTGCGGTAAATTATCAGGCAGCTGGTTATTACGGCGTTTGAGCATGGTGTGAGCTGTATTAACAGAGAGCAACAAATTAGTCAGTCACAAATACTTGAAATTACATTAGCAAAAGCAATTTCAATTCAATTACATTACATTACTTAAAATGAAATGAAGGAGTCTAAGAGGTTTAAACCAGTGACATGAAGCAATATCAGTAAAATTTGGTCAGGGTCTACATTGTAATGAATATATAATAAATAAAGATTCATGCTGAACCATGTCATGGTCTATTTATAGCGAAGTTCTGCCTTAACCATAAGCTGTCTGAGTATCCTGCCTGACTGAAACTTTCACTGTGTACTATGTTTCCTCCTATCACTTCTGAAAATCACAATCATTGATGTTTCCACTGGGTATCTGAGAAGGCACCATTGGTTGAACCAATTCAGATGAGGAATTTGGCTTTCTTGGTCATAGGAATACATACAAATTTAAATAAATAACCTGAAATGAAACCACTGGAGAAGAAATCAGTCACATACATTGACATCAGTGAAATCCATCCAGAAATACTCAATCTGCAATATTACGTTTACGAAAATTTGTACCACAGAAGGATTTATATATGGATTTGCTGATTACCACAAGCAACCACCTTAACCATTAAAATATGTCAGCACATCTCCACGTAATGCCACTAAAGAAAAAGCCTTAAAGTTGTTTCAGAAGTAGAGAGTGACATCACTTAATTGCTATGCACATCATGGATGACAGGTACGTGGAGGTATTTGTAAGTGCTTTAAATCATTCTGCTATTCTTTATCTATATAAACAATTTACGGGACAATCTGAGCAGCTGTCTTACGCTGTTTGCAGATGATGCTGTCATTTATCGTCTAGTACAGTTATCAGAAGATCAAAACAAATTGTAAAACGATTTAGAAAAGATATCCATATGGTACAAAAATTGGCAATTGAGCCTCAATAATGAAATGTGTGAAGTCATCCACATGAGGGCTAAAAGAAATACATTAAAATTCAGTTACATGATAAATCAGTCAAATCTAAATGCCATAAATTCAACTAAATACCTAATAATTACAATTACACACAACTTAAATTGGAAACAAAACACAGGAAAAGTTGTGGGGAAGGTGAACCAAAGGTAATAGATCTAATGTAGAGACTGCCTACAGTACACTTGTACGTCCTCTTTTGGAGTACTGCTGTGCAGTCTGGGATCCTTACAACATAAGATTAATGGAGTACACCGAGAAAGTTCAAAGAAGAGCAGCATAAAACTTCCTGGCAGAATATAACTGTGTTCCGGACTGAGGCTTGATCTCGGAACCTTTGCCTTTTGCGGGCAAGTGCTCTGTTTCAGTTCCGTCAGCACCTCACCTCTTACCTTCCAGACTTCACAGAAGCTTTTGTGAAGTTTGGAAGGTAGGGGATGAGGTACTGGCAGAAGTGAAGCTGTGAGGATGGGTTGTGAGTCATGCTTGAGTAGACCAGAAGGTAGAGCACTTGCCCACGAAAGGCAAAGGTCCCGAGTTCAAGTCTCAGTCCAGCACACAGTTTTAATCTGCCAGGAAGTTTCATATCAGCACACACTCCACTGCAGAGTGAAAATTTCATTCTAAGAGCAGCACATTTTGTATTATCATGAAACAGGAGAGAGAGAGAGAGAGAGAGAGAGAGAGAGAGAGAGAGAGTGTTACTGACATGATACAGAATTTGGGGTGGACATAATTAAAGCAAAGGCATTTTTCGCTGCTAAGGAATCTTCTCACAAAATTTCAATCACCAACTTTCTCCTCCGAATGCAAAAATATTTTGTTGACACGAACCTCCATAGGGAGAAATGATCATTATAATGAAATACGGGAAATCAGAGCTTGCAAGGAAAGATATAGGTGTTTGATTTTTGTGCTCACTGTTCAAGATTGGAATAATAGAGAATTATTGGGAAAGTGGTTTGATGAACCTTCTACAGGTTCTTAAGTGTGATCTGCAGAGTATTTATGTAGATGTAAACTCTTCTGTTCTCTTGTCCTTCATAGTTGCCTTTGAGTCACACACATATTATCTTTAGCAGTGGAGTATTAATTTTTAGAATGGTAAACAAATGTTGTATTCTTGGCTGAACCAGTAATTATAACAAGAACAACAATGCTATCATTCTCAGATTTCCAACCAATGAATATTTCATTACGAAGCAGATATCTGCAATGAAGAAGGAAAATTTCATTTTTGACAAGCGACATTTATTTAAGTGTATACTTTAGAATGGACATTATTCGCTACAAACTGACTGTCAGCCCTAAACAAGATACATAAAATCTGACAACATCCAACATAATGTATAGCTGACTGGCACACTGCCTCATGGTGCTGTTCTTAAGATTTTAAGTTCACAGTTGTTTACGTCTTTAAAAGGTGTTCTGCCAGGACAAGTAGCTAGAATTCTTGAAGATTTACACCAAGGAGACAATAAAGGCAATCAAAGTTGGATCAAACAACAAGTCTGTTAGTTATTACATTGTCAGTTTACAAATGATGCCATTAAAACACTTGCCAATTACAACAGGAAATCAGCCAGTTTGCAGCAAGACAAATATTACCATGGACAGTGCAAAAATGTCTGGTGCACCACGGACTGTCAGCACAGAAAACATTGTTGTGGTTTCCCCTGGTGTAGCGGCAGAGAGAGAAGTACACTAACAATAGTATACTTAATGACAATACTGGACATAGAAGTGACAGCACATCCAGATGAGCAGGGGATCCACAGGTGGAGGCTCTGAAGAGAACAAAAATTTGCAAATTATTTTCATCATAATATGGATCTGTAGGGTACACACCACAGCCATCTCAGGGCCACATAGCGGGTAACTTGGATGCAGCTGCTACTAAATTTCCAATGTTTTAATGCCAGTAGCTGTGCCCTATCTTTGACATCACACAAGTTGGTGACACTTATGCTCAGTGTACTGGTCCTCCATGATCCTGATAGTGTGACCAATGCATGACATGCCACAACTACAAGGAATATGAGAGACAACAGCCTTTCACAAACAAAGATCATCCTTAACAGAAACTAAATGGACCCTCATCTTAGATTAAGGTTGGAAAACACATTTCACATCATTTTTCCACACTATATGACCACTCTTGTTGGAGATGCTCCACTACGATTGATGAACTCTGGTACAGAGTTGGAGAGGCAGGAAATGATGTGCCCATGCCTGTCATCCAAGCTCAGTTTGACTCAATCCCAGCCAGGTAGAACCGATGTAGCTGCCAGAGGTGATAGCTCAGTATGCCACATTTTCCATCCTCAAAATCCCCAAATCAACTAGAAATTTAATTGTGTACTACTCCTACTGCACTTTATACACAAATAAGCAAAACTTCGGTATTTGCTATCCTACCTGGGGTGGCAATTTCAATGACCAGCATTGTATCTCACTCCTCTTATGAGAAACTATTGTACATGGTCTAGTGATATTTATGAAGAGTGTATGTGATGTATCACTGATTTCTTGAATCAACTTAAAAAGTTTTCTCCCCAAGTTCAGTCTGGTGGAATTTGAGAAGCACTAAGTGCTGCCCTTTCAAGACATGAAAACCAGTGGTACATGTTAGGAATGGCAAAGATCTGGTGGATAATCTGTAGTGGAAACCAGTATATCAGTGCAGAAGTATGAAACTAGAATTTGGTTGCAGTAATTACATGTCTGCTGTTTGAAACTGATAAACAATATTTTATTCAAAATAATCTCCATTGCTATTTATAATCATCTCCCACCTCTTCAGCAGGCTATGAATGCCACGCCAAAAAAAAAAAAATGTTCCTCTTTTGAAGCAAACCACTCAGCGAGCCATTTTCGTACATTTTCATACGAATTGAGGCACTGTTCAGTGAGAGTGTGTCCCTGCGATGCAAACAGATAATAATCGGATGAAGCCAAGTCTTGGTGTTGCCTTGTACCACATTCCGGTCATTTTTCACGTATTGCTCAATTTAAATCGATCGCTTGCTGTTGGTAGCGATCAGTGTTAACGGTTTCAAGAGGTTTTAGCAGCTCATAACAGATGACACCCTTCTGATCCCACCAAACACAGAGAACTGTCTTCTTTTCAAAGTGATTTGGTCTTGCAGTGGATTCACCCATGATTTATGATGCTTATGATTTTCAAAATACACTCCTGGAAATTGAAATAAGAACACCGTGAATTCATTGTCCCAGGAAGGGGAAACTTTATTGACACATTCCTGGGGTCAGATACACCACATGATCACACTGACAGAACCACAGGCACATAGACACAGGCAACAGAGCATGCACAATGTCGGCACTAGTACAGTGTATATCCACCTTTCGCAGCAATGCAGGCTGTTATTCTCCCATGGAGACGATCGTAGAGATGCTGGATGTAGTCCTGTGGAACGGCTTGCCATGCCATTTCCACCTGGCGCCTCAGTTGGACCAGCGTTCGTGCTGGACGTGCAGACCGCGTGAGACGACGCTTCATCCAGTCCCAAACATGCTCAATGGGGGACAGATCCGGAGATCTTGCTGGCCAGGGTAGTTGACTTACACCTTCTAGAGCATGTTGGGTAGCACGGGATACATGCGGACGTGCATTGTCCTGTTGGAACAGCAAGTTCCCTTGCCGGTCTAGGAATGGTAGAACGATGGGTTCGATGACGGTTTGGATGTACCGTGCACTATTCAGTGTCCCCTCGACGATCACCAGTGGTGTACGGCCAGTGTAGGAGATCGCTCCCCACACCATGATGCCGGGTGTTGGCCCTGTGTGCCTCGGTCGTATGCAGTCCTGATTGTGGCGCTCACCTGCACGGCGCCAAACACGCATACGACCATCATTGGCACCAAGGCAGAAGCGACTCTCATCGCTGAAGACGACACGTCTCCATTCGTCCCTCCATTCACGCCTGTCGCGACACCACTGGAGGCGGGCTGCACGATGTTGGGGCGTGAGCGGAAGACGGCCTAACGGTGTGCGGGACCGTAGCCCAGCTTCATGGAGACGGTTGCGAATGGTCCTCGCCGATACCCCAGGAGCAACAGTGTCCCTAATTTGCTGGGAAGTGGCGGTGCGGTCCCTTACGGCACTGCGTAGGATCCTAGGTCTTGGCGTGCATCCGTGCGTCGCTGCGGTCCGGTCCCTGGTCGACGGGCACGTGCACCTTCCGCCGACCACTGGCGACAACATCGATGTACTGTGGAGACCTCACGCCCCACGTGTTGAGCAATTCGGCAGTACGTCCACCCGGCCTCCCGCATGCCCACTATACGCCCTCGCTCAAAGTCCGTCAACTGCACATACGGTTCACGTCCACGGTGTCGCGGCATGCTACCAGTGTTAAAGACTGCGATGGAGCTATGTATGCCACGGCAAACTGGCTGACACTGACGGCGGCGGTGCACAAATGCTGCGCAGCTAGCGCCATTCGACGGCCAACACCGCGGTTCCTGGTGTGTCCGCTGTGCCGTGCGTGTGATCATTGCTTGTACAGCCCTCTCGCAGTGTCCGGAGCAAGTATGGTGGGTCTGACACACCGGTGTCAATGTGTTCTTTTTTCCATTTCCAGGAGTGTATATCCATTTTTCATCACTGTCACTATTCAATAGAGAAACGACTTTCTTTTGTATCTGGTGAGCAGCATTTCACAAGTGGTCTTTCAATTTGCTTGCTGTCTTTCATTCACTTCATGCGGAATCCAGTTTCCCACTTTTTGCACCTTTCGTATAGCTTTCAACCAAAAAGGAATGGCTTTCTGCATCACATTCAATTGCTCTGCAAGTTCCTGTTGAGTTTCAGTATCATCTTTATCAAGTAAGGCCTACAATTTGTTGTCTTCGAACTTTTTTGGTGGTTTCCCATGCTTGTCATTTCGCACGTCAAAATCACAATTTTTGAATTTTTCATACAACTCGAAACACTGTGTTTTCCCAGGAGCATGTTCACCAAAAGCTTCAACAAGCATTCAATCTGTAGGGAAATTATGGTTTCATACTTCTACAGCTGGTACGTGGGCTAATATCTTGGTCATTCTGTGCCAAGTGGTCTACGGGTTCATGCATGATTATCAAATATTTTAATAAAATTTTGTGTGAACATAACGCACCTGTTCCCACTGAACATCAGTAATGTTTCACAAGCACTAATTCAATACTGCAGAGATTAGTCATTTGTTTGGCCCCATAGTGCAGGTTTCAACATTGCACCCCTGAGTTTTTCGCAACTTTGAGACACTATTTCTCTGAAAATGTTTTCTTCAAAGAAATGAAGCTAAGCCATCTTGCATAACTTTTTGTGCTCTCTTAAGTGAAATATTAAAGAAAGTTTTCATGAGCAATTTTCATATGGATAATTTGAAGCAACGTCACCAAAAAAATAGACATTTAAAAAAAATGTGAAGTTCCGCTTTTTATATCTCTGGAAGCAGTCGTGGGATAAACTTGAAACTTTGCAAATAATAACTTATCAATACATGATCTCGGAATATAAAATTTGCTACTGCTTCCAAATACCTAACAAATTAGGGCAAAGTCGACAATTTTTGCATGTCAAAAATGGGTAGTTTTAGCCCAACTTCACAATAAGCATTTGTTGCAAACTCTTTTCCACCATTTTCATAAGAAAGGCCATGTTCTAAATCACCTAAAAACCAGGTTTTGTTGTGCAGTGTGAGCATATAAGGTTCTAAAAAAACGACAAGGTAGAGAAGCACTGAAAATATGTCCATATTCTGCTCATACTCAAATTAACTATGACGTCTTTTATTATATGCTACAAATAGTTAGTACTTTCTGGG
Organism: Schistocerca cancellata; assembly: GCF_023864275.1. Lineage (NCBI taxonomy): Eukaryota > Metazoa > Arthropoda > Insecta > Orthoptera > Acrididae > Schistocerca > Schistocerca cancellata. The sequence continues at coordinate 762,400,167 of NC_064626.1, read as the reverse complement.
GAAGGTAATATCAAAAAACTCTTGATGACTACAAAGTGAAATCGAGTTAGAACATAGAAAAACTAGAAAAAAAGGAGTGTCTTTTGTTGTGGCTCATCATGACATATTTCAGACCATTTTTCTGTTATAATAAAGATAAATTCAATTAGTTACAAACTTCAAAATTAAATTGTTCATTACCCAGGCACTGGAGATCACTGATGAAGAATGGCCGCAACACAAATCACATAAACTGCATTCAAGTTTTACACCATTGTCATATTGTGTAAATTCTAGAGAAGTTCGTATCTGTCCACCTGACACTTTTTGTACAGGAATTCCAGTTACACAGAATTTTAAATGTGTCTTTTATTGTGCAGTGCTAATAATCTGCTAGTCCAATAAAATTAAGTGCATTTTTGTGTTCACATAGTTTGCAGTTAATGTGAAACATTAGTGTACTGCTGAAAAATTGTATAAATGTGTTGCTAAGGACCATGGTGGCTTAACCACTGCTTTTATTTATTTATTTATTTAAAGTGAGAAAACCAGCATCCCCATCGCCATATGGGGCCACACCAGATATCTGCATGACAGCAGCCACCATGGGATCCCAAGCCTCATAAAGAGTTTCTTTACACAGGATCCCAAGCCCAATGATACATTTGTAAAAGTCTCCCATGCCAAAACTAAAAGTAATCCTTTTAGGATCCTAAATGTTTCATTAATCTGTTGTTGAATGTCATGAGGGAAACTCTGGTGCTGGCCAGACAATGTCACTGATGGAGCTGGAATAACTGCAACAATATGTGAATTCAAACCCAGCAAACGTCACTACTTGATGACCAATAAAATGAATTTGCTGAGTTATGTGGCAGCATAACCCTTATTAAAGTGTCCTTATGTTCAGAGGAAGTCTCACAATGTGTACAATCCACCACTCATTTTCATAAATGCAAGCAGCATAACACCCTATCTGGAGGTTTGATTGTAATATATTTGCTTCACTGGTGTCCCTAATTTTGGCCAGAAAGAATGATGCATTATTTGAGACTCCGCTGACCTGAATTAATGTTTTATCAGTTGGAGAAAAATTATCATTTTCTCTAGCTGCTGCTGCTGCTACAGTACGCTCATGTTTAAACGTATCTGCTTGTGACATTTTATTTCTTCTTTGCTGATGAAGGCAAATTTAAGGTCATTAATGCTCTCAGAGCAGAAGTGAAACTGATCTATAGGCATAAGAATCCACATATTAATTGGCAGTTATGAGCTTGCTCTCACTGCCAATCATTATAGCAAAAACAAAACAAAAAATCCATTCTGCCATCATTCCAAGGTCTCTTTTAAGACAGCAAAATTGAGAAAGTTTTTGAAATTTTTGTGCTTGGTGCAGGAACTATCACTGAAATAATAGATTTAAAATACATGAGCAAACTGTGTTTTTACATATTTGATTAGCTTCTTCACAAAAACCATGTACAATAATTGCACCATGCTGCAGACAGTCACTTACAATGCAAAAACTAGGAGCCCACCTTCTGATTTTGGTGAAAATAAACAACAAATGGATAGTTTGTTGCTTGACATTTGCCTAGTGGAAACACTGTATCCTGAATGATAAATCAATAATTTTTTGGCAATATTCATTAGGATAATACGCTTGCCTTCCTGTAGGTCACATTCAAGAGCTTTATGATGCAAACATCGATGTTTGGTTATGTAATTATGGCATGACAAACTCCAAATTTTTGGTGTTATTTCTTCAATAAATTCATCTACTGCCATCTGCTGCACATACAGAGTGTCCCAACTGGTATAGATCTATTGCTTACACAGAATTATTTCATGTCATTCACGCATGCTCCATAAAATAGTTGGCAACTGCAGATGCTATAGCTTCTGGTCCAGGACATTTTTCATGCTCAAGTACCAAGCATTCCTTAGATTCCAGAATACAAACAGCCTTGCTGAGAAGCTCCTTATAATTCCAGTTGTTGCTGCTCCAATAAGCAGAAGATCAAGATCATCATGAACTACACAAACAACAAAATGGCTCTAAGCACTGTGTGGCTTAACATCTGAGGTCATCAGTTCCCTAGACTTAGAACTACTTAAACCTAACTAAGCTAAGGACATCACATACATCCATGCCCAAGGCAGGATTCAAACCTGCGACCGTAGCAGCAGTGCAGTTCTGGACTGAAGCGCCTAGAACCGCTCGGTCACAGCGGCTGGCACACAAACAACACAGTGCATGCATTCCACGTGATCCAACTGTTACACAAAATTCTGAGAACCCTGTTTTTGGCCCATTTCGATTCCTGTAGCACACATACATTTCCCATACTCTGCAAAGTAACAACCTATTCTGCAAGTATGTCTTTGTGTCTGAGAGTCTGGTAAAAATCCTTTTTCCAGGACATACTCTACTAAAATCATCATCTTCAAAAATATTTTGCTCTCTACTAGTGATTTCTGCTGGTAATTGTCTTTCTTGCTTATTTTCAAAAAGTGCTGGGATGCTCTTCTCTGCATTAAGCTTTCTCCACACTTTACCATCCTTTCTGATACTCCACAATATGTATTTGTTTCTCTGATTGCCCAGCTTATAGATACCAAGCTTAAAATTTCCTTCTGTTCTTTATGACTGGATTCCTGTATCTTGCCCTTTAGTTCAGCCAGAAAATGTGCATTGTCAGTAGAGTTTCGTCATTGTTTAATTTTACCGGCTTGTTACACCCACAGCATTACAATTCTTTTTGCCAAAGGAATTAAAGCACATTATTATTATTTTTTGTAAACTTGCATACTGAATAGGCAGATAAAGTTTTCCCACACAGTGCCTCCCTTGTGATATTTTCCATGTGCTATCAGTCAGTTAAAGACAGGATATCTGCATAAAAGTACTGAAATACAAACTTTCTGTTACACCCGTATCTATTTCACAGACTAACTTCAAATAAAAAAATCACAAGATACACACCTTAGAGAGAATTACTACCGCACTATATTGATACGAACATTTTTAACATGCAAGCCACAATTTTACACATAGGGCCGACTGTTCAGTAAGAATGTTTGATAGGGCAGAAACAAAAAATTTACACTTTTCAACTGTGATTGCTGGTACCTCAAAAAGAAAGAGTGCTGTAGATTACTTTTTTTCTGTTTTTCTGATTCAGACTCATTTCCTATTCTTTAGGACTTCTGACTTTACTTTCCCCACACATTACTATATAACTATAAAACATAATACAAGTTGTCAGCTTCTCAATGCAGCTCCACTGTGTTGTAAGTTTTTAGAGCCTTATAGGTTAATATTGCAAAACCAAGTCTAGTTTTTAGGCAGTTTATAACACAGTCATTCTAATTAAAATAGTTTAAAAGTTCACACAGAAAATACTTTATTGTAAAAGTGAGATAAAAATACCTATCTTTGGTGTTTTTACAAAATTGTCAAATTTGCCTTAAATCTGTAAACTATTGGAAAGCAGAATGAGAATGAAATTTTATAGTCTATGTCCTTGTATTGCATGTATTATCGGCAAAGTTTCAGGTTAATCCCACAATTACTTCTGGAGATAGAAAATGCTAAACTTCACATTTTTTCCAATTGTTTATTTCTTTTGGTCGACTCTGCTTCAAATTATCCATATGAAAATTGCTCATGAAATCTTTTATTTCACATAAGAGACTGCAAAAAGTTGTACAAGCTGGCCTTAGCTTTGTTACTTTCAAGAAAATACTGCTGGAGATATTATGTCTCAAAGTCGTCAAAAACTCAGGGGTGTAATGTGGATAGCTGCGCTATGGAGCCAAACAAAAGACTATATCACCAAGGGTATTGAATTGGTGATGAAATTTTACCCATGTTGAATGTTCACACAAAATTCCATCAAAATCCGTGACCTTCATGCAGAAACTTTTTCTGAAATTGAACCACTTGATCCGGAAAGGCCCATCTGCAAAACTCTCGGCTCTACACCACAACTAAAAAACAGTCATTGTCAATACTCATTTATCTGTATCTTTGCTTTGGTACCATGTGGTGATGATAGCCCTAGAGCAGAAGAGTCAGTGCAGCTACCCGGTAGGGTTGGCAATGTTCACTATGGTTTTAGTCGTGGAAACACACATTGCACGGGTTATAAAATTGCTGGAGCCATGTCACTCACTCACTCGTGAGATTATGGCATTGAAAGATGCTGGAGAAGATACAGTGCGCACATGGATCAACACTATGACTTGCAGTCCACCTATGTGCTGTTGCTGTGTTCATAGATGCCACTAGAATTTTCATGACTAGTTAACAACTCCCATTCTCACTCTGCATAGCAGCATTTGAAATTAGAAGGATTTTGTTTGTTTCTTAGACAAGTATGGTAGTCAATTGGTCTGCAGTCATCTTGTCGTTCAGTTTCTAACATGCTGCAGGTTGGAGTAAGCAAACTTCCCAATCTGTATAACACTATTTCTGTTCTAATAATTTCCCGTGTGTGACTGGGATATTTCCACTAGTATTTCAGTATCGTTTATTAGTGACTCCCAAAACTGAAACACTGCCTCAACTTTCACTCACACTGAAGAAAACATTCAGATTAATTCAAAATTCTACTAATTATTAGCTGTCTGAAACTTCCCATCTGATCCATTACATTCATAAAACAAGTTTAGGGAGAAACATCTGCAATCTGACAAGAAATCCAATACTACCACAGTCACAGTAAGAGGAGAATTTCTTTGGAAATAAGATAATATTTATCTGTAAGAAGGGAAGGAAGCGACAGGTAGGGAAAGTCTATAGCCAAGACTCATGAATGCTAAATTTACTTGAGGATGGAAAGAAAATTACCTTTTAACACTGTGTCACACTTTTAGCATGGCAAAAATGGTAGATGCTGCTACTAGGGTATGAAAAGTCTCTTGGACCACGTACTTACAGATTCAACGGGGATGAATTGTAATGTATTTAAATATCTTGGTCTCTCTAATAACTACTGTCAGATAATACAGCTAAAGACCACAAAACCACAGGCCTACAAAAGGATCTTCTCAAAACTTTCAACACATTATTCTTCTAATGCACTGACAAATCAAGCCTTGGATGAAGTGTAGGCTATATGGACAATGATGTAGATTATGGAAACATTTCTGAAAGTTGAAAGCACTGAACACTGAACAGATAGTACGCACTTTAGTACAAAAAAGGAAAACAACTCTATCCTATTATGCATAGATGATAAATCTATAGGTTTTATTAATTAATGTGGAATGAACACACAAAGATACTGGCAAAATGAATGTCATCAGCATGTTATGCTCTTAGGATTCTATCATCAGCTTGTAACAGCCCAAGTCTAGTGGTGACATGCTGTTCCTACATATACTTAATTCTCAGCTATGGGATTCTTTTCTGGAGATCACAAGCATAAAACAAGTAACAAATTTTAAATTCCAATATTAGAGCTGCGAGAATAACAGCAAGAAGTAGTATCCAAGCACTAGTTACTTTCATGTTCCATGGATCACTTCCACAATAAATCGTAATGATGCGGCAAGAGTCATTCTACATTCAAATAACAAATTAAAAATATGGCTAAATACTCAAAATATCCACGGGTGTGCTGCCAGTCTATAGTGTCCAACGAGCACATATGATGATGGCGACATGTATGATCGCCGAAATATGTGCCCGTTGGACACTATAGACCGGCAGCACACCCGTGGATATTTTGATTATCAAATACGCCGGGAGAAACTCAAGAATCACATGGCTAAATACTGACCCTTTTTTTTAATTTTTTTAAAATAGACATATGCAAGTTTGTATTTCCTCACCACCGCTTTTATACAATATAATAGAGACTTTTCTATGGAATATAAGGAGCTGTTGAGGAGAAACTTTTTCAGTTTGTTATCAAATTTTACTTTGTTGTCTGTCACTGGGTAAGTGATCAAAAATTTTCATGGAAGCACTGTGCACCACTTTTGGTGCTAGAGACAACTTTAATGTGGAGTAACGAATGTCATTTTCTCTTCTGGTCTTGTAATTATGTACATCATTGTTCCTTTTGAACTGCCATGGATTATTTAAGCAAGCTTCAAGAGGGAATAAATATACTCTGAAGCAGTAGTTAGTCAAAATGCCAAATTCTTTAAGCAGGTGTCTGCAAGATGGTTGTGAGTGAGCACCAGATATTATTCTTACAGCACGTTTTTTAGCAATGAAGACTTCCTTTCTTAAAGATGAGTTACCCCAAACCATTATTCCACTCACCTTGTGTTACACTTATCAACTGTGTAGTACCCCCTAGACACAAACAACTGAATACGTTGTGTCTTATTAAAATTGAGGGTGAGACCATTTGCAGAAATTCAGTCAGTGATGCTTTCAAGAACACTGTTTACCATTTCTTCTGTTTCTATACCTATGCTTCGACAGACTACAATACTAGTGTCATCTGCAAAAATAACTAATTCTACTTGTTGCATATTAGATGGAAGTTTGTTTACATATATGTGAAACAATAATGGTCCTAAGACTGAGCCTTGGGGAATCCCATATTTCATTTCTCTATGTTACGAGAATCTCTTCCAATTAAACTGGTTGAATTACTAAGTACATATTCCTGCACATTTTTTTTTTTTTTTTTTTTTTTTTTCTGATTTGACATTATCGATTTGTAGACTATACCATCAATGGCATAAAACCTCAATTTATCTGGAAGAATATTGTGACACACACACACACACACACACACACAGTCAAATGCCGCTGAAAATACCAACTGGTACTATTATTATTTCTTGCTTGTAAAATGTTGTGAGTGAATGTATACATGGAATTTTCAGTTGAACAACTCTCTGAAATCTAAACTGTGATTCACTGATGATATTATTGTTTCTTAGGTGGGATACTATTCTATAATTAAAAAATCAGTCAAAAATTTTGGAAAACAATGTCAGTAATGAAACAGGTTGATAGTTGTTAACATTTCTCTTAACACATTTCTTATAGAGAGATTTAATAATGACATGTTTTAATATCTCTGCAGAATTGCCTTGAGTAAGTGATGCATTACATATTTCAGATAAGACAGGGTTTATTATAAGGGAACAAAACATTGTAAAGAACTATTTATAAAACTGTGTATCCTTACTGTACAAAGTGACTGCAACCAACAAATATTTTGTGCAAATCTGGGAAGATATAAGTATTTCACTACTAGTTCTATACATAATCACAGAACAAGGAATCAGTCTGGACTTGCATTTACGTAGTGAAAGTAAACAAAAAACTGACAACATCATTCTGCCACCAGGGAATAAATTTGTATAATAAATTGTCTAAGGGTATAAAACAGATTACTGAAACACATCTGTTTAAAAAGGAAGCTAAAACATTCTTCATGCACAACACATATTATACAATTCAAGATTACTCAGAGTAGTGGTTAATAATGAAAGGGAACGACAAAACTCCATCACATTACAACACATTATGACAACATAACACTTTTACAAAAAATCATCTGCTGAGACCTACAGCACATGACAGTAATATTTTGTCATTCTCCTGTTCTCAATGTACCACTCATCATAGGGGTATGCTGACTCAGTTTTTCAGGTAGGTTGAGTTGAGGACATGAAGACATACCTGGGGCATAGTTGCATGTTTACAGACCTAGAGTCAGTTTCCCGGATGGGCTGGAGGGAATGCAAGAAGCATAGTAGCATGTTCATGGTCCACAAGTCATCAGGATGTGCATTGCAAAACTACGTTTCCGTTATATGTTATCTTGTGAAAACTCTGTGCAGATAATGAACATTTTCGTATGGGGGGAGTGGGACCAAATAAAGCAGTAAGGTAGTTAAGACAGTGATCTCATATTCAGGAGGTTGGAGATTGCTCTGACTGGCCATGCTTATTTATGTTTCCCGTGGATTTCCTGGATTTGTTTGGGAAAATGTCACATTGTTTCCCTCAATAATACCACAGCCGACCACCTGACCAATACTCATGAAAACATACGGATACATTGTTTTCCTCAATAATACCACAGCCAACCACCTGGCCAATACTCATCAAAACATAGGATACATTCTACGTATATTCTGAACTATATTATTGTCACTGTATCGTCATGAAAAATCATATATCACTGTGAGATGATCCCTGGATGTATGAATAAATAAAATCAAACCTAATCAATCCCATTAGAGACAGAGCACAAGTTCAGATTGGACAAGGATTAGGAACGAAATGGGCCATGACTTTTTCAATGCAGTTCTCTCAAACTTTGGCTTAAGTGATTCAGGCAAATCACAGAGAACATAAATTTGGACAACATATGCAGACTTTAAGCCTGCACCTCCCAAATAAAAGTCTACAGTGTTATTAATTTGGCATCTTACTCAGCACAAAAAATCCACCAAAAGAAATAGTAAAACACTACACACATTATTCACCTATGGAAATATAAAAGCAGCTGTGAAAATCAATTAGACCTATGATATGACTAAAGGGCTGCACAATGAAGATACAGAAAAATGTACATTATCTATGAAGCAACTGAACTAGTTGACTCATTTTTGTATTTATGGCGTAGGAAGATAATGTAATGAACTGAAAAAGAAATAAACAGAAGAGTAAAAATGACCTTGAGTGCTTCTGTTAAACTATACGGAGTTTTCAAAATGAATTTCCCACTATTTCTGCAACAGAAAGTTTACAATCAGCATGGTAGTGAAACACAGGCTTTTACAGGGAAACCCATTCAAATACTGAGGGTTGTTCAGTGAACAATCTAGAAATGTATGTTGGAATTACTAGGAGGGGCAGGGGACCAAACCAGTGGGTCAGGAAGGGACTTGAGTCGAACACTCGAAGTGAAATGGAGAGAGGCAGGGTTCATAATCAAGTGAATCAATGATAGACTGACTAAGGAAATTCTCGGCTGGATTTCAAGTAGTTAGAAGATGAAAGATGGGATATACATGATTTTAGAAAAGAACAAACATGTTATTTTGTTATTTGCATGTTCCGTAGATCATAATTGTGACTTCTTGCAACTGTATGGAACAATAAGCCAGTTTTAAAATTATATTAGGCGAGACACACACACACACACACACACACACACACACACACACACACACAGAGAGAGAGAGAGAGAGAGAGAGAGAGAGAGAGAGAGAGGGAGAGAGAGAGAGAGAGAGAGAGAGACAAAATTATTGGGGGCTTCAGGGGTAATTGCCAGGGTCAGCAAGTACAGAAAGAAATAGAGTTGAAGTGCCATATCATTATCCTATACCACCCATGAGGAAATGGTTCATTCTGTTGACCAAGCAAGCAACATGGCACAGTGGTCAGCACACTGCACTCGCATTTGGGAGGACGAAGGTTCAAACTCGCGCCCAGCCATCCTGATTTAGGTTTCCCAGGATTTCCCTAAATCGCTTCAGGTAAATGCCAGGATGGTTCCTGTGAAAGGACACGCCCAATTTCCTTCCCTAATTCGATGGGATTGATGGCCTTGCTGCTTGGTCCCCTCCCCCGAATCAACAAACCGACATCTTGTCACGTCGAAAACTGCCCCCCCCCCCACCCCCTTTAAATCTACTTGCCTACAGACTGCACTACAGGGCTGATAAATGACCTTGGCTGGTTGTCCATGACATAAACACATAACATGGCACAATCCAATCATAACTTACTGAGATGGTAGTTTCTCAGAAACAGTTAGTCACAAGAAAGACTCGCATGGATGTGCTCATCCAATAACCAACGACAACAAGAAAGAAGGAAGGACGACTGGTGTTTTACGTCTACCCACAGCGACACAGCTAAGATTATTAGAGGTGGAGCTTTGCTTGAATTTCTTTCTATAGGAAGGGAAAGAAGCACTCATGGCTGTTTTAAGGGACAATACCAGAACTTGCTTGGGCAACCGCAGAAAAACCGATGCCTGGATGGCCTATCCAGGAATTGAACCCATGTGTCTCCAATACAATTTGAGGGCTTTAGCCATTACATCAACTTGTTCAGTTCCCACGGAGATAAGGCTGAATTAGTATTCACCGAGTTTCCTATATATTTGGCCACTGAAAGAATTTGTATTTGGCAGGTTTGTAGACCTGATACTGAGGTATTGGGATTTCAGCATGTGCAATAATTTTTATAGCTGAGTCACTGTGAAATAAAGAAAGAGAATGAGAAAAGAGAAAACTTTTGCTGAATACCGAGTGTAATTTTTTAAAGGCAAAACTTCAGAATACGTAGAAAAGTCAGCCTGTATATTATTTATGCACTGTTATAGCTGACATACAACACCTCCTTGTATAGTTCACTGGCTTCAACAGTTTCTAACAAAACTTAAATAGAGGAAGCATTGATGCCGGCATATTCTGTTTGCAGACATGGATTTAATTATATCTGGAAGCTGCAGGGATATGGTGGAAACTGTGAGGATGACAGCAATGACTGAGGTTGTAGCGATTTATTAGTAGCATTTCTTCTATAGATTTCCTAAAAAATTCCTAACTATGTTGGATAACGGAGACAGAAAAAAATCTCTAACAACATTTCTGAAACATCACCATCAGTCTTGTTCTGCACGACTATACAGCAAATTGTACTGAGACATTTGATAGGTTTCTTGGGAACTTATCTATGTGAATTAATTTTTTTGAAAAAAAGTAAAGGAATAAACTGTACATAGATAGTAATTTGAGGCTAAAATTAACAGTTTTAGTCCAGATCTTGACTCTGTCATGGGGGACAAACAATGCCAAAAAATCCCACTGAGTTCTTTTTAACACTGACCTATTAATGTTCAGTTTTCATATAGCTGTGACAAGTAAATGAATACAATAAAATATCTTTCCGTTCTAAAAAATATATATTTTTTTTCAATCCTTCTTGCACAGTATATTTTACTAATCAGGCCTGTATGTACGTGTGTATTTTTCTTCTCTCTCTCCCCTCCCCCTCCCCTTTTTTTCCAGCTTGCGGGAGCATGCACGGGCATCGTGGGGACAGGATTGGCTACTAGATGCAGAGTCGAGAGGCTGCTATGAGAGAGGGGGAGGAGGGGGGAGGAGAGAGGAAAAATGTTGTGGAATCCTTCCTAACCATGAGGAACGCCATAGAGAAACAGAGATCCAGAACTAAAAATTAAATGGCTTTTGCCATATTGCTATAAAAGATAAAAAGTAAAATATGGTTGACAGCCCGCGTATCATTTGCTAAAATGGCCAATAACTCAGATGGCAAACACAAACAGGAATGTAAGCAGTTAAAAAAAAGGGCATTCCATCAGGAAATGGTGGACAATTAAAAGTTGAGCGCAATATGCACAAAGTGGTGGGGGAACACCATTTATCAAATGGTGATGGCATAAAAGGCTGTGCACAATATGCAACCTACTTAAAATAACCTCCTCATGGCAATCGGCCCAAGAGTAGGTCGTCCAAGCCACTGGGAGAGGCTTAATAACCTGGACGTTGTTCCCATGAAGGGAGGACCAGTGGATATGCCAAAGTGACACCACCTGCTGACAGACAGCAACAAATAGAGCATTGAAGGGAATGTAAGAACTAGAAGGCTGAGGTACAAGGACTGCAGCCTCGGCAGTGACATCAGCTGCTTTGTTTCCTCTCAGACTGACGTGACCAGGAACCCACATAAACATCACAGCGGCTCCATCAAGAGTGAGCAAGTGACAGCTTTCCTGGGCCCATTGCACTAGGGGATGGATCATGTACAGCACACAGAGGTTTGAATGGAGCCGAGAGAGTCTGAGCAGATGACACAACTGACAAGCCTGTGTTGCCGGATGTAATGCATGACCTGATACTGGGCAAAGAGCTCTGCTATAAATACTGAGCAGTGTGCTGGAACCCAATACCGAAAAACAACATTGACGCCTATGACAAAAAAAACACCTGATACCTCGATCAGTCCAAGAGCCATCAGCATACACAAAGGCACTATTGCGAAGTTCCATGTGAAGGTCATGAAACTGAAGGCACTAGAGTGAGGCTGGCGTAGTGTCCTTTGGAAGCGAATGATGGCCGAGGTGAGCACAGGCTGCCGCACAACGCCAAGGTGATGAAGGGTTCTCACCTGCTGTGAAAGTTGCAGGGAGCTTGAAGTCAAGCTGACGGAGCAAGAGCCAAAAGCGAACTCCAGGAGGTAACAGACGACATGCCCCATACTGGTGATCACAGGAGTCATTTAAGAAGGAGGCATAGGATGGGTGATCACGCATGGCAGACAAATGGCATGCATAGCTGCTGAGGAGAAAGTCACGGCGGTAGGACAGCAGTAGTTTGGCAGCTTCTGCAAGCAGACTATCCACCAGACTAGTGTAAAAGATGCCAGAGGCCAAACAGATGCCACAATATTGGATAATATAGAGACAGCGTAAGAGGGACGAATGTGCAGATGCATACCCAAAACACTCATGGTCTAGCTTCAAACAGATATGGGACCAGTACAAATGGAGGAGGGGGGTTTGATCTGCACCCTAAAACTTAACTGCGTCCGAACAGTCCTACGAAGGCCCAATGGTACCGACCGGCCATCGTGTCATCCTCAGCCCACAGATGTCACTGGATGCTTGTGACAGCCAGAGCGAGAGCACCAGCAGCAGCAAGTACTGTTTGTATAAAGCGTTTTTGTACTTATTTGCTGCGCTTAGCTTTTAAATAGTTTTTCTGGGAAAACCTAGCGTAGTTTTCGCGTCTCGTATTTCAGTGAGTGTTTCTTGATTATCAGAGTAGCTCATCAGAAGATTATCTTGGGAATTTGTCACCGTATAGGGTAGGGTAAACATAGTCATGTGTAGGGACTGTGGTTGTTGTGAGCGGACGCAAGGAGAATTGGCCACTCTTCGGGGGCAGGTGGAGGCTTTGTCTGTTAGGCTCATCGAGCTCGAGGCGCAGGCGTCGGCTCGTAGTGGCGTTGGGGCAACTGTGGTGAGACCTATGCCTACTTCGGTGGCCTTGGAATCACATGGAACCCCTGATGTCGCTGCGTCTTCCGGCAGTGAGCATCTTACCGGTCAGCCATCACTCCAGGGTGAATGGCGGACAGTGGTGGGCTCGCGCGTGCCTGGCCGAAAGGCGAAGGTGGGATCTGGCCGCGTGGCAGCTGCCTTACCCCTTTCCAACAGATACGGGGTGCTTCCTAGTGGTGATGACATCGTTTCCGAGCCATCACAGGATGCCTCGCCTGTTGGGCCAGTGGCCGATTCTCCGGCAAGGTCCCGACAGTCGCAGAGGGCGGGCCTATTAGTTATAGGGAGCTCCAACGTTAGGCGGGTTATGGAGCCCCTCAGGAAAATAGCGGGTAGGTCGGGGAAGAATGCCAGTGTGCACTCAGTGTGCCTGCCGGCGGGTCTCGTCCGTAATGTGGAGGAGGCCCTTCCGGCAGCTATTGAACGCACTGGGTGTGACCGGCTGCAGATAGTAGCACATGTCGGAACGAATGACGCCTGCCGCTTGGGTTCTGAGGCCATCCTTGGTTCCTTCCGGCGGCTGGCTGATCTGGTGAAGACAACCAGCATCGCACGCGGAGTGCAAGCTGAGCTAAATATCTGCAGCATAGTGCCCAGAGTCGATCGCGGTCCTCTGGTTTGGAGCCGTGTGGAGGGTCTAAACCAGAGGCTCAGACGACTCTGCGACTATAATGGTTGCAAATTCATCGACCTCCGTTATTGGGTGGAGAACTGTAGGGCCCCCCTAGACAGGTCAGGCGTGCACTACACACCGGAAGCAGCTACTAGGGTAGCAGAGTACGTGTGGCGTGCACACGGGGGTTTTTTAGGTTAGAGGGACCCCCCCTTGGGCGAAACGATAAAATACCTGACGGCTTACCAGAGAGGACATTATCATCGTTGATAAAGAACGTCCGTCCTCAGAGACCAAAAACAGGAAAAGTTAACGTAATATTGGTAAACTGCAGGAGTATCCAGGGCAAGGTTCCTGAATTAGTATCTCTTATTGAAGGAAATAGTGCGCATATAGTATTAGGAACGGAAAGTTGGTTAAAACCGGAAGTGAACAGTAACAAAATCCTAGACACAGAATGGAATATATACCGCAAGGATAGGATAAACGCCAATGGTGGAGGAGTATTTATAGCAGTAAAGAATTCAATAATATCCAGTGAAGTTATTAGCGAATGCGAATGTGAAATAATCTGGGTTAAGCTAAGTATCAAAGGTGGGCCAGATATGATAGTTGGATGCTTCTATAGACGACCTGCATCAGCAACCGTAGTAGTTGAGCGCCTCAGAGAGAACCTGCAGAACGTCGTGAAGAAGTTTCGTGATCATACTATTGTAATAGGGGGAGACTTCAATCTACCAGGTATAGAATGGGACAGTCACACAATCAGAACTGGAGCCAGGGACAGAGACTCTCGTGACATTATCCTGACTGCCTTGTCCGAGAATTACTTCGAGCAGATAGTTAGAGAACCAACTCGTGAAGCTAACGTTTTAGACCTCATAGCAACAAATAGACCGGAACTTTTCGACTCCGTGAATGTAGAAGAGGGTATCAGTGATCATAAGTCAGTGGTTGCATCAATGACTACAAGTGTAATAAGAAATGCCAAGAAAGGAAGGAAAATATATTTGCTTAACAAGAGTGATAGGGCACAAATCGCAGAATATCTGAGTGACCACCATCAAACGTTCATTTCTGAGGAAGAGGATGTGGAACAAAAATGGAAAAAATTCAGAAACATCGTCCAGTACGCCTTAGATAAGTTCGTACCGACTAAGGTCCAAAGCGAGGGGAAAGATCCACCGTGGTATAACAATCATGTACGAAAGGTACTACGGAAACAAAGAAAGCTTCATCATAGGTTTAAGAGTAGTCGAATCATAGCTGATAAGGAAAAGCTGAACGAAGCGAAAAAGAGCGTAAAGAGAGCAATGAAAGAAGCATTCAACGAATTCGAACATAAAACATTGGCAAACAATCTAAACAAGAACCCTAAAAAGTTTTGGTCATATGTAAAATCGGTAAGCGGATCTAAATCCCCTATTCAGTCACTCATTGACCACGATGGCACCGAAACAGAGGACGACCGAAGAAAGGCAGAAATACTGAATTCAGTGTTCCGAAACTGTTTCACTGCGGAAAATCGTAACACGGTCCCTGACTTCAGCCGTCGCACGGACGCCAAAATGGAAAATATTGAAATAAACGATATCGGAATTGAAAAACAACTGCTATCACTTAGTAGCGGAAAAGCATCCGGACCAGACGAGATACCCTTAAGATTCTACAGTGATTATGCTAAAGAACTTGCCCCCTTTCTATCAGCAATTTATCGTAGATCGCTGGAAGAACGTAAAGTACCTAGCGACTGGAAGAAAGCGCAGGTCGTTCCCATTTTCAAGAAGGGTCATAAATCAAATGCGAATAATTATAGGCCTATTTCGCTTACGTCAATCTGTTGTAGAAAAATGGAACATGTTTTGTGTTCTCGTATTATGACGTTCTTAGATAATACAAATCTCCTTCATCATAACCAACATGGATTCCGCAAACAGAGATCATGTGAAACTCAGCTCGCCCTATTTGCCCAAGAAATTCACAGTGCCGTAGACACTGGCGAGCAGATTGATGCCGTATTCCTGGACTTCAGGAAGGCATTTGATACGGTTCCGCACTTACGTTTAGTGAAAAAAATACGAGCTTACGGAATATCGGACCAGGTTTGTGATTGGATTCAGGATTTCCTAGAAGAAAGAACACAACATGTCATTCTTAATGGTTCAAAATCTGCAGATGTAGAGGTAATTTCGGGAGTACCGCAAGGAAGCGTGATAGGACCTTTATTGTTTACAATATACATAAATGACTTAGTTGACAACATCGGTAGCTCCGTGAGGCTATTTGCAGATGACACGGTTGTCTACAAGAAAGTAGCAACATCAGAAGACTCGTACGTACTCCAGGAAGACCTGCAGAGGATTAATGCATGGTGCGACAGCTGGCAGCTTTCCCTAAACGTAGATAAATGTAATATAATGCGCATACATAGGGGCAGAAATCCATTCCAGTACGATTATGCCATAGGTGGTAAATCATTGGAAGCGGTAACGACCGTAAAATACTTAGCAGTTACTATACGGAGCGATCTGAAGTGGAATGATCACATAAAACAAATAGTGGGAAAAGCAGGCGCCAGGTTGAGATTCATAGGAAGAATTCTAAGAAAATGTGACTCATCGACGAAAGAAGTAGCTTACAAAACGCTTGTTCGTCCGATTCTTGAGTATTGCTCATCAGTATGGGACCCTTACCAGGTTGGATTAATAGAAGAGATAGACATGATCCAGCGAAAAGCAGCGCGATTCGTCATGGGGACATTTAGTCAGCGCGAGAGCGTTACAGAGATGCTGAACAAGCTCCAGTGGCGGACACTTCAAGAAAGGCTTTACGCAATACGGAGAGGTTTATTATCGAAATTACGAGAGAGCACATTCCGGGAAGAGATGGGCAACATATTACTACCACCCACATATATCTCGCGTAATGATCACAACGAAAAGATCCGAGAAATTAGAGCAAATACGGAGACTTACAAGCAGTCGTTCTTCCCACGCACAATTCGTGAATGGAACAGGGAAGGGGGGATCAGATAGTGGTACAATAAGTACCCTCCGCCACACACCGTAAGGTGGCTCGCGGAGTATAGATGTAGATGTAGATATGGAGGGGCATGTGGTCAGCACACCACTCTCCCAGCTGTACATCAGTTTACGAGACCGGAGCCACTACTTCTCAATCAATTAGCTCCTCAGTTTGCCTCACAAGAGCTGAAAGCACCCCGCTTGCCAACAGTGCTCGGCAGACTGGATGGTCACCCATCCAAGTGCTAGCCCAGCCAGACAGCGCTTAACTACAGTGATCATGTGGGCGGACCAAGAAAGTTTCCTATGAAGCATGAACCCCAGGAATCTCGTAGTTTCAACAAACAGAAGAGCAACAGGCCGAAGAAGTAAATGCAGTGGAAGAAACCAATTGCACCATCAGAAATTCATGTCGGTGGAGAAACGAAAGCTGTTGTTGATGTGCCTTGAGTAAAGACAATCGAGTCACCACTGAAGACACCACTCAATGAGACAGGTCCATAGAGAACTGCAATATATGGTAAATTCATTAACGAAAAGGGAGATGGAGATTCCAGCAGGTAAAAGGCCATTATAGGGTTAATGGCAGTAGCAAAGAGGACACGCTCAGGACAAAACCCTAAGACACATCGTTTTCCTGAATAAAGGTGTCTGACGAGGCAGAACTGACACATACCTTGAAAACTCAGTCTTTTAAAAACTCCTGAACGAAATGGGGCAGGCAGCCACAGAAGCCCAACGTGTAGACAGTATGTGGGATACCAGTCCTCCGGCAGGTGTCATAGGCTACCTCCAAATCGAAAAACACAGCCACAGTCCGGGATTTCTGCAAAAAAAAAAAAAAAAAAAATCATGGCATGGGTGGATAAAGTGACGAGATGGTCAATTGCAGAACGGCGCGCTCGAAATCCACACTGTGCAGTGGTTAGTAAATGGCGAGACTCAAGCCACCATACCAGCTGGGCCTGAATCATAAATTTCATCACTTTGTAAGCAGCTGGTGAGAGAAATGGGGTGGTAACCAGGACGAGGGTGACTGTCGTTACACAGCTTAGGTGTGGGTACGACAGTGGTTTCACACCAGCATTTGGGAAACGTGCCCTCTGTCCAGATGTAGTTGTACGTATTAAGCAGAAAGTGCTTGCCTGCAAGAGAAAGGTGCTGCAACATCTGCATGTAAATAGCATCTGGCCCTGGGGTGAAGGATCGGGATGAACTGAGAGCATGATCTAGGCCCCTCACAGTAAAGGAGACATTGTAGCAGTCACGCTTCTAAGAAGAGAAAGGTCTCACCCAAGCCCTCTCTGCCCATTTCCCATGGAGGAAGGCAGGGTGATAGTGGGAGGAGCTCGAAATCTCCACAAAATGGTGGCCCAAGGTGTTGGAGATAGCAATAGGGTCCACGATGACATCGTCTCCTATTGTCAGGCCGGGAATTGGGGAATGGATCTTGATCCCAGAGAGCCATCAGAAGTTGGTCTGGAGGAAGTTGGCCCACATGATGGAAGAGGCAGTAGAACTGTTAAAAGAACTACAGATATATGATTTCCCTATATTTGAGAAGTTCAAAACAGTTTTTTAAAAAAATTATCTACTGATCATCACAAAGTGTTTTGCACCTGAATCCAAGTGTGGAACCTTAAATAATCTGGCCAGAGTCTCCAAACTACGATTCCATTTCCATAGTAAATAACAGACACCACCCCGCAAAACTGACGGTATTGTAAGATGTAAACTTCTCTAAATTTTTCAGCATTTTTCTGCAAGTCAGTTTGGCCATTAACAAAAATGCATCCACCATCAACAATGGCTCTCTGCTCAAGTTAATTTTAACAGTTTTCTTTCCAGGATAAATTTCAATTTCTAAATAAAATCACCCCGCCACGAACCATGGACCTTGCCGTTGGTGGGAAGGCTTGCGTGCCTCAATGATACAGGTAGCCGTACCATAGGTGCAACCACAAAAGAGGGGTATCTGTTGAGAGGCCAGACAAACGTGTCGTTCCTGAAGAGGGGCAGCTGCCTTTTCAGTAGTTGCAGGGGCAACAGTCTGGATGATTGACTAATCTGACCTTGTAACACTAACCAAAACAGCCTTGCTGTTGTGGTACTGCGAATGGCTGAAAGCAAGGGAAAACTACAGCCGTAATTTTTCCTGAGGGCATGCAGCTTTACTGTATGATTAAATGATGATGGCGTCCACTTGTGTAAAATATTCCGGAGGTAAAATAGTCCCTCATTCGGATCTCCAGGCGTCGTTATCAGGAGAAAGAAAACTGACGTTCTACAGATCGGAGCGTGGAATGTCAGATCCCTTAATCAGGCAGGTAGGTTAGAAAATTTAAAAAGGGAAATGGACAGGTTAAAGTTAGATGTAGTGGGAAGTAGCAAAGTTCGGTGGCAGGAGGAACAAGACTTTTGGTCAGGTGAATACAGGATTATAAATACAAAATCAAATAGGGGTAATGCAGGAGTAGGTTTAATAATGAATAAAAAAAAATAGGCATGCGGGTAAGCTACTACAAACAGCATAGTGAACGCATTATTGTGGCCAAGATAGACACAAAGCCCATGCCTACTACAGTAGTACAAGTTTATATGCCAACTAGTTCTGCAGATGATGAAGAAACTGATGAAATGTATGAAGAGATAAAAGAAATTATTCAGATAGTGAAGGGACGCGAAAATTTAGTAGTCACGGGTGACTGGAACTCGATAGTAGGAGAAGGGAGAGAAGGAAACATAGTACGCGAATATGGATTGGGACTAAGAAATGAAAGAGGAAGATGCCTGGTAGAATTTTGCACAGAGCATAACTTAGTCATAGCCAACACTTGGTTCAAGAATCATGAACGAAAGTTGTATACATGGAAGAACCCTGGACATACTAAAAGGTTTCAGATAGATTATATAATGGTAAGACAGAGATTTACGAACCAGGTTTTAAATTGTAAGACATTTCCAGGGGCAGATGTGGACTCTGACCACAATCTATTGGTTATGAACTGTAGATTAAAACTGAAGAAACTGCAAAAGGGTGGGAATTTAAGGAGATGGGACCTGGATAAACTGAAAGAACCAGAGATTGTACAGAGTTTTAGGGAGAGCATAAGGGAACAATTGACAGGAATGGGGGAAAGAAATACAGTAGAAGAAGAATGGGTGAAGGCAACAGAGGATCAGATAGGTAAAAAGACAAGGGCTAGTAGAAATCCTTGAGTAACAGAAGAGATATGAATTTAATTGATGAAAGAAGAAAATACAAAAATGCAGTAAACAAAGCAGGCCAGAAAAAATAAAAACGTCTCAAAAATGAGATCGACAGGAAGTGCAAAATGGCTAAGCAGGGATGGCTAGAGGACAAATGTAAGGATGTAGAGTCTTATCTCACCAGGGGTAAGATAGATACTGCCTACAGGAAAATTAAAGACACCTTTCGAGAAAAGAGAACCACTGGTATGAATATCAAGAGCTCAGATGGAAACCCAGTTCTAAGCAAAGAAGGGAAAGAAGAAAGGCGGAAGGAGTATATAGAGGTTCTATAGAAGGGCGATGTACTTGACGACAATATTATGGAAATGGAAGAGGATGAAGATGAAATGGGAGATATGATACTGCGTGAAGAGTTTGACAGAGCATTGAAAGACCTGAGTCGAAACAAGGCCCCGGGAGTAGACAACATTCCATTAGAACTACTGACAGCCTTGGCAGAGCTGGTCCTGACATAACTCTACCATCTGGTGAGCAAGATGTATGAGACAGGCGAAATTCCCTCAGACTTCAAGAAGAATATAATAATTCCAATCCCAAAGAAAGCAGGTGTTGACAGATGTGAAAATTACCAAACTATCAGTTCAATAAGTCACAGCGGCAAAATACTAACATGAATTCTTTACAGACGAATGGAAAAACTGGGAGAAGCCAACCTCGGGGAAGATCAGTTTGGATTCCGTAGAAATGTTGGAACACGTGAGGCAATACTGAACCTAAGACTTATCTTAGAAGCTAGATTAAGCAAAGGCAAACCTACGTTTCTAGCATTTGTAGACTTAGAGTAAGCCTTTGACAATGCTGACTGGAATAATCTCTTTCAAATTCTGAAGGTGGCAGGGGTAAAATACAGGGAGCGAAAGGCTATTTACAATTTGTACAGAAACCAGATGGCAGTCATGAGAGTCAAGGGACATGAAAGAGAAGCAGTGGTTGGGAAGGGAGTGAGACAGGGTTGTAGCCTCTCCCCGATGCTATTCAATCTGTATATGGAGCAAGCAGTAAAAGAAAAGTTCAGAGTAGGTATTAAAATCCATGGAGAAGAAATAAGAACTTTGAGATTTGCCGATGACATTGTAATTCTGTCAGAGACAGCAAAGGACTTGGAAGAGCAGCTGAACAGAATGGACAGTGTCTTGAAAGGAGGGTATAAGATGAACAACAACAAAAGCAAAACGAGGATAATGGAATGTAGTTGAATTAAGTCAGGTGATGCTGAGGGAATTTGATTAGGAAATGAGACACATAAAGTAGTAAAGGAGTTTTGCTACTTGGGGAGCAAAATAACTGATGATGGTCAAAGTAGAGGACATAAAATGTAGACTGGCAATGGCAAGAAAAGCGTTTCTGAAGAAGAAAAATTTGTTAACATTGAGTATAGATTTAAATGCCAGAAAGTCGTTTCTGAAAGTATTTGTATGAAGTGTACCCATGTATGGAAGTGAAACATGGACAATAAATAGTTTGGACAAGAAGAGAATAGAAGGTTTCGAAATATGGTGCTACAGAAGAATGCTGACGATTAGATGGGTAGATCACATACCTAATGAGGAGGTATTGAATAGAATTGGGAAGAAGAGGAGTTTGTGGCAGAACTTGACCAGAAGAAGGGATCGATTGGTAGGACATGTTCTGAGGCAGCAAGGGATCACCAATTTAGTATTGGAGGGCAGCGTGGAGGGTAAAAATCGTAGAGGGAGACCAAGAGATGAATACACTAAGCAGATTCAGAAGGATGTAGGCTGCAGTAGGTACTGGGAGATGAAGAAGCTTGCACAGGATGGAGTAGCATGGAGAGCTGCATCAAACCAGTCTCTGGACTGAAGACCACAACAACAACACAACAAATAAAATCAAATTTTAGTAAACTTGTGTAAGCAGACTCTCCGGGTGCCCACCAAACCTACACAATATCCTTGTCCATCCCTTCTCCAGGCCTGCTTCCAACCCCTTGCCTCATGGCTCATATGCCTACAATACACCTAAATGCAAGACTTCCTACTATACACCTACCCCAGCCATGTCACAGGTATATCTTATCCCATCAAAGGCAGGGCTTCCTGTGACAGTAATCAGCAGTCAGGCCCCAGCAGCCAGAGACCATAGCCATGTGAGTGAATTGTGCTTGCTTGAATGTGCGTCACCTATTTCTATGAATGACGTTTTTGTTCGAAAGCTTAAATGTTCTGTCCCTGTCTATCATTTTTGGAATAGATTTTGTTTGAAGAAAGTCTTTTGGAGTATAGGGCTATGGTGGCACACGCTAGTATTGAATTTTTTTTTATTTTTTTTTAATTTTTTTAATGAGTTATCGTACTAGTGGAATGCCTTATGGCCTTATGCTAGTATTCACATTGGAAGTGTGTGTCTGGTTGTTTGTTAGTGAGTTATTTCAATGTCAGTAGTTACTGGCTACGGATTTGTTTTTGATTTTGGAATTACTAATTCGACATGTTCTTTACGTTAGGCGATTTAATTTTGTTTTTCGTTTGTAATTAGTTACTGGTATGACTAAGAAGCTTAACAGATGGTGGTTGTATGCTGGAATGAACGATGATATGGGTACAACCACAAAGTTTTTGTGGTTGTATGGATTGAATGTGTCAAGCTCCACATGTGTGACAAAGTTAGGAAATTAATTAAAGTTGCTGCATCACAAACCACGGGCGAGTATATCTGGCGTTGTCTGCGTGACAATGTTTGTCGATCCAATCGTAGGTGTTCCTGGTTCGAGAGATCTAGGCTGACCATTGAGATGTTGTGTCATTAACTTAACATTTTTGCTATCACTCGTCACTTGGGTTTTGTGCTAGTGAGATGGGCGCAAAAATGTTTGTAACTAACAACGGTATTTTACGGAATTGATCCTCTTTAATAAGATATGATATCGAAGGCCTTCTACGCAATGGTCAGCACCAAGGCGTCTAATTAATGTAATGGTACTTATGATTAAAGTGATTAACAAGCAACGGTTCCTTTTACAGCAAGTGATTCCCCTACAATGACTTCTGAGCACCACCGAAAATTTTATGAACTACTTACGTAAAGGGAGTGAATATGGCTGGAATATATTGCACAAACAGTTTCAGATTCAGATTATTGCTATGTTGTAAACTATTGCATTATTACACAAAAGCGATATCAACAGCTTCTGTGTAACGATACTGAGACGTTCACTCGATAACGTGTTGAGAGTACTCCCAAGTCCTCACAATGCCCTGCCCAATGAGGCATTTGCTCAATAACATCAATACTGCACACGTTTCGTCAATGTATATCTTCAATACCTAATTTTTACGGATGACCATGAAAACATAATTACGACCACGTCATTCTATATATAAGCAAAAATAATTTTCCGCAGTTCTCTTACTCAGTATAAAATAATAACTCACCTTTAGTAGAATGGCCGGATATATTTCTTTTAAATTGACACTACTACTGTTATACGCTAAGTTTAAGAAGCAGAGATGACTAACATCTTGTTTCCGTACTGATGTACGTTCGTTAACAACAAGTAATAGAAATACCACAGAAAACTATGTCGTGTTTACACCGCACAATTACAACCACAATAAAAACAAACTTATGTACACATTTCCACGTGGTTCACTTCTCCAAAGACCACATAAGGAAAACATTCACCATCCTTCAATTAGCTCACAAGGAACTTCCGCATCGGACCCCCCTCAGATTTAGTTAGAAGTTGGCACAGTGGGTAGGCCTTGAAAAACTGAACACGGATCAATCGAGAAAACAGGAAGAAGTTGTGTGGAACTATTTAAAAAAAATAAGCAAAATATACAAACTGAGTAATCCATGCTCAAGATATGCAACATTAAGGAGAATACTAGCTCAGTAGCGCCGAGGTCCTGTGGTTAGCGTGAGCAGCTGTGGCATGAGAGGTGCTTGGTTAAAGTCTTCCCTCGAGTGAAAATTTTAATTTTTTATTTTCAGACAATTATCAAAGTTCAGGCACTCACACATAATCAACTTCGCTCTCCAAAATTCCAGGACATGTTCAGATTTGCTTGGACATATGCAGGATTTGACGGTCTACACACGGAAAAATTTGAAAACGTTAAAAATATATGTTTTGACAGAGCACAGGGAAAACTGTGCGACTGTGAAACAGTTGCATTCATTTGTAGCAGTTTATGTGACAAACTCTTCTGTTTTCATCACTTTTATGGGAGTGATTATCACATCCACAAGAAAACCTAAATTGGGCAAGGTAGATGAATCTTTTTACCCATTCGCCAAGCATACAAGTTTGGTGGGTCGACAACATATTCCTGTCATGTGACGCACATGCCGTCACCAGTGTCGTATAGAATGTATCAGACGTGTTTTCCTGTGGAGGAATCGGTTGACCTATGACCTTGCGATCAAATGTTTTCGGTTCCTATTGGAGAGACACGTCCTTTCGTCTACTAATCGCAAGGTTTTGCGGTGCGGTCGCAAAACACAGACATTAAACTTATTACAGTGAACAGAGACGTCAATGAACGAACGGACTGATCATAACTGCGAAAATAAAGAAATTTAACTTTTCACTCGAGGGAGGACTTAACCGAGGACCTCTCGCTTCACAGCTGCTCACGCTAACCACGGGACCACGGCGCTCCTGATCTAACACTGTTCTTAAAGTTGCCTATCTTGCACATAGACTACTCAGTTTGTATAGTTTGCTTATTTTTTCATAGTTCCACACAACTTGTTCCTGTTTTCTTGATTGATCTGTGTTCAGGTTTTCAAGGCCTATCCACTGTGCCAACTTATAACTAAATCTGAGGGGGGTGCGATGTGGAGGTTCCCTTGTCAGTAAATATACAAAGATTATAATATGCTCGAACTAAGTTGACACTTGGCGCTGTGGCTGGTAGGAGCGACCGTAAAGGCATTTCCCATTTAGGTATTTACAGTTGCTGCCATCAGCTACCGCTCTGCGCGTCACATTTGTTTTCTCGAATATTACACATGCATTTAGTCTCAATTACAAGAAGGTAAAAAAAAGAAGAGAGGTGGCATTGCATCACGAACTTGAAGCCGATGTTCGCCATCTTAACTAGCCTAAAACATTAGGTTCACTGCATTCATACCCCACAGTTGACAGTGGAGACACTTGTCCGTGACATCACTCTGACCGTGTCGTATTACTACAGCAAATACGCATTCAAGAACAGAAAAACGTTCGAAATTTCCTTCCTGATATTATGTTATCCATGTATTTATTTGTCCATGGGACCTTGTTGATACATAGAATGTACATAAGATGTTGGATATCATTTAATACAATATTGTTTCTATCATTTTAAGATCGTTAATCTCTTATCGTTAAATTATTTACTATTGGCACATTATTTATATTTACAATGTTACTGTGGTTTCAGTGGATAAGATTAGTACATTATTATTTAACAAGGTACTCTTTAAGCCTGTAGAAGCAGTGACAAGTTAAATATGACTTTCCTGTAGTTCTGAGCTCTGCTATGTTTATTGATTTATGTTACTTGGTAGATTCCTGAATAACTTTTTATCAATGTGTAGAATTTCATTTTGGTTGAGCTTAGTTTTTGTATGATGTATATGGAAATCCATCTTTTTTGCCTTGTGCTATGAGTGGGTACACATTCCTTTTTGAGGAAGAGTGAAGGATTTTCAGTCGCATACTACTGTTTGAGCACTAGGGTTTCATATACATGAAGGCGTGGATGTGGGAGGATTTACATTTTTATGAAGAGTGGCTTGCAAGAGTTTTGTGTTTGGCACCTTCTATGGTTCTTTTGGAATCTAAATAGCTTTATGATATTTGGAGAAGCTCCTCACAAAATGACTCCATCATTCAGCATTGATTGGACACTTGCATAGTACACACTTTTTGGGCAGCCTTTACTACAGTAGCAATCAAGTATCCTCATCACATATCATGATGTGATGAGGACAATATGAGTTCCCCACCTGACATTATCCTGGATCCACAATCCGAGAAACTTTGTCAGGTTCACTCTAGAGCTTCCTTTGACAACTGGGTATTTAAAGTTTGTGGAATCTTTTCCTTGACATTATGGAAGTTGTTTGCTACACCATTTCCTTCATTTATTATTAACTTATTGTATGGGAATCATTCTGCTATGCTGCCCATTGTCTTTGTTATGTTTTCTTGTAGTAGGTTTTCAGATTTTGCGGTAAAGAGAAAGCTTGTGTCGTCAACAAACTGGTAAGCAGTTTGACACTGTATGTTTGTTTGTAGGGCATTTACACATAGGAGGATCAGTACTCGGGGAAGGGGGGGGGAGGACAGCACTGGTCCCAGTACTGTTCCTTGCGGAACACCATATTTCATGTCCTGGTAAGCTGAGTAATGTTTTGTGATTTTGTTGCTGTCATTGTGTTGTATTTTCACTGTTTGTTTCTGTTCACAAAAGTAGGACCTGATCCAGTCATTAGGTGTGCATCTGATGGCCAGTTGATTTAATTTCTGTAGGAGTGCTTCATAATCTGCTATATAGAATGCTTTTGATGAGTCAAGGCATGCACCAGTGATAATCGCAACTGTCCACTTTCTGGTAAATTTCACTTAGGAATTCGTAGGTAGCACTGTTGGTTGAACAGTTCTTCCTAAACCCAGATTTGATATTTTTCCATAAAGGCTGTAAGTCTTTTGTGGAAGACATTGTCTAGAATTCTTGAGAATCTAGACAACAGGGCAATTGGCCTGTAATTGCCAACTTCTTTGTGTTTCCTTTTTTGTAGACTGGTTTGAATTTTGCAATTTTTAGACAAGAAGGGAAAGTCCCTGATGCCACTGAACTGTTGCATAAATATGATAGTGGTTTTACAATATGTTCACTACATCTTTTTTATTATTTTGTCACGTATACCATTTACTCCTGAGGACTGGTTCGCTTTTAAGGTTTTTATGATGTTCCGGATTTCTTCTTCATTCGTTGGGTACAGAAAGAAGCTGTTGATCTTAAGTGATGATCTTATTGTATTTTGGTTACTTATAGTAATCTTATTAATTAGTTGTGCAAATTTGTTTGTCAAATAGCTGTCGAAGGTATTTGCTACTTTGCTTCACTCTGTTACTTTCTCTCCATCTTGACATAAGACGATATTGGCATTTCTGGTAGTTACGTGTCTCTTCTACATCTACATCTACATCCATACTCCGAAAGCTACCTGACGGTGTGTGGCAGAGGGTACCCTGAGTACCTCTATCGGTTCTCCCTTCTATTCCAGTCTCGTATTATTCGTGGAAAGAAGGATTGTCGGTATGCTTCTGTGTGGGCTCTAATCTCTCTGATTTTATCCTCATGGTCTCTTCGCGAGATATACGTAGGAGGGAGCAATATACTGCTTGACTCCTCGGTGAAGGTATGTTCTCGAAACTTTAACAAAAGCCCGTACCAAGCTACAGAGCGACTCTACTGCAGAGTCTTCCACTGGAGTTTATCTGTCATCTCTGTAACGCTTTTGCGATTACTAAATGATCCTGTAATGAAGCGCACTGCTCTCCGTTGGATCTTCTCTACCTCTTCTATCAACGCTATCTGGTACGGATCCCACACTGCTGAGCAGTATTCAAGCAGTGGGCGAGCAAGCGTACTGTAACTTACTTCCTTTGTTTTCGGATTGCATTTCCTTAGGATTCTTCCAATGAATCTCAGTCTGGCATCTACTTTACCGACGATCAACTTTATATGATCATTCCATTTTAAATCACGCCTAATGCATACTCCCAGATAATTTATGGAATTAACTGCTGTTGTTTCGCAACTTTCCGCATAGCATTGTTCTTGTTTCCAGCAGACTGAATGTATACATCATTTGCCTTCATTTTTGCTTCCGTGACAACTTTTTAAAATGTTGTCTTGTATTTTCTGTAATAAGCATTAAATTACTCACCTACCTGCTGTGTCTGTGTAATATCAGATACACACATCTAAAAAACTTTGCGTCACCTCAGTTCCAAGAGTTCTGGAACCTCTACAGAAGACTGGAATAGTGATCATCATAAACATAATTTCCGCCTTTTTTATTGGTCATGAAAACCACATATTGCATGTTGCACCACCGAGGCCTTCAGAGGTGGTGGTCCAGACTGCTGTACACACCGGTACATATAATACCCAGTAGCACGTCCTCTTGCATTGATGCATGCCTGTATTCGTCATAGCAAACTATCCACAAGTTCATCAAGGCACTGTCAGTCCAGATTGTTCCACTCCTCAACGGCGATTCGGTGTAGATCTCTCAGAGTGGTTGACAGGTCATATTGTCCATAAGCAGCCCTTTTCAATCTATACCAGGCATGTTCGATAGGGTTCATGTCTGGAAAACACGCTGGCCACTCTAGTCGAACGATGTCGTTATCCTGAAGGAAGTCATTCACAAGATGGGGGCGCGAATTGTCAATGAAGGCGAATGCCATGCCAATATGCTGCCGATATGGTTGCACTATCGGTCGGAGGATAGCATTCATGTATCGTACAGCCATTACAGCGCCTTCCATGACCATCAGCTGCGTACGTTGGCCCCACATAATGCCACCCCAAAATGGCAGGGAACCTCCACCTTGCTGCCCTCACTGGATAGTGTATCTAAGGTGTTCAGCCTGACCAGGTTGCCTCCAAACACGTTTCCGACGATTGTCTGTTTGAAGGCATACGCGACAGTCACTGATGAAGAGAACGTTGTGCCAATCCTGAGCGGTCCATTCAGCATGTTGTTGGGTCCATCTGTTTTACGCTGGAAGGTGTCGTGGTTGCATAGATGGACCTCACCATGGACGTCGGGAGTGAAGTTGTACATCATGCAGCCTATTGTGTACAGTTTGAGTTGTAACAGGACGTCCGGGAGCTGCACTAAAAGCATTATTCAACACGGTGGCGTTACTGTGAGCGTTACTCGGAGCTATAATCTGTAGGTAGCAGCCATCCACTGCAGTAGTAGCCCTTGGGCGGCCTGAGCGAAGCATGTCATGGACAGCTCCTGTCTCTCTTTATCTCCTCCATGTCCAAACAACATCTCTTTGGTTCACTCCGAGATGCCTGAACACTTCCCTTGTTAAGAGCCCTTCCGGGCACAAAGTAATGCGGACGCGATCGAACCGCTTTTCTTGTAATGAGGTCAACATTCTGTATTAATTCTGCTAGCATTTTACCAATAAATGACTTTCCAGCATTCCTATGTGTTGTCGATGTTTCGTAAACAGTTCTCTTGATATGGGAAGTTCGAAGAATGTCACATTATGATAGGCCTTCCATAATTTATGTAACTGTTTATTTTTTCAAGCTCCAAATTTATGACTGTGTTACCCTGCAGATCGTAGCTGTGTGGCATGCTAGCAACTATGACGTTATGCACTTTGAGATCATGTAGTGTAGATTTTAAACACTGTGTAGCATGTTTACCCTCATTCTGGCAAACATCATTGCTTACACCCATGATTATGACGGTATCATTCTTGGATAACTAGTTTAGTGAGCTACCGTTTTTTATTATCTCAGTGAGAGGTGCATTCGGTTTTGTTATTCCTCTAGCCATAAGTGACGTACTATAATCACTTATTTTTTCGGCAATTATCCTGGCGTCACTGTCACTGAGCATCACAACTCTTTTTTTTAACTTCACTTGTTTGCTACTTGCTGGCTTTTTCTTGGCCATGTACTCTGAGTTAAGCTCTATAACTTCTAGTTGGGTTGATTGGGTTGATTTGGAGAGGAGGCCAAACTGCAAGGTCATTGGTCTTATAACTTCCAGTATTTAAAACAGTTGTTGCGTGCACACGACAGAAATAACGAACACGAAGCACTCATGAACAGTAGTTTGCTAATGTTTTGAGCTAATTAAAATGCCGGCAGGCCTCGCCCACTCTGGCTTCAAAAACAATGTAAAGTATAAAGCCGGGTTCGCAGGCGCATTTACTGTGGCGCCACAACTTATAACTTTCTATAGTTGGATCGTGAGCCACCGTTCACACAGGACACTACAAATGCTACATCGTTGCACAGATTTCAGTACGTCATCAATTGAAATCACATGAACCATTGGGGCTACCAACAGTCTCTCCGCAACGACCATTCAACAAACGTCACTGCATGTGCTTTGCAAGCACCTTACTGGTAGATGAAAAAATCAAAATGTTATCAAGAGATGCTCATGCTAATGGCAAGCTGAACAAGAGATAGTCAATAAATCTCCCCTACATTTGAGCCTTATTTTTGAGGCCGTAAGGCATGAAGGATTACTCATAAAGCCTGAAGGGGGTAATCGGTTCTGCTTTTGGAAAGTCATCAGTGAAAAAAGGTATGTGGTGGTAAGGTTCACAGCAGTCCAGAACTCTGAACACAAGTCCACCATAATGAAACTGGATGAAGTCTGTGATAGTTCTAGAGTTCAGGACCCAGTAATCCCAGCATAGAAGAGACAAGCCATCTTTATTCTGCACAAGATGTATGGGGAAGAACAATTGCTATCTAATGGACATGTGGTTCCAGCGTTAAGTAGTTTCCTTATAATTGACTTGGGATGCCGCCACCTTTAAGTGTTAAGGCAGTTCTCTTTATAATATTTGGACGCACCTTCTTTTGTATTAATTCTGTGCCACATGCCATTAGAGATCACTATCATGAATATATTGTTGAAAATCACCTGAGTAGCGCCACTGTCAGAGAGCAAGGGTGAGACACTGATTGGACAAATGTCACTGACCTTGGAATTCTGAGACATTGATGACAGTGAAGGAGGGCACATTTGATAGCAGCTCTATTGCTGGTTGTGAGGAAATCAGATTGGGGAGCTGGCACGCTATGTGAAGAGCCTGTGTCAGCCATGCAGAAGCAGCATCAATCTGTTGATGTAGTGACATGTGCACTCGAAGAGCATCGATGGTGAAGTGCCCAAGCGAAAGTTCGATCAGTGAAAGGGGGAGCTGGGTTAATAACCTAGAGCACTCAGAGAAGGAGGGTAGGAAGGTGTATTGTATATATAGCATGGAAGGGGCAATGTCGAATGGGCCTGGAATCAGTGAGTCAGATGCATGTTGTAGCAGTGAAGTTGACTGTTTGTTGGGTGAAAGTTTGAAACATCTAAGGAAATCAGTGTCAAGCACCAATTCGTCGACATCAGCGACATGAAAATTCCATGGCAAATACGGTTCGGATGTCAGATGGACCTGAAGATTCACAGTGCTGAGGACTTGATGCAGGAGTTGTTTGCTGCATACAATGTCAGTCCAGTAGGAAATGTGCGAGGTGGGGCCAGTGTCATAGGTATAACACTAGCATCCACACTTACATTGATGAGAAATGGGAGACCTACTGTGGGGTCTGTAAAGTAAAGATGACTACCAGGAGATGAGGGAGCGTTTGTTTTTTGATGAGGTGTGATGTAGCAGGGAACACGGGCTGGCGTTAGGTGCTCATAGCCTTTACCATGCGGGACAGGTGGCAGTTCTGAGTGGCATCTGCGAATGTAGTGCGGAATCAGCAGAGGGTGTACACAGGGTTAGGAGTAAGCTGTGCTGCATGCATGCACTCTGTTGGATTCTGAGCGGAGGTTTCCTGCTTTTCGACTACTTCCTTGGTAGAGGTCAGAAGCAATCAGGGGGTAAGTGTGAGCAGTGTATGGAAATTATGCCTGGTGACTGTGTATCATGCTAGGCAACTGTGGGCCCTGTCATGTAGCGTCAGGCAACTGAGTGAGGTGGAATGTGGTAGAGGATGTCACCTGCAGTTCTAATATTATCAACCATTCGACCACTCGGGCTAACAAAAATGTGTCTGTACTCCAGGATGCTATATGCTCGACCCGCAAGGCGTAACTTATGTTCCAGTGTATCATAAGCAGGTGACAATAATTGTAATTACACCTCACATGGGAGTCTGACTAACCGTAATGCCACAACACACTGTCCAGTAAGAATTTGGCATCCAGTTATGCACGGAGGTGCTGCCAAAGTTGGGATGGGTCCTGGATCCTCAGTTCTCGTCATGTATAATATGATGCACAATCTCTGAATTTCAATAATGTTTGGAGAGAGGACCAAGCCACTGATAAGAGCTGTGTGGTCATGCAAATGACTAACCAAGAAAAAGAACAGGAGGTTTCATCCATAAAGCCATGAAGGCCAAATATGTTATCTGTCAAGATAAACAACATACTTTAATTATCCTTCAGCTATGGAGGAAATATAGGAAACATACCAGATAAAACCATTTGCATAGATGTTGGCATAGGAGATAGATCTGTGGTGACCAGTGAAGGCAGTACAATGTTGGGAGTGGCGAAATCGTGATTGAACATTGTGGGTGTCTCATTGAGGTGCCACCTGAGGCCGTCATGGGAGGCTTGATGTGATGACCACGTGCAGCACACAACATTGTAGGCACAAGAACACAGTAGGCCATTGCAGCAGGATGACCTCATCATTTATGTAGCATTGGGTGAACATGCGAAAGACATATGTCTTGTGAAGTGTAACCCATAGCCCATTTGGGAGGGGAGGGGGGAGGGGCTGATGTGGAAGGTACGGAGGTGCATTAGACCATCGCTGGAGGTACATCCACAGCTGCAGTTCTCGAAAACGGTTTAAGTTGGAAAAACGGAGCCATAGAGCGGACAGTATCTGTAGAAGGAAAGTAGTACGCAGATCCCACGCCATCGAGTGGCAGTGGCGAAGTATGTAATACAGTGGTTACACATTGCAAGGTTACATCAGATCCAGAACTTAAAATGTCAACAGGTTGCGTGACATGCGAAGTGCCGAAATCGACGTTACTGCATGGAAACACTGAAGTTGGTGAGCTGTTTTCGCGTCATTGCGCACTCAGAGAGTTAGAGCATCCATTCGGTCCACATAAGGATAGAATTGTTTCTGCTCCAGTTTAGTGGTAGGATGTCGAGGACGACACGTTTGAGATTCACAGTCTACAGTTGCAACTTCGACACGTTGTACGTTGCAGTACTAATAGTAAGGTGCATAGATTAGATCAGATTAGATTTACTTTCATTACAATTGATCCGTAGTGAGGAGGTCCTCCAGGATGTGGAACTTGTCAGAAAAACAACAATACATGACAAATATTTACAACTAAAACAAATAAGCTAATGTACCATTCCACAGGTCCCAAGTGGAATGATCGTCATTTTTTAATGAACACTAAGAGTCATTTTACAAATACTAATGCACTGAATTTAAAATAAAAAAGTTTTTTATTTATTTATAAGGTAATAAACATGTAATACAACTACTGTAATACTTATTTACAATGAGCACATTACAGCACTGAAATGGTGCATAAGCAGAAATAAACAAACACCAGAATTTAGGCGAGTCTGGGACTGTACACACTCAGGTTGAGAAAATACACACTAATCACACTTCCAGTGCAATGTATCCAGATGCAGTGGTCTATAAAACCAGTGAATGTAGAAGTCCAATGATAGATAACCGCACTGTCAGACCGTTATAAAGTACAAATCCGCGTTGCAGCTGTCGAAAACGACATCGGTGAGCGACGTCGAGGTCTTCAGCGCGGGAATTCAAGTTGTAACGATGATAGGGTGGAGGATGGAAATCACAAACGAGCCATTCGTTATCAAAAACGTTAGTGAAACGTAGAAGCACAATACAATTGAACAACTCGTAAAGCTGTGCAAACACAAAGAAAATCAGAACAGAGTCGAAGATCATAACATCAAAGATGTACAATAGTACAGGGTGATTCAAAAAGAATACCACAACTTTAGGAATTTAAAACTCAAAACGACAAAAGGCAGAGCTAAGCACTATCTGTCGGCCAATTAAGGGAGCTATAAAGTTTCATTTAGTTGTACATTTGTTCGCTTGAGGCGCTGTTGACTAGGCGTCAGCGTCAGTT
The DNA here is from genome assembly GCF_023864275.1 of Schistocerca cancellata. Taxonomy (NCBI): domain Eukaryota; kingdom Metazoa; phylum Arthropoda; class Insecta; order Orthoptera; family Acrididae; genus Schistocerca; species Schistocerca cancellata. The sequence continues at coordinate 762,366,368 of NC_064626.1, read as the reverse complement.
GATGCTAAGATGGCGACCGCTCAACAGAAAGCTTTTTGTGTTATTGAGTATGGGGCACTGAGAATCCGCGGGAAACAACTCAGTATGAACGTGACTCGCCTAAGGTGAAAGTTTTCTGTGCATTTCAGCCAATAAAGTTTTTGGTCCCTTTTTCTTCGAAGGTGCTACTGTAACTGGACTACAGTATCTGGAGATGTTAGAGAATTGGCTGCTCCCTCAGCTCGAACAAGAAGCACAACAATTCATATTTCAGCAGGATGGAGCGCCACCACATTGGCACTCATCTGTCCATAACTACCTGAACGTCAACTACCCGAGGCGATGGATCGGCCGCCAGGCAGCCCGTGACAGAGCACTTCATCACTGGCCTCCAAGAAACCCTGATCTTACCCCCTGCGATTTTTTCTTATGGGGGTATGTTAAGGATATGGTGTTTCGGCCACCTCTCCCAGCCTCCATTGATGATTTGAAACGAGAAATAACAGCAGCTATCCAAACTGTTACGCCTGATATGCTACAGAGAGTGTGGAACGAGTTGAAGTATCGGGTTGATATTGCTCGAGTGTCTGGAGGGGGCCATATTGAACATCTCTGAACTTGTTTTTGAGTGAAAAAAAACCTTTTTAAATACTCTTTTTAATGATGTATAACAGAAGGTTATATTATGTTTCTTTCATTAAATACACATTTTTAAAGTTGTGGTATTCTTTTTGAATCACCCTGTATTTTAGTGGTCCATGATCGCCACAAGTGTATGTTAATACACTTGACTGATAAATGTGATTAAAATGCTCATAAATTTATTTACAAGTTTCCTGTTTCAGAACCATAATATAGCATGGAATTTGTTATCAAATTCTGATTGCAAACTCTAATAAAACTTTGCCGCCATAACTTACTTGCAAATTAGCAGTTACAGCAGAGTTAATTTTAATGTTACACCGAAGCATTATGAAGAGCTATCACCTGTGTTTCTTTCTGTTATTGTCTCAACTACTGTTTGACTGCCACTGTAATGACATTCTTTCACTTAGGTGTATGTAATACAATGATCCATTAGGAAGTGAAAATATTCTTTCACCAGCTAAAGTTCGATTTATGTCATTCAGGAATAATAGAAAGTAAAAATTGTATTGTGTACTGTAAGTTTAGTCCTGATACAGAGATAGATATTCCTTGTATTTATAGGTAACAGAAAGTGTAAATTACTTAACACATTGTGAGTCAAGACTTAAGGACTTTCAATTATTGCACTTTGATTTTCTGGAGGGATGCACCACTTCTTTTTTTAACAGAAGTTGTTATTAATGACAGTACCGGTGGATGTGACAAACAAAGCATTTCCTTTTGAAGTGCTGTAAAATACACTCCTGGAAATGGAAAATAGAACACATTGACACCGGTGTGTCAGACCCACCATACTTGCTCCGGACACTGCGAGAGGGCTGTACAAGCAATGATCACACGCACGGCATAGCGGACACACCAGGAACCGCGGTGTTGGCCGTCGAATGGCGCTAGCTGCGCAGCATTTGTGCACCGCCGCCGTCAGTGTCAGCCAGTTTGCCGTGGCATACGGAGCTCCATCGCAGTCTTTAACGCTGATAGCATGCCGCGACAGCGTGGACGTGAACCGTATGTGCAGTTGACGGACTTTGAGCGAGGGCGTATAGTGGGCATGCGGGAGGCCGGGTGGACGTACTGCCGAATTGCTCAACACGTGGGGCGTGAGGTCTCCACAGTACATCGATGTTGTCGCCAGTGGTCGGCGGAAGGTGCACGTGCCCGTCGACCTGGGACCGGACCGCAGCGACGCACGGATGCACGCCAAGACCGTAGGATCCTACGCAGTGCCGTAGGGGACCGCACCGCCACTTCCCAGCAAATTAGGGACACTGTTGCTCCTGGGGTATCGGCGAGGACCATTCGCAACCGTCTCCATGAAGCTGGGCTACGGTCCCGCACACCGTTAGGCCGTCTTCCGCTCACGCCCCAACATCGTGCAGCCCGCCTCCAGTGGTGTCGCGACAGGCGTGAATGGAGGGACGAATGGAGACGTGTCGTCTTCAGCGATGAGAGTCGCTTCTGCCTTGGTGCCAATGATGGTCGTATGCGTGTTTGGCGCCGTGCAGGTGAGCGCCACAATCAGGACTGCATACGACCGAGGCACACAGGGCCAACACCCGGCATCATGGTGTGGGGAGCGATCTCCTACACTGGCCGTACACCACTGGTGATCGTCGAGGGGACACTGAATAGTGCACGGTACATCCAAACCGTCATCGAACCCATCGTTCTACCATTCCTAGACCGGCAAGGGAACTTGCTGTTCCAACAGGACAATGCACGTCCGCATGTATCCCGTGCTACCCAACATGCTCTAGAAGGTGTAAGTCAACTACCCTGGCCTGCAAGATCTCCGGATCTGTCCCCCATTGAGCATGTTTGGGACTGGATGAAGCGTCATCTCACGCGGTCTGCACGTCCAGCACGAACGCTGGTCCAACTGAGGCGCTAGGTGGAAATGGCATGGCAAGCCGTTCCACAGGACTACATCCAGCATCTCTACGATCGTCTCCATGGGAGAATAGCAGCCTGCATTGCTGCGAAAGGTGGATATACACTGTACTAGTGCCGACATTGTGCATGCTCTGTTGCCTGTGTCTATGTGCCTGTGGTTCTGTCAGTGTGATCATTTGATGTATCTGACCCCAGGAATGTGTCAATAAAGTTTCCCCTTCCTGGGACAATGAATTCACGGTGTTCTTATTTCAATTTCCAGGAGTGTAGTTCATTTATTGGTGAAGACATCATACAGTCAGGTACAGACTAAAGTAAGTATCTTCCTAAATCCATATTATTTGTACACAGGGTTCAGATGAATACAGTGTATGGCAAGAGATGGTAATCATATACTGTACCAGATATTGAAAAAAATCATGTGGTGCTTAATAAACCAATACCACAAAATGGAATCACTAAACAATGATATTTACTTAAATGATGCAGTTCACACTCTTACTAACATAATAAGCTGCATTCATTTGTTAACAAACAGTTATGAAAAAAATTTTGTAATGTATAAAATAAATCAGTAAACGGTGGTTCCTGTATGTTCATAAATTAAAAATCTTGGAGTTACATACTTAAATGTTACATTATGTTTGTGACTTAAATAAAAGGCAGATGTATTATAACCAAAGGCACCACATATACATTCAAAGTTCACAAGTAAGTTTACCACCACAATATATCACTTATATCACTTATGGGACTGTGGAGCCCTATTTCGTAATTTCATTTACTGAGTTGAATGAGCTATGTTCCTGAGGTTCACAATTTTCAAGGGCTGTAAAAATAGATCAGAAATATATACCTATCGATGGATTTTACTGTAATCCACCACAGACCTCATACTGCATTCACTAGATGACAGCACAGCAAACTTCGCATACACGATAGACACACTTAACTGCATATCACAAGTGAACAATTTACATATTTTCAGCCACATTTACTTGAGTTTAAACATAAAGCATACCTCTCCTAAATGACTGACCTCAGAATGGCAAGTATTCAGCACTGGACCTAGATCTAACATCAACAGCACTGATATTTGACTCTTGTAAATCTATATCTACAACTTTTTTTACCAGTCACCTACTTTTGTATCTCTATTAGCACTTAAATTTTCTATTCCTTCACCACTTCCACAGTAACTATGATTTATAAAGTAGGGAAGTTTGTTTACTTTATAAAAATCGTAAAACAAAGTTGCTGTTAGTTAAAGCTTACAATGGGCAGTTTGAGTCAGGTTGATCACAACTGGTCTACAAGATGATCCATAATACAGTTTTCACAATTTGGGTGATGATGTACAATAACAGCCAAAGACATTGTTTTCCTTCACTATTACATCAATTACACATGATTTTTTCATTACTCATTCATAGTGATGTCATTAATTAAAGATGAAGTTTTATTTCATGGGATATCCTTTGAACCGATTTTATAATTTTTCATATGTAACATGAATAGCTCTTCCCTTTTTATGATCATCAAGTTTTTAACATTTGAAAGCTAGTAATTTTTGTACAAACCGGGTCACTGAAACTACTAATAGAGCAGTATGTTATCTAGGATTACTTCACTTTCACAATTATAATAAATTTTTCAATTCATTCAGTACATTTAAAGATTCCATTATGTCAGCAGTTGTTTTTTCAAGTAAACTTTTCAGACAGTGCAGTTTAATTTTAATGCTTCACCAACAAATTATTTATTTCCACCCTTCAAAGCAGAAAAACATTGCAAATAACAGAAGCATGTCCTAATCACAATTTCATATTCCTGGAATCAGACATCTTTTCCTTACCATGAACAACATGAATTCCAATGGTCTTCATATTTTACTTTTTAAGATTAAAAAAATAATTGTCATAAGCAACGTGAACAAAATCTTCTTGCAGTCAATATCCGTCAGTTAAATGTGTTACTCTGACTGGTGTGGCAATAGTTCACTCCCAGCTAAGAACACACAGCTGTGTTGCTATTATCCTTGATTGTTCGAATTGTTCAACATGAAATGTAAGAAAAAGGCTTTGTAATTTTTTCATAAAAACATTGTAATTCTTGAATTACATTTTAGGAATAATGTGAGTAAATATCCTTACATTGCTCTGGTGACGAAGGCACACTCGAAAATTGCATTACACTTCATATCTTCCTCCCTAGCTTAGCGACATAGGGTTTAAGACTTGGTAGTTCTTTCCAATAACCTACACAATTAACATAACATGAATCAAATACTATAGACAACACAAATGTACATGAAATGATTTCCTCCAAGGATATATAGATACTACTCAGTTGACCTTAACATGGTCTGCCACTAAATAGAAAAACTAGTTACATTGGTCACAATGAATTACTCTAATATACTTTTGTTAGTGAATATTGGTTAACCTAGATTGGTAATAAATATCTGCATGTCTTACATGCAAGTGTCTACTGTGAGCCGCACTCATCTTTTCCTTATTGTTATATTTTTACAGTCTCCATTTCTGTATACTAACACAACATCAGTTATCAACAAATGTCATTCATTTCACTGTACAAACCTTAGAAGCGACAGCATTCCTAAGCGCTTTAAATGTATCTACATATAATGCAACAACTATCTTCATCTATGTCTACATGGCTAAGTATTCTGCAAAACACACTTTAAGGGCCTGGCAAACCTTTCATCGCATCACCTTCGAAATAATGCTCTATTGCTCCACTCCTGAACAGCGCAGGAAAAAATGAATACTTCCCTTGGGGAAGACCAGAAACCACTCCTGTTTTCTTGATGACTTTCCGCCAGTTACTACGAACTGTGACTCGTTTGACAGGAAATCACGAATCCATAGGTTCTGTCTGTGTGAAAATGGATGTAAAAACGGAGCAACGAATTCATATGAAATTTTGTTTTAAAACCAGGAAACCAGCTTCTGAGACTTATGAACTATTAAAAATAGCTTTTGGAGTCACATGTTTTTGTGTGTTTCAACAGATTTACAAATGGCCACAAATCATTTGAAGATGAACCATGGTCCGGCCATCCTTCCACCTAAAAAACTAATGAAAATGTTGTTAAAGTTCGCGACTTAGTGCGCTCTCATCGTAGACTTACAAATAAGGAGATGGCTGATGAACTTCATTTAAGTTTCTACGCATTTCAGTCAATATTAACTGAAGATCGAACATGTGTCGAGTCCACAAAATTCATTCCAAAAGTATTGTCAAGTGACCAGAGACAATACCGGCTTGAAGTGTGCCAAGAACTGATTAATCGGATTAAAATGATCCAGATTTGTTAAATAGGGTACTTATAGGTGACGAATCGTGGGTATATGAATATGATGCTGAAACCAAAGTGCAGTCTTTGCTGTGGAAGACTCCAGGTTCACTACGACCGAAAAAAGCACGGTGAAGTTGGTCGAAGGTGAAGACAGTGTTGGTGACTTTTTCGATACTACCGGTATTGTGCATCACGAATTTACCGCTGGAGGACAGACAATTAATGAGGAATATTACAAATGTGGCCTTGAGCGTTTGTGCATTGTGCATTGTGAAAGACAGGAGTGGGTGTTACACCATGACAAATTTCCGGCTCATCATGCCTTCTCCATCGTTGAATTTTTTGACCAAATTCAGAAATCTTGTGCTTCTACAACCGCCATATTTCTCTCATTTGACCCATGTGAACTTTTACCTGTTTCCTAAACTGAAATTTTCACTGAAAGGGAAGACATTAGGCAAATACGGAGAGTGTCCTTGACACACTTCAGGAAAAGAACTTCCAGGAATGTTTCCAAAAGTGGAAACACCGTTGGAGTCGGTGTGTTCAGTCCAAAGGGGACTGTTTTGAAGGCCTGCATCACAGCATCATGTAACTACAACCATTGTACGATTACAAGCCCATTCTTAAAGCCTCATATCTGAGACGATGTTTCATAAGCACGCAATTTGATTGCAAGCTGCTTGTGATGTACAGTGTCAAAAGCCTTTTATAAATCTAAAAATATAGAATCAGTTGGAAATCTTCTGTTGATAGCACTCAACACTTCATGTGAGTAAAGAGCTAGTTCTGTTTCATAACAACGATGTTGATATGTGTCAATAGACCGTTGTCTTCATGGTAATTCATGATGTTCGAATACAACATACGTTCCAAACCTGCTGCATATCGGCATTAATGGTATAGGCCTGTAATTAAGTGGATTACTCCTATTGTCTTTCTTGAATATTCGTGTGACCTTTGTAAGTTTCCAGTCAGATCTTTCTTCAAGAGAGCGGTTCTGTATAAGTGTTAAGCATACTCGAAAGGAATCTAAAGCCCCTTTTACACGATGCACCTAAACCGTACATCTACGCACCAGCGCCCCAAGCGTGCATATCTGTAACTACAGGCTGGTTCATGTAGACCTATTACACCATCAGCGTGTGATATACCTGGCGCACATGTGCAAGATGGTAATAACGCGCGAAACGCAGATAGAATTGTCTGATCTCCTGCAAAGGTGTACGTTCTACAGCGCCAAACACAAGGGAGTCTGTGTGACATATTGGAACGTCATTCGTTCAAATTATTTATGTGAGCTCAAGGTTCCTATTTAGTAAGAAATTGTTTTTCGTAATTATCAATTAAGTAAATGTTAGGCTCTTATGTAGGTTACTAATGTTCTGAATTACAGATTCTACAATTAGTTTTATATGACGACACTTGGTTACAAAGGTATATGTACTTATACAGCATTTTGCACATTGAGGACCGAGTTGTTTTTGGAGCTAGTGCCATGGCAGTGACAGAAAATCTTTAAATTAGGGCAGAACGACGACGAAAACATAAGCCGGGGTTTGTTGAGTTCGACCCTGGCTGAAAAGAAGGGACGAAGGGAGGGGATTATATTCAATGCTTATGAAAAAAACTGAGGCTCGAAAATTCGCAAGAATTTCGAAACTTCGTGTGCATGGACTTGGCCTGTTACGAGAAGCTATTGTCTTTAATAAAAAATGGAAGTAACAAGTATGACACAGTCATGAGAGAGTCTCACATTCTCGAAAGTAAGAATTAAATCATATGTTTATATGTTTTGTGATCATACCAACCCAAATCACGATTAAAATGCTGGCTAAAGCCCTGTTATGTTGTGGGCTGGTTGTGACATCCCGTTTCCTGGCGAATTCCTCCCCTATCGCTCCCAGTCTCTTCTTTCTGGCATGTTGAAATAACGCAAAAGACGCAATCAAATAAAACATGAACTTTCGTAAGTAAGGCATTAAGATACTAATCGAACATACCCATGTACCGTTATAAGCATATTACTCAAAAAGAAACGATTGCCGATGTACGTTATTATGATACAACTTGTCTTACTCACACCTTTCCTCGTCATATGCCTGAATTAAGACGCTTAAAGCGTAATACAGGGAGCGAAAGGGTATTTACAATTTGTACAGAAACCAGATGGCAGTTATAAGAGTCGAGGGACAGGAAAGGGAAGCAGTGGTTGGGAAGGGAGTGAGACAGGGATATAGCCTCTCCCTGATGTTATTCAATCTGTATATTAAGCAAGCAGTGAAGGAAACAAAAGAAAAATTCGGAGTAAGTCTTAAAATCCATCGAGAAGAAATAAAAACTTTGAGGTTCGCCGATGACATTGTAATTCTGTCAGAGACAGCAAAAGGCCTGGAAGAGAGGTTGAATGGAATGGACAGTGCTTGAAAGGAGGATATAATATGAACATCAACTAAAGCAAAATGAGGATAATGGAATGTAGTAGAGTTAACTCGGGTGATGCTGAGGGAATTAGATTAGGGAATGAGACACTTAAAGTAGTACACGAGTTTTGCTATTTGGGGAGCAAAATAACTGATTATGGTCGAAGTAGAGAGGATATAAAATGTAGACTGGCAATGCCAAGGAAAGCGTTTCTGAAGAAGAGAAATTTGTTAACATAGAGTATTGATTTAAGTGTCAGGAAGTCGTTTCTGAAATTATTTGTATGGAGTGTAGCCATGTATGGAAGTGAAACATGGATGATAAATAGTTTGAACAAGAAGAGAATAGAAGCTTTTGAAATGTGGTGCTACAGAAGAATGCTGAAGATTAGATGGGTAGCTCACATAACTAATGAGGAGCTATTGAATAGAATTGGGGATAAGAGGAGTTTGTGGCATAACTTGACTAGAAGAAGGGGTCGGTTGGTAGGACATGTTCTGAGGCATCAAGGGATCACCAATTTAGTATTGGAGGGGAGCGTGGAGGGTAAAAATCGTAGAGGGAGACCAAGACATGTATACACTAAGCAGATTCAGAAAGATGTAGGTTGCAGTACTTACTGAGAGATGAAGAATCTTGCACAGGATAGAATAGCATGGAGAGCTCCATCAAACCAGTCTCAGGACTGAAGACCACAACAACAACAAAGCCTCTTTGCACCATTTCATTTCTAAAATATGAAGCAATCAATAGAAAAAAAAATGCTTTCACAAACAGCCCCTCACTTATCGACCTTACTGACAGTGAAAAATTAATCCACGTGCACCTAATGGAGTTTGGGAAAAGCAATCGTCATCGAAGTTAATTTGTTGGTAAAGAGGGAGGAAAGAGTTACATCTAAATGAAAGGAAAAATGCAAATGAAATTGATGAAAATTAATTTTGAGAAAAGGGGTACAATTAATAAAGAAAGTAATTGTGCCATCGTTATGTTAACAATTAATTGGCGTTAATTAGATATTTGAGATTTGGTGAAAATTACGGTCACCAGTTCTATGGACAACTACTGAAAATGAAAGATAAATGCACATATAATTAGCACTAAAAGCGTGGCAACTGAAGGTTGACACGTGCTGTGTAAAAACTGAATGTTTGTCAGAAGTAATAAATTTCTCTACACTCTGACTTAATTTAGCAAAAGAATTAATAAAACCGAAAAATTGAAAGTTAATTTAGTGACTGAAATTAATAGTGAACTATGTTTCTGAAGCACTACGAAATTCAATAAAATAAGGTTAGTCTTGGGCTACCTCAACAATCATTTCAAAAGCTACTTGAATCTACGCAATTTAGAAATAAGAGATTTAACTTTGAACTTGAATTAAATGATTCTGAGCAATTAACAATAGTAAAATTAAGTACGTACCAAGCTGAGCTGCAGTCACAGGTAAGCTATAATTTGGTAACAAAACTCGCACTCTTAATTTCTGGTTGTGTAATCTAAATATTGTAGCCAGCTATGAATACTTTAACTGAACTTTGAAATTAAAGCAGCGAAATTGAATTATATTACTTTAATGCTGGCGTATGAATTTCAACGACACTTGGGTTCATTCCAGAAAAGGAAGGGACCCTGCTTGGTAATGCAATTGGGTCAATGAGCAACAAAGTTTCATGCTAAGTTGCTGTATTTTTGTGATGCAACAGTTTGAAAAGCTGAGGTCTGCCATACAGTTCTAAAACTTTACGTGCTTTTAGTCTTCCTTGTGGTTTGCAGTCGTCTATCGCGGACGTGGCGACAGTGACTCATTGTCGGCCATCGCTGTTGCAGAAGCTGGACGTTGGAGCGCCTTCTTCTCGACACAGTCACCATGCAAAACAGGCTCTTGATATGCGCCAGCTAATGCTTCCCGTTCACGACACTGTGTCAGAAACTATCATAGCAAGTCGAGCGCAATTACATGCTGCCAAACCCCGAAAGCGCGGCAACTCGCAGGAGCTTCAGTCAACACACCTGTTCCACTGCACCACCCCAGCCAGACTCCCAGACTACCAAAGATCCTAAACACTTTGGTTCTCCAAACGACCTATCGATGTAATCGTTCGATAGCATAGTTTTCCCTAGGCCAGACCCAGCCTAAAAATACAAATAATATTTGCAAAACAAACCAATTATACATCGACATAAATGCATATATATATATATATATATATATATATATATATATATATAAACAAATAGTAAAACAATTACAATACATAAAGACACAGAAATGTCATATCTTCATGTAACAAAATAAGGAAAAATTTGTAGTACAATAGATGGTAACAGGAGGATATTCATTTCCAGCGTGACAAAAAGGGTCTACAGGCAAAAATATTTTTCTGCGTTTATGAATTCCACTTACAGAAAAACATGCAGAAAAATCCGCAAAACGAAAATCTTATACGTATTAGCCACTAGCGAACTATCAATGAGCAAATAACAAGCAGAAAGCACTGTGGTACTCCTTCTGCGCATGCGAGTTATCGTTGCGTAGTGCGCATGCGTGGATTAACTGCAGTTTAGAACTGCTCTCTATTCTGCCGCACGTATAATGTATCTGCTAATTTTCGTAGTTTCACCTGTTCTACCACTAGATGGCTGTCGTGATAGACCAGTACCATTCACAGCAGACCGTCGTGTAATACCCCCTTAACTCATGTACAATCTGGACCAGAAGACTTGCTTTTATAAGGTGATTTAAGTTGTTTCACTACTCCGAGGATATCTACTCAACGTTACTCATGGTGGAAACTGTTCTTGATTCGAATTCTGGAATAGTTACTTTTTATATTCTTTACTATACTGTTTAAACACAGTTGTTGGCTTGTGATTGAGAGGCAGAGCATGTAAGTAGCGAAGTGGGGTGAGGACAGGACTGCGGACGCGCAGCAGCTAGCTTTCATTCACACAATATCCGCACATGCTCACAGCATACCGTAAGCCGACGGATCACCACTAGGTGATGATCGTAGCTTAGCGAAGTAATGCCAAGCAATCTACATTTGGAGAAACCTTGTAATATGAGTTGACTTGTAAGGAAATACAGTGTTTGCACTACAGAGCTAAACTAAGATTGAGGAATTAGGAAGAACTAAGTTAAGGTATATACTTATACAGAGGACAAAGGAAACACTGTATACAGAAAACTAGCTACACACTATGATACACTATGTACAAGTTATTTACATTTGTAGAAGTGGCTGTTCACATGCCACACGAAAGAGGATATCTACACGAGGAATGAAGGAGTGTAAGTTAAATCTTGAATATACTATGAGAGATGACATTGTGCCCCACCTAAGATAACACTTTTATTTCCAGGTACAAAACAGCATTGAAAACGACAACCGTAGTACGAACATGTACCCTCTGAAATACGAGGATGAACTGTGTACTGATAGAAATTGAAAATATGAATATTGGAAGTATGGTGCATTAGTAGCCAGCAAGCAACTATACATTTAGTTTTAAGTTAGTATTTAAGTGTCCTTCCAGCGAACGAGTCATGTCCTGGGTAAAATAGAGAACACAACACTTAGGTGTTTGGTACCAAAGTAAAAGTACCGCAACAAAAATAAATGATTATATGTTTAAAAACATGTGTGAATGTGATAGTGTGAACGTGTGTATGAGAGAAAAGCTGCATTACGTCAGATGTATAAAATGGTTGAACTTAGGTCTTGTGCTATCGAATGAAAAGAGGGCAGTCCAAGCATTACATGTCCCTGTGACAGAGAAGAGCGTCAAGCAAGAGTTACTACAGTATCTTTCCACATGAACGTAGGTTTTCTCAAGATTTTTTTACACTTGTTGGTTGGCACAACTCTCGTAGAGACATATTTATACACAACAGAATATACAAGAGTGATATCCTGTAGAAAACGAAATATAAGTCACTGACACTGACGTTTACTATTTATGGTCAACCATGACACTTGTATAACACACCACTATACTGTCAGTATTAATCAGTAGACAGTGAACACGAAGTAAGTGAATTAACATGAGTAGTAAGTCATGAAACGATGTACTCATTTCTTCTCTCTCGATGAGCGAAGTATTGCAGCAGTAGAGTAAAAATGAATGCTTCTGTCTGTCCATAACATTTCCTGTAAACCAGTAGATACATCAAAGTAAACTTGTCAGAAGCGTAACTATGCATAGTTACATAGGACTTCATGTTATGAAGCTTTCCTTCACCCGCTTCTATGACAATGGATATTCTGTGTAATGTTAAAATGAGATGAGACTATGAACACAGATTGCTCACAAATGAACGTTCAAATTGCGATAAAAATTATAATGTAAAAACTGAAAGATGTTACATGACATAAAAACACAAGAGACATATGTAGTATTAGACGACTTGTACGTATAATTCCTGTACAGTGTTTACATAAATTTTTGTATAATAGTTACGTAAAGAAATATAAGTACAATATGAAAATGTATCTGCATGGAGAAAGAAATATGCAAACCCCATATGTCAATATATTTTAAAATGTAAATACTTAGATTATCGTTTGGAGGCTGAAATGTAAACACTATGTTAAGCTGAATATATTTTCTGGGACTGCATACTGGAAATAATAACTGTAAACGTCCTACAAACATTTTGTCAAGGTTTGAACCATGTAATTCTGTATCTTTCTGTGAAAAACGTGTGCCAGTGCTGAGCAGTAGCATACATTTATATCCTCAGTGGACTGGGTAATGACACGACATTCTATCACAGAGAGGCTATGGAAACGAATAAAGGCATTGGTGATTTACCTTGCAGCCACTGATGTGTCCTCAGGATGCTGATAGCGTGAACCTGGTTCAACCACTGAAATACGTGGATTATGACAGTAGCAAATGCCTGGGCTGTAAACGATGAATTCGCTCATCGCAGCATCTATGGTTCCACTACGTACAAGCCTCAGCACACCATGTTCCAGCTATGGGATAAACACTTTTATTGACTTTGGGTAACAACATTCTAGGAAAGCTCAAATGAACTGCAATGGTAACGAAATCAAGTGTATGCACAGTATGCATCATAAGAGGTGTAAGCACTGGACATTGGCTGTTAGATTCCAATTATCAGACTAAACACTCCGAATTCAAATGTGCTTTTTGACACAAATTTTAACAAATCTTTGTACATCGTTCAGTTATAATTTGTAAGGTTTAAATTAAACAAAATTATATATATATATATATATATATATATATATATATATATATATATATATATATATATATATATATATATACTCGAATGTTCAAATTTGTAAGGGAACAAACTGTTGAGGTCATCAGTCTCTAGAGTTCCTCACTATTTAAACCAACTTAAACTAATTTATGCTACGAAAAACACACACACCCATGCCCGAGGGATGTCTAAAACCTCCGGAAGCAGGGACCACACAGTCAGTGACACAGCTCCTCAAACCTAACAGCGTATATATATATGCTGCACGGAGTGGCTGCTGACTGTGTGGCCTAATGAATATTCTGAGAGCAAACGAGGTGAACATGGCTGCAAATAAAAGTCTCAATATCCTGACACCAAGAGTTTAAATTACAAAAAAAAGATGCAAAAAGAGCAATGTACCACCACTGAAAACGTATGTACAGTGATATGAAACAAGCCAGCATACAGTGGGGGGAGAGGGAGTAATTGTGTACGTCCTTTAAATGGTCTACATATATAAATAAACATTCGCTCCATCTCTGTATGTCAAAGATAACTTAGGGACGTGCAAATGATTATATCTACACAGACAGAAAAATAGCAATTATTTCATGTACCTAATTTGTCTTTTGTCACCGATTTTGGTGTTTGTCGGTCTTCTCAGACAACAATTAGTTGATGATGTGAAAGATATTGAGATGTTCAAAGACAAACGATTCCGTATACATACTCTCCTCTTTCAGAAGAATTTGGAGATGTACCACAAATTAAACAATATGAGAGTCCAAATTTTGATTATACATTAAGTAAATCAGAAATACAGGCTGCACTGAATAAATATGAATAAGAGAAAAAAGTAGAAAAACTGAAACATATAGAACAGAATGAAGAGGATAAAAATATTAAAAAAGTAGATGAAAGTGAACAAATGTTAAAGTACATCAACCACAGTGAAAATAAATTTATTGCATAGAGACCTGTAGTTATTTTAAATTTATTGGTTCTTTTCCAGTTGAAGTGAATGATGATAGATTAGAAATTGGTGAAAAAGAATATTAAGGTACAAATGGACTTTGAATTAAAGAACAGATTACTGCAGGTGATTTAAAAACAGAATTTGATGGTGGTAATTTATCACATTATACTTATATATTGTACCAAAGAGGAGTATAGTATTCTGATAATAATCCACATAAAATAAAATCAAATAGAGCGAAAAATATAAAACCTTGATGAAAGTAGTTGTTGACATCTGTTTCCCAATATGAAAGGCAGATTTGCAATCAACTTTCGACTAGAAAATCAGATAAGGCTTATTAAAAACAATATACTGAACAAACAGTTGAGTATATTTCTATGAATGATATACAGGGGTTAGGAATAATTCATGGAGAAGAAATGGCGTGAAGTAAAAATTACTATAAGGAAAAAGTTAGTATAATACAACTGTTAACGAATAAAATTAGTTACTTTATCATGAACAACCCAAAGGGATATCCATATGTGACTGGATTTTTGAATAGCATTCCACACACATTTCAGAAGAATGAAAAAAGCAGAAAATAAACAAACTTCCATTCGAAATGCATCTACCAGGCTATAAATTTTGTGGACCAGGGACAAAACTAGATGAAAGATTAGCTAGAAGAGATCAAGGAATTAATACATTATATGAAACTTGTAAACATGACATTGCATATAGAGATTATAAAGAGATAGAAAAAAAGACACGAAGCACTTAAACATTTTCAACTAGCTGCAAAAGAGACAATGCATGCTTCTGATGCATCATATGGTGAAAAATTAGTTGCATCTGCACTTAAAGGAATAATGAACAGAAAAAGAGAATTCATTGTAATTGCAGCCATGACTACTTCATCTACTGCTGGTATTGAATTTGATAAAAGTTAATGGGGACTATAACAATTTTGGTAACAACATTTCACTATTATCTAAAAATATTCTTCTTAATGAAATTATTACTCTATGTAAATGAATAACTTCAGCACTGATTACAGTTTAGTACCTTGTGGCAAAACTAAGACAAAAGCAGTTAAAATTAAACTTAATAATGATCAGCTTCAAAGAATTGATAATTTTTAACTGATACTCAAAAAAGAGATAAAAATGTGTGGAAGTTTACTCATAACTTAGACATACCTGTTGTGAAAAAAATTCTTTATATATAACAAAAAGGAAGAGGGTCTGGACTAACAAACATGAGGGTATTTTCCTACCACTATGTTGGCACCATTACCATATTTAGCTACCATTGGCTCATTAGCTCATTGAGAAACTGCTGTAGCAAATGCAGTAATAAATAACACAAAAGATGATGAAGCACCAACAGAACAAAAAAGGCATAATCTAGCATTAGAGAAGAATGGAACTGCAGTAAAAAATCCAAAAAAATATGAAAGAATATAATAATAAACCTATATTAAATTTAGCACTTTCGTGTTATTGGTATAATTTATGCATTACATGATAAACCGAAAGAAATGAATCACGAATAGTTAGTTTAGATATTTCATATAATATTGGCACACATCAGATATGCTACAATAGAAATAATGATAATAAAGTCATGTTTGATTGATTTGGAGGAAACATTTCCAAAGAATTGGTTACATGTCTTGGTTCAAGTGAGTTGTTCTATAATCGACAGCAACTACAAGCTATACATTCAATGAAATATTAGGTGGTCATTTGTATCTATTTGCTTTAAAACTGTTGATATGTAATTACAAGTTTAACGAAATTTTGACTCTCATACATGGGCGGTCTTGGAAATAAGATGCAGCCTAAAGGCAACAACTGCTGTAGTTGTCACGAGACTGCATCGTGTTTCAGCAGTTAAATATAAATGAGAAAATCAATGGAGAAATATAAAAAATTAAAAAAAAATTAGAACAAAAAAATCTTGCAGAGCAAAGAGAAAAATTAGAATCTCAAGAATCTGATTTAATTAAACAATATCTTAGCTTTTTCAAATTAACTGAAAACTATATTGATTGTAATAAAAAAATATTGGTAGATCTAAATGCTCTAACTTATAAAAAATATATAGTGAACAAAATATATTTAGAAAATGAAAAAGAACTTGTATTTTGGCGCAATTTATTAACTATGTTACTAAAAATTATATATAAAAAAAATCAAAAATCTTATCAGTAAGAGCGAATATATCAAGATTCTGTCGCATCAAAAATAGAAATGCACTCTATGAGGGTGCTATGGAGTATTACCATAAAAAGATAACTATTCAAACAGCAATCATTAATCATGCACTACATAGGATTAATATGTTAGAAAAGAAAACATCATTATGATAAATAAGTCTTTGAATTTACATTTATGACAGAAAAAATACATTATTTTACAGAACAAGTCTTCGAATTTACATTTATGACAGGAATTGAAGAAAAAATATATTTTGGATTATCCTAAAAAAAGTCATTTTTGTTGGCAAAACTATAGATAAAGACCTATAATTCAATGATTTTGATATCTCGAAAATTGACTTTGATAATCTTTCCCAATAACTACTGCCATCTAGTCAATAAAAATAGGCAATAAACAAAACTTTCTAGCTGTAAGATCAAAACACACAGTGAAACTCTGCCTATAGATGTAAAATTAATTGTATTTGGAGAAATTCAACTTGTTGATTAATAAAGAAGATTTAGAATATTTGAAATCAAATACAATGAAATAATTTCATAAAGAATTGCTTAGTGTTATTAAAATAACTATTTGTTACATTGATTTTAGTAATTAATGATTAGTAGCTGTAAGTGAACCCACTGATAAAAAAAATTCAGTGAACAACAAAACTTAGAAAATAAATTAAATAATCTCGTTACCAAAGCTTAATAAACAAGATTCTTAACACAATTCAATAAACACGTTACTAAAATTAAATAGAAAAGGAAATAAAATTTTACAACAATGGATGAATGCACCAAGATTCTCAGATGTTAAGAAGAGAAATGCTCCCTTCAAGTATGCTATGGAGTATTAGCCTAAAAAGTTAACTAATGTATCCACAACCATTAAATAACAACTACATAGGATTAATATGCTAGAGGTAAAGGCATATGAAAATAGTTCTTTGAATTTGCATTTATGGCACGAAATGAAGAAAAAATATGTCACATTGAGTACATTTTATCCTTAAAAAAGTCATTGTTGTTGTTGGCAAAACTATGTAAAAAGATCTATAATTCAATGATTTTGATATCTTAGTGTCTTCTATGATCTCCACCAAATAACTCCTTCAAGCCAGTCATTAAAATATTACATGAAGTTTTCTAACTGTAAGATTAAAAGGTACAGAGAAAACTCTGCCTGTAGATGTAAAAATAAATATATTTGGCGAAATGCATTAGATTTATCAAGTTTTTAATCTATATAAATGGAACATGTATTGTACTCAGTCCTTCAGGGTGATCAGACCTGGTGCATGTAGTGCGGGGAACAAATTTTAAAAGAAGGAATCTAATTTCTCTTGGTATAGATGATTTGTGGGAAGCTGCTCTAGTAGAAAAGTATTGTGGAAACTTAAAAGGAATTTCAGACATAAATAAAGGATGTAAATATTTATTAATTGTTGTTGACTTTTATTTCAAATTTTGCTTTGTCTTCAAAGACGAAGTGGTATAAAATATATGTGATGCTTTTGGGAAAATATTTAAAGAGGGCACTCCAAGAAAGGGACAGACAGAGAATGGCAAAGAGTGCTACAGTAAAGAATTTCAAAAATCTGTGAATAAATACAATATTAGTCATTATTCAGCTTTTACTGAAATGAAAAAAGAGCCTATTGTTGAAAGATTTAATAGAACACTTAAAGAAGTTCATTGGGAAATTATAAGTGGGTTAAGTTAATCATAAAACTATTTGATGAATACAATAATAGAAAACACTGAACAATAAAAAGGAAACCAACAAAGGTGTAACAAAAATTATGATCCAAATTAAAGAACTACCAAAAAAATTATCTTCATTAATATCTAGTTGAGAAAGTTTTGAGGAACAAAGCAGATAAAGTATATGTTATATGATTGGAATATAATGACTCACATAGTAGCTGGTTAAATAAAAAAAATATTTTACAAAAATGTTCATCTCTATATTTTCCATCTGTTTTTTATCCTGGCGGTGAACATGTATGTCCGTTCATTCCATTCATAGACTGTAAATAACTTATGTGATTGAAATGGAAAAAAATATGTGCCCTACTTCAGCTGCCACTGCCTTGTTTATGAATAGCTTAGAAAACAAACTATCAGTACTTAATGTTTGTTTGTGAGTTATCTGGTCTTAAACTGTTTACTGACTCACTCCACATCATAATCTTCTTATTTCCAATAAGTGTATGTACTTTTGATTCAAGAAGTATTCTAAAGTATAGTATTCTATAGGTCTCAGCCTTCTTCAATTCTTAAGCACTTAAAAGCAGATTTAAACTTTTCTTCAATCACCCTGGAGTTGATACTCTCTTTGGTGCACGCATAATAAAATTTATCATCTGGATGCTCCCATGTGTTATATGTAGATAATGCAGAATTAATTAACATGCTTGCTGTTATGCCAACTTCATGTTTTTGTAGTATATCAACGGTGATGATCTACATTATATTAATCAATTCTATTAGAGACATTTTCTAATTTACCAATCTTAGTTCTTTACTTTTTGCTTCCTTTCCTTCTAGTAGTACAGCGAGTCATTTATATTTGTCTTCTATTTTTTGTTGTTTTTCGTATTCTATAGCTTACAGTTCAATAAATTTGGAAAACATATTGTTTTGGCAATTGCAGTATACTTAAAGTAATCAAAATTATTTTACTATAGGTAAATAATATTTTGCAACTTTTCTCAGACTGCTTAATGTTGAATGTCATGAGTCTTTGAAACCAATGCTATGGACTTTCTTTTATTTAATTTCTTTGTCAATTCCAGTACTTACAACATTTAAAAACAACATTCATCGAATGTATGTTACTTAACTCATATCTTATTATCTTTTTTTTTAATAAATCAACACCTTCCTGTTTCTAATTACACCTTGCACACAATGCAAATATGAATGGTAAATAATCGATATTTTATAACAAATCGTTAATAGAGATAGTTCAAATTATAAAAACATTACGAATTTATTAACAATATTTTATAAAATATCTTTAACTAAGAATTCATAATTACAACGAAACTGTACTTTTGTATGTGATATGGAATTAGAAAGAAGGGCTGTGTATTTTCATTAAAAATGTGGTCTGATATGTGTTAATTAATATTTAAGAGATGTAGATGTTCGAATTGAATGAAAGAAATATAGCGAAAAATCCACATTCCATTGAATCCACAATCCATTGATTACCCTGGCATTGCTGTCGAGTGAGCCATGTAGCTGTTGTGAATAATCCCTTATGTTTGTTGAATTAAAGTGCCTCAGGAAACTTGAATGTCGGTTTTATCGACACTGTTTGTGAGCTGTATCAAAAAGCTTCTCCTTACAGGTATTTGAGTTCTGAACTTCACATATCACAAATACAAAAAAAAAAAAAAATTGGAAAAATCCAATTGCTTGGTATTCAGCTTGTTAGTGTGATGGTCTGTGTTCCAGCTTTACAACAAACCATAAGTTACTCTAAAAACTGACTCATTGATTTGTCCACTCTTTGCAACCCAGACTTTAGTTCCCTTGTTGGCCTGTGTGCCAAGGTAAAGGAGTAGCCATGTATGCGTCTGTTAAGTGTTCCAGTACAAGGGGAGCTGACAGGTTACATATATATTGATGTAGAACCTACTCGAAAATCTGACAAATTCGGTAGATTAAGTTCTGGATTCCGTTGAGAAAGCAGATTATACAGGACAAGTAAGATGCTTTGCTCCAAATTCTAAAAGTAAACAATTGTACAAAGCGTCACAACAGGCATGAAACAAGGCAAAATTGGCGCCAGAGCAGGTAATTTAATTCAGAATTTTGGTCAGGGTGTAGTTTACAACATGAGAATATAGTTTACAACATGATCACAATATTAACCACAACAATAATAAGAACAATCGTTTGCATAACATTCACCATAATAATCTGTATCATGGGCAACAGAATAACCATTACATTAATTGTATACACAGTTTCGAATGTGTATGACTATCAGCTTTATAGTGGAATAATGAAATGAAAATTTGTGCCAGAACAGGACTTGAACCTGGATTTCCTACTTATCGCATATGGTTATCTTATCATGTGGCTATCTGAGCGTGATTCATGGCCAGACGCAAACTTCCACATGTCTACAACCTGAATGCATAGATCTATTATGTATATTTTCGTACAGGGTAGACATTTTACTTAAAATCGCTTGTGTGGTGTTGGCGGTATAATACGATACTGCAGTGTCAGTGTTATTCTTATTTTCGATGCAATCTTCATTCTGACATCCACTGCAAACTCGAATAACCATTATTCACACGTCAGGAATTATAATGACCAGACAGTGGATTTTTGGGACCAATGAACAATTGACCTCTAAATGGCAAGCGCAATTCACAAAACTAGGAGGAGTCCTGTCTGGGTTTTGAGGATGGAAACCATTGGCGAAAGAAAGATGGACTAAGATTAACAGAAAAGGTATATAAATAATGTAATGTTTATGGAAGTAGAATATTTGTTATCTATATACATGATTATAGGCGAAAACTTGTGGAAAAGATGGAGTGAACATTGCAGTACAGTTAAATTATTCTAGGAGAAAGTGCAGAATTCTGTTAAATAGGGAAGCTAGTAATATAGATAATGTGGGTTCCCAGAACTGGAATTCATCACAAAATTCCGATGGAGGGCTCTGGCCAAATTCGTCGACTGAGTCGGAGTTAGAGGCAAAACCGACCAGTTCAGAAAGTGGGTGTTTTGAACTATTTCTGAAGTACATATTCAATGGTAACAGTGATATTGTATGACACAAAATAAAAGAAATTTTAGGTGTTGATTGCAGTGTGGCTGCAGGCACATTTGCTGCATATGCAATTGCTATCACTAAAGGGATATAAGTGGGCAGGAAAGTCACACATCATTTGATGCAATTCATGCCACGAGTGTCACTAATAGTGAAGAATCTATGTCAGTGGCGTAGGCAGATTCGATGGAAATGATGAGCTTATACATGAAGAGATTATGCTGTAACTCATACTATTGATGGTGGAGTTAGCACATTTATTTGCTTAATGAGGTACAGGCCATCAGCTTTCGACAGGCAGGTCAACATGACATTGTTGTTGAAAGTTAAACAAGATTTCTGTTTGGCACAGTGAATAGGGTTTAACTTCCTAAATTATATGAAAGTAAAAAGCATAAAATCTATAGAATATTCGTAAACTAAGGAGTATCACGATATTGAAGTGGAGTTCAATGAGCTGGTTATAGTGTGAGATTAGATAGCAGGTGAAGTTTTTGATGGAATCTGTATAAGGCAGCATATAAATAAAATAAGATTGTGATATTGGAAACAATTTATTGGGGGCATGACGTCTAGAGAGAAAGACATTTGAGAATGTTGAGCCCATCATTGAAATTTTTTGTACGTGGAGTGTGACAGAAACGATTTTCAATTCCTGGAGACAACTGATGAAAATATCAGCTTTTTAAGAAAAAACTGAATAAAGATCAAATTATTTTTCAGTTGCAGATATAAAAATAAAAATGACTACAAGTGGCCATAGTAAGCCTCTTAAACAAGTAGCTTCGTTGATATTTACTTGTAAAAAGTGAACTGGGTATAAGTTGTTTCACAGTTAGTTGTAGTTCGGGAAGTATTTGAGGCATAGAGCCCTTGACTAAATACAAAATATCTCTGAACTATGGGTAGATGTTCAAGCAGGAAATGAACCAGACCCATTTTTGATTTAAGGACATACTTTTGAGTTGCAAAGTGGAGAAGATCAAGGACAGATGTGGTGCACAGAGCACAAGGGTACAAGTCATGAGTAATATCAAGACAGTTAATGATTTAACAGCAGTGCAAAAAGAAGCACTACTGGGGTTACAAAGTAGGTATGATAATGTTTTCGGAAAAACATTTTGAAGTGGTGTATTTCGAGTATAAGCAGAAAGTTGTGCCACGTGATCGAATCAAGGTAAACTCATAACCTATTACACTTGTGGATGGAGATGTAATGCATATTAGCTTAAATAAAAAGATGGAATGGGACTCTGTAGGTGTCCCATAGTGTCTGAAAAATAGAGATAAGCTAGTGAGAATTATTTTAGATGCGCTTAAACTGAACACAATTATAGTTAGAGAGAATGCCATTTGGGCAAACAGTTTCAATTCCAGTATTCGTTGGATTACTGAGCCAAGCTAATCTGATGCGAAAACTCTCAATTTATGCTGCTGAAATTTTGATAGCCCTAGCGTCATTGATAGAAGGTTTTAAGTTACTGGAAGAGGTGCTCGTAACTCTAAGAAAGGCTGGAATGATGTTGAAGTTAGAACAATGTGAATATGTTGGGGCTGACAGTCAGTTTGTAGGCTTCAAACTCACGATGGAAGGAATAATGCTGAATGGCGAGAAGCCAATTGTAATAGAAGAATGCGAAAGCAGTTGAAGTCGATCTACGGTTCATGAGGCTTCTGCTACAAACTCCTGAACGATATTAACTTTCCGTATCACTGGGCTCTGCAGGCTGTTAAAGTAAAACATAGTACAGTAGCGGATCCTTTAATTTGAACATTGATTTAAGGGCGTTCAAGGACAGTAAGTGCAAATAAATAAATAAATAAAGATAGTTATTGTACAGCCTCAATATGTCACTTTCATTCTGTCTTGCCTCAGAGATTTCAGACTACAGTGTGTGGGGGGCCTTTCAAGAGAAAGTTGTGCAGTAGTGAAGTGACATCGAAGTGTGGCATTTGCTATAGGTGCATGCCATTCAAAGACGAGCGAGGCTACAATATCTCTGAATACGTTGTGATACTGAAATGTTCCTGTGACACGTGCGCTAATAGTATTCAGTGGTTGAAGCGAATTTCGGTTTGCTAGAATGAGGGTCTTGTTTTAACTTTACATTTTCCACTTTACTAAGTATTTATTAATGCTGTTGAAGGGAAATCTCATTTTTTGACCGTGATGTTAACAATGCAGACACATGAATAAATGGTTCAAGACGTATAACTTACTGTCGAAAGGGCAAATGCAAAATGAAAGCAAGTTCACTTAATAGCATCTGCAGAATCTCATGGACGATACATCTTTTGTTATCGTCTTTGAGCACACAAATTATTTTTAGAAGGAACTTATTTTCGTTTCGACCATTTGGGGAGTTTCGTTTTCTCTTCGTTAATGTTTCTTATGTCGAAACTTACACAATTGAATTTATGTTTCCACACTTAACTGGATCGTGAGAACTATGCAAGTAGGAAGTCCGATCTCGCCTGTAGAAACTCTGGTCCTTAAGGGGAGCCGGAGGTGCCTATGCAGCCCATGTTAAAATCACTAAGTTTGAGGAACATTTCTGCATAAACTACCAAATAGAAAAAATTGAATTTTTTTACATATGGAGTGGTTTAGTATTGGAGTTATGACAGAGGGATTTTGGAGTATCTTTTCTAGTTTCCTTCCAATTATTTTTTTATTAATGACCCAAATTTTTTTACAAATAATTGCTTTATAATGAAACTCAAATGAAACTACTGAACATATTGCCTAATGGTTGTGTCACAGTGTAAGTTTGACCACTAGGAGTGCTGTATAAAAATTTCATCTCTCTAGCTTGAGTGGATGTTCCTTATATTCGAAAAATTCTAATTTATGGGAAATGGCTATCGTAGTTTCTCAATACATTCCTGCACTATAGGATGGATTATCAGGGTCTTCTTCTTCATCCTCCAAAAGCTTCCTCTTCTGTCATCTTCTCTGGCCTGTTGTTCCATCATACTTCATATGCCTTTCTCTTCTTTCTGCTCCTCTTACCCTTTCTCTGTCAATCCTAATGCCTTCAAAACTTCACACTGTTCCCTTGGTTGTAGGTTGCTATTGCATCATAAATGCCAAAGTGTAGTGTTTTTATGCTTACAAACACCCTTTTAGGAATCACTTTCCAAATCAAATTGTTTATGCTCTCATTAGGATTCTGCGTCTTTCCGTGTAGACATTTGTGTAACAATTCTGGCTGTGCTAAGTCATGAAAAATTGGTTTTATTGCATTTATCACAGCTGCTGGCAAACCATGTTTGTGATCATAGTCCTTTTTTGCATTATATTTGCACCGGGAATCCTTTGGGCACAGGCTGTGTTGAGGGTATTCAGTGGAAGAGGCATTATGAAGGAACAACACCCACACTGCTTTTCGCATGTCACTAACATTACTAGTATTTTGCCTTATAGCATACCCATAGTATCTCTGTAGACGTTCAATCACCTCATCAGTAAGCCTGCCTCTCCCTCCTATTGTCTTTCCATCACTGAGCTTACTTGAACCCAAACTTTGTTTGAGCCTTCGAAGCCGTGCACCCATACGCTTTTGTACATGCCCAATGCATTCCAACTTTTCAACTACAAATTCATTTCCATATGGTTTCAGTTCCTCTATAGTCTTGAAACCTTTGGAGTCACCATCCCCAAGGGAGTATTTGCACCTAATGTTGTATCAGGGAACTGAACGTTCAAAAATTTGTTTCACTCCATCCACTTCCATTGCTCCACCTGATCCACTAAAATTTGCCTCACAGGTTCCACTGTGCTCTCCTTTGATTTTATTTTTGCACCTACAATGTTTTGATAATATTGCAACATCTATCACTTTTGCACTATCACCACAAGTAGCAGTTACAACCCTATTGACGGATTTATGACCCCTCTTTTGCCAGGAACCATCTAATGCCACTACCAAATCCCTAGAACCACCGTTCATTTCTACAGATTCCTCCACTGCTTCCTTCATGGTTTTCAAAGCCACATCTTCAACAGAGGATCCCACCAGTTCACAGTAGTACCCAAATTTGCTTGGAGGCGATGGCAAGTTCATAATACCACAAAACAGTTTACTAGCAGCAGACCCTTTTCCAATGGATCGAAGACCATACACAAGTTGAACATTCACATCAAACACTCTAGATCTTCCGTCTTCACCAAAGAGACTGGCATGTGAATTGTAGAAAGTCACTTGATACTTGCATCATGCACAGATTATCTTCATCTCACAAGCTAAACCAAAGTGCTTTGTTATCTCTAGCCCCACTCTTACACTTGAACACATTTTGCACAGAACACTTTCTTTCAGCACAGAAGATAATAATCCAATATTCAGTACTTCGTTAATATCATCACTGTCACTAACATATTCACGAAATCTGTCACTTCCACCAGTCAGCTTCTTGCTAGAAGATGTCACAGGGTTATGGCCGGCCATGTGTTGTTTAGCAGAAGAACACACTGTTTCAGTAATTGTAGTATCGCAACTTGGTATTAGTGTTAATTTTATTTTCCCTACGTTCTTCCTCTTCTTATATACACGGTTACTAAAACGTGGCATCGTAACCAGAACAACACTTTACACAAGAAGTATAACACTACCAACAACAGGCGCAACACTGAACTAATTCGAAACGGTAAACAGCAAAGTGACGATGTTCCGCACTCTTAGCGCTTCATTTGTCACAGAAAACAATGTAGCCAACCCTTGCACACTCGCTGTATGCGTATCATAAGGCGCTGTATGCGTAACAGGCCGTGAGGCCGAGCAGTTCGCCAGGAAGTCACGAGAGGGTGTTAGATGCATTCAGCGGCCGCCCATTTCCTCTGCAGGCATGGGGGAAAATGTTGATAACTCCACTTCTAGGGCGAGTAGAACAATAATTCAAAGTTTACATTAAAGAGGAATGTTCCAATTAATTTTCGGTAGCAAAAAAAAAATCGTAGTTTTTTGGATTTTACCACATCCGGCTCCCCTTAAAGGAAATGGTGGGAGGATTCATATGTATGGGTGTCTGTGTGTCAATGTAATGTACAGTACAGGATTTACCTCCCTCAGCGTATCTTGGAGCACTATATAATTGTAACGGAATATGTTGTTGTTGTGGTCTTCAGTCCTGAGACTGGTTTGATGCAGCTCTCCATGCTACTCTATCCTGTGCAAGCTTCTTCATCTCCCAGTACCTACTACAACCTACATCCTTCTGAATCTGCTTAGTGTATTCATCTCTTGGTCTCCCCCTACGATTTTTACCCTCCACGCTGCCCTCCAATACTTAATTGGTGATCCCTTGATGCCTCAGTATATGTCCTACCAACCGATCCCTTCTTCTGGTCAAGTTGTGCCACAAACTTCTCTTCTCCCCAATCCTATTCAATACCTCCTCATTAGTTATGTGATCTACCCATCTAAGCTTCAGCATTCTTCTGTAGCACCACATTTCGAAAGCTTCTATTCTCTTCTTGTCCAAACTATTTACCGTCCATGTTTCACTTCCATACATGGCTACACCCCATACAAATACTTTCAGAAATGACTTCCTGACACTTAAATCTATACTCGATGTTAACAAATTTCTCTTCTTCAGAAATGCTTTCCTTGCCATTGCCAGTCTACATTTTATATCCTCTCTACTTCGACAATCATCAGTTATTTTGCTCCCCAAATAGCAAAACTCCTTTACTACTTTAAGTGTCTCATTTCCTAATCTAATTCCCTCAGCATCACCCGACTTAATTCGACTACATTCCATTATCCTCGTTTTGCTTTTGTTGATGTTCATCTTATATCCTCCTTTCAAGACGCTATCCATTCCATTCAACTGCTCTTCCAAGTCCTTTGCTGTCTCTGACAGAATTACAATGTCATCGGCAAACCTCAAGGTTTTTATTTCTTCTCCATTGATTTTAATACCTACTCCGAATTTTTCTTTTGTTTCCTTTACTGCTTGCTCAATATACAGATTGAATAACATCGGGGAGAGGCTACAACCCTGTCTTACTACCTTCCCAACCACTGCTTCCATTTCATGTCCCTCGACTCTTATAACTGCCATCTGGTTTCTGTACAAATTGTAAATAGCCTTTCGCTCCCTGTATTTTACCCCTGCCACCTTTAGAATTTGAAAGAGGGTATTCCAGTCAACATTGTCAAAAGCTTTCTCTAAGTCTACAAATGCTAGAAACGTAGGTTTGCCTTTCCTTAATCTTTCTTCTAAGATAAGTCGTAAGGTCAGTATTGCCTCACGTGTTCCAGTATTTCTACGGAATCCAAACTGATCTTCCCCGAGGTCGGCTTCTACCAGTTTTTCCATTCGTCTGTAAAGAATTCGTGTTAGTATTTTGCAGCTGTGGCTTATTAAACTGATTGTTCGGTAATTTTCACATCTATCAACACCTGCTTTCTTTGGGATTGGAATTATTATATTCTTCTTGAAGTCTGAGGGTATTTCGCCTGTTTCATACATCTTGCTCACCAGATGGTAGAGTTTTGTCAGGACTGGCTCTCCCAAGGCCGTCAGTAGTTCCAATGGAATGTTGTCTACTCCGGGGGGCTTGTTTCGACTCAGGTCTTTCAGTGCTCTGTCAAACTCTTCACGCAGTATCGTATCCCCCATTTCATCTTCTTCTACATCCTCTTCCATCTCCATATTATTGTCCTCAAGTACATCGCCCTTGTACAGACCCTCTATATATTTTCTGCTTTCCCTTCTTTGCTCAGAACTGGGTTTCCATCTGAGCTCTTGATATTCATACAAGTGGTTCTCTTATCTCCAAAGGTCTCTTTAATTTTCCTGTAGGCAGTATCTATCTTACCCCTAGTGAGATAAGCCTCTACATCCTTACATTTGTCCTCTAGCCATCCCTGCTTAGCCATTTTGCACTTCCTGTCTATCTCATTTTTGAGACGTTTGTATTCCTTTTTGCCTGCTTCATTAACGGCATTTTTATATTTTCTCCTTTCATCAATTAATTTCAATATTTCTTCTGTTACCCAAGGATTTCTACTAGCCCTCGTCTTTTTACCTACTTGATCCTCTGCTGCCTTCACTACTTCATCCCTCAAAGCTACCCATTCGTCTTCTACTGTATTTCTTTCCCCCATTCCTGTCAATTGTTCCCTTATGCTCTCCCTGTAACTCTCTACAACCTCTGGTTCTTTCAGTTTATCCAGGTCCCATCTCCTTAAATTCCCACCTTTTTGCAGTTTCTTCAGTTTTAATCTACAGGTCATAACCAATAGATTGTGGTCAGAGTCCACATCTGCCCCTGGAAATGTCTTACAATTTAAAACCTGATTCCTAAATCTCTGTCTTACCATTATATAATCTATCTGATACCTTTTAGTATCTCCAGGGTTCTTCAATGTATACAACCTTCTATCATGATTCTTAAACCAAGTGTTAGCTATGATTAAGTTGTGCTCTGTGCAAAATTCTACCAGACGGCTTCCTCTTTCATTTCTTAGCCCCAATCCATATTCACCTACTACGTTTCCTTCTCTCCCTTTTCCTACACTCGAATTCCAGTCACCCATGACTATTAAATTTTCGTCTCCCTTCACTATCTGAATAATTTCTTTTATATCATCATACATTTCTTCAATTTCTTCGTCATCTGCAGAGCTAGTTGGCATATAAACTTGTACTACTGTAGTAGGCGTGGGCTTCGTGTCTATCTTGGCCACAATAATGCTTTCACTATGCTGTTTGTAATAGCTTACCCGCATTCCTATTTTCCTATTCATTATTAAACCTAATCCTGCATTACCCCTATTTGACTTTGTGTTTATAACCCTGTAGTCACCTGACCAGAAGTCTTGTTCCTCCTGCCACCGAACCTCACTAATTCCCACTATATCTAACTTTAACCTATCCATTTCCCTTTTTAAATTTTCTAACCTACCTGCCCGATTAAGGGATCTGACATTCCACGCTCCGATCCGTAGGACGCCAGTTTTCTTTTTCCTGATAACGACATCCTCTTAAGTAGTCCCCGCCCGGAGATCCGAATGGGGGACTATTTTACCTCCGGAATATTTTACCCAAGAGGACGCCATCATCATTTAATCATACAGTAAAGCTGCATGCCCTCGGGAAAAATTACGGCCGTAGTTTCCCCTTGTTTTCAGCCGTTCGCAGTACCAGCACAGCAATGCCGTTTTGGTTATTGTTACAAGGCCAGATCAGTCAATCATCCAGACTGTTGCCCTTGCAACTACTGAAAAGGCTGCTGCCCCTCTTCAGGAACCACACGTTTGTCTGGCCTCTCAACAGATACCCCTCCGTTGTGGTTGTACCTACGGTACGGCCATCTGTATCGCTGAGGCACGCAAGCCTCCCCACCAACGGCAAGGTCCATGGTTCATGGGGGGGTAACGGAATACACCTATTTATTTAATTTACTTATGGAATAGGTTCCTGTTTTTTTAATTTGTATATGCATATATGCTTGTAAATTATTTCAGTTGCCCATTGATATTTTGTAAAGTCGTCGAGGAAGATGTAGTTATTTTCTTATCGAAGAAACTTATAATTTTTTGACGTTTATTAATGTAATTGATTTCCTTTGAGTTGCAAAAGGTACTCTTTTATTTGCCGTTCTTCTTGTCACACACAATTTCTTTTTAATCGTGTTCAACTACGACCTTTCAGAGTATAGTTTTATCTTTCTATTCTGTTGTCTTTGTTACCGGTGAGACATTTTGGCGCACTTTGGTTGTGAGTAATAGTAGCATTGGAAGAGTTATTTGAATTAGGTGAGGAGATTTAGTGTTTTGTGAAGTTATTTTTGCTCCAAAAAGTCACGTCATTGCTGATCATAGGAAACGAACACAGTAATGCTTAGTGGGTTGTGTTGTGGATATTTGTAATGTGAATTGTGTGAAACCTATTGTAATGATTTGTTCTCCACTTTTTTGAGTAATTGTAAAAATGGCAGTGGGACTGAGATGTCAGCAAAAAGACGCTCCAGTTTAAGAACAGTTACCACAGTTAATGTTGTAGATGAATTTAGTATGTTTCTGTAGGCGTGTTGTGCTAGAAGAAGCTAAAATTTTACTTTGTAATTTGTCGCTTTAATCTTTATTCGGCATAGTGGTTGCGAGTGTTAAGTTTTTGGAAACGAGCTTGCGTGCTGTGAAACTTGAAGATATTTGTGTGGTTACTTCAGAAGATATCATTATTGATATGGAAGAACGCCCTACAGAATTGTATTCTTGTGTAATATGATATTGAATTGATCGTTACTTTCGCGATGCGTTAATGGTACCAAAATTTGTGTTGCAGTGGTTAGACTCCTTGGTCTTCCTTGAACTGCAACGTGTTCAATTATGGTGAAAGCTGGCGAATTGTCTTAAAAAGAGCTGGTGGAAGTATCGCGACTGGTGTGCGCCGATACAGCCGCACGTTTTGATACTGACATTTTGGAGGTACGTTAATATATTTGTGGAGTCAAATTATTTTTTTCCTGGTAAGCACTTGTTGGAACTTTGTTGTTAAATTGTAAATTTAGTGTACCTACAATCTAAAGGAATTGTAATCTGTTAAATACGTTTGATTTTTTAATATATCTGATATCTTTGTGAACTATTTAAGTAGAGAATTTCTATGCTGTTTGAATATGTCGGCGTTTTTATTGCAGAAGTAATCAGTTTCTGTTCCATTGCTTGCAGATTTAGTAGATGGCCCTATGCTGTATATTGTTTAACATTAGGGATTTCCATTTTAGTAGTTCACAAAGAAGAATTAGGGTCAATGTTCCAGTTTTGGACGCTGCCGTAATTAGCGTATTATAGACATGAAATGTGCTGTTAGATATAGGAGCATTTCTTTGTTCTTGTTCGGAGTCCTACTTCTGTGTTAAGGCCTGTTAAAGGTTTTTCTTTAAGCAACATATAACCGTTTTTCGTATTCCACATTTTGAAGTAAAACATCCGAAGAGAGTTAATCTCTTGCGAGGTAAGGTGAAGGATTATATGTTGTTAAACTTCATGGCCTTTAACGGATACAGATTTTGCCTCTTGGTTCTCTGTTATGGCTGCGTTTGTGGCTATATGTAGATGTGTGTCTTATTTTTGACCACTTACAAAACGGGGCATTACTGAGGACTGGGATAAGACCTGTCAGTTTTGACCAATGACATCAGAAGTTACCACAGAGGATGTATTGCATGGATTTAACAGAGTGATGGATGTTGAGAAACAAAGGAATGCAGGACTGAGCAAACAAATGGACATGTCATGTACATTCATATTTTGGGTATAATATTAAGTACATCACTTCTAGGCACCCTGGTATCCTATTCTTAAATTTCCTATGCTCAACTAAAGAGTAGGATACTAGTGCAAAAAAAAAAGAGGGCAGAGGTAACACAAGCATTGAATATCTCAGTTGGCATATGAGTTGTATCCTGAACTTCAGCTGCAGTACGGGATACAATTTTAACATATGTAGATGACCTGTGTAGGTCAACTGAAGTATGCTATTCAAATTTTACAGGTGTTGATTTTTTCCGCCTCTGCTACTACTAGTGCCCTATTCTTCAGTTGATATTAGTACTAGCTAAGGTGAAAGACCAAAATATGTATCCCATACTTCAGATGACCTATATTTGCCAACTGTAGAGTAGGATACTAGTGCTAGTAAGACGTAAAAAATCGATGTACGTAACATTGGCAGCCTTGTACCTCAGTTGAAGTATGTGAAAGTGAATAAAAGTGACACTTGTCAAATTCTATCCTATACTTCAGTTGACCTGTACAAATACAAATTTTGTTTCACCTTTGATACTGACAATATCAACTGAAAATTATCATAGGTAGTTGTGATGGCGAACGGTAAAATTTTTCTCCCGTACTTCAGTTGACCGAAGTAGAATACTAGCGGTAGCGAAGATGAAAATTGGCAACATACATAAAATTTGTATCCCATTCTTCTGTTGACTTTGTATGTCAACTTAAGATCCTTCATAGTTAAACTGAAGTATAGGATGCCAATGTTATTTATGTTGCATTTTTCATCTTTGCTGGTACTAGTATCCTATTCTTCAGTTGACCTGTATAGGTCAAATGAAGTATGGGATACAAATTTTTCGTATGCTGGTTGTTTCACCTTCGATAGAACTAGTATTGACTGAAAAGAATTGTAGTAATACTAGTGCTAGTGTAGGTGAAAAAAGAGACAACTGAAAAATTTGGATTCCGTGCTGCAGGTGACAAACCCTGCTTCAAGTCTTCCATATTGATGGGAATAGACAAATAGATACCTACAAATGAAAATCAAAAAGTAAAAATTGTACATAATGAGAAAATTCTTCTAAAATACCTCACTCGCTTTGAATGAATTGTAACGAACAAATGATTTAAATTAGTAAAAGTGCAAGTCATACGGCATCGTCCATATCAATTAAGGCAGGCTAGGAAAAAATTTTACCTTCATAGTCTCGGATGTTATTGAATTTGGCATATGTCAAAGTGAAGAACTAAGTAATGAACACATTTTTTGTTTTGTCCCAAAAAATTTCTGCTCGGAGATACAGCCCTACAAAGATGACACTGCCCATACCATTTTGAAGATTCAAATTTTGGAAAAAAATTTAAAATGCTGTATCTCTGGAACAGTTCTAGATATTTTGTTGTGTCTTTTATTTGAAAAATAATTGCTTTAAGATTACAAAGAAATCCTCCATTTGGGCTTATCTGTCAAAGTTCTATTACTATAGATTTCTGAACTTTCTGATTTATGGATTTTTTCAAAAATTCCAAGCCATAAAATTTGAAATTTTTTTTTTTTCTGTTCATTAGTACCATATAGTTCTGTTTCCTGAAAAGGAGAGCTTCCACTTTCAGGTTGAACAGGTTTTATGAACAATTGAATTTTTTGCCATACATAAAATCTTTATCACATAACAGGCTCATAAAAATCAAAAGCTAGCCTTATTTAACATTATTTTTTGTTTTGAAAGATAAGAGATTCATTTTTTCAAGCATTTTAAATGGTTCCAAAATGTGTGAAAGGTCCAAAAACTTACAGGTTTCAATTTATACAACTTCTGTGCATTCTGTTCTGTACTGAAATTAGCCAGTCAATGAACTAAGTGTGTTCCACTGCTTCGGTATCTTCCCTTGATGTAGAGTGGTACCTTCCTTTTGAACCAATAGGAATTGGAGCACTAAAGTCTTCAGAACATTGTGAACGGGAAGTGAGCGCTGATGGTGTTGTTGCTGTCCTTCAGCTGGAAACCTGTATCTAGCAGCTGGTCCATGTGGTAGCATAAAGTTCACTGCAATTTCATTTAACTCGTAACTGGTTTATATAATCTCTGCAATCCACCTGTCATACCTACGTGCCACGAAAATCACTCTTCTCATGTTGTGAATCTGAATATTATCCTGCTGTTTCTGAGGTATTGGCTGAACAAACGAAATTTCTTCCATCTTGCTCTTTAAATGGCATGCAATATGAGTTTGCCCATCACTTTGAGTCCAAAAATGTGTCTTCTGAATTCCTTTCACAGTAGTAGTTTGTTTGGTCTATTCTTTTTCTACTCAAGGAATTCTTAGATTTCCTCTTTGGACAAAAGAACGAGGGCTGTGTGTAAGATTTCTTGGCTCTCTTAAAATCCTCAGCATTCTGAATCGCAGCTGTATTTGGTCCGGAAAGATTGTTTTATAACATTGTGCTCCAGCAAGCCGCCTCCTACACCATCACAAGGTCCTTTCTTGTGACCAGTAGCACTGTATAGCCAGTCAGTTGGCACAAGCGACTTGCTCACTTCAGACAGCTGGTAATGATTCTTAAAATGACTAGGAGCACAATCAGAAATGATCTTCTCTGCCCCTGTTTGCACTTGAATTTTGCACATTGCTAGTAAAAAAGGTCCTTTCATCACTTATAACTGCAACACTTTTGGTCTTGCTTTGAAAATATTTCACTCCTGTAAAAACTGAAATCTGGTCATTACTCTAGTGATACCCTTGTACTTCTTGTGGGAGAGTTACAGACCAGTTCTCAGAAAAATCATGGTGCTGTAGTGTTACTGATTTCACTGACCAAATATCAAGTTCATCAATGAAACTGTCAAAGGCAACAGGTTTTTAAGTAGTTTATTTTCCTCCTATGTTGCTATGTAGTTTTTGCAGAGTTATCTGCTATGTCTTCCAGGCCAAGTGTCTGTAAAGACAGTCCTCCCTTTCCAGGGCAGTCACCACATTCTTGAAACAACAAAGTATTTTGATTTACTTCACAGACTACCAATGACTTCACGCGCCCAACCAAGATGTCATATGTCACGTGCTCCAGCAAGTTCTTCAAAGTTACCACACAAAGTTCAAAATTCACGCAGTACACACATAAACAGACATCTCTAGGTGGGTGCGGAGTTGCTCAGTTAGGTCGTAGTGCATGAAATTTTGATCTTCCAATGTGTGAAGTTCTATTGTTGCTCTTATAAACTGCAAAAGTTTCTGTAATACTGCAAGTCATTTACCTCTTCACTTTCGCAACTTTTTGACCTTCAGCTGTTACAGTTGTAGTGTCTTTTTTGTTGGCACACTGGCGAGAACGGTCCCATTTATCTTCCTGATAAAATGACTGCACTGTTTGAACTTGAGCTGCTTCTACAGGATGACCAGAATAGGGATCTGGTCTTCCAGACTCCTTTTACAGATCTCACATTTCTTAAATTGTGTAACATGTCTTTGATACTTATGGAATGTGGTTCAAAATTTTCTTTGAAAATGTTTCTGGAATAATAGTTAAAACTTGCACCTTTTCACTGTAGGATGCACAGTATTAAAGAGCTGAATTGATATTTGTGAAAAATTCCTAGCAAGAGGTGCAAGAGTGCTTTGGTTCATTTTCTTCTGAAGATGGAATTTCTACTTTGAAGACTGTGGTCAGTTTTGCTGTAGTCTATTCATCGATAGCTCTAGTGATTTCTCTGTGCTTTCTTGATGCATAGAGCTCATGACTCTTCTTCACTGACCACCGTTTCTTAACAGGACTAACACATACATCTGTAGTTGACTTATTCAGGGTATTTAATTCTTCCTCTATTGATGCAAAATCTGCACCATGAAGGCTTCACCTTGTTCACATACTGTCATTGTTGTTATTTTGTCAAAACATTTAGAACACGAAAAAGTTGTCACTGGAAACATCTTCACTTTGAAATAGTCTTCAAATGAACACTTATTCCCAATCTGAACAGTCTGTTTTTCGTTTCTTTTATGGATATGTAAATAGTTAGCACACTTCACTCTCCTGTGGCCCCAGTCAGAGGACATGTCAAACAGTCCTTTTCTCAAAACACACTGGAACTGTCCCAACTGGCAAATTCCTCACAAAAACACAGAACTCACTGGATGGTCTCAGATTTCATAGAAGCCTCTTCAGTGGACAACTTAGTATTGAACAACTACAATAAGAAAACCAACAATGAACAACCACAACAAAGAGAATGACAAGAAACTACAACAAAGTGAAAAGAAATAACTGCCATAAAGTGAAAAAAAGAAATAACGGCCACAAAGACAATAGATACAAACATTGCAACAAAGAAATTAGCAAGAAACAGCTTCAGTGAAGACATACATGACCCTTGAAAGCTAAAAAAAATGATTTTTTAAAATAAAACCTGTCCAGCTTAAAAATGGAAGCTCTCCTTTTCAGGGAATGTAATGTGGTACTAATCAACAGAAAAAAATAAAAATTTTACAGATTATAATTTTTGAAAAAAATCCGTAAATTATAAAGAAGTTCAGAATGCTATAGTAAAAGAACTTTGATGGGTAAGTCCAAATGGAGGATTTCTATGTTATCATGAAGCAATTATCTTTCAAATAAAAAAAACCCCAACAAAATATCTAGAATTGTTACAGGGATACAGCATTCTAAAATTTCTTCCAAAATTCGCATTTTCAAAATGGTGTTTCCAGTGACATCTTTGGAGGCCTGTGTCTCCGGGCAGGTATTTTTTTGAGAAAAGAAAAAAAATGTTTCTTATGAATTTTAACATATGCTAAATTCAATAACATCAGAGACTGAAGGTAACCCCTCTGCCTGAAGTGATATGGATAATGCCATACACGGTCACTCTGATAAGAGGTGACAATTGTGCCATATACAACGT
The DNA here is from genome assembly GCF_023864275.1 of Schistocerca cancellata. Lineage (NCBI taxonomy): Eukaryota > Metazoa > Arthropoda > Insecta > Orthoptera > Acrididae > Schistocerca > Schistocerca cancellata. The sequence continues at coordinate 762,329,765 of NC_064626.1, read as the reverse complement.
CCAGCCCTGTCTTTTAGAAACACTTTAGTTCAATTTACAATAGTGACGCCTCACTGCAGAAGGTAACCAATTTATTATCCATGGCTTGAAAATAGACATTCATTTCTAAGAGTAAACCACGATGACGGCAGTCGAAGCTGATGGGTTGTATCCCATTTTTTCACTTGACCAAAAAAAAAAGTTTACAGTACATCTATAACAGACCAACAAATTTGCTCTGCATTCTAAGTAGGCTGATTTTAAGTAGACGTATTTAAAATAATTGTTACTTTTTTATTTCAAGATAGGCATAATTAAGTCTAGCCTGAGCATCTCATAATTTATCTGTGCTTGTAGCATAATAAAATATTCCACATGAATTATAAAAATATAACATTTTTAACTAAAGGTTTTTGAGTCAACACAAAAAATTTCAGTATTCTCCCAGTGAAGTGAAAAATGCACAGGAAGGCTATTGTTTAGGGAATGAAGGTTGCTTCTACAACAAAGTTGTACAATGCTCCAAGTACATTAAAGAAATAAGATTTCTGATAGATCTCCATGAAAATCTGTTGGGCACTGTGGCCCACATTCTGTCTTGGGAGGAAAAAAGTTGCTGCGCTTGGCTCTGGATGGTTCAGAGATGGGGTTTCCAGTTTCTAATGAAAATCGTGATGTATATATGCAGGAAGGTATTGAAGAAACAGATTTTGCGAAATTCTAAGGCTGCATTGCACACAATCTATCTGCAGAAAGTGATTGTCATTCTGAAGAGAAGCAGAGCTTAGTAACACAAAGCTGCTGAATGTTAATGGGATTAGAGATACAATAACAGCAGGAAAAGTAAGAAATTGGTTCCAGGAACGAACTGAATGTCATGTGACATGACCCTGACAGACTTTTTAATGTGGTTGAAAACTTGCTTATTTTTCTGGCTCGTAAAGGAGAATTAATTGTAGATTGCTTCTAGACCAGTCATTACAATGCCTTAGGCCAATCATTAAAATGCTTCTGTTAATTATTTTTCAATTCCAATCAGTTGCTGTAACTTGTATCTACTTAATACATTTTTCTTAAGTGCTTGTATAAAGAACAAATCACTTTTCAGCAAACAGTGGGTAAATGTCTGGCCATAACTAGTTTGTGGGGCAAAATGGGGAAATAAACCATTCTGATTTCAATTTTTTTTCTATAAAACTTGGAAGGTTTATTACATAGTCGTAGTATACATACTTCGAAACGATAGAAATGATTTTTATAAAGTGATGTGTGAACTTCTTTCCTGGAGCAAACATAAAGCCTGTTGTGAATTGTCTGTATGATAGCCAGAAGTGGTGCCTCAACCCTACAGTAGAAAGTCACTCTTAATATATTTCATAACATTATTCTTCCTCACATATGGTAACTTAATGTTTTTGTGGGTTGGTTATTTGCTACACAAAATATAGACTGTGGTTAAGCTTCCAGTTCTAATTGTAGTCAGAAAGTAGCATACTGTGTGATTTTGTATCAGGTTGGCTTATTTGAGATAGTCTGCACTTGACTCCATAAGATTTTGTTCAAATTTGGTGTGTACTTTTGCTAAATGAGATGATTTACAAATTTCTAGTTTCCAAATGCTTTGTGAGGAGGGATCTCATAAGTGAAGAGCCTAGAAATGTTGGATCAGTGTAACAGAACTTTAATACCTTTGAACTGCTGTAAGACAGCAAATAATAGTGGAAAAGATGCAAAACATGGCAGGATAGTGGAACAGTGCATTTGTACATTATTGGGAAGTTTTATTTGGGTCCCTAGTTTTGGTCCAAGTGGAACCTAAAGTTGCCAAGAAATTTTGTAATGAAAGTAGCTAGATTCCTGTTTGTGGTTGGTTTTGAAACTTCTCCTTTAGTGACTTATTTTCTAGTTAGGCTGACTAGCCTATAAAACTTGTTTTAGCACTTTTGGGCTCATTATTATTGAAATAAACAGATGTGAAAGTACCTTTGAACAGATTTGCTGCAATAGTGAATTTTGAGTCCTTTTATCACTGAAGGGATACCTCATCCATACTTGGGTTAACTACCATTTGGAAGAGCATCTTTTTCTGTTTGCAATACCAGGTTTCCATGGATGCTTTTTTCATTGGTTAGGGCCTATACGGTAAAATTTCTTACGGAAATATTTTAGAGTATCAGGAATCATTGGATTTTTAAAGTAGTTGTCAGTCACAGTAGAATTAAAATCTTGTGCAGGTCCATGGAAACTTTTGCCACTGCCAGTTAAAAAGAAACTGCATCAGCATTGCCAAGGTGCCATGCCTGATTGCCACCCGAGACTTGCCACAAGGGGAGTCACTTTCTCAGGTTCCCGAGATAGAGGAGTCGTGGGTGACCTCTTGTCTGCTCTGAGCTATCTACTGTCTCAACTCATATACATTTATTTTTCCTTAAATTATTTATCAGCTCAGTTGCAGTATTGCTTCAAACTGTGCAGTGGCTTAACACCCAAACTAGTTGCCAAGTCTAAAAGTATGTTGTTTAATAAAGGTACCCAAGCCCTTCGGAGTTGACAGTTCCTGATGGCCTCCATGCTATCACTGACATGACAAAACACAGTATTAGTGCTGCAGTGACTTAAAATTTTCATCAACTTTGGTAATGACTGGTTCTGAGAAACTCTTGTTGGCAGTGTTGTAAATGGCACTAGTAGATCTGTGATAAATGTGCTGATCAGGAAGCCAGCATGTATGTTTTGAACTACCAAGTGAAGAAACTCCAGAGGGCCAAAAGTATACACAAAATTTATTAAATGTGTTTCGCATCAAATGATATTTCTCGAACATCCCCAACACACAACCATGTTGTCATGCAAGCATGTGTGCAATTCTGTACTGGTTGTAGTGTTGAAACCATAACTTCTGCATTGGTTCGTATATTTTGGCAAAGAAAAACTTTTTCTGAGAATCACGGGCTAATCATTTCTTCTCCATAAAAATTAATTTTGTTAAATTTCTACTTACCAAATTTGAGTACAAAGAAGTGCAGACTTGATTTCCCTAGGAATGCTGTAGGCTAGTGTGTCCAGCCAGTTGTTTTTACAATGTCTCTTATTACAGTGTGCAGATTTGCATGACTTGTTGCAAAAAAGTTTGGCTCAGACTTAGATTTTGGTGTCAATGCTAAAATTGTTAAAATTTTGTGCTGGCTTGCAAAGACATCACTGAAATATGCAGTTTTCCTTTGATTCGTCACTTTTGTTTCAGTAATTCCATAAATTTTCTCAAAAAGGGATGAACTGCAACAATATCAGCTACGGGTGTCAGTAATTATATAAAACCTTTTGTATTGTCTTCACTTAAAACTTCCGGGCTGATAGGCCATGGTCGAAGTATAAAACTCTGTCCTGACGTTTCGTCTCCGACTGCGGGAGACATCCTCTGAGGTAAAGCGGTGAACTGTGAAGAGAACTCGGGGAAGTGCTGATTATATAAGCAGTACAGAGGGCACCACAGTCGATCATGTGGTGTCGGCTGTGAGATTGTATTTGGTGATGCCAACATTCTCGATTGAAAGTAATCGATCGTCATGCTTGCGGTGCATCGCTGACATTCAAATTTTATCCAGTTTAACACCTTCGTCTTTCCTGTTAAAATTATTACGATGTTTATCAATCTCGATAGCCTCTCCATACAAGTGTGCATAATAATGTGAGGTTTTTGGTATGACACTTGTCTCGCTGAATTTTATTTCATGATCACCTTCCTGGTAAACATGTTCCGCTACGGCCGATTTATCCGTGATACAGGCGGCAATTCCTCTTATGTTCAACAAGACGGGTGTTCACACTTCTCTTTGTGGTAGCGATGTAAATCTGTCCACAACTACAAGGAATTTTATATACTCCCGGTGTAGCCAAAGGGTGTCGTGCATCTTTTGCCGACCTTAAAAATTCTTTTATCTTCCTAGTGGGTTTGAAAGTAGTTTCCACCCCATACTTGCCTAAAACTTTCCCAATGCGACCTGTGACCTTACTAATGAACGGAAGAAACTATGAACGTGTCATCGACATAGCGATGTAGTATGGACACGCGGAGCAGAGGAGTTGGATGCCTTCCTGACACATTTAAACAGCATTAATCCGAATATCCAATTCACTATGGAGATGGAAAGGAATGGGCAATTGAATTTTCTAGATGTGTCTGTGATTAAACGACGGGACGGTACGTTGGGCCATAAGGTGTATAGAAAGCCCACACATACTGATCGTTACCTGCATAAAGATTCAAACCACCACCCTAGACAAAAAAGAGGTGTAATGAAAACTTTGATAGCCAGGGCGTACAAACTTTGTGAACCTGTTTATTTAAAAGACGAGATTGAACATCTACGGTCAACTTTCGTGAAGAATGGCTATTCCAGCAAGGATATAGGTCGAACACTTCGCTCTAGGCAGAGAATCAGGAGCAACGACGAACAAGTCGCCCAAGGGCAAAGTTTTTCTTCCGGTCATTAGTAAGGTCACAGATCGCATTGGGAAAGTTTTAGGCAAGTATGGGGTGGAAACTACTTTCAAACCCACTAGGAAAATAAAAGAATTGTTAAGGTCGGCAAAAGATGTACGACACCCTTTGGCTACACCGGGGGTATATAAAATTCCCTGTAGTTGTGGACAGGCACCGGGGGTATATAAAATTCCTTGTAGTTGTGGACAGGTTTACATCAGTACCACAAAGAGAAGTGTGAACACCCGTCTTGTTGAACATAAGAGGAATTTGCCGCCTGGGTCACACGGATAAATCGGCCATAGTGGAACATGTTTACCAGGAATGTGATCATGAAATAAAATTCAGCGAGACAAGTGTCGTATCAAAAACCTCGCATTATTATGCACGCTTGTATAGAGAGGCTATCGAGATTGATAAACATCGTAATAATTTTAACAGGAAAGATGAAGTTGTTAAACTGGATAAAACTTGGATGTCTGCATTGCACCGCAAGCGTGACGATAGATTACTTTCAATCGAGAATGTTGGCATCACCAGAGACAATCTCATAGCAGATGCCACGTGATCGACTGTGGCGCCCTCTGTACTGCTTATATAATCAGCGCTCCCTCGAGTTCTCTTCGCAGTTCCTCACTTTACCTCCGAGTATGTATCCCGCAGTCGGAGACGAAATGTCAGGAGATAGTTTTATACTTCGACCACGGCCTATCAGCCTGGAAGTTTTAAGTGAAGACAATACTGGCCGTGAAAGCTTACATTGTATGATCTTTTGTGTTGTATTTGCTCATTTCCAACCAAATATAAAACGGGCTACACAGTGTGACTGTTTACCCTGTGAAAACCTTGGTCAATGCTATGGACAAAAAAGATGTTATTCTCTGTGAAATCAAGCAGTGCAGTCACTTCACTGGGCTCAAGATTTTTCTGTTTTGAGATTGTTTTTGTTTTGAAACTAACTGGGGAATTTTAATGTTAGATTTGTGGTCAGACCCCCGATATACTATCAATATAAACTTGTATGGAGGGCAGATTATGATGGTTTGGAGGCTCGGCCTAAGCATTTCGGAAACTGAACAACTTGTCAGATGTTCAAGGAGTGCTGTGGTGTGTTAAACAGGTGGCAAAACCAAGGTATGTTGTGGTGTTGGGTGGACACCCCTCATTACAGATGTTGAATGTCGTAAGCTAGGCAGACTTGTAATAAAAAAAAAAAAAAACAGGCCGGCAAACTGTGCATGAAATAACATCAGACTTTAATGCTGGACAGAGTGCTAGTGTGTCTGAACACAAAGTGCACCAAACACTCCTAATGATGGGCCTCCACAGCACCTGTATGTGTGCCAGTGTTAACACAGACATCTGCAACTATGTCTGAAATGGGCATGTGATCGTTGGCCCTATATGTTGGTGCAGTGGCAGAGCGTTCCATGATCTGGTGAATCGTGATACTTTAATCATACTGATGGGAGGGCGTGAATCAGTCCTCTTCCAGGGGGTAGAACTTGTTGACACCTGTACTGCCAGATGGAGACAAGCTGGGGAAGGCTCCTTTATGCTCTGGAGAACATTCATGTGAGCATCTATGTGTCCAGTGAAGCTCTGCAAGGGACTGTAATGGCCAAGGAGTAGCATACACTGGTTGCAGACCACATACACTGCTTCACGATTGTGTTTCCCGATGTCAGTGGCATTTTTTGACAAGTTAAAGCACCATGTCACAAGCCCAGGAGTGTGGCGGTGTGGTTTGAGGAGCACAGTGGTGAGTTCCAGTTGATTTGCTGGCCCCTGTGCTAACTCCCTCATCGCTTCCCTGGCTGCGCGATTTGAGGCGCCATGTCTAGGATTGTACGGCTCTTCCTGCTGGAGGTTAAAGTCCTCCCTCATGCATGATTGTGTGTGTTGTTCTCATCATAAGTTAGTTTGTTAGTTTAAGTAGTGTGTAAGTCTTGGGATCGTGCCCTCTTCAGTTTCGTCCCTTAGAAATTCACACACATTTGAACATTGCTTCCCTGCCACAATACGTCGCTGCTGTTCTCCGTGCCAAATCTCTCTCTCTCTCTCTCTCTCTCTCTCTCTCTCTCTCTCTCTCTCTCTCTCTCTCTCTCTCTCTCACACACACACACACACACACACAAAATTGCTTAGCAGCAGCTGTTTTTGTTTCTGAGCTTGTATTACACTAATTGGGACAAAGAACCATTTTTTCATGTGGTGTTGGTAGCTCATCCTTTTAAACTTCCTAGCTGTTTTAACCATTGTGTGTGTGTGTGTGTGTGTGTGTGTGTGTGTGTGTGTGTGTGTGTGTGTGTGTGAAATTTTCTCAAATGTGAATTTGTCAAGTCTGATAAGTCAGAACAATTCCCTCTTGTTTATCTGAACCTGCTGCAACTCACAAAGGTGAAAACCACTAACCATGTGGCTACTCATTAGTCTTTGTACCTGATTAACTTTGTCTGTCACAGCCTTTTAAATTGTACCTGATTAACTTTGTCTGTCACAGCCTTTTAAATTACATTTTTATTGGCACTCTGAATTTTGAAGAGGGGAAGCCCCGAGAGAACATGCTTCATTCTATCAATCTTCATTAGATGAAACCTTAGCCATTCATAGTTGCTAATTGCAGGGTGTATACGATCCGGGAAAAACCCGGGAATTTTTTCATCCGGGAAAAGCCGGGAATTGTTCAGAATTCCGGGAATTTTTCATTGTTTTAGTTTTCAGTTAAATTTTTGTGATTTTGACTGGTAAGAACAGATACTCGAACAAAGGATATTACTGTATCCCGCTACTGCAGAATAATTCTGCAGCAACAAAACATGAACGAGAGAAAAAATGAAAACTGAAATGAAACTTTAAGTTGCAAAGGAAATGTGGTATATACAACAACTAAACACAGTGCTCAGACGAGTGTCTGACAACATCAAAGTGTGTCAGAGGCCTTAGAAAGACTATGCAATGCTTCATAACAAAAAATTGCCCCTGATGAGCGTGACGTGACAACTGTTTAAATTAGATTCGTTTGAGCAGTTGCTTCTGGTTACAGAAGTGTGGCTGGGTGCCACTATCTAGTATTGTCCTGTTTCGGAAATATCGTAGATCCGGGGCTGATGCACAGAGCAGTCTGAGTTGTGGTGTGGAGGTGTGTCGTCTCCACGTGACCTCTGTTTACGTCCAGTGTTTTTTGTTTCCTCCTAGTTTCTTGCTCTCACATTAAATGAAAACAAAACGGATTTTTGTGGCCGGGAGCTAGCTAACGTTCGCATAATTACGGAAGGCTGCTATATTAGTTTCAGATTTTATGTCCACCTTTCTGACAGTCAAGCATTAATCGCCTTGCAGAACAGTGATGTTATTTTTGTCTGTTTGCTAAAGAGATTTGGCTTTTATTAAATGTTTTCTGCTGAGGCAGTCAATTTATTTGAAACGGTGCTTAATTTCACACTGTTGGCTAGTTTCAACTGTTCACTGCATTTCAAGTGCACGTATGGCATTATGCACTAATAAAGAACCAAACATGAGATAATACAGTACTGGTATTCCAAGAAAATTTGCATCCGAATCTGGACATACGAATGTGCACTTTAAGCCGAGTTATGCATTTTGGTATGGTTCACGAAATTCCGATGCTCTTGAAGCATCCTCTGATGTCTTGTTTCTTTTATGTCATAATGTAAGATCTTTTAATGTTTTACACGTAGGAACATCGGATTTCCTGCGTCATCGTAGCTGCGCAAGCGTGGTGACGCCCGTTATCTGGCGCTCTCTGGCAACTGCTGAAACGAACCTATTTCTAACAGGTCACGGGAAAATGTTGTGATTAGTGGTTTGAAAAGCATTACATTCAAGGTAAATTTCCATTTACGCAAGATGAACTACGTGCGAGAATGTACGATGAATTTCTTAAACCACAAAGCATTTGACTCTCATTTAAATATCACTTCTTTGAGGACGACCATTTAGAAGAATTTCGAGCCCAGAAGATCAGAACATTTACATCGCTATTAAAAATTTACTGGTACATTTGTGTGATGCATCTTGAAGTGTAACATGCGCAAAAAAGATCCACATTATATGTGGAAGCTTAGCTTCTCTTCCAGCTTATTAATCTTCTTACGTGAATGCTATGTATATTAATTTAAACCATTAAATTTCATTACTTGTGTGTTCGCGCTACTTAAGAGTGATCTTGCTATTGACTGACTGCATCACGTGTCTTATGCTGTCATCAGCTGACGAGATCATGTGACATGAGCTATGACTGGCTTACAAAAGCGCATCGCAATCTCGATTTGAATGCTTTGTAAAGTGACATGCTGTGTTTGCTGGAATTCAGATTTATACCTTCGTAATACGAAAATATGCAGTGTATGTGTTGCTGCACATCAAAGGTCTTTAAAAATGTGTTTTCCCCCCTGAGTTTCGCTTTCTAAAGTGCCGGGAAATTCTTCCGTGGTATATAAAACCATAAACGTTCAAAGGATTGATGAGTTACACAGTGCCGAAGAGGAGTATACTGTCACTTAACACAGGAAAGTGTATTTTCGCCCGGGAGAAAGCATATTTTTAACCGGGAAAAGTCTGTGAATTTTTTTCCCTTGTCAACATATACACCTTGTAATTGGCTGCGACATTCAATATGGCAATTTACACACTGTTTGCCAAACTGAATTGTACTTCTTGAAATTTTTTGTCTGATTTGACAGTTTCATTGAAATACCTTAATTTTTTTCCAATTATGTTGAGCCTTATGTGAAGAAGTATTAGTGTGATCTTTGCACAGATTCACATTTTTAAAGTAGGCTCATTATCTACATTTGTACTCCACAAGCCACCCAACGGTATGTGGCGGAGGGCACTTTACGTGCCACTGTCATTACCTCTCTTTCCTGTTCTAGTCGCGTATGGTTCATGGGAAGAAAGACTGCCGGAATGCCTCCGTGCACACTCGAATCTCTCATTTGTGATTTCCTTGGGAGGTATAAGTAGGGGGTAGCAATATATTTCATACTGCATCCAGAAATGCACCTTCTCGAAACCTGGCCAGCTAGCTACACCGTGATGCAGAGCGCCTCTTGCAGAGTCTGCCACTTGAGTTTGCTAAACATCTCCGTAACGCTATCACGCTTACCAAATAACCCTGTGACAAAACGCGCCGCTCTTCTTTGGATCTTCTCCATCTTCTCTATCTCCTCCGTCAACCCGACCTGGTACGGATCCCACACTGATGAGTAATACTCAAGTATAAGTCGAACGAGTTTTTTGTAAGCTACCTCCTTTGTTGATGGACTACATTTTCTAAGGACTCTCCCAATGAATATCAACCTGGCACCTGTCTTACAACAATTAATTTTATACGATCATTCCACTTCAGATCATTCCGTACGCATACTCCCAGATATTTTACACGTTTGTTCCGCTATCAAATAATCATACAATAAAGGATCCTTCTTTCTATGTACTCGCAATACATTACATTTGTCTATGTTAAGGGTCAGTTGCCACTCCCTGCACCAAGTGCTTATACGCTGCAGATCTTCCTGCATTTCGCTGCAGTTTTCTAATACTGCCACTTCTCTGTATACTACAGCATCATCTGCGAAAAGCCGCATGGAACTTCAGACACTATCTACTAGGTCATTTATTTATATTGTGAAATGCAATAGTCCCATAACACTCCCCTGTGGCACGCCAGGGGTTATTTTAATGTCTGTAGATGTCTCTCCATTGAGAACAACATACTATGTTCTGTTTGCTAAAAACTCTTCAATCCAGCCACACAGCTGGGCTGATATTCCGTAGGCTCTTACTTTATCAGACGACAGTGCAGAACTGTATCTAACGCCTTCCAGAAGTCAAGGAAAATGGCATCTACCGGGGAGCCTGTATCTAATATTTTCTGCGTCTCATGATCAAATAAAGCGGGTTGGGTCTCACACGATCGCAGTTTCCGGAATCCATGTTGATTCCTACAAAGTAGATTCTGGGTTTCCAAAAATGACATGATACACGAGCATACAACATGTTCTAAAATTCTGCAACAGATTGATGTCAGAGATAATAGGCCTATAGTTTTGCGCATCTGCTCGATGAGTCTTCTGGAAAACTGGGACTACCTGCGCTCTTTTCCAATCATTTGGAACCTTCCATTCCTCTAGAGACTTGCGGTACATGGCTGTTCGAAGAGGGGCAAGTCCTTTCGCGTACTCTATGTAGAATCGATTTGGTATCCCGTCAGGTCCAGTGGACTTTCGTCTGTTGAGTGATTCCAGTTGCTTTTCTATTCCTTGGACACTTATTTCTATGTCAACCATTTTTTCGTTCTTGCGAGGATTTAGAGAAAAACTGCAGTGCGGTCTTCCTCTGTGAAACAGCTTTGGAAAAAGGTGTTTAGTATTTCAGCTTTACGCGTGTCATCCTCTGTTTCAATGCCATCATCATCCCAGAGTGTCTAGATATGCCGTTTCGATCCACTTACTGATTTAAAGTAACACCAGAACTTCCTAGAATTTTCTGTCATGTCGGTGCATAGAATTTTAGTTTCGAATTCACTGAACGCTTCATGCATAGCCCTCCTTACGCTAACTTTGACATTGTTTAGCTTCTGTTTGAGAGGTTTTGGCTGCATTTAAACTTGGAGTGAAGCTCTTTGCTTTTGCAGTAGTTTCCTAACTTTGTTGTTGAACCACAGTGGGTTTTTCCTGTCCCTCACAGTTTTACATGGCACGTACCTGTCTAAAACGCATTTTACGATTGCCTTGAACTTTTTCCATAAACACTCAACATTGTCAGTGTTGGAACAGAAATTTTCGTTTTGATCTGTTAGGTAGTCTGATATCTGCCTCCTAAATTACTCTTGCTAAACAGATAAACCTTCCTCCCTTTTTTTACAATCCTATTTACTTCCATATTCAGGGATGCTGCAATGTCCTTATGATCACTGATTCCCTGTTCTGCACTCAGTCGAAAAGTTCGGGTCTGTTTGTTATCAGTAGGTCCAAGATGTTCTCTCCATGAGTCGGTTCTCTGTTTAATTGCTCAAGGTAATTTTCGGATAGTGCACTCAGTATGTCACTCGATGCTCTGTCCCTACCACCCGTCCTAAACATCTGAGTGTCCCAGTCTATATCTGGTAAATTGAAATCTCCACCTAAGACTATAACATGCTGAGAAAATTTTCTCTTAGTTGTTCTGCCACTAACGCTGCTGAGTCGGGAGGTCGGTAAAAGGAGCCAATTATTAACCTAGCTCGGTTGTTGAGCATAACCTCCACCCATAATAATTCACAGGAACTGTCCACTTCTATTTCACTACAGGATAAACTACTACTAACAGCGACAAACACGTCATCACCGGTTGCATGCAATCTATCCTTTCTAAACACTGTCTGTGTCTTCGTAAAAATTTCGGCAGAATTTTCAGCCAGCTTTCCGTACCTATAACGATTTTAGCTTCGGTGCTTTCTATCAGTACTTTACTAACATAGCTTCGATAGTTTACAATTAAAGTACCGACTGCTGCTTAGTCCCCGCGTGTCCTGACTTTGCCCCGCACTCTTTGAGGCTGTTGCCCTTAATGTACTTGCCAGAGGCCATCTAACCTAAAAAGCCGCCCAGTCCACGCCACACAACCCCTGCTACCCGTGTAGCCGCCTTTTGGGTGTAGTGGACTCCTGACCTATCAAGCGGATCCCGAAACCCCACCACCCTGTGGCGCAAGTCAAGGAATCTGCAGCCCTTGTGTAATACGATATTAAAAGTGGAAAACTTGTAGAATAGACTTCAGTATCATAAATATTCAGTTTCTGTGTTACATTTGGAACATCACACACAGAAAAATAGAAGAAACTGAAATAAATAAGTGTGCAACTGAGAAAACAGTGTTTAACGTTTTTGCAGTAGCTACTAATGATATTCATGTCACTTTCCTCAAAAACAAAGGAGGCAAGGAAATGTAGCTATCCACATGCAAAGGCTTCTGTGAATTTTTGGTGAACTCTGTAGTTCATATTCACAAAGTTATATTCCCAAAAATTAGTGTATTGATTGCAAAACAATCAACTTTAGATTTGACAGTTGATTTAATGTGACGAGAGCTCAGTAAAAATTTTCATCTCTGTGTCCGTTTTGCTCTAAAATGACCTCATTATCATTTGCATGAAAAACTTTGTTGGATAATGGTAAACAACATATTTGATCAGGTGAACATTTGCATCTGAGGAAAATATTAAGAGACTTAAAAAATCTGCTTCAGGTGCCAGTAATATTTTATTGCACAACCAGTTTCGAAGCAGGTGCCACCAACTGCACAGATCCACAATTCTGCGTTATTACTAGAATAAAAACTCTGGTTCAGTTATTTATTGCACAACTGATGTAAAAGTTTAAAGCATCATCTTAAGGTCTCAGAACTGCACAGTTTGGGTGCACCTGAAGATGAAGCTGCAGTCTTCGAAAGCGGTTGGCAATAGGTTATTGGCAACTGAAGCAGATTTTTTATTTTATTAATAATGCACGATAGTGGAGATTAAAGGAAGGAAGCATTTGTGGAAACATACTTTGTGTAGAAAAAGTTGACCTTTCAGACTTTTAACAAGTGTGCATCAGGTATCCCTGCTGGGGTATGGGTTTCAAAAATAATTTACTTTTGAACAAATTTGTTTATGGATGATTCACAAGGTTGCAACATAAACAGTATTAGGAAAAGGATAGATTGCTACTCACTGTAAAGATAACAGCTTCAGTTGCAGGCAGGCACGACAAGACTGTTACACAGTAGAGCTTTTGGCCAAAGTTTTCCTCAGAAAACACACATTCACACAGGCAAATGCACCTCGCACACAACTTCTACCATCAGCAGCTCTGATCAGAATGAGACTGTCTTATGAATGGCAATCTGGAGTGGTGTGGAGAGGGGAGAGGCGGGGGGGGGGGGGGGGAGAAGAGTGCTGTCTGATGGAGCGTGCAGGGACTGCCAGGCACAGTGCCGTGAGGTGGAGGGGGGGGGGGGAGTGGAAAAGGAGAAGAACAGGGAAGGGGAAAGGATGGACACACATGTTGGTCGAGGACAGCAGCCGAAGAGGGTGAGTGAGTGTAAAAAGGGAATAGGTGATGATAGAAGGGGCAGAAACTGTTGGGTGGAGGGTTTGATTGAGGCTGGGATAATTTTGGGATGCAGAATGTGTCGTAAGGATAACTCCCACCTCTGCAGTTCAGAAAATCTGGTGGTGGAGGGTTGTGAGGCAGCTATTGAAATCCAGCATGTTATGTTCAACTGCATGTTGTGTCACAGGGTGCTAGATTTTATTCTTTGCCACAGTTTGGTGGTGGCTATTCGTGTTGGACAGCTGGTTGGTAGTCATAACAGTATAAAAAGTTGTATAATGTTTGCAGCAGAGCCATAACACAACTTGGCTGCTATCAACGGTGGCCTAACTGCTGAAGGGGTTGGATAATCCTATGGCAGGACTGGAATAGATAGTGCTGGGTGGGTGGATTGATTGGACAGGGTTTGTTATGCCTGGATCTTGAATGGGGATATGATTCCTGTGGCACGGGATTAGCAATGGCATGGGCATGGGCATGGTCTAGGATGTTGTGGAGGTTAAGTGGGTGTCAGAGCACAACTGTGGGGAAAGGCTTTGGCTAAAATGTATAACAATATTTTGGTTGTGTCTGTCTTCAACTCAACTTATTATCTTTACAGTGCATAGCAATCTGTTCTTTTCCTAATACTGTTGTTAGGTTTTATAAAAAAGTTACTAGGCAATAAGTTCACAAAAATGTTGTTTCTAAAACTAGTACACAGACTAATCAACTTGGGAGAATTTTGGTGTACAAATTTTGAGAAATTTTAATGCCACTTGGAGCAATAATTGTGACCCAGATGACAGAACTTGCAGAATGTGCAGCATATAGACTGATCTTGCCAGATTTTGCAGCTTTATCACAACTGTCCACAGAAATGCAGCACTTAAAAAGAGATCTCATTTTTGAAATGTGGAAGTGAGATAAGTACTTGCTTTACCAAGAACTGGGTGCTGTAGGGTGCGCATAGAACACGCAATGTTGATTTTCATGTTAGTTTTGATATGGTGAAATTACTTAGCCACTGTAGTATTAGTTATGGCTGACGTAAAGCAAACACAAGAATTTTAAGAAGCAACAGAATTTTTTCAAGCATAAAAATTCTAGTGGGGGAGTCAGAAGCAGTAACAGTGGATCAGTGTAGCACATATTCTACCGTTGCCAGCTACCAGGCTAGGCCACGGCTGCGTATGACATGCAAGCTGTTACCTTTTTATATGCTGACTGCTGTGTTGTCTTGTCACTTGATGCCAACCATATAATGGTGTTGATCAATTGCGTCTGCAGTAGTTCTGTCAAACTAAGTTCTGCTTCTTGTGTTAATTCTGTGTTGTGTTTTAATAGTCATGCAAGAATGAGTATGGAAGCAACTCTTTGGCAATCTCATATTCTACTTAACCTGAGTTACCTCTTTTCATTATTTTGACATAAGCTTAAAATCCCGATTGCACTCTGGCAACTAAAGGAAAGACCTTCGAAAAAATAAAACCCTGCTTATGTCAGTTTCCTTGCTGGTAGTAAAGAGCTCGGCCACTTGAAAGCATCTGGTATTACGTGGGTTGGAATATTAATAGTGGCAACTATTTATTTACAGCTCGTACAAAATAGATACGTGTTTCAAAGTTTTACTGACCTACAAAGTAGTCACCACCATTGTGAATAACCCATTGCCAGCGATGTGGAAGTCGTAGGATACTCTTAACAGTGCCAGTTACATTGGCAGTTCGAGCGGCGCAGTCTACTGCCTGACGAATTTGTAGCAGTTCTGAAGCGAATGCCGTGAAGTGTTTCTTTCAGTTTAGAAATAGAGTTGAACTCACGAGGGCTTAAGTCAGGGGAGTGCAGTAAGTGGTATAGCACTTAGCAGCCCCATCAGTCAAACAAATCAGTAACAGCTTGCACTGTACGTGCTTGAGCATTGTCCTGCAAAATGATGGTCAGGTGCTGCAGAAAGTGTCATCACTTCTGTCTCTATGCTGTTCATTTTTGGAACACAACTAAAAGTGTTCGCCAGTAGTAAGAGATGAATACATCCAATGTGCTCCAGCCATCTCCTCAAAGATTTATGTTAACAGGAAATCATTGTGAAATACATGGTTAGAATTCATAGCTACACAGAAACAAAAATGGCTTAAAGTTTCAGGATAATGTAGTTGAAGGCCAGTGCACAAGTATACTAGGTTATCTTCATGTTGTAACTTACTATTTTGATCTTTTAAGGGGAGTTGGAAAGCTCTATCCTGACAATGTTAAATTTAGTGACTTGGCTTCCCTGTATTTCAGGAACCACTGTTGCCATTGACATAAAACATTGACAGTACTTTAAACTGAATGTTCTGAGTCTGCATTTTTTAATTACATGGTTAACATTTTGTGAACTTTTTCTTACATTATCGTAAATAGTTTTAATTATACATACAATTGTTTTTCCTTAAGTTCAGTAGACTAAGGATATGTATATTGTTATTCCCTGAAAATTTGAATGCTGTTCTGGAAGTGGTTTGTGAGATTTAGGGAAAAATGCACTAGAAAATGTAAATTTTCTGGAACGTCTCCTAAAGTTTCAAGACTGTAACTCACATGATTTATGCTTAATTTTTTATTTTCAGTCGCTCGGAAGCACCTTGCACCATACTGTATATCATCCTCTTGATCTTTTTCCGAGTTTTTTTCTTCTTTCTGGACTCCTTAGTGGCCAACTGTGCTGCGTACTCTGCTTTATCAATGCGAACCTTGTCCATCCGTTCAAGTTCTCTGATGCAGTTTGCTCCAGGATTAATTCCCATATTCTGTAGCACTTTCATCCTACCAATGTTGCCATCATTAAAAGCAATAACAGCATCACTGCCGCCCTCCCCCGCACTTTAGTATCTTCATTCCAACAAAAACATTCTTTGGTGAGTCCATATGAGATTATTGAACAACTCATTGGGATTTTGAGTCTGACCATGCATACACTTCTTCAGTAATTCAGGACTTGCCAGGTCTCTGTAAATAGGTTTTATGATATCCATGACTGCTGCTGGGATGGAATGTTTACTTGTCCAGTACTCACAGTCCATACATTGTGGTAATTGCACCATGAATCAGGTCCAGGAGGGCAAAGGTGGTGTACTGGTTTTTCATCAGTTGGCAGTCTGTGGAAGAAAATGGCCCATACTGTCTGCTTAATTTTCAACAAATCCTCCGTATTATTTCCAATGGCCATCCCATAATACTGCTGTAGAACATCAATTATTTCGTCTGTCAGCCTGCTCTTACAGTTTTACTATTATAAAGTTTCTTCTTGTCTCTCAAACTTCGTTTCAACTTCCTCAACCTGGTGCCCATCCTCTCCTGCACATTACCTTTATAACTCAGCAATCCACAGCCTTCCGTATAAAAAATTACAGATTTTATTAGATCTTGAAGTAATGCATTTAAAAATTTTAACTTTTTAACTGGTGTAGATTATATTTAAAAAAAGAAAATAAAATACTTTCCATGTTTATAAGTGATACATAGATCATTTTATTCAGAAAATTGCAAATTTTATAGTGAGATAAAAATTTGAAAAGGTGAAAAAAAATTCCGTTCTAACTTCCCTCAAAGCTGTCTTCATGACTGTATGTAATATCATTCATTATAGGATGGCTTTCATTATTAAAAGAATTATTTTTGGAGCATAATTTTCAAAATATCTTTGAGGGGTTAAGACTTCATCTCAGAACGTAATTGTCACTCAGGATAGGAAGGGGTAGATGACCAATATAAAAATGATTTTCAGTTCACCACCTGTGCTTGCAACAGTCCACCTGTGGGCAGTGTTTCCTATCTGGGTGATGTTTCAGTATAAAATCAGTTGAGGGAGAGCGTAAGGGTTGCCAAGAGAACTTAGTACTGTTTAAAAATTCTAGTGCTATCTGGCTATTTTAATAGTTTTTGTTTTTTACAGTTAACTTTCACTTCATCTCCTGGCAGAGTTAGATTATTTTGAGAGTAATACTGTTAATTTTTCTTTCTAAATATGTTACTCCTCAACTTTTGTGGCCTTTTGTAAGATGTGTTTTTTGTAATGTATTGATAAAATTTGAGACTAGTTTCCAAAAGGAAATATTAGGCCGAGAAATACCTAGTGTAGTCTATCCACTTTTGAGCCATAGTAGTACTTCTCCATTTATGATATACAACCTCTGACAAAGTCCAGTGCATAGTCCTGTAAATAATCCTGTAACATGTACGTAGATGAACTATGCACTACAATTACCTTACTGTCCTTCGAAATAGTCACCTCCCACAACTTTGCACCACTGAGCTCTGCAATACATGCCCTGGAAACTTTGTACGAAGTCTTCCTTTGGGATGGCATTCAAAAGGTGCGTCACATTACGTTGGGTGTCAGGAATATCGTCAAATCTCTTTCCTTTCAAAGTGAGTTTGAGTCGAGGGAATAGGAAGAAGTCTGAAGGATTGATATACAGTCAGTATGATGGATCTTAAAGTTCACCACCCTCTTTTTTGCCAGGAACTGTTTGATGACATTGGCTGTGTGTGGGCGAGTGTTGTTTTGAACAAAATACCAGGAACCTTGTTGTGTACTGGGATCGTACCCTGCGTAGATGTTGCATGAAACAGGTCAAAATATCAATGTAGCATGCAGTGTTGAACATCATTCCCCCAGGTAGAAATTCCTTGTGGATAATGCCTTGACTACCGAAAAAGATGATGAGCATTGTTTTGATGTGGGATTTTCGGCTTTCACCTTTTCCCGATGAGGTGATGTTGGAGAGCACCATTCCACGCTTTGCCATTTCGTTTTTGTCATGCTGGAGACACCAGGTTTCATCCTCGGTGACAATACAGTTCAAGAAATTGGGTGTCGCATCAACCGTTTTGATAAAATCCTGTGAAGCCTCTACATGTGCCTGCTTCTGATTGTCAGTCAAGTGATGTGGCTCAAGATAACACGTTTTGCTCTTCCCTAACTCCTGGGTAATGATTTGCCACATGGATTCACCTTTAATCTGCATTTCATGCACTGTCATTTGCAAAGTTTATCAGTGGTCGTTAGTGATTAATGTCCTTACTTTCTCAATATTTTCGTAACTGACAGCGGTCGCCGGTCATCCGCTACAGGGATTGTCAGAAACACTTTCTCAGCCTCTTTGAAAATGGTGAACCATTCTTATACACGCTTCATGGACAGTGCTTGA
The DNA here is from genome assembly GCF_023864275.1 of Schistocerca cancellata. Lineage (NCBI taxonomy): Eukaryota > Metazoa > Arthropoda > Insecta > Orthoptera > Acrididae > Schistocerca > Schistocerca cancellata. The sequence goes on along the minus strand of NC_064626.1, from coordinate 762,311,025 downwards.
TCCCCATAAACATGTACCAGCTTTGGATGAGTGTCTTTCGGTGTCTTGCCAAGCTTAAAACAAATCTTAAAATTGATCCTTTTCTCGTTCATTGTCCTGTTCCCATTTCTTAGTCCAACAGGTCTAACTCTGAACTCACACGATGCTTAACTGAACTATGGTGGGTGCGGGTTGTCAACACTGGCCGCTACACAGGTGCAGCGTTGTGAGTCAGTAGTGTTGCTTGATCAACTGTTCTGACTTCATTCTCCAAACTTTGTCAGATGTTGTATTTAGAAATTTGCTGGAGCCCTTCATGCAGCTCATGCTTTGAGCCCTGTAAGGCTTTTCTTAGACGTGATGGATGTTAATGGCAGCTACTCCCAGTTAAATATATTTTTTCTTTTTACAATTGGTCAGAAAATGTTAGAATTGTTCTAAAAAGCATGAACCAAATGTAGCTTGTATTTAGATGAGGCAGTTTGCTTTCTCTTATCATAGTTACTCCTTGTCGACCTAGTCACTTCTCAAATTCTGAATCAAATGTGTGCTGGTCGCTCTCACTTTTTTAGTGAAGTAAGTACAGTCCCCGCTGTTGCTGTCTGACTCTGCACTTTTTCCGAAATTTTTATAGTAGTAGGGATTGTTTGGAAAGGACACCTTAGTTATACTGTTTCAAAGTAACCAGTTTTGGATGGTACTCCAGTCAAAAAGCCAACATGATAGCCAGTGTGATACGGTCATCAGGGAACCTGTTGATTAAATGCCCATGACAATACTAAACTTAGAGACGATGCCAAAGTGGTTACTTTCTGCCCCAAACTGAGTAGGAAGTCAACTGTGGCCAAAGATTGCTGCTTTGACGTAACCTAATTGAAACAAACAACGGTGAGAGTATGTTATCTTAATAGGTTCCGAACACAGCTTCAGTGATCGCACATAATGTGACTGCTCAGTTGTGGGGAAACTAATGGCATATTGCGTAGCAATGTTAGCAGCCACTGCCTATTCATTTGCATTCATGCTTCATCAAGCATTATTGGGACATGACAGTTTCTGAACTGAAAACCTTGAGACATGAAACACCCTTTTATTGATTGTGAATTTAACAGCCTTTAGCACAGTGTATAGATATTTTCCCATGAGCAAACACACACTATTACCAAATGCTGCATCACCTCATTAAGAGGGAAATCAGAGAAACTAATAATATTCCACAATATGTGGCAACAAGAATCTTCCCTACCCAATGGAAGAAAAACATAGTTCGTCAATTCTGCAACCTGGGAAAAGTCTGGCATGCAGAGCAAGTTTGGTTATCAACTGATTAGCTTAACAGCAACTCTGTGCAAATACTGGAGCAGGTGGGTAATGTTGTTCCACCTTCATGAAAACAGCGATCGTTCACTTTTGTAGCTTCAGGATGTAGGCAGTTGAATGTTTCACAGGCAGGCCCTATAAAATCAACCAAGGTATGTAAAGGAATCATCCTGCATCTGTTTTGTTAACGCAACTAGTAGTAGTGTTTTAGATGTGAGGTTTGTAAACATACAGTGGAAAGACTTAGTGAATTTTTGTGTATACCCTGCAAGTATTCCAGTTTTATTGCTTTTCAGAATGAAAAATCAAGAGCCTGCCAACCAAAGATGGCCAATAATTCAACTGTAAATGAAACAGCTAGGTTTTAAAACTACTTTATTCTGCATCAGTCCTCTTCAGTCTGGTCCAGTCAATGAATTGCACAGTTCTGTCATTTGAGAAACTGTGTTAATATTCATAATATGCCCTTCGAATAATATATTTCTCACTCAGTGTCATTGCAGCTATTTAAGTATGGCTGTTGAAAGTGAAAGGTTTTTATTTTGCTCTTCAGGAACGGTTGCAGCCGACAAAACAAAATTGTTCGCACGGAAAATGCGTACGGTGTGTACATACACATCACAATTGCTTGCAACACTTTTGCCCTTCATGACCATTTTATATTGTACTGGTAACATGCCATACCAGTGAGGCATACAGTGCACAACATTGAATAATGGAAACTTTTGGTAAGAATATCAAACAATTAGGAAAAGACAGTTTGCTACTTACATTAAGGTGACATATTGAGTTGCAGGCAGAAACAATTAAGGCACTTACATAAAGCTTTCGGCCACAGCCATCATCAGCGAATGAGAAACACACCATTCATGGGCACAACTGCCAACTCCAGCCTCTCAGGCCGGAATGCTAAGCTGTGATTGGCAGCCATGTGCATGAGGTGTGTTTGCTTGTGTGTCTGAATGGTGTGTTTTTCTCTTATGCTGATGAAGGCTATGGCTGAAAGCCTTGTGCCTCTTAATTGTACCTCCCTGCAACTTAATGTGTTGTCTTTAGGGTAAGAACCAATCTGTTTTTTCCTACATTATACAAAACTCATGCCAATTAAACATTATTTACAAAAGTATAGGAATCAATAGCAATTGTGAAATATTTTGTAATTTGACCATAAGTGCAAGATGCCATTGCTGTGCCTCACGGTCAGAGTGCTGGGTATTAGCCTGTTGAACCAGAGTTCAGTTCTGCCAAGTGGCCAATAGTTTTTGCCCCTGTTGTGTTAGGTGCCGAAAGTCTTCCCTTGGTAAGTTATTGTCTTAGTGAGCGCAACACTGGTGTATATTTTTTGTAGTCTTTCAAACTCTCAAAATTAAAAAAGAAATTCCATCCAAGTTATTTTAAAGGCATTTGTTTTGTAGGAGTAAGAGAATATTATGAGTAGGTCATTTTAGATTAATCAGACTTCTAGCAAAATTTTATGTATTCTGAAGATTGTATTGGAACTGTATGAGTGAATAACTCATCAAACAATTATTAAATTTTTTGTCATGAATGAAATTGGTAATGATATACTTTTAATCAAATTACGCACTCAAATGTAAGCACTAAACTCGACAGCAGTCCTTTTGCCCTTTTATTCAGGAACATTGAAGTTCAATATCACTTTAAATTTTGAAAAACAATTAAGCCCAAATTGAGTTGCCAAAGAGAAATTTGTGTGCATGCATAAAACTATTCATGGAAGTAATGGACAAAATGGGAAAGCAGATGCAGCAGAAAAATCATTAAGATGAAATTGAATAAGAGTTTATTGATAAGCTCATAAATATTGGTCTCAAAGTATTTACACATACTCTGGGAAAAGTAAGTTAAATTATTCAATGTAATGGGTCTGAATAAGGTGTTAAAATTGTCATACAATATTTATTAAAACCTGGTTGGATGTGTACAATGATCCGCTAGAGATATGCATGTACAAAATTGAATGACCTTCCAGTTGACAGGCCAAGTGTGGAATATAATTTTACAGTTAGTGGGATCATTTCTCCATAATTTGCAAGGAAAATAGAACTCGCTAATTTCAGAGACATGTGGCCTGAATATGCTGAGTCTTTGTGGCAGTAAATGACTTTGTTAGTCATCTGTGGCGCAGTGTTATCTTACGCACACCTTGGTTGTATTCATGTTATGTTTGGCACTCATCTACAAACAAGAAAAAAGTATCAGAGGGATGTGAATGTTAAGTACTGCCACGGAACTCCAGAGCCTCAAATGACGCCACACAGCTACCACATAACTATACAGTTTTGCTCTGACTTGTACATTAAGGCAGAAATATCTCTGTATTTCAGACAGGTAAGCGATATAGTACATATAAAAACAGTAAGCAGTAATTACACACAATCACAGAAAATCAAAACGGTCTAAAAGTAAAATCGTACAATAAGAACAACAAATGGTGTTAAAAGTTAGTTACGTGTGGCGCTGTCACTGTTTCCGGTGTGTGTTGCTTTCCCATTGGTGCAAGTTCGACACAACCGTAGATACCAGAACTTATCAAGATGCGTGAACAGTTTTGTTTTGTCGACGTATGTGTGGTTGTCATCCCATACTTTCCAAGACTACTTCAGTAAATAACCCATCAAATTCTGCCTTCAAATTCTGCCTTGTAAAAGGAGGAAAGAAATTTGTTTCTTAATGGAATATGCAAACAACGTTGTATTGGAATTTGATATCTCTGGTAACTTCTATGGCATAAGGTAGATAACAAAGTACGAAAATTCCTCCTGTAACTGAATGACTTGTGCCCATGATTCAGGAAGGTACACTAGCTCCTTGACCTTACAATGAATAGGACTCTCCATTTCTGTTCCCAAACATTTGTGCTCAATATATTGTAGGTTACTGTTATAACCATGAACCATGGACCTTGCCGTTGGTGGGGAGGCTTGCGCGCCTCAACGATACGGATAGCCGTATCGTAGGTACAACCACAACGGAGGGGTATCTGTTGAGAGGCCAGACAAACGTGTGGTGCCTGAAGAGGGGCAGCTGCCTTTTCAGTAGTTGCAGGGGCAACAGTCTGGATGATTGACTGATCTGGCCTTGTAACACTAACCAAAACGGCCTTGCTGTTGTGGTACTGCAAACGGCTGAAAGCAAGGGGAAACTACAGCCGTGATTTTTCCCGAGAGCATGCAGCTTTACTATATGATTAAATGATGATGGTGTCCTCTTGGGTAAAACATTCCGGAGGTAAAATAGTCCCCCATTCGGATCTCCAGGTGGGGACTACTCAAGAGGACGTCATTATCAGGAGAACAGAAAACTGGTGTTCTACGGATCGGAGTGTGGAATGTCAGATCCCTTAATTGGGCAGGTAGGTTAGAAAATTTAAAACGAGAAATGGACAGGTTAAAGTTATAGTGGGAATTAGCAAAGTTCGGTGGAAGGAGGAACAAGACTTTTGGTCAGGTGAATACAGGGTTATAAATACAAAATCAAATAGGGGTAATGCAGGACTAGGTTCAATAATGAACAAAAAAAATAGGAATGCAGGGAAGCTCTACTACAAACAGCATAGTGAATGTATTATTGTGGCCAAGATAGACACGAAGCCCACGCCTACTACAGTAGTACAAGTTTATATGCCAACTAGCTCTGCAGATGATGAAGAAATTGATGAAATGTATGATGAGATAAAAGAAATTATTCAGGTAGTGAAGGGGGATGAAAATTTAATAATCATGGGTGACTGGTATTAGACAGTAGGAAAAGGAAGAGAAGGAAATGTAGTAGGTGAATATGGATTGGGGCTAAGAAATGAAAGAGGAAGCCGCCTGGTAGAATTTTGCACAGAGCATAACTTAATCATAGCTAACACTTGGTTCAAGAATCATGAAAGAAGGTTGTATACATGGAAGAGGCATGGAGATACTGGAAGGTTTCAGATAGATTATATAATGATAAGACAGAGATTTAGGAACCAGGTTTTAAATTGTAAGACATTTCCAGAGGCAGATGTGGACTCTGAACACAATCTATTGGTTATGAACTGTAGATTAAAACTGAAGAAACTGCAAAAAGGTGGGAATTTAAGGAGATGGGACCTGGATAAACTGACTAAACCAGAGATAGTACAGAGTTTTAGGGAGAGCATAAGGGAACAATTGACAGGAATGGGGGAAAGAAATACAGTAGAAAAAGAACGGGTAGCTTTGAGGGATGAAATAGTGAAGGCAGCAGAGGATCAAATAGGTAGAAAGATGAGGGCTTGTAGAAACCCTTGGGTAACAGAAGAAATATTGCATTTAATTGATGAAAGGAGAAAATATAAAAACGCAGTAAATGAAGCAGGCAAAAGGGAATACCAACGTCTCAAAAATGAGATAGACAGGAAGTGCAAAATGGCTAAGCAGGGACGGCTAGAGGACAAATGTAAGGATGTAGAGGCTTATCTCACTAGGGGTAAGATAGATACTGCCTACAGGAAAATTAGAGACCTTTGGAGAAAAGAGAACCACTTGTTTGAATATCAAGAACTCGGATGGAAACCTGGTTTTAAGCAAAGAAGGGAAAGCAGAAAGGTGGAAGGTGTATATAGAGGGCCTGTACAAGGGCATTGTACTTGAGGACAATATTATGGAAATGGAAGAGAATGTAGATGAAGATGAACTGGGAGATAAGATATGGTGTGAAGAGTTTGACAGAGCACTGAAAGACCTAAGTCGAAACAAGGCCCCGGGAGTAAACAACAGTAGAACTACTGACAGCCTTGGGAGTGCCAGTCCTGACAAAGCTCTCTACCATCTGGTGAGCAAGATGTATGAGACAGGTGAAATACCCTCAGACTTCAAGAAGAATATAATAATTCCAATCCCAAATAAAGCATGTGTTGATAGATGTGAAAATTAGTGAACTATCAGTTTAATAAGTCATGGATGCCAAGTACTAACACGAATTCTTTACAGACGAATGGAAAAACTGGTAGAAGTCGACCTTGGGGAAGATCAGTTTGGATTCCGTAGAAATATTGGAACACGTGAGGCAACACTGACCCTATGACTTATTTTAGAAGCTGGATTAAGAAAAGGCAAACCTACGTTTCTAGCATTTGTAGACTTAGAGAAAGCTTTTGACAATGTTGACTGGAATACACTCTTTCAAATTCTGAAGATGGCAGGGGTAAAATACAGGGAGCGAAAGGCTATTTACAATTTGTACAGAAACCAGATGGCAGTTATGAGTCAAGGGACATGAAAGGGAAGCAGTGGTTGGGAAGGGAGTGAGACAGGGTTGTAGCCTTTCCCCGATGTTATTCAATCTGTATATTGAGCAAGGAAACAAAAGAAAAATTTGGGGTAGGAATTAAAATCCATGGAGAAGAAATAAAAACTTTGAGGTTCGCCGATGACATTGTAATTCTGTCAGAGACAGCAAAAGGCCTGGAAGAGAGTTTGAACGGAATGGACAGTGCTTGAAAGGAGGATATAATATGAACATCAACAAAAGCAAAATGAGGATAATGGAATGTAGTAGAGTTACCTCGGGTGATGCTGAGGGAATTAGATTAGGGAATGAGATACTTAAAGCAGTAGACGAGTTTTGCTATTTCGGAGCAAAATAACTTATGATGGTCGAAGTAGAGAGGATATAAAATGTAGACTGGCAATGGCAAGGAAAGCGTTTCTGAAGAAGAGAAATTTGTTAACATCGAGTATGGATTTAAGTGTCAGGAAGTTGTTTCTGAAATTATTTGTATGGAGTGTAGCCATGTATGGAAGTGAAACATGGACAATAAATAGTTTAGACAAGCAGAGAATAGAAGGTTTCGAAATGTGGTGCTACAGAAGAATGCTGAAGATTAGATGGGTAGATCACATAACTAATGAGGAGGTATGGAATTGAATTGGGGAGGAGTTTGTGGCACAACTTGACTAGAAGAAGGGATCGGTCAGTAGGACATGTCCTGAGGCATCAAGGGATCACGAATTTAGTACTGGAGGGCAGCGTGGAGGGTAAAAATCGCAGAGGGAGACCAAGACTAAGCAGATTCAGAAGGATGTAGGCTGCAGTAGGTACTGGGAGATGAAGCAGCTTGCACAGGATAGAGTAGCATGGAGAGCTGCATCAAACCAGTCTCAGGACTGAAGACCACAACAAAAAATAATTTGCAACATCCTGAAGACCACAACAACAAATAATTTGCAACATGTTTTTTAAGTTTTCTTGTAGTAACATATGTGTTAACAGACTGTAATTTTCAGAGCAGGAAAAGTGGGAACCCGTTTCTTGTGCACATATGGCCTTAATTTTTTTTTTTGTCTCGGCATTTCTTTTCAGTAAGTGTTCACTTCTTCACTCCCATTTAGTTCCATATCTTTGATTTTCTGGCCTGTCTCCCTCCTCCCTCGCACTACTTCTACTACATATAACGAATGCACTTTCTGCTCTTATTAACTTGCAAGATGTTTTTTCAGTGATCGCTGTCTTGCTTATTTATTACCCTGTTGTCCACTTTTAAGCTCTGCATGAAACCTCCCAGCCTCTCCAGGTCTCTTCCACATGTATAATCTTCTTTCAGCAAGGGTAATCATTATGCTTTGTAAAAAATACTACCAGCCAAAGCTCTTTCATTCTTATTGCTTAGGCCATGTGTTTGTATTCTTCCTTCTCCTCCTCTTCCTGCTATTCAATTCCAGTCACTCATCACAATTAAATTTATGCCTCCATTAAATATTTGAATAATTTCCTTTCTCGCCTTACATTCTTGCATTCTCTTCATCTGCAGAACTAGTTGGCACATAACTTATAATCTCTGCGGTGGGTATGCAAACGCGCGCGCGTATGTATCTGTGCAGCTTTGCAAAATCAGTTTTTTTTTCACTAAGTATTTCAATTCTCTAAAACACAAATGGTTGCACAAGAGATGTACAACCAGGAGGAATAATAATCACTAATCCGACATCAAAAATTTACAATGCCTGAACCTTCTGTCCTGTATAGGAGTCAACGAATAAAACAAAATCTTTGTTTTTGTAAAGAGCAATCAGGCATTCATTAAAATATTCTACTAGTCTTTCCTTCATTTTGTCACAATTACATCAGGGGTTTGTACAAGTGCCCTGTTCACCAGTTGCTGAACTTGTGGTCCAAATACACCATTGTTTCTTGCAAACACAAGTAAAATAAAGCAAAAAGAAAGCATGCTTTAAGGGCATATTGTAAGGTGCGACTGTGGGAATGTGACATGAATATAGTCTACACTACATTTAGTATGTTCTCCAACTAATGGAACTGTGTGGGTCAATTTCATTTTGTAGTTAAAGCCAAACTGATCTGTGTTGACAAATGCATCTTCAGACTGTTAGAATTGGATGTTATTTGGTGCAGTAAACTTCTTGGAATAGATCTTAAAGTTCATTGACATAGTTTTTGCTTACATATTTGATAATATTGCTGCTTGTAATTATGTATTTCCTTTTGAAAGTGAGTAACCTAAGCAGTGAAGCTTTAAAGTTCAGACCAATTTGTTTAGCCCCATGCGGGCACGGGGGTTAGAATAGGCCCGAGGTATTCCTGCTGTCGTAAAAGGTGACTGAAAGGAGTCTCACACCTTTCGGCCTTTATGTGATGGTCCCCTATAGGGTTTGACCCCCCCCCTCCTCTCTCTCTCTCTCTCTCTCTCTCTCTCTCTCTCTCTCTCTCTCTCTCTCCCCCCCCCCCCCCAAAAAAAAAAAAAAAAAAAAAAAAAAAAAACCCTGGAGAGCCAACCAATTGGGGAAAGGTGCCTTACATGGTGCATCGTGCATTGAGAACTTTAGCCCACTTTCTTGTCGTAGTATTGCAGTCCTGCTCATCCTCCATCTCTTGAGTGAAGACACCTTCCTGGGTGCATTTTTCTCCACCCACTATGTAGTGTTGTTTTCTGTGCTGACGGTCACTAGAGAATTCCTTGCATCTCATATCCAGCATGGTAGCAAGTCCGTTGTGGTGTGGCCCCTTGTACCCTGTTGTTTGTAGCCCCCTGACTACACAGGGATCACTCTGCTGATGCCTGTGCCATTAACTCCCCACGTATGCCAAGGAGTCACCTTGAGGCGTCGGGACTCCGGGCAATGGCCATCCTGCCAGGTGGCCTTTGCTGCGGCTGGGTGGTGCCTGTGGGGGAGGGCCCCTGGTCGGAGTGGTGGCATCAGGGCGAATGACGCACAATGAAGTGTACCATGCCATCACTTGCTGGTGATCAAACGCCAGCAGTCTCTAAGCGTACAAAGTCTCAGCACAATGCAAGGAAGCATGATCCTAAATTGTCACCCTCCCTGACCACACCATGGGAGGAACGCCAGGCTAAGGATGACAGCATACCTTATTCGCCCTGGTACATCTTATTTAAGAGAGATGATGGGGACTCCTTTGTCTCTATGAAGCCTCAGTTTTTTGTAGATCATTTAGAGGACAAGTCTGGAGAGATAGAGGGCTTGCCCAAAATATGGTCGGGGTCAGTCTTGATGAAAACAGCATCCTTTGCCCTGTCATGGGTATTACACGCTTGTGAGTAGCTGGGGGATGTTTCCGTTACCATCATACCTCATAAAAGCTTAAATATGGTCCAGGGTATTATATCCCACAGGGACCTTCTTTTGCAGTCTTGACAAGGAGCTGTGCGCCAAATTAGAGGGACGAGGAGTTAATTTCGTCTGGCGTCAGTCGGGGTCCGAGGGATAATCAGGTTGCCACGGGTGCCTTCATCTTGGCCTTCGAGGATGACACATTACCTTAGAAGGTCAAGGTGATAATCTGCCGCTGTGATGTCAAGCCATATATCCCTCCCCAAATGTGGTGCATTAAGTACTGGAAGTTCGGCCATATGTCTTCCCACTGTACTTCCAGCATCACATGTGGAGATTGTGGATGTCCATCCCATCCCAAGACTCTATGTGCCCCTCCTCTCATCTGTGTCAACTGTGGAGAGCATCATTCCCCTTGCTCACCAGACTGCAGGATTTTACAGCGAGAAAGGAAAATCGTGGAATACAAGACCCTGGACTGAATGACCTACACTGAGGCCAAGAGGAAATTTCAGTGCCCACATCCTGTGGCTATGACCACCACTTAAGCCACCGTTACGAGAGCAGTTGCAACCCCCTGTTCAATTCCGCGAGTTCCAGTCGGCTCTCAGAGCTGTGAGGCTACACCTGCCCCCTTGATGGTGGGAGGCACTTCCCTCTCTGTTGCCTCCGCAGCACCTACCTCGGGAGCACTGTCCCTCCAACCATCAGGGACACCAGTCCCCACTTCTCAGCTGGAGAAGCGTAAGTCGTCTTTGGCTTCTCTTGCTAGGAAGGGGTCCTTTGGTTCACCCCTTCCGAGCTTCTTGCTAGTGTGAACGATGACACCCGTGATTGGCTGAAGCGCCCAAAAGCAGCGGGTCATAGGAGCTTCACGATCATCCTCAGTCCTGGAGACTGTATCAGTGAAAGCCTCCCAGCCAGAGAAACCCAAGGATCAGTGAGTGAGAGAAACCCAAGGATCAGTGAGTGAAATCCAGAAAGGACAACCATCATTCCGGTGCTAAAACCCGGTAAAAATCTGCTTGATGTGGATAGCTATCGGCTCATCAGCCTCGCCAATGTTCTCTATAAGCTGCTGGAACATATGGTGTGTCAGTTGGGTTGGGTCCTTGTCATGTGGCTTACTGGCTCCATGTCAGGGCGGCTTCTGCCAGGGTCTCTCTACCACTGATAATCTTGTGTCCCTCGAGTCTGCCATCCGAACTGCCTTTTTCATATGTCAAAACCTGGTAGTTGTTTTTTTTTACGTAAAGCATACGACACGACCTGGTGAAGACATATTGTTGCCACATTGTATGAGTGGGGTCTCTGGGACTCGCTCCTGTTTTTTATCTAAAACTTACTGTTAATCTGAACTTTGTGTCCAGATTGGTGCCTCCCATAGTCCCCCCCTCCCCCCCATATTGATGAGAACGGCGTTCTGCAGGGCTCTGTATTGAGTGTATCTCTATTTTTAGTGGCCATTAACAACTTTTAAGCAGCTGTAGGGCTGTCGGTCTCCCCTTATCTGTATGTGGATGATTTCTGCATTTTGTATTGCTCCTCCAGTACTGGTGTTGCTGAGTGGCACCTACAGGGAGACATTCACAAGGTGCAATCATGGGCTCTAGCCCATGGCTTCCAGTTTTTAGCTGTGAAGTTGTATGTCATGCACTTCTGTCAGTGTCGTACCATTCATCCAGAAACTGAACTTTATCTTAATGACGATCCACTCACTGTAATGGAGATGTATTGATTCTCAGGACTGGTTTTTGCGCCCGATTGACTTGGCTTCCTTACCTTCGTCAGCTAGAGTGGGAGTGCTGGCAGCACCTCAATGCTATCTGCTGTCTGAGCAACACCAACTGGGGTGCAGATTGCTCTACGCTGCAGCAGCTCTTCAGAGCTTCAATCTCGCCTTGATTATGTGAGTCTGGTTTGTAGTTCGGAGGTGCCCTCAGTGTTGCGTTTAAGTGACCCAGTGCACCACTGTGGCGTTCGCCTATCGATGTGAGCTTCTAGAATTGGTCTGGTGACCACTGTCCTGGTGGAGGCGGGAGTCCTTCCATTGCGGATTGGACTTGTACAACTGCTCGCCAGTTATGTTGCACACATTCGTAGTTCTCCTGAGCATCCAAATCACTGTCTCTTCTTCCCACCTGTGGCAGTTTATCTCCGACATTGGCGGCTCAGGATTGCTTTTCGCGTACGATCCCTTCTATCCAAACTGGAGTCCTTCTCTTCACCACCTCTACTTGAGGTGATTCACATACACCTCCTGGTGTACACCTCGACGGAAGCTTTGTATGGACCTTTTCCATGGCCTTAAGGATGCTCTCTGCTGTCACTTCCTCTCGATTCTTCCCCCCAGGGTGACCACGGGGCCCCAGCCCTCGCAGCACTGCTTCTATTTCTGTGCTACTTGTCTCCTCTTCTCCTGTCCTTTTCCCATCTCCTGGGGAGATGTTTTGTGTATTCACAGCATCTTGAAGCTCATTTGCGTTGGTTTGCTTGTAGGAATATTCTCTCTTGCACTGCCCTTTCTTCCTTTCCTCCTTATCGCCAATCACCAAAAATCAAAACAATCATCGAAAGGCAAACAATCTTCCCCCTCTCCGACTTGTCTGCCCTCTTGGACTCATCAGTCCTTTTCAACTGACCAGCACCGGGGAAGCTCCATTGATCCCACTGAGTTGATGGACGAGGATGCTCCTCTGTGGATTTCAGTGGCTGTTCTCCCTTGACAGTTTGCCCTAAGCGACCATCAAGATATTTCTTCATTCTCCAGCCCTTTTACAATGGAATATCCGTGGCCTTCCATCTAACAGGGTGGATCTCCAGCTGCTCCTGTGATAGCAATGTCTGCTTGTAGTCTGTCTCCAAGAAACCAAGCTACGTCCTCAAGACCATTTTGCTCTTTCCCATTTTACTTCGTTACGAATGGACCTTCCTCTTACTGTGGGGATTCCTTCTCATGATGGGGTCATGCTGCTTCTACGTCATGATTGTCATTATTGCGTACACACACACACCTACAAGCAGTTGCTGCGCGTGTTTTCCTTCCCGAATTTACCTTTTCCTTCTGCACCATTTATATCCCTTCGTCTTCTGCTATCGTGAGGGTGGACCTGATGCAGGTTGTTGCTCAGATTCCTCCGCCCTTTCTGCTTCTTGCCCGTCATCCTCTTTGGGGCTCACCTGTTGCCTGCCCGAGAGGTTCCCTTTTGGCAGATCATCTTAATCTTGTGTGTCCTAATACTGGTGAATCCATGTTTCTCTCTGATTCCACACACACTTATTCCCACTTAGACCTCTCGATCTGCTCTGCCCAGCTTGCTCGTCGTCTCAAGTGGTGTGCTCTTTCCGATACTTACTCGAGTGACCACTTCCATTGTGTGACTCGCCTGTACAACCATACCCCATCACAGTGGCCCGCTCATCGGAAATTCTCTCTTGCTTACTGGAGGCTATATTCCTCCTTGGCAGTATTTGACGAATGGCCATTTACCAGCTGTGATGATCAGGTCGAGCACCTCGTGGACGTTATTCTCTCGGCTGCCGAATCCTCTATCCCTTGTATTACTACTCTTCCCTGTCGGGTCCCAGTCCCTTGGTGGACTGAGGATTGCGGCAGTGTACTTCGTGTCTTTCACCGTCATCCTACATTAACGAACTGCATCCGCTACAAGCAACTACGTGCGCAGTGCCGTCTCACTATTAAGGAAAAGAAGAAACCATGCTGGGTTTCCTTCATCAGCTTTCTCAACAGTTTTACTCCATCCTCTATCATTTGGGGTGGCTTGCACTGGCTTTCCGGGACTACTGCCCACTCCCAGATCCCTTATCTGACTGACGGGAAACGTCTATAGTCGACCCCGTCAATGTTTCCAACGCTTTGGGCCGGTACTTTGCGGAGGTTTCAAGCTCCACACACTACCATCCTGCCTTCCTTCCTCGGAAACAGGCAGCGGAGGAGGCTCGTGGAATCTCTTTTTGTCTCTTTGAATCGGAATGCTACAATACTCCTTTTACTAGGAGGGAGCTCGAGCATGCTTTTTACTCATCCAGGTCTTCTGCTCCTGGGCCCGATACAATCCACGTCCTCATGCTGCAGAATCTTCCTCCTGCGGGAAAACGCCTTGTCCTCGATACCTGCAATCGTATTTTGACTGACAGTGTATTTCCCACGCTTTGGCATTAACCTATTATTGTTCCCCTACCTAAGCCTGGTAAAGATAAATATCTTCCTTCCAGCTATCGTCCAATTTCCCTTACCAGCAGCGTTTATAAGGTGATGGAACACATGATCAATGGTCAATTAGTGTGTTGGCTGGAGTCACACCATCTTCTCACCAATACTCAGTGTGGGTTCTGAAAGCGCCGCTCAGCAGTTGATCATCTCGTCACCCTGTCGACGTTCATCATGAATAACATGCTGCAGAAGTGACAAACAATGACTCTATTCTTTGATTTGGAGAAAGCTTATGATACCTGTTGGCAGACAGGCATTCAACGTACTGTGCACAAATGGGGCCTTTGCGGTCTTCTTCCCACTTTCACCCGGGAATTTTTGACAGACAGAGTTTTCTGGGTACATGTGGGTTGCTCCTTATCCTACACCTTTTCACAGGTGAACGGGGTGCCTCAGGACTTCGTACTGTCGTCCTCTTCGCCATAGCCATCAACCCAATTATAGACATCCTTCCAGCTGGCATTTCCGGCTCTTTTCGTTGATGACTTTGCTATTTATTGCAGCTCCCAGCAGACGTGTCTCCTGCAATGCTGTCTTCAGCATTGTCTGGACCGTCTCTATTCGTGGAGTGTCGCAAATGGTTTCCGCTTGTCAACTTCTGGCGGTACAAGGCGTTTCTTCCCCCGTCCTTGCGACTGGGCCAAAATGCTCTCCCGTTCATGGATGCAACGAAGTTCTTAGGGCTTACGTTCAATAGGAAACTCAGTTGGTCTCCCCACGTGTCCTACCTGACTGCACGGTGCACCCGATCCCTCAATGTCCTTCATTTATTGAGTGGTATCTCTCGGGGAGCTGATTGGACTGTCCTCCTCCACCTCTATCGATCTCTTGTCCACTCCAAGTTGAGTTATGGATCCATTGTCTATTCCTCTGCACGGAAGTCTATCTTACGCCGTCTAAATACAATACACCATTTGGGGATCTATTTCGCCACTGGTGCCTTCCGTACTAACCCCGTTGAGAGTCTCTACGCAGAATCCGGTGAATTACCCCTGTCATACTGGCGTGACATCCTACTCAGTAGGTATGCGTGTCGGCTTTCTTCCATGCCAGGCCACCCAACCTTTGACCCTTTTTTTATGACATTTTTACCACAAGTACGAGATATACGTTTCTTCTCTGCAGCCTCCTGGTGTCCACTTTCGTCACCTGCTTCAGCAGCTGCAGTTCACACTTCCTGCCACTTTCCAAGTGGGCAAGAGCCCTTCACCACCTTGGCTTCAGGCACAGGTTTGTGTTCATTTTGACCTCGGCTCATTCTCGAAGGATTAGTCTCTCGAGCTGACCTATCGCTGCAGATTTCTCGAACTTCGCTCACAACTTGCCGATAGCATATTTTTGTAAACTGATGGTTCCAAGTCTGCTCACAGTATTGGCTGTGCTTTTGTTGTTGGGGATGATAAGTCTCAATACCAGCTCTCGACCAGTACACAATTTTTACCACAGAGCTTTTTGCATTCAATCAGGCTGTTCACTACATCCGGAGGCATAAGCTCGCTCGGTGGGTTATATGCTCTGACTCCCTCAGTGCCCTTCAGAGTCTGGATGATCCAGATCCAGTCCACCCCATTGTTCGACGGATCAAGGACTGCCTCCATTTATTCCCGGATGGGGAAGCCCAAGTGATGTTCATGTGGGGATCCTGGCCATGTTGGTGCGCCTGGGAATGACACTGCTGATCCTGCAGCTAAGGCCGCTGTCCATCTCAGTCGGCCCGCCTCTTACTCTGTCCCTTCACAAGATATTCTTACTTTTCTCTATCGGCGTATCGCGTCACTTTGGCATGACCATTGGTGCTCCCTTCATGGGAACAACCTCAGAGAAGTCAAACCTCTCCCAACAGCCCGGTCAACTTCCTCCTGAAAGTCTAGCCGTGAGGAAGTAATGTTAGCTCAGTTGCAAATAGGGCACTGCTGCTTTACTCATCGCCACTTGTTGACTGGCGACCTTGCACCCAGTTGCCCTTTCTGTAGCCAGTCATTAACAGTCAGACATTTCCTGTTCCTCTGCCCCTATTTTAGCCACTTACTTCTCAGGGTAGGGCTGCTGCCCACTTTGCCAGGCATTTTAGCAGATGACAAGCGAGCTGTGGCTCACGTTTTTAAGCTTTTTAAAAAGCAATAATATGACAAGAGATTTGATTTCTACCTGGTGACTCCGGTGTCTTGTCGCCATATTTTAGATACTCTTCGTAATGTCTGATGTTTCAGATTTGTTTTTTCTTCCTTTCTGTTTTGGATCTCGAAACGGTTTTTTACCCTCGCAGTCCCAGCATTTTATGGTTGTATACTGGGTGCTTATGACCTTCGATGTTTTGTGCCCTAAACCCAACAAAAAACCTAGATTCTTGACGTGTTCCGGGGCTCTGAAGTTGTTTACACCGACAGCCCGGTGGCTGATGGTAATTTTGACTTTGCCTATGTCCACAGAGGCCATGTTAGACAGCATTCCTTCCTCGCTGGCTACAGTGTATTCACTGCAGAGCTTGTGACCATATCACGTGCTCTTCAGTACACCCGTTCCTCTTCTTGAGTTGTTTTTTCTCTGTTCTGACTCCCTGAGCAGCTTACAAGTTACCGACCAGTGCTACCTTTACCATCCTTTGGCACTGAACATCCAGGAGTTCATCTCTGCACTGGAACGGTCCAGTCGTTCAGTGGTGTTTGTGTGGACCCCACGGAATCCCAGGCAATGAACTTGCTGACAGGCTGGCCTAACAGGCTACGTGGAAACCACTCCTGGAGATGGGCATCTCTGAAACTGACCTGCATTCTGTCTTATGCCGCAAGGTTTTTCAGCTTTAGGAGACGAAGTGGCATAACAATATGCACAACAAACTGCGTGTCATTAACGAGACACTGAATCTTTGGAAGTCTTCGCTATGGGCTTCTTACAAGGAATCAATTGTCCTATGTCGGCTCCGCATTGGCCATATGTGGCTCACACATGGTTACCTCCTCCGTCGCGAGGGCCCAGCTCAGTGTCGCTGTGGCTTCCAAATGACAGTCATGCACCTCTTGCTGACTGCCCACTTTTAGCTGCTCTGCAGTGGGCTTTTAACTTTCCCAACACCTTACCTTCGGTGTTGGGCAACAGTCTCTCAACAGCAGCTTTAGTTTTAAGTTTTATTTGTGATGGTGGGTTTTATCTTTTCATCAGAGTTTCAACACGTCCTTTGTCCCTCTGCGTCCTCCACCCATGAGCTTTTAGTTTGACCGTTTTAATGTGTAGCAGAGTGGCTGGCTTCTCCTTTTTTTTATTCTCGAGGTCAGCTAGCCATGGTAATATGCTTTCTTGTTTTTAATCTCTTCTCCCTTTTTCTTGTCCTATTTTGTCCATTGTAGTGTTTGTTGTCCTTCTGTCAATCTTCTGGTTCTTCCTTTCCCCTTTTGTGCCGTACGTCTTATTTTTCTTTTTTTCCTTGGGTAATTGTTCTACTGGGAACAAGGGACCGATGGCCTCGTAGTTTGATCCCTTTCCCTCCCTTTTAAACCAACCAACCAACCAATTCGGTTAGCGTAATGCAATCCCCAAATATTTAAGTCTTCCATGAACAAAACTTAATTTCTGGCTAGAATAAATTGTTCGTATACGTGGTTTCTAATTCACTGAACTTCCGTCTTCAGGTTCCATCTTGTTCCACGACTGCTTTAAAGCATTTAACTGTGTGTTTTTCTTTCCTCCATCCCTTTAAACTTATTGAATTTATTTGTAACGTCACTCTACAATCTGTCTTTCAGTTGGTTTGGATTTTATTGGAGCATTTCCTTCATGTAACCTAATGAAATGCCATCAGATTGACTTCACAGCATCTCTTATTTGTATAGATTATAAACATTCCCATCTTGTACATACAGCCCTGCAGCAATCAACAGTGTATCTCTTTCAACACTTATCAACAAATGAAGGAAATAAAGCGTACAAATATTGCACATTCCTTACTTTGGAAAATATTCATGGATCTTGTTATGTAGGTCATGAGCTATATTTGCAGGACTCATGTTGCCCATGGAATATCACTCGTGTATTTAACATGCACACATCCAAAGACACAAACAATCCTTTGCCAGCCAGGCAATAGGAATCCTCTCTCCGCTGTGTACTGTGCGTTGTGTGTTTAATTTCGTTTTGACGTCTGTCTGTTTAGGTGTTGCATCCTTGTACCACAGTGTGATTATCTCGCATCTGCCTTACTGCTTACAGAGAGGGGTCAAAACCAGTAGCAGGTTTATATCTGAGATCTGGTGTGTTTTCACCAGTACTCAGCACCGGGATCCTGTGATTACAAGGTGATGAGCCAGTAAACCTACATAATCTGCAGCAGCAAGATATTGAATGAGCCCTCAGGCACATTATTGAGTGCACAAGATCATCCTTCCAGTCCCTTGCTGTAATTTTCCTAAGGGTTACCATTATTAGCTGTAAGCTCGAACAGCATACAATTAACAGATCACTACTATTTTGCAGTTGTACCCTTCCCCAAACACAAGACACAGCAGAATTCACAACAGGTGTCTTACTGGCTCAGTTTCAGTTGAAGAATCTCAAACTTGGATGGAAAGTGTTAAAATACCCAGAGTAGAGTTCGTGCAGAATACTGTGGCCAGTAGATGTGTGAACGGCAGGGCACACTTGAAGAGAGTGGTAGCGGTGGGAGCTGCAGGCAGTTGCTGTAGGGGAAATGTCGAGTGTTGGAGGGGAAGTGCCATTCTAAACTGAAGCCTTCACTCAAATGTTTTATAAATATGAAGTGGGTCCCCACCATGCCCACACTTGCATGGTGACCATTCAAAAAGATCTGTCACATCTGCTTTGGCTAGTACTGAAAAAGAATTGTGCCAAAAATGCAGTGATTTATTTTTGCCTGCTATGTTAACCATTTGTAAAGAGAATTGTCAAGTGTACCGAATTAAGAGTGAAACCTATACCATTCTCATGTTGCCATGTTAACATATGTAGTTGCAATTGAGAGAGAATTCTGAAAGAGTGGTTTATTAAATTAAGTTTATTAAATAATGAATTGAGGACAAGGAAGGTCAGTATCTCATGAAACAGCACATCCTCAGTACAAAATAAACATGTAGTGTCTTCACTTATGGTGTTCCAAAACCCATAGCATTTATCATTTCACCAGCTGTTGATGGCTCTTATAAATTACATTCTTTCATTGACAAATTTTGTAGTTTGTGGAAATAACATGGTCGATACTTGAAGTTTTGCATAATGACCATACATAAAAATGCTCTACTCATTGCATGGTATCATTTGCCAAAATCTCATTTCAATATCTCAGTTTATGAAATATGAGGAATGTTGTGGATATTTCAATCTGGCTTTATCACTGGCACAGTGTGATCTCAAATATGTGTGCTATGTCAGATCAGTTTTCTTGAGATTCAATATGTTAGCTAAATTTTGTGTGTTTCAACATATTATGTTAGATGCACCAAACACAGAACCATAGTGACCCCTATTTTTCATTGCAAACTTTTTAGAATTTTGTACAATGTCTACTTCCACGCAACTATCACAATGACTATGACCATTAACAAAATGATTGGTACATCATAATGAATCTGACATAAAGCTACAAGTAAATTACAAATGAATTTTTTAGTGAATAGTTTCTGTAAAATTGTTTGAGAGAGTTTGCAGAGCATGCGTCTTGATTGTCATCGCCAGCCGTCCAAAAGGTGACTGACAGTGTCTGCCTCCCATTCTGAGCAAATGAATGAACTCTGCCAACGCATTGGCCAAAAATTAGTCGCTTTGCATAGGCCCCCATATCCTGTATTGACTCTACCTCCTGGTCTCCGCATCTCCTGTACACTTAGTGCTATGGTGCTCTGCTACAGTCAAGTAGAGGAGTGGAGATATATATGTACTTCCTGTAGAATATACAGTACCACAAGAGAGAATAGCATTTGCAGTGCCTTTGGTATCTGTGATATCTATCAGTACTTTACCCTGGGACATCAATTCCCTACAGCTCTCAACACTTCACAGCAGTCAGGCAAATTCCAGCTGCTTGTGAACAGTAACATTCTGTCCCAGAGAATGGCCTTCACACTAGGGCTGCATTCTTATTGGAGCAATTTTTTCATGCTTAAGTGGAAGCTGTGACAGTATAATTTTTGGTAAGGCAATGTGGTTTGTAGTTTCCAAAATCTGATGATTACTTCAGATAGAATGCAGATTATTTTTCTCGGGTGTATTCTTCAAAATAAACTTTTGCTCATTTGTAATGATTGCAGTTTTGACGAAATGCTAAAACCTATTTTTCCTTGGCTTTGTATTAATGGTAAAAAATTAAATTTCTGTGTTGCTGTTGTCTTGATTGGAGAATCATTAGTTTGTATTAAAGTTGTTTTTACTTAGTTTCTTTGCAAATTTTAAATGTAAATTGAGGGGATTGGCTCCATTGCAGCAACTGCACCTAATATAAACAGCAATAAAATTTGTCAGATATAGTTGCAGTGCTAGGTGCAGGAGAAGAGATGCTTTCTTGATATTCAGATATACATCAAAACAAAGAAGACTCAGTGCAGCTTTTGCTTAACTTAAAGAATACATGAAGCAAAAGTGTTGACGGCCTTGAATTTTGTTTGTACCAAAGTGGAAGTTACTCATAATTAATGTCAAACTTTGAGTGTTTTTACAATAGAATTTAACAGGCAGTAGTAGTTTTTCATTTGTTAACTTGATTGGAAAAGTAGTAATAACACATTTTGGCTGAGCATTGTGTCCAAACTGATCAGAGGTGAACAGAATTTGAGAACATAAATATGGGGATCACATATTTTAGAACAGATACCTGCAAAAATTGTCAACAACTAAGGTGCTTAATTCAATGACATCAGGAAATAAGTAGTTCGTATATTGTCTTTGTTAAGTCCTCTGATTTTATGAGACTGGAAATTTTAGCAGAATTGAAAAGTAGTGTCAGTAGATGTCTTTCTAAAATTGCTGAGGCAACATGTTGACAGAATCAACCAGTAGGAGTTGTATTCCTATACAGCTGGTATTGTCATTATCATTTTGGATCAAGTGGACCAATGAAATACAGGTTGTACATAAAGTTGGGGAACACTTTGTTATTTATTGCAGAAGAACTAAACATTTTACAGGTGTAATACATATTGCATTTTGAAAAGAAACTCTGATTTATTTATTTATTTATTTATTTTTTTTTTTTTTTAACAAACATTCCATATGTGAACCACGAGTGACCTGGCAGACGTCAATAAGGTAATCTAATTCTTGCCATACCAGTCCCAGCATGGCATCGTTGACTGTGGCAGTCAGTTCCTGTATTCTCTTCTGGAACTCTGCTACATCACATGGTAGAGGCGGTACATACACCACATCATTAATGTGTCCCCATGGAAAAAGTCACACAGAGTGAGATCTGGTGATCGGGGAGGCTATTTTGTCAAATGCCTGTCCCATTCTGTAGCACAGCCGATCCATTGATGCGGCAGCTCAGTGTTCAGGTATCCATGAGCTTCACAATGAAAATGGGGTGGAGCCCCAGCCTGCTGAAAGATGAACGGAGAGTCCGATCGCATTTGAGACATCAGCCATTGCTATAACGTGTCAAAGTAGGAATATCCAGTGACGGTGCTCTTGGCGAAGAAGAATGGTCTGTACAGTTTTCGATGTGACAAGGCACAAACAACATTTACCTTTGGGGAATCGTGCTTGAATTCAATGCACTCGTGTGGATGCTTTGTAGTCCAGATTCGACAATTATGCCTATTCACTTTCCTGTTAGTGTGAAAAGTGGCTTCATCTCTAAAAATGAAGCGATCCTTATTCAGTTGTTGCAACTGCGAAGAAAACTCTAAAAGCTTGTCTTTGTCGTCGTCGTTGAGCTTCTGCACTAGTTCCAATTTGAATGGTTTGGGATGCATGAGACACTGATCTCTTTGGACTCCTTACAAATGTTATGAATGTCTCTCGTACGCATTCCAAATTCACTTCGCTCACTGGGATGTCAGCTTCTCTTTGCCGGGTACAAGCAACCCGCCGTAACGAATTTAATGAATTTGTTGTGCCAGTGGTAAAGGGCCGTGTTGGTGGCTTCTTCCCGTACTAGGTTCTAAACATAAAACTCGAACACACAGAAAGCTCGCTCCGCACCTAAATTCGACATGTTTGCAACGACCGCTGACTATCAGCAAATTAACAGACGAAAAACTTTCAGGGTTTCTCTTCAAAATGACATATGTATGGTCTACATCATTTGGTTCTTGTGCAATAAATAATTGAGTGTTCCTGGACTTTATGTACAGCCTGTATAAAATATAGATTTCAGGGCATGCAATGAATAATAAATGAAACATAATGGGATCAGCTGTGTAGTTTAGAGCAGAAACTTAATTTTAAAATGTTCCTGTGGTCTTTTATGAGGAGTTGAACTACTACGTAGTGGGTTTAGATCTGAGTGATGAAATTTTAGGTGTTACTGTGATGAAATAATGAGTGCCTTGTGTGCTATACTTCTGTATCTGTCTGACTTCACTGAAAGTCATGTTAATCTGTCAAATCTTAATTATATGTTTCCTGTAGATATTATGAAGATCAAAAATTCCACAAACATTGTGCTTTTAGCTGACTGAGTTATTTATGTATTTTCTTTTTCTTTTTCAGATTGACTGACACATTTGCACTCAAAAATGAAAACCTTTCATCCTGGAGACAAGGTTTTTGCAAAAGTTCGCGGATACCCACCATGGCCTGCAAGAGTGGAAAATGTAGTAGCGTCAACTCCCAATAATGTGAAATATAATGTTTTCTTTTATGGTACTGCAGAAACAGCGGTTTGTAAAGTTGAAGACCTGTTTTTGTATTACGAAAACAAAGAAAAATATGGAAAACCAATAAAACGCAAAGGTTTTGCCCAGGCGTTAGCACAGATTGAGGGAAGAGAACCTCCACCTCCAAATATGCCAGGTAGTATTCCAACTACACAAAGTGCAGATGGTGAAAGTGAAGGTGAAGGAGACTTGGTCATTGATGAAGCACCGAGAACTTCTGTTTCAAAGCCATTAGTGCCTGATACTGCAGAGGACAAGAAGCGTCCCGTGAAGCGTAAACGTGTGACTGAAATTGGTCCTGATGAACAGGAAACAAAACGAACAAAGCGTCAGAGTACTTCAGGTAACCGGAAGTCTATGAACAAAGAACCTCTGCGCACTCCAGAGACTGTCGGAATACAGCCTTCTCCACAGAGAGCAGAGATTGTAAGTAGATCTGGCCGTAAAATTAAGCCAAAAAAGTTTGCAGATGATGATGACGCTGCTGCAGCTGCTGCATTAGAAGAAGGTGCCATTCAAACCACCATACTTGCTGCTGACGAAGGATCTTCTCAAGAACAAAAACCTTCAGTGAAAATTGAGAAAAGTTCTGCAGACATAGGTGGTGCAAAAGACCTTAAGAAAACTCTGAAAAAGAACCAGTCGGTGAGGGCAAATGCTCCATCAGGTCAAGCTGTTTGCATCCATATAAATACAGATGAAGAGAAAGCTCTTGAAGGTGCCCTTAAATTGAAGGATTTAATAGAAGCAGGTGATATTATTCCAAAAACTATGCAAATGTACCTTAAAGAAGAATCAGAAAATACACATGGCCAACTGTTAATTGAACGTCGGAAGAGTAAAATTAAATGGCTCAAAACAGAACTTCGCTTGGCACAGCTTGATGGTGCAATAAAAGGATGTCTAGGTTTATTGAGTGCAGATCCTGACAAATGTTTGCAACATTTAGATGAACTCGCTGGTCTGTCTATTGATCCCTTGATGCTTCTCAAGCAACCGAGTTTAGTAGAAACCATCAGGAGGCTTCGTCATTATGTGGGAAATGTAGACAAGTGGAATTTCTCAGAGCAACAAAAGGCACAGTTCTATCCCAAGACAGCCACAATAAGAAATAAAGCAGCCTACATTTACAGCCAGTTTAAATCACTTTTTACTGTTCCTGAAAATCAGTCATTTTGGAGTTCTTTTACAGAACGCAAACTAAAATTTCAGAAGGTTACAACAGCATTCCCTAGAGAGTGTGTCCATTCCTTCATTCAGGATTCAAAATAATCAGATCAGCTCAGAGAGTGTCTTCTGTTTATGTGTAATGGACTATTGGAAATTCAAATCTGTTAAATATTTGATTCTTCTTATGTACTGATGATCCTCGTATTCATACTACTTTTGAACAGTATTAACTGTTACAGAAAAACACAAGGTGTGAAAAATAAATGTAAAAAGCAACTGATTTGGTAGACAATGTTTTAACAACCTTACTATGTTAAAAGGACGATTCATAGTGGTTTGTCATTTTGTAGCTCTTTAAATTTGTATGGGCTGTTTTTATGTCCAGCTGTCCCATCAGTTAAGAATACAATGTAATGTTTTGCATGCTCTATTGTAAACTTAGTGAAAAAATTATGGATAGGTGATTGTTTCGTATAATAATATGAATTTTGTCCCATCTTGATAATCAATAAAGATCTGTATGTATATGTATCTAAACTCTTTAAGTTTGATTTCAGTTAATCGTATGCACTGTGCAGAAACTTTCTTGTCCTACATTTGATGCACGATTTTTAATGTTCACATTAATTTTCACTCCATTCCAGCCTGACAAAAGGCTTTTGGTAGCAAACCCTATGATGTGTTTTTTGTTAAAACAGTCAATCTTACCTGGATCAGATAAGTGATTGACAGCCAAGTGTTTACCAGAAAACCACCTAGGTTGTGGCCTCCTTTCCGCTCTGTGTTCTGTTCACTGTTGTTATATCAGTTGTGGTAACCTGTCAGTTGCAGACTGTAATATGTAACTTGTGAGTAATGGAGAACGTGTTGAGATTTAGAACTGAATTGCACAGTTCTTGTCACTGTAATCATATTGTATGTGTGGGTACAGTACGAATCTGCCATTGCTCCTATCAGTTTATTTTGACCCAAGTATAAATATAAATTTACATTGTTTCTTAACAAGAGTCGGCAGTACAGTGTTAGTTTTGTAAGATATTAAATTGTTTGTGCAATACCTTCCAGATAGAAAGTTTAAGAAAGCAGTTGTCATGACATCTTCAGTCTTTAACCACACAATGAAAAATTCTTTCAGAACAAAGGTTTATTGTACTGTCCCTTTGCTTAGATCTCTGTAAATATTTACCTACTTTCAGCATATTTACTATACACTTAAGCTCTTTGAGGAACAGAGCAGTGTATTCCTTTTTGTTTTTTTTGTTTTTGAAGATAGATTGTTTACTGCATCCAATGGAGTGTTACAGTATGAGGCAAGTTAGGAAGTTACTAAGATTGTTGTAAATGGAGATATTCCTCAGCCTAAACCAAACATTGCTCTGTATGCAATAATCATGACACAATTGTGTCAGGGGGTGGCAAGACTTGGAGTATGGAGTATTCTTAATATAGAGTGTTTATAAATGTTCAATGTGAGCACCATTTGTCTCACGGCTACATCCCAAACGTTGATAAGTGTCTTCGGTGACTGTAGCAACAGCTGCTTCAATCTTATTTCTTAGTTCAGGGAGGTCTGCTGGTAGCAGAGGGATGTACACACGATCCCTGATGAAACCCCAAAGGAAAAATCACATGGCTTTAGGTCAGGTGAACGTGGAGGCCATGCAAAGGAAGCCCTGTCAATGGGCCCCTTGCTATAGACTTCAGGTGTGCCGTGTGACAAAGGGTGCTCACATTGATTCATTTGACATATCACTTATAACTGTAAGTTTAATATAATAATTATTATAGAGCATTAAATGTCGATATTCATTTATGAACACCCTCTATTATGGAAGATGAAAGGTGACTCGACAGAAATTGTGAAAAGAGTTCCAGTTCCAACCTTTTAAAGTACTTTCTTGGAAGAACTCAGGGTGCAAAAACATAATGGAAGGGGAATTGATGACCTGGTATTAGACAGGAAATATTGTAGTTCAAACTCGAAAAAAGAAACTGATAAGTTCTTACCACATTACAGTAGACCATATAAAATAATTGGCATTCTCCATCCTAAAGCTTTTCTTCTTGTAGATCCCACAATGGGTCAAGAAACAAGTTTATATAACACTGATGTGAAAAAATTTAAACACTCAGGAGAATTTGCAATCTTCTGTAGATTTGGCAGTTTGACCATTTACATGTTCCATGTTAGCTGCTTCAGCCTTTCATATTTAGTTTTCCCCATAGTTTTGTGGACTCTTGGCTTTTCCATTATCTTTAAGTGATGTTTCCTACTAGTATCCTATCCTAGTAGGATAAACTCTACAGAAGAGACAGAATTAGAATCACTAAAGTTATTCTATCAGACTGACAAAAACTGTCAAAGTAAAATTACATTAATTAGTGACAAAATATTGCTTCTGTTTACTATCTTCGATTATAAGTACCTAGTTATTTATTAATGTTAATGATGTAATGACTTCTACAGTCCATGCTGTAAAACAGTCAGCACATGTGATATCCACCTCAAAATATGCACATTTCTCATCTCTCTAAGTAGATTTGTATCATTAAAAGTGGTCATTTAACTGGTTGAAAGTAATAAAATCTAGACTTGAGTCAAGTGGTGCAAGGTCATTATGACAATAAGCAATTAAATTACTTTTGTGCATTTAAGTAGTTCGTGATGGGTCAGTAAGTATAGAAGTGTGAATAATTTTCTGGGAAAAACAATGCAGTCTTAACTAGATTCTTAAATTGCAATACAAAGAATTTTTGTGTGTGTGTCCACCTTGCATAAATTAAAAAATTACATAGTAATCGGCATACAGGTATTTCGTAGTAGTGGATTGGAGACTTTTCTTTCCTGTTACAAATATTACACTTTGGTTTGTAATAATTTTTGTGGGAGAGGTTAAATACTGTGAGTGATTGGGTAATTCAAACAGTGTAGATCATATTACCTGTTGAAACATTTATGCGTGTAAGAATAGCAAACGTATTCTATGACCAAATAACATTTTTTGTTTCTCCCCCCTCCCACTGTAGCCCAAATTACATACTTTCACATTTTAGGTACTGCCATAACCCAACAGTATTAGCAACATACTTACGTGAATCCCTCATTAAAATAGGAAGTGATGTGGGATTTTTCAGGTCTCTAAGGTTGGAGACAGTACATTAACTCTCAGGGTATCAGGCTATGGAGGTAGAAGTGAAGAAACGAGCCTCTTTCAGTTGGTACTTTAGTTCATTTTATTGCTTCTTTCCAAGTTTATATGAACATGCTGAAGAGCACAGACACTGGATCGTAATTTCAGTGATTGTAGAACATATGAAGCTTACTTCAGACTCAAATTACTAGTACATATAACCTGTCTGGAACCGTGAAAAGGAGCCAGTTTCTTGTTGCTCAAATCAAACCCTCAGGTTCCTTTACATCACACTGTAATAGAGTAACTTCTCACAGTCCAGACAAGCCTCAAGTACTTCTTAGTGTACAAGCCTAGTTGAATAGATTTTTACGCTCAATTTGAAATCTGCGGTTTCCTAATGCTCACTACCTCATATTGGTCTGGTGAAACCAACAAGCTCTGTACGTCTCTATCTAGGTTTCCAGGCTCCACTTGCTAAAATTCCTAATAAGGTGACTTTTTTTCTTTTGACCCTTCATGGTTTGGACAAAATCACTAATTTTACTTTTTTACACACCAAATACACAGGTTTCTCTTTTTTTTAACACATGAAGAAACATACATATGAAAGTTTTCTCTTTCTTATGTATAATATTTATACAAGAGGTTTTTATTAGTACAGTTTATATACATCCTTGAAGTGTAATTATGTACAGCATGTGACCACTTCTTTCTCTTGTGTATGTAGTGGTGAAACACTGTGATTAGGGAAAACTTCATCGGGAGGGGGGGGGGGGGGGGGGGTGCACTGGACATTTTCCCCTAAGCTATATCATAATTAACACACACTTGGTGATAAGTTCTCTCTTCTTTCCACTTCCAGCATTGGATGCTAGGTTTGCTATACCTAAGAAGCAATATTAATACTATGAGGGTGGCAGTTGTTGATGCATAGATGAAAGCGCGTATTTCCCAATTGGATCTCTGTTTCTATTATATAATCCTAATTTATTTTCCAATTTGAAGACACTGCCAGGGTCCTTTTTAGGTCCTGCAAGTGACTTATTTTTTGTAGGTGCAGGGAACTGTTAGTCTTCATATTCATCCCTGCCTTTATGTATTCTGGTCCCGAATAGGAACTTTTCATGGCCATGTTAATATTGGGTTGTATGTCCCAGTGTGCTTATTCAGTCTGTATCGTTTGCTGTGTATGTGTATAATCTGATCAACATATCCTGTACACTCTCTTAGGAATGTGTTTTCCTGTTCCCGTTCTGATTACATCTATTAGTTTATGACT
Source organism: Schistocerca cancellata (assembly GCF_023864275.1). NCBI lineage: Eukaryota > Metazoa > Arthropoda > Insecta > Orthoptera > Acrididae > Schistocerca > Schistocerca cancellata. The sequence goes on along the minus strand of NC_064626.1, from coordinate 762,282,523 downwards.
TTCACATAACCAAGTTAATCCTTCTTCTCTGGGGTCCAAATGATGCTTTTGATAAAAGTTTCTTGATCCAGATAGTTGGAATCTGTCGGTTGTTTAAACAGATCTATCACACAGGGGTTGTGTTCCCTTGTTTAGATTGCAGTGTGTTTGCATATCTTCTGGGCTTGTGCTGCTACCTTACAATATAGCTGATTTCAGTGTATGGCAGCATGTTGCTTGGTGTCACCTTTTAGCAGAGGGTCAGCTTCAGGAGGTAGAAATAAATGCCATACCTTCCCGCCTCTTATGGGAAGGCGTAATACCCTCCATAAATTAAAGACCTGATTCTCAACTAAGGGCATTCCAATATGTATGCTACATGTGTGTACGTAAGAATACAGCAGTTTCTATTATTCAGAGGAACCCATACCCATATCCCTTTTTTAGATCTAAGGGAACCTGTTGTCACCGATGTCATCTATGATTAGTTGAAGGTATTCTATTATCTGTGCAGGATTAATGATATGTTGGTCTAGTAGCCCCCTCTGTGCATTTGTGGTGGCTGCCAATAATCGTTCGTATTCTCCTCTTAACTCTTGAAATATTACAATCAATTGTGTTATATGCTCATTGAATACTGTTTCTAAGATGATACGCTGCATCCTCTAGTCTGTTTTCTTCTGGGTTTTGGAGACCTGTTTCTTGATTTTCCTCCATATGGGTTCGCTGGATAAGTTGGTTATTGCTGATTTTAATAGTGTTAGTTCCTCCTGGCTTAAGTGCAGCAGTTCTTTCTGTTCCTATTCCACTTGTATTCTGGTTTCAACCTAATATTGTGCTTCACAATCATTGTGTACATTAATCTGTCTTACATATCTCGATCAAACCCCTTTCTTCATTTAAATAACCCACTCGAATCATTAAGATGCTAATCTGCGACCTCGTCTTCTATCTTCAACTCAGGACACTTCAATATGACCTTTACTTCTGTAGTATTCAGAATACTCATGGCACATGCACCTTTACACAGTCACCAACACTGCAAGCAGATACACACTCATCTGCTACTAAAATCTTTCCCTCTTGTGGGTTTATTGGCATAACATCTCTCTGTCTGTCTGTGTGTGTGTGTGTTCTACCTCCGGCTCTGCCTGCATCCCTACTGATGCCCTCGTTCTCGCTGCCCATTTTTCAATGTTCCTTGCTTGCAGCTCTCTCCCAGTCTGCAAGATTAGATGGTCTGTTTCTGTTCCATATGTAGCCATAATGGTCAGCTGCTCTTGACCCATAATGTCTTTGCTGTGTAATCTATTATTATTTTCTGCTTCTCATAAAAGTCTGCCTAAAATTCTTTCGTATGGGATATGTAACTTGTACCCTGCTACATGGAACTTGTGCTATACACATGTTTACTCTCAATGTTAATATTGCAGCTCCAAGTCAGTATTACTTCTTAGTGATCCCTCTGTTTTATTCTCTCATTCGTCAATCACACATCATACTGTCCACTGACTCTTAATATGCTAATCTGAGTGGCGCCCTCTGTAAAACTTGATTTGTGCCCTTATGCTTAAAAATTATTCTTTCCCATGCAGTCTACTGACTAAACTTTGTAGCATGGGTCAAATGCATAATCGTGCTGTCCTGTGAATCATCAGACTTGCTGACCCATTCTTGACATTGAATTGTCGAGCTGCATGTCCTGGTTCTCTACAAACATATTATGGTCCTGCATATATTTGTAGGTTTGACTGGCTGCACAGTCATCTGTATGGTTTCCATGACCCTGTGATCTCTGCATGGTGTCTTATTTTTCTGATGTCTCTCCATTGCACAGTGCCTCGCATGAAGACCTCCTTTCTTACACCTAACACAATAGTCTGTCACGTGACTTGATTCACCAAGCCTTTCTCCACAAGAGGCGATCTCCATTAATGCTAAATCCACTGCTTTGTTAAATCCTCTCCTCCACCCTATTAACTGTTATAATCCTCTCATTTTTTGATTCCTTGTATGAATACTGCTCTTGCTAGCATCCCAATGAAAGCTTGGCTCCCTGGAATATCTGATACCGTCAGTACTCCCTGGACAGCTTCTCGAAACTGTTGCTGCAGTGTGTCCACTCGACTTGCCCATTCAGCCATAATAAACAAGCTTGGTATTCCAAAGTCCATTTTGACTAATAGGTCTCGAGCAGAATTTGCTTCACATCTGCCCATGTTCAAGTAACTTACTCACTGCAACTCCTCCAATCCTAGTGGTATACTATGAATACCTGTAGTAAGTTCAATTGCTAAGTCACAATTCTCTAAGAATTCCTTAAGATTGTCTTTATTTCCACTGAAAGTTTTCAGGATTAACTTGAATGCGTCAGATATAGCTATTTGATGGGTGGAGAACCCACTACCTTCCACACAGCTGCAGACCTTGTTTTCATGCCAGAGTGTTTCACTCACCGTCTTGCCTAACAATTGGTGTAACTTCTTATGACGTGTTGTTCACTGGCAGTGGTCTTGTAATTCAGTGGTGCAGGACAGCTGACAGATTGAAGAGCTCTTGTTCTTCCTTCCTCCGCTTGTTACTGCCGTACACTAAAAGGACTGTGCTGCCTGTTTTATGGTACCTGATCTATCTCAAAAGCTAAACCAATTTGTCTCAAGACAGAGGCTTGCTAGTTCTCCTAACTTTCATACTCAACGGCACCTTTTAGATAAGGTACTCAGCCAGGAATCGAAGCCTGGACCCCACATCTGACACAGATCTATAAATCGTAAGCTGATGGGGGTTGCAATATACATAGTTGAATCCCTCAGTTGAATTAGAAACGATGTGGGATTTATCAGGTCTACCGTCTTTGGTAAGCAAGCAGCTTTGTGCAAGGGAATAAATCATTCAAAGCCTAACTGAGGTTTATCAGACCTATGGTTGGAGGCTGTACTTAAAGAACTGGGTGTTAGGCTAGGGAGGTAGAAATGAGTGGGGTTGGTACCATGATTTGATTTTATTGCTTCTTCCCAAGTTTTTTGGTTGAAGAGCACAGACACTGGATCATAATTTCAATGGGCATAGAACAGAGATGAGGCTTACTTACTAGATACTAAAATTACTAGAACAAGTAGCCTGTCTGGCGTATCACTCTAACCATGTAAAGGAGCCAGGTTTTTATTGCTCAAATCGAGCCTTAACCGAACATAATTATTTCTCCAAACTAGTATAGGCAGACAGTTTTGTGCAGATTAATAAGAGATGTGCCCATACATGCATGAAAATAAAATTGTATCAGAGATAAGATATGGTAAGTCACAGTCAGTGATTACCTCAGACTTAGAGGCAACATAGATAATTTGAGGTAGAAAACTAAATGGAAGATGTTTTAATTTCTCATATATGTGTACACTAGGGCAGGGTTCCCCTAACAGTGTTCTGCAGGAAATGTGCTCCATGAAAAAGTTAATAACATGGCAGGTTTCTTCCTCCAACATATTGACAGTTCTAATTATTTTTATTGGTGTTTTTGTGTTATTAGTCAAGATTTAGAATTGAAGTAATCACTATAAAGTTTTCTCATTTTTTAAAAGAATATTGTTATCCTTCAAAATAAACAAGGTGTTCCATCAAATTGCTAGGATTGTCAGTGTTGCCAGAAGAAAAGTTTTGTAATCCCTGCTCTAAGATTTTGCCGAAACGCAGAAAGATGAATAATTAATACTACTGAAAATTGTAAGTGGAAATTTCCTGCAAATAATTAATACCGCCCAATTGTAAATAAGCAGAAATTATTTTGAATAAAAAAAATGCTAACAATTAAATTTTACAAGATGAAAAGAATTAAATCTTAGAGAAAATAATGGGTTACATTCTTGATCCTTAATAAAGAAAGATGATCATGACATCTAATGAATGTGTTTGTTAGTAATCCAATTTTCAAAAGGATGTTCTCAGAAATCTTTTATTTTCAGGTTATGCAAGGTACATACGTACCTGCTGTGGGCCAGTTGTGGCTTGGAGGTGTGTTGCAGCCATGGAAGAACAGAGCTCACAATAACAAGTCTGCAAAAACTGTCATACTGTCTTGTTATTGGTTGTGTGGCTTATTCTCATTGTAATTCCTGATGAAACAGTAATATACATATGACAGCTCAATGTGTAAAGAAGCTTAAGGGGAGCCGGAGGTGCCTATGCAGCCCATGTTAAAATCACTAAGTTTGAAGAACATTTATGAATAAACTACCAAATAGAAAAATTTGAATTTTTTTTTTACATATAGAGTGGTTTAGTATTGCAGTTATGACAGAGGGATTTTGGAGTATCTTTTCTAGTTTCCTTCCAATTATTTTTTTTTACAAATAATTGCTTTATAATGAAACTACTGAACATATTGCCAAATGGCTGTGTCACAGTGTAAGTTTGACCACTAGGAGTGCTGTATAAAAATTTCATCTCTCTAGCTTGAGTGGATGTTCCTTATATTCGAAAAATTCTAATTTACGGGAAATGGCTATCAAAGTTTCTCAATACATTCCTGCACTATAGGATGGATTATCAGGGTCTTCTTCATCCTCCAAAAGCTTCCTCTTCTTTCTGCTCCTCTTACCCTTTCTCTGTCAATCCTGATGCCTTCAAAACTTCACACTGTTCCCTTGGTTTTAGGTTGCTATTGCATCATAAATGCCAAAGTGCAGTGTTTTTATGCTTACAAACACCCTTTTAGGAATCGCTTTCCAAATCAAATTGTTATGCTCTCATTAGGATTCTGCGTCTTTCCGTGTAGACATTTGTGTAACAATTCTGGCTGTGCTAAGTCATGAAAAATTGGTTTTATTGCATTTATCACAGCTGCTGGCAAACCATGTTTGTGATCATAGTCCTTTTTTGCATTATATTTGCACCAGGAATCCTTTGGGCACAGGCTGTGTTGAGGGTATTCATTGGAAGAGGCATTATGAAGGAACAACGCCCACACTGCTTTTCGCATGTCACTAACATTACTAGTATTTTGCCTTATAGCATACCCATAGTATCTCTGTAGACGTTCAATCACCTCATCAGTAAGCCTGCCTCTCCCTCCTATTGTCTTTCCATCACTGAGCTTACTTGAACCCAAACTTTGTTTGAGCCTTCGAAGCCGTGCACCCATACGCTTTTGTACATGCCCAATGCATTCCAACTTTTCAACTACAAATTCATTTCCATATGGTTTCAGTTCCTCTATAGTCTTGAAACCTTTGGAGTCACCATCCCCAAGGGAGTATTTGCACCTAATGTTGTATCAGGGAACTGAACGTTCAAAAATTTGTTTCACTCCATCCACTTCCATTGCTCCACTTGATCCACTAAAATTTGCCTCACAGGTTCCACTGTGCTCTCCTTTGATTTTATTTTTGCACCTACAATGTTTTGATAATATTGCAACATCTATCACTTTTGCATTATCACCACAAGTAGCAGTTACAACCCCATTCAGGGATATATGATCCCTCTTTTGCCAGGTACCATCTAATGCCACTACCAAATCCCTAGAACCACCGTTCATTTCTACAGATTCCTCCACTGCTTCCTTCATGGTTTTCAAAGCCACATCTTCAACAGAGGATCCTACCAGTTCACAGTAGTACCCAAATTTGCTTGGAGGCGATGGCAAGTTCATAATACCACAAAAGTTTACCAGCAGCAGACCCTTTTCCAATGGATCGAAGACCACACACATCAAACACTCTAGATCGTCCATTTTCACCAAAGAGACTGGCATGTGAATTGTAGAAAGTCACTTGATACTTGCATCATGCACAGATTATCTTCATCTCACAAGCTAAACCAACTCACCCCTATCCACTCCTACACTTGAACACATTTTGCACAGAACACTTTCTTTCAGTACAGAAGATAATAATCAAATATTCAGTACTTCGTTAATATCATCACTGCCACTAACATATTCACGAAATCTGTCACTTCCACCAGTCAGCTTCTTGCTAGAAGATGTCACAGGACTATGGCCGGCCATGTGTTGTTTAGCAGAACAACACACTGTTTCAGTAATTGTAGTATCGCAACTTGGTATTAGTGTTAATTTTATTTTCCCTACGTTCTTCCTCTTCTGATATACACGGTTACTAAAACGTGGCATCGTAACCAGAACAACACTTCACACAAGAAGTATAAAAGTATAACACTACCAACAACAGGCGCAACACTGAACTAATTCGAAACGGTAAACAGCAAAGAGACGATGTTCCGCACTCTTAGCGCTTCATTTGTCACAGAAAACAATGTAGCCAACCCTTGCACACTCGCTGTATGCGTAACATAAGGCGCTGTATGCGTAACAGGCCGAGCAGTTCGCCAGGAAGTCACGAGAGGGTGTTAGATGCATTCAGCGGCCGCCCATTTCCTCTGCAGGCATGGGGGAAAATGGTGATAACTCCTCTTCTAGGGCGAGTAGAACAATAATTCAAATTTTACATTAAAGAGGACTGTTCCAATTAATTTTCAGTAGCAAAAAAAATCGTAATTTTTTGGATTTGACCACCTCCGGCTCCCCTTAAATAGATTGGCATTGAAAGAAGAAATATTGTTTGTTAGTAAGTGAAATCTAGGGATTTCAGCTTCTAGCATCAAAGACGCTGCAAGGGAATAGCAGTCTGTTGGCAAGAGGAGTGGCACAGTTACGTGGATTTTACCAGATAGCCCGGATAGTAATTTTGGGAAACAGGGTGACAATGGAGAACGTTACACAAGATGGAGTACCCACCACAGTAGTAAACAAAGCTTGGCACAACTGTGTGCAAATTATGCTCCACACAGATCTCATCAGATTGTCACTCTAACCACTGTATACTAACCACTTTCTGGTGTTATGACGAGATTGCTCCATGGAATCCTACAAAATGGCAAACCAGAAAGATCTCCATTGAGCAAGCCAAGCTGGTGTAGGTCCTATTTGCATCCTTAACAGACCCCACACTGGTGAAGACCACACCTACAACTTTCGCACCTTTGCCCCAGCTGGGAGCCCACACCGAAGTCTTCTGGTAAAAACGTTTCACAGTAGAGGGATGGCAGTTGTTTGGAATAGTTTATGTATTTCATGCAGTGAGAATAAGTATTCCTGCACATTTTAATTCAGCTTATGTCATTTTGTGGTGGTGGTGTACTATTCTTATCCACACAACAATGTGACTGGAGCAAAGAAGAAATTTTACTAACAGATTATTTCCTTTAGTACCTGAAAGTACATTGCTAAGCATCATTTCAAACATTCATAGCCAAAGTTGATGACCTCACCTGCAGATATTTTCAAACAAGTGCAAGGGAAACACAAGATGAGCCAATTAGTTGTAAAAATGGCAGATGAATTTGAAATAGTTTGACAAACATACTCTATGAATTAAAAGAGGAGAAACAAAAAAATTCACTAAGAAAGCTATTCAAGGACAAGAAATAAGTGTAGAAAACATCAAAATGGTGTATATCTGGGCTATAAAAATGAATTTGTCATGGAAGGCATATTGTAACCTAACACTCAAAACTATTGGAAGCAAGTCTTTCGTCTGGAAATGTTTGAAGCAGCACTTATTTTGCACCAACAGATGGCAGATAGCAACTACAATAAACACATACACACACAGCTATTAAAACAGCTAATGACAAAACTTGTGAACTAGAAATTCTGGAAATAATAAAATGAATCAATCTAAGAGTGTGGGGTGAAAAGAAGTCATTAGCAAAATATTCCTTCGTTCAGTCTTCTTTGAAAGTATGCCAACGATGTACCACACTTGCCTGTTTTCAGAAGAAAGCCACTGTAATATCAATAGTAAAACCGAAAAATGTGAACTGTATGGAAGATAAATATGCAATCAGCTTCCTGTATACAGAGGCAAAAGTGTTGGAAAAACTTTATTAGCAGTCTAGTCTAGTCTAACTTAACCTCTCAAAAGAATTATTAAACCAACATGAGTTTCCTCTGCAGAAAAGCGATGTAGAGACTTTCGAAGAAATAATTTGAAGACAGTATGGTGGTTGGTCATGACACATTAATGGAAAGCTTGGACATACAAGGAGCCTTCAATGGCCAAGTAAAATGGTTCAAATGGCTCTGAGCACTATGGGACTCAACATCTATGGTCATAAGTCCCCTAGAACTTAGAACTACTTAAACCTAACTAACCTAAGGACAGCACACAACACCCAGCCATCACGAGGCAGAGAAAATCCGTGATCCCGGGCGTGGGAAGCAAGAACGCTACCGCACGACCACGAGATGCGGGCTAATGGCCAAGTATTCTCAATGCTCTACAGAACTTGGTGTCCAAAAAAACTTTGACAAAAATGCCATTAATTTAACTAAATTATCTATGTCAAGACTGAATGAAAAATAATTAAAGTACGCTTCTCGGGTTCCTGTTGTTGGTCATGGTTCAGGAAAATACAGCATCATTGCTCCATTTAAATTACACAACACAAAAACATGCGAATGCTTTGCTGAGGATTCGGTAATGCTTATGGAAATACGAGGATTTATAATATCAAAATACGAAAAGTTGAATGGCCTAAAAGTAACAAAATTTGTTTTAATGAGAAGAAACCAATGGTCCTACCAAGAACTTGAAAAGGTGACAAAACAAGTCAGTATCATATTGAACAAATCAGTCTTGGCCTTCCTGAAATAGTAAAAGCTTTGACACTTTGCAACTACAGTAAAATAATATGAAGCTCACTGTGAAACAAGTAGTGTCACACATAGAAAATCTATCCGCTGTTTCCGAATGTGGAATAGAGGAATTTTTAAAAATGTGCCCTTTTTCCAGCCATCGCCTCAAATACAGATGTCCAACAAAATAAATGTTCATAACTAAGACAGCCATAAATAGTTATTTTACAAAGTTTCATTGGAGAGCTAAAGTTGCAAAGGTGACTTTCGGAGTAAAGGAGACAAAAACTCAACAGCTATTATCAACTAAAATGTATGTGGTAATTAAATCCAAACAGTACATGTTTATATTCCCTTAGAGGTGGAGAAATGTTGGGTATTCAGTTTTGGTGACATTATTGCTCACAAAATACTCAGGAATACAAGCAGAAATTATGGAACTTTTCTATTGAGAAGGATATTTTAAATGTTTTTCATATCAATGTACAGTGTCTGAGAAACAAAATACGTGAGCTAGAGAATTTTCTAGAAGATTTTCCAAGTGATATTCTATGTATTAATGAGCACTGGCTCTCAGAGGTTGAAGGAACACTCTATGTTTCATCTGGGTTTGAATTAAAAACAGGTTTTTACAGACAGACTTGGTCATGGAGGTGTCTAAATTTTTCTAACACGTTCGCTGCGGTCGCCAGTGCGAGCCGCTAACGCGCGAGGCGGACGCTTGTAAGCGCACGTGCGCTGAGAGCTGAAATCATAGCCCTGCGAAACCTGTAAGTTTGTGGCGAATAAACTAGATGCCGCCAGCTGATTCGTTTGGAGTTCGTACGCTGGCTACCAGAGGCGCAGCGTTCCACTCAGTCAAAACAGTTCGGGGCCAGCTGCCAGGAGCGCTGCAATCACTTCTCTTTGCAGCCGCACGGCCTTCTATGATTTTTATTTCGAGGAAATAACTTTACATAGTTACCGACTTAGCTCGCCACTGTATCGTTTCATAATTCTTATGGATGAATAAAACTTTGTTCTGCAAGGGAAGTCAGCAGTTGCAAGTTATAATAAGATACTGCTGGAATTTATATTTCGTAATCCATACCTGGCTGAATACAAATTATGAACACGCCTAAATTTTGATCGCAAGACTAATGTCTAGTTTTGCGACAAATTCATGTTGTGCACGAACGTAATATTGGCAACGAATATAACGTCTGCGGAAGAGGTGCTAGATATAGAAATACAAGTACACTTTAGCTGCATGCCGATCATGTGATAAATGCTGCCTGCTGTCTGTCGCTTATAAGCGTTACATGCATTTATTGCAAACAATTCTAACAAAGCCCCTTATTTATTTATTGTATTGCTAACTGGACAGAAAATGCAATTCACACAAGTGACAAATCCACTCCATTGAAAAAGAATTAGTCGGAAAACACCAAAAGATGTATAAAACGAAGAAAAAGAAACAGGACTCGTCTGCAATGTGGTGCTATGGAAACCCAATCACAAATATATACATATTTTAGAAATGACTGTATGTGTATGTATGTATGTATGTTCCACATCTCCTCCTACTGGACCGATTTCAACGAAACTTGGTACACATATTCCTATTATCGGAAAACTATCACTGTAGGGGTAAGAACCACATACGACACATACGTCAGGAGATATGACGTCATGAACAATGTAATTCGTCAAAAACGGCCGCATCATGTGACGATATTCCACATCTGCTCCTAAACTAGTACACCGATTGCAATCAAATTTGGTACAAATCTTCTCTAAGGTAATGAATCATTTGCTATGGTAGCAAAACCTACTTACGATATATAGTTCAGGAGATATGACGTCATAAACAATTCTGTTCGTGAATAACCGCAACATCAGGTTTGTGATTTCTATTTATTATGTCATTACTACTAAAGCTATTCGCGAAGAATTTTGCAGAGGATATGCATATATACCACTAAATGTAGCTTTGAAATTATATCATAGTATGACACGTAGTACAGGAGATATGACGTCAAAACTATGAAACGCACGAAAATCCGTCCCACTATGCATGTGGTTGTAATGTATTACGTCTGTAATACCAACTCCATTCGCAACGCATTTTGCAGTTTCCTAATATTCTTCCCGGGGAACATGGAAAATTATATTCTTGTGGGACACACAGTACAGGAAATATTATGTCATGAAGATTGACCTGTGTGAAAACGGAACTGAGATGAATGGAAAATAGATAGCGATAGAACAGGAGGCGATGGACAGAGAGAGAAGAAGCAGATGGACTAAAATAAGACAGGAATGAATACACACCCGGGCAACGCCGGGCACTGCAGCTAGTAACAAATACGTTTTCAAGGTGTAGAGGTGATGTTTGTATAGCAAACCACAAATACGTCCACATACGGTACTGTACAGAAACATCATATTCTGAGCAACCAATGTAACTGTATTTACATGGCTATCAAATAAAACAAACACTTTACAAATCAAACACAAACAGATCTTCCTCTGTAGATACGACGTCCCATTACATTATGGATGTGTAATTGTGCAGCAGTTCAAACAGAATCCAGGTTGGTTTGGACACGTTATACACACGTATGGTGTATCCGTACGCTTGCCCCGTGCCGCGCACGTTTTACATCGCTTCCGCATAACTTGCTTCGTCCCTTCCGTTGCGTCCCGCTTTTGCACAACATGTGTGTCTTTACATTTGTTACGCACACCTTTTGTAACGTCCATTGGTGGAAGTAGTCCCTTTATTATTTGTATTCTATAATCATACAAAGTCATATTATGCCCTGAGTATTTATTATATAGGTAATGTGCATTGAACATTAGCATGTCAACTACATGGAAGAATAGTTTCTTTGGCCAGCGGATTGTCTTTCGTTCACATAAATAATAAGACAACATCTGGTCCTGCCTATCGGTCCCAGACATACAACTATTATATCTGATAATTGGCAGTGGTTTCGCGACTATTTGCTGGCGTGCATTCTGCACACGTTCCATTGTATTGGGGTATTCTGTGGAAATATAGGAGACCTCTCGTCTATCCTTCCATTTGCCGATCATTACCCCGTCCGAATATCGTGCTATGGTGTCCCCTTTCCCCAGCTTGGCGCATACCACGTCTTTAGGGGTATTTTTCCTATTTACCCTTAGTGTCCCGGTGCAATGTGTTTTTGCATTCAACAGGGTTTTAGCTAAGGCAAAGCTGTTGTAAAAATTGTCCATGTAAATGTGATGGCCAACATTCACCTTCTCTTCTAACAAATGCAATACTATCTTTTCAGCATGCCCTTTTCCCCCCATATCACCACGCATCCCCGTGTACACAGCGCATTTATTGATGAAGCCGTCTGGGTTATTTAGCATGTACAATTTGATGCCATACTTATTTCGTTTGTTTTTTATGTATTGTCTAAATGACAATCGTCCCCTCCAAAGAATCATTGATTCATCTAAAGAGAGATCCCTACCTGGATAATACACATTACACATTTTGTTGTTGAAATAATTCAATATAGGGCGTATCTTATACAGTCGATCATTTGGTTTCGGTTCTCCTGACTCTGGATTTTTTGCAAAATGCAATGCGCGTAAGATCAGCAAATATCTGTCTCTGCTCATACTCATCGTTATTCCTTTATTTTCGAACAGCGGATCCCTCTTCCAGTAGTCTTGTAGTCGGGCACATTTGACATTACCCATATGTAATGAAATCCCCAGGAAGACACGTATTTCTTCTATACTTACGGGTTTCCAATTACTAATTCTAGAGCCCTCTTGTGTATTTGCGCTCGCAAATATATTCCGTGCGTTATCATTTGTTTCGTCAACTATGAGCTGCAGTATGTCATCTGTAACCAGTAGCCTAAAGAAATCCATTGGCGTATTGCCAGCAGGCTTCATCAGCAAACATTCTGCTTTCGTAAACGGGTGATACTGCATCCCATGTGGTTCTTCATGCCACGTAACACCTGGTTTGCTTACCTCTGCGAGCGCTGGTTCTTTATCGTCGGCGATTTCCTCATCATCGTCGCCCGTATCGTCCGATTCCGAACTGTCACGAAACATACGGGACAGTTCTGCTTCCACACTGTCATCACTGTGGTCTGTTGCTGCAGTCTCCAAATGCCAGTCACCCTCATCTGTTTCGTCCTCTCTGAACTCTACATCACTATCTTCTAACACACGTAGTAACTCATGGGCAGTATATTGGTCACTCTTCCTACACTTTTTCGCGTTCGAGGGCCCCTGTGTCGGTTCAGTCGCCGCCATTGCAAACAATGCACAACACAGACGACAAAAAACGAAAACACACAACTGCAGACAGGAACACGTTACGTGATATGTCGTTGGTTACTTGAACTAACACGAGTGCACAGCCGAACAAACTAAACTGAGAACTCTGCTAGTGAACGCGCCGCTTATATGCGTCAGCCGCAGCGAACATGTTGACGGCGTAGCGTAATGGTCAAGCGCATTGCTCACGAAACAGTCGACCTGGAATCAATCCCACCAGGTGCTTCCTAATTTTTTGCAATTGTTGTCATTCTTATTTTCCTTGGTTTCGTCAGATTGTTCAACTATTTACCGTAGAATTTAAATACATTCAAGTAGTATATTTATATAACTAGGCGAAAGGTTTAATGAAAATAAAGATTTTAACGATTCTTGTGATTACGTGCGCTACTTTTTATTCATTACGACAGTAGACGTTTTGCCATTTTTATGGTGACATATCATAGAAACATGTGAAACATTCACTCTAGGCACATTTTATGAAGGCATTGTTTGAGCAGTTACATTTCTCTGCAACATGCTTCATTGGAAAGCACACTTAATTCAAGTTTTAAAACTAAGGTGTTTCCTCTAATAGTTTGGATGCAAACCAAGCGTACTAGATCATAGGGGTGTCCACAAGAGCACTGAATTGATGCAGCACGGTCGAATGTATTTTAATTGCATCTTCTCTTGATGATACCTCTCGCTGTTGTTGGAGTTATTCAGGGGCACTTTGTAATCTTTTAATTAGATTTTTGACTTGACGATAGAAATATACATCTACCGTAAATAACCGAACACTCTGAAGATACGGAGTAAAATAGAAATGAGAAAACAAAATCAGGACGGACCTGGGATTGATCCCAAGGCGCCTGTTTCGTGAGCAATGCGCTTGACCATGACTCTACGCCAATAACGACGAACAGAGCGCTAAATAGGGTATAGCCTCCTATAGTGCTATCGGAACAACTTTCGAGAGCATGTTCTCCTTTCCTATGGCCAACTCAGGCGAAATATTTCGGGCACGTTATGTGGAGTCCCACCTCTTTCTAGAAACAATTCGGACGAAATCGGCGTGTCCCAGTTGGCGACCTCCCCTAGTGAGAACTCAGCTAGCGAGCGCACCGCTTATAAGTGTTACCCGCACTGGCTTGCTGATCGCGGCAACGCTTATGAGCGTCAGCCGCTCTGGCGTGTTGATCGCGGAAACGCTTATAAGCGTCAGCCGCAGCGAACGTGCTAAGAAGTAATAACCTAGACCACCAGTTATTGAGTCTGGGAACTTTCTGCTTAGAACAGTCATTTGAAGCAGCAGGTGTCCTTTTCTCAGGAATCAAGCTGATTCTGATCTCACTCTACCGAACCCCAGACGCAGACATAAATATATTCATAACCCACTGGGAACAACTGACACAGCATTTAAAGAATTTCAATACAATTTATCTAGGGTACATTAATATTGATGTCTTAACCCAGTCAAACGCTGAGACCCAATTATGTAATATTTTAAGATCATACAACTTCTATCTGATTAATGACCAACCAACAAGAAAGAAGTCTTGCCTAGATAATATTCTCACCAACATGGATAGAAATTCATTTTCATACAGAGTTGAAGATCCACCCATCTCTGACCACAGTGGGACCTGGATTAAATTTCCAATGACAAGAACCAAACATTATAAAAGGAAACAGAAAACGTTCAGAATGTTAGGGGAAAGGAACATAGAAAAACTTAGATTCATTTTAAGGGAGATGGACTGGGCTGGCTCTGAGCACTATGGGACTTAACATCTATGGTCATCAGTCCCCTAGAACTTAGAACTACTTAAACCTAACTAACCTAAGGACATCACACAACACCCAGTCATCACGAGGCAGAGAAAATCCCTGACCCCGCCGGGAATCGAACCCGGGAACCCGGGCGTGGGAAGCAAGAACGCTACCGCACGACCACGAGCTGCGGACGATGGACTGGGAAAATAAAGTTTTAAACTGTAAGAATGTAAATGAGGCCTCTACAAACTTTTTGTCAACACTTAGCTTTAATATTAATAAATACTGTCCAAAGATAACAAAGGTACTAAATAACTTGAAAAGGAAACAGAAATGCAAATGGTTTACTCCAGAACTTGCAGCCCTTAGGAAGATTACAATCATCCTTCATTAAAAAAAAAAAGCCAAACAAGGAAACCAGGCAGATAAAGATAGGTATACCAGGGCAAAACAAGTCTACAGAAGGGAAATAAAAGCAGCCAATGAAAATTTTATCAATAATTCTAAAAATAAGTGTAAAGCTGCCTGGGCAGTTATAAATAAAGAATTAGTAAGAAAGGAATCAGTGCCTGTTGCACCTAATATACTTAATGAGTTCTTTGTAAACAGTGTTAAAAATATTACTCCCACTGACAATCTGGAGTTAACATATAAACACAGAGTGAGCAACTACGGCACAGATAGAACTAGGGGACTAAATTTTAGTTGGAAACAAGTCACCCCTAGGGAAGTGTCTAAAATAATTGCAAAATTGACTAACTTCAAAACCGAGAATTATTACGGTTTCTCTAATGCGATATTGAAACAAATCTGACACAATATTGTTAACGTTAACTTACCTCATAAATTGAATCCTTGAGGAGGGAGACTATCATGGTTCCAATCTACAAGAAAGGGGACAGAGACTGTCCAAATAACTACAGACCAGTTTCGATTGTCTCTATTTTATCAAAAGTCATTGAATATTGCATGAGAACACAACTATTGAAGTACTTTGAAATGAACAATTTATTTACAATGCTCAGTTTGGATTTAGGACAGGTAAATCAACCATTAAAGCTGTAGACAATATCATCAATGAGATTGTTACCAATTTCGGGCTACATTTAATTACTTGTATTACACTCTTAGACCTCAGTAAGGCTTTCAACACTATTTCCCATGAGATCTTATTTTCTAAGTTAAAACTATATGGAATAAAGGACTCACAGTTATCGCTAATAGAATCGTACCTTGATAACAGACAACAAATGGTCATAATTGAGAACCAGCTATCAGACATACTCAAAATTGAAACCGGAGTTATTCAAGGATCAGTAATTGGTCCATTTCTCTTTCTAGTGTATAACAATGACCTCCCACATAACTTGCCAGACAAAAATTCTATATGCTGATGACATCAGATGGAAATCTGGAAACTTTACAGGACAAAAATACAGACATGGTAGAAAACTCCACCACATGGTTGCAAAACAATACATTGGTCTTAAATGGCAATAAAACAGAGACAATATATTTTCATTTGAGTAAGTTGAAACCAGAAGGGACGGTAAACACATCTGTGAAACTAGGAATTTATTTAGGCCCGAATTTGAACTGGGGCGAACATACGCACAACAATGCAAGAAACTGTCCAGAGTAATTTTTTTACTGCACAAACTTAGGACTTGTGTCAGTAAGAGCCAAATGTTAGAGGCATACTATGCCTTTTTCCACTCGCACCTGGTCTATGGCATAATACTTTGGGGGGGCTCAGGAAGTATTTTAAGTGACAGAAGAGGGCAGTTAGGGGTATAAAGGGCTTACCTCACAATGAATCATGCATACCAGTCGTCAAGGAGCTGGAAATAATGACTCTCTCTGCAATATTCATATACCACTGTCTGATAGACATCAAAGAAAACCAGAGTAACTTCACAGTAAGGGGGGAGGTACATTCACACAACACAAGAAATAAACATTACATCGACACACCCCAGGTAAGGCTAAAGCTATTCAACAGGGAAATGCCAGTACAGCAACTAGGGAAGAAACTAAAAAATTGGCTGATTCTGGAATTCGAAGAAAACTTGAGACGCCTCCAGAATGAATGATGGTTATAGCATGTGAAAATATAGGCGGTATCATATTCTGTGACAAATTTGATCCAGGAGACGTATAACTGTAAATACTTTTCTTTTCTGTATATTTTTAAAACCTAATTGATACCTTAAAAAAAATCACATGTATGTATGTATTGTATTGTGTTTTGTCACCTTTCCTTGTATTTTTTTGATGCTGTCTATTACAACACTAAGTTGTTTAATGACAATAAAATTTGTTTGATTTTATATTGTTTAGAGGTACTTCAGTATGATCCAGTGCTCTGTTTATGATCATTCTTACATAGAATTTCAATACTGAAATGGAATTTTTTGATCATGTTATTGAGCTCAGCAAAACTTGTTGAGGCATTCTTTGGTCGAGTATTTCTCTACAAAACGTGTGTACATAAACCATCACAGAATGCTAACAGTCTTCGGCCAACCAAGAGACAAGTTGCAGATTAAAGGACAACCAAAAGTGAGGTGTCTAGGCATTGCAAGTACTGTAATGTGGCACCTGCACGATGTGGTTCAGGTTTCAATTCAGTTGGGAAATCCCACATCCACTTGTTCAAAGCGAAGTGGAAAAGACAGACACAGGCCAGAAACAAGCCAGTCCCCCCCCCCCCTCTCTCTCTCTCTCTCTCAAAAAGAAACACACATACACACTAAATAGTTTCTTCCTTGAAAAAGAATAATCAATTTTTCTTAAACGCATCATTTTTTATCAGAGTACATTTTTAATAACCATTCTGCAACTCTCTGAAATATAGATGCATTTCCTGAAGGCTGCATATAAATGTGCATGCTCTTTGCTCTGAAGAACACTGCAACTCTGAGAGCTGAATTACAAAGTTCATTCGTTTGTGTGCCCGTCCAGTGATCAGTATCTCCTCTACAAGACAGATGACTGACTTGACTGCACACATCTGTTTAAAAAAATTTCTTAAAAATGCATAAAGTTATTTGAATTTAAAAAATATATATATAAACATACTGCCTTATTTCTGATAACTATGTCATATACAACTATCTAAATTCTTAACCCAGAATAGTTAAATCACTATCATCAAATATTAATATAGTATGACACATAGAAAAAAACCAAAGCGTAAATTGCGTATATAGCTAAAAAATAAGTGTAAATTTCAAAATTTGTAATTCACTGTTTTTGGCACAGTTATACGAAAAAAACCTGTTTTGTCAATATTAATTCAGTTTGAATCTACAACCTGTGTGGGAAGTGAATGCTTACTACTTCCACAGCCTGACACATTTGCATATGCAGTTACAGATGTCAGATTTTACCTGAGACAAAAATTACACTTAAAGTTATACAACACTGGAATGCAAATTTTAGCAACTGAACAGAGTGTAGTACATGATAAGGATCATGAGATAGATATATAACAAATACACAATGCATCTGTACAAGTTATACTAAAATACGGTTTCAATCATTTATATGGCACTACCCAAAGTACTGTGAACTGTAAGTTATTACAAAGTCACTGCATAAAATTTACACTTAGCACAATACTACATTTCTATGCAGCCTTTTACAGTGATGTGCAATGAATGATACTTCCTTTTCATTCTACACATTACAAAAAGCTTGGTACAATGTAATACCTTTCCCTCTAGTGACCTTCTGAATTGTCAATTCCTGATTCTCTCGGAGGAATAAAACAGTACCTTTTCTCAGTGCCAGTAGGTTCGTATTGGCTTCTCCCTCAATTACTATCAAAATGCTGGCACAGTCTCGACGAATGAGATTATAATTGGATTTTTCTGCCGGCACCTAAAACCAATAAAAATCCCAAGCATGCATATTTTACACTGATGTAAAAACAAGACCCCATTTTAAAATAAATGAATATTTAAGTACATTAAAGCAGGCACTTTTCCAAAACTTTTTGCAGTAATCTGGGAGGAGCATGTAATGACAATGAAGAAAATTAGGATAGCACAAAATATTTCTATGGCAAAAGGCAAGAAAATGATCAAAGAAATGAAAACTGAAGTGGCAAAAAGAGTTTTGATGCTAAAAGAAATCTAGGAACAATATATGTATAATGACAGCAAAACATGACACACATTTACAGGTGGAAAACTGGATCTGGAAAATAATGATTTATCAGTTATGATGATAATATGTGAACTTAAAATTGACCAACTGCGTACATTGTATATGTGCTTGTGTTTTTTCTGTATATATCACGATAGTGTAAACCATTCATCATGCATTTTGTTGTTATGAATGTATTATTTAAATTTTAAAGCAAATGAAATCAATGTAGATAATATTAACTAAGCAATAAAGTAATACTAGGAAAGTAAAAGATGGAGACGAAAATCCAAAAAAATATGCTGCCAACTACAAAATGCTTTTGTCGGATATGAGGAGCTATCTAATGAAAAATATTCAACATCTGACTAGTTAGAACAAGGCTGTTGAAAAAATTTAATACTCATCCTGAAATATGTATTTGAATTATGAATATACACAAAAATTTAAGATGGGCTTTACAATTTTTCTGCTATCATCCAAAACAGCGAGCTGTGCCCTAACTACGCAACAAACTGCACTCTCACCAATAAACAAAACATTGTCAGAATTCACTTACTGATACTGAAACAAGCAGGCCAACTGTCTGGATAACTTGTTTCATGACAAGCTAATTTTTGGCACTCTTAAATGACAGAAACAATTGCAAGGGATTAATGAATAACCCCTTATAACATTTCATTTTCTGTGCTGTTTAGATACAACTCTGTGAACCAATGATTGAGTAATTTTAATCAATCATGAAGTACGTAGTTTCTCATTCTCTTCTTAGCTTTTGGTAAAGGTGTGCATGGACTCCATGGGACCAATTTCTTTCTTTACAACTCGATTGAAAACAGTCTTTTGTCACCCGTTCGACAAAGGCTGGTTATGCCTGCAAGACTAGAGAGGTTGATCCTTTACAAATCCAATGATTCTTCACAGCATGTGTAGTGAGTAGTCAGCTACAGAGATAGGAACTGTTTTCATAGTACAGCTGACGTGACTTGCTGGTCTGGTCATATGCTAACTGATAGAGCACAAAATGAGGCCCTTCTTTTCGACAAAACTATTCTTCACAAACTTTGCTCAAAATGTGCTCTGTCTGTCTGCTGCTACGCTTACAAATGCAATAGGCATATGGCACAACGATACTGATCGACACAGTCCTGTGCTCACAAAATAATTATTGCTGCAATAAACTGGCACTACACAGTTTGAAAGCAGTGAACTTCTCCACTCCTGGGTGGTAAACTCTAATTAGCTACTCCCTAAACTTCATGTGGAAAGGGATAGCAATTTTGTGGTTCTCTTGTCTCACTGGCAGATTGGTGGTTGTAAGATTCTGATTGGACAAAACAAGCCATTTGCTTTCCTTAGGAAAGATGAAGTGAAACTGAAATGAAAAGTACAAAGGACATTTTTATGCTAGGCTCCAAGAGGACAGACATTTGTTCTTTCAGCAGGCTCTGAGGCAGCTTTCTTCAAGAGTTTGGTGCTGGTGGTATTCAAATCCTGACGGCAAACCTTGAATGGCAGACTTCTAGTCTCTGGAAGCAGTCCAACGGTTATTGACACTGTCTTCACTCTACGAAGGCAGGCATTAAACTTGTGTGGTATCACTAACTAGGACGCTATGTCCCAGCTGAGTTTGTCAAGCTTCATGGCATTCAGGAAGCAAAGGTTTAGCTTAGTTTAATTCCGTTAATTCAACTAGCCATCTCTCTTTAATTCATGAGTGGACGACGGATTCATAATTGCTTTTCCATTTCCAAGCAGATGTAATTTCATCTCACACATGTTTAACTGTCATTTCTATAGTACCATACGAAGAAAGCAATTGCTTTTGTCCCATCCCATCATGTAGTTTGGCCCATCTCATTCCAAGTGATACCATTTGTCTGTCTTGTTAGTTTTCCTTGCTGCCCAACCACCAATAAAAGATGTCCATTTCTGATGTTCTCTGAAGGTGTTAATAAATATTCAGATGTCAATTTGAAACATGAATAACTTGTAGAATCCATACTGCCATTGTGTTACTTATGAGAAATATTAAAGAATCTAATGCATCCTGGAAGTATGGTTTCCTTTAAGTAGTTAGAATCGGCACACATACTCCTTTCGATGCATACTACCATAAGCAATAGATACCATTGGATTCTCACATAAGGAAGAAACCTCTGTGTAAAAGACTGCCCTCTTTTAAAAGAACTTCAACTTGTGTCTCTGGCTGGCCATGTCTTCACCTCTAAAACTGCTCCTTGTTGTTATTCATTTCGATCCACTCATTCTCGCACTTATGTATGGCAGTGACAAAGTTTAACTACTCCTCTTTCCAATTATGCATGATTTTGTGAGTCAATTGTGAAATAAGAACATACTGGGAGATATTACTATGGTCTTTTGGTTATAAATCCTAACACTGGTTTGATGCAGTTTTCAACTACAATCTTCATGCAAGGATTTGTCTCGAAATATGTGCGCAACCATATTCTCTATTTGATTCATTATGACTTTTCTTTTAGGCTTTTTTGTTTTTGGTCCTTAGAAGGGCATCTTCAGTCATCAATCAATCAATCAATCAATCTTGTCTTAAACGGTTTCCTGCAACACAATAATCCAAAAGCTTGTAATCATTTCATACAGAGCTATGTTCCAATTGAAGCTTTTCATGGATCTATTTCTGAATCTCAAGTTTTGTACTTTTGGATTTTAGCAGTTATTCTTCTTTTTATAAAAAGTAATACATTGTTTCAAAGAATAAGTCTTATAGCCATGCATGGCTATCACATCCACCAATTCATATCCCCTTTCCTAGAAGGGAATTGTGGATGCCCTGGATACATTTCTGCACCTTGTAGTTTTTTACCTAAATTCACCAAAGGAGACAGGGAAAAAAATCAAATTTGCTGCAATAAGTTACTCTTACTGAGCAGCTTCTATGAAAATAATTGAGGGTATTCCTTTTCCTCTAGAGAAGAGCTGATGCAATATGGCATAGTGAATTTGTTCTGGCCATGGGCTCTCTCTTGTATTACAGCTAGGGATATACACCAATCTTTTGAACCAGAGCCTTATTAATGTCCTGAAAATTCATCAGTGTGTGGTATTATTTGCCAAAATCAAAAGGTTTTATCATCAGATATACAGACATAAGAACAGTGTCAAGAGCAGTGATTTGCAGAAAGGAGTGTCTGGGTGACGGATTAAAAACAAGGTTTGGCTCATTCTTCTTACCAGTCTAAACATGCTCAGATCAGAGCACAAAAAATACAAATATGTTCCTGTTAATCTAAAAGACTCTGAGTGAAAAGTGGAGAACCGACTGCCTCATTCTATATTTCTCAGCACCTTTAAAAATCTGCTCAATAATTTTGGCATGTGATCATATTCACACTTTTTTTTTTATTATCAACTCACCTCAAACTCCCACAAGCTCCCCTAACTGTAACTCATTCACACCCAGTAGTCCATCATATCCAAGCACTTCCAGTTGCCCTTTCTCACTCACTCATCCAGCCCAATTCATTGTCATTATTCTTTGTCTGTCTCTGTAATACACTCCTACATCACCATCACAGTCCCAGTCCCCTTTGTTCTGTCCTACTACTACAGTTTCCTCTCTCTCTCTCTCTCTCTCTCTCTCTCTCTCTCTCTCTCTCTCTCTCTCTCTCTTACTTTTAATATCTCATTCGTTCCTTCCTTCTGCTGCTGTCTCTTCTCAATGTCACTATCCCTCTCTCTCTCTCTATCCCTCATTGTCGATGTCATATACTCCGTCACTATCACTGGCTCTCACCCACTTCTACTTTATCTTTATCCCCCCCTCCCCCCGGCACTGTCTCCTTCTCTCTTTTCATAGCATTGTTCTGTCACTGTCAACTATGCTCCACTGCCATTTGCCCCTCTCTTTCTCTCTCACTTCCATTGTCTCCTTCACTCTTGCTATAACACAACCCCTATCTAGATTCTTCCAGTATTTACATTACTGTTCTGTGTCTTTGCCACTGTCACTGTCGTCTTCTCTCACAGCATAAAAAAGTGTGAATACAATCACATGCCAAAATTTTTGGGAAAATTTTTAAAGATGCCAAGAAAGGTTGAATCTACATCTACATCTACATTTATACTCCGCAAGCCACCCAACGGTGTGTGGCGGAGGGCACTTTACGTGCCACTGTCATTATCTCCCTTTCCTGTTCCAGTCGCGTATGGTTCGCGGAAGAACGACTGTCTGAAAGCCTCTGTGCGTGCTCTAATCTCTCTAATTTTACATTCGTGATCTCCTAGGGAGGTATAAGTAGGGGGAAGCAATATATTCGATACCTCATCCAGAAACGCACCCTCTCGAAACCTGGCGAGCAAGCTACACCGTGATGCAGAGCGCCTCTCTTGCAGAGTCTGCCACTTGAGTTTGTTAAACATCTCCGTAACGCTATCACGGTTACCAAATAACCCTGTGACGAAACGCGCCGCTCTTCTTTGGATCTTCTCTATCTCCTCCGTCAACCCGATCTGGTACGGATCCCACACTGATGAGCAATACTCAAGTATAGGTCGAACGAGTGTTTTGTAAGCCACCTCCTTTGTTGATGGACTACATTTTCTAAGGACTCTCCCAATGAATCTCAACCTGGTACCCGCCTTACCAACAATTAATTTTATATGATCATTCCACTTCAAATCGTTCCGCACGCATACTCCCAGATATTTTACAGAAGTAACTGCTACCAGTGTTTGTTCCGCTATCATATAATCATACAATAAAGGATCCTTCTTTCTATGTATTCGCAATACATTACATTTGTCTATGTTAAGGGTCAGTTGCCACTCCCTGCACCAAGTGCCTATCCGCTGCAGATCTTCCTGCATTTCGCTACAATTTTCTAATGCTGCAACTTCTCTGTATACTACAGCATCATCCGCGAAAAGCCGCATGGAACTTCTGACACTATCTACTAGGTCATTTATATATATTGTGAAAAGCAATGGTCCCATAACACTCCCCTGTGGCACGCCAGAGGTTACTTTAATGTCTGTAGACGTCTCTCCGTTGATAACAACATGCTGTGTTCTGTTTGCTAAAAACTCTTCAATCCAGCCACACAGCTGGTCTGATATTCCGTAGGCTCTTACTTTGTTTATCAGGCGACAGTGCGGAACTGTATCGAACGCCTTCCTGAAGTCAAGAAAAATAGCATCTACCTGGGAGCCTGTATCTAATATTTTCTGGGTCTCATGAACAAATAAAGCGAGTTGGGTTTCACACGATCGCTGTTTCCGGAATCCATGTTGATTCCTACATAGTAGATTATGAGTTTCCAAAAACGACATGATACTCGAGCAAAACACATGTTCTAAAATTCTACAACAGGTCGACGTCAGAGATATAGGTCTATAGTTTTGCGCATCTGCTCGACGACCCTTCTTGAAGACTGGGACTACCTGTGCTTTATTCCAATCATTTGGAACCTTCTGTTCCTCTAGAGACTTGCGGTACACGGCTGTTAGAAGGGGGGCAAGTTCTTTCGCGTACTCTGTGTAGAATCGAATTGGTATCCCGTCAGGTCCAGTGAACTTTCCTCTGTTGAGTGATTCCAGTTGCTTTTCTATTCCTTGGACACTTATTTCAATGTCAGCCATTTTTTCGTTGGTGCGAGGATTTAGAGAAGGAACTGCAGTGCGGTCTTCCTCTGTGAAACAGCTTTGGAAAAAGGTGTTTAGTATTTCAGCTTTACGCTTGTCATCCTCTGTTTCAATGCCATCATCATCCCGGAGTGTCTGGACATGATGTTTCGAGCCACTTACTGATTTAACGTAAGACCAGAACTTCCTAGGATTTTCTGTCAAGTCAGTACCTAGTATTTTACTTTCGAATTCACTGAACGCTTCACGCATAGCCCTCCTTACACTAACTTTGACATCGTTTAGCTTCTGTTTGTCTGAGAGGTTTTGGCTGCGTTTAAACTTGGAGTGAAGCTCTCTTTGCTTTCGCAGTAGTTTCCTAACTTTGTTGTTGTACCACGGTGGGTTTTTCCCGTCCCTCACAGTTTTACTCGGCACGTACCTGTCTAAAACGCATTTTACGATTGCCTTGAACTTTTTCCATAAACACTCAACATTGTCAGTGTAGGAACAGAAATTTTCGTTTTGATCTGTTAGGTAGTCTGAAATCTGCCTTCTATTACTCTTGCTAAACAGATAAACCTTCCTCCCTTTTTTTATATTCCTATTAACTTCCATATTCAGGGATGCTGCAACGGCCTTATGCTCACTGATTCCCTGTTCTGCGCTTACAGAGTCGAAAAGTTCGGGTCTGTTTGTTATCAGTAGGTCCAAGATGTTATCTCCACGAGTCGGTTCTCTGTTTAATTGCTTGAGGTAATTTTCGGATAGTGCACTCAGTATGTCACTCGATGCTCTGTCCCTACCACCCGTCCTAAACATCTGAGTGTCCCAGTCTATATCTGGTAAATTGAAATCTCCACCTAAGACTATAACATGCTGAGAAAATTTATGTGAAATGTATTCCAAATTTTCTCTCAGTTGTTCTGCCACTAATGCTGCTGAGTCGGGGGGTCGGTAAAAGGAGCCAATTATTAACCTAGCTCGGTTGTTGAGTGTAACCTCCACCCATAATAATTCACAGGAACTATCCACTTCTACTTCACTACAGGATAAACTACTACTAACAGCGACGAACACTCCACCATCGGTTGCATGCAATCTATCCTTTCTAAACACCGTCTGTGCCTTTGTAAAAATTTCGGCAGAATTTATCTCTGGCTTCAGCCAGCTTTCTGTACCTATAACGATTTCAGCTTCGGTGCTTTCTATCAGCGCTTGAAGTTCCGGTACTTTACCAACGCAGCTTCAACAGTTTACAATTACAATACCGATTGCTGCTTGGTCCCCGCATGTCCTAACTTTGCCCCGCACCCGTTGAGGCTGTTGCCCTTTCTGCACTTGCCCGAGGCCATCTAACCTAAAAAACCGCCCAGCCCACGCCACACAACCCCTGCTACCCGTGTAGCCGCTTGTTGCGTGTAGTGGACTCCTGACCTATCCAGCGGAACCCGAAACCCCACCACCCTCGAGGAATCTGCAGCCCACACGGTCGCAGAACCGTCTCAGCCTCTGATTCAGACCCTCCACTCGGCTCTGTACCAAAGGTCCGCAGTCAGTCCTGTCGACGATGCTGCAGATGGTGAGCTCTGCTTTCATCCCGCTAGCGAGACTGGCAGTCTTCACCAAATCAGATAGCCGCCGGAAGCCAGAGAGGATTTCCTCCGATCCATAGCGACACACACCATTGGTGCCGACATGAGCGACCACCTGCAGATGGGTGCACCCTGTACCCTTCATGGCATCCGGAAGGACCCTTTCCACATCTGGAATGACTCCCCCCGGTATGCACACGGAGTGCACTTTGGTTTTCTTCCCCTCCCTTGCTGCCATATCCCTAAGGGGCCCCATTACGCGCCTGACGTTGGAGCTCCCAACTACCAGTAAGCCCACCCTCTGCGACTGCCCGGATCTTGCAGACTGAGGGGCAACCTCTGGAACAGGACAAGCAGCCATGTCAGGCCGAAGATCAGTATCAGCCTGAGGCAGAGCCTGAAACCGGTTCATCAGACAAACTGGAGAGGCCTTCCGTTCAGCCCTCCGGAATTTCTTTCACCCCCTGCCACACCTTGAGACGACCTTCCACTCTACCACAGGTGAGGGATCAGCCTCAATGCGGGCAGTATCCCGGGCAACCACAGTCGTAGTCCGATCGGGGGATGCGTGGGACGAGCTGGCCGTCCCCGACAAACCCCCATCTGGACCCCCACAGTGATGCCCATTGGCAACAGCCTCAAGCTGTGTGACCGAAGCCAACACTGCCTGAAGCTGCGAGCGAAGGGATGCCAACTCAGCCTGCATCCGAACACAGCAGTTGCAGTCCCTATCCATGCTAAAAACTGTTGTGCAAAGAACGTCTGAACTAATCTACAGAGAGCGCAAACAAAACGACACAAAATTGAAACGGTTATTAAAATACAAGATTGCCTAGTAAATGCAGTAATGCTGCCACTTGTGCACTGCTGACACACTGCTCGGCGGCGGAAGGAGACTACG
This sequence comes from Schistocerca cancellata, assembly GCF_023864275.1. Taxonomy (NCBI): domain Eukaryota; kingdom Metazoa; phylum Arthropoda; class Insecta; order Orthoptera; family Acrididae; genus Schistocerca; species Schistocerca cancellata. The sequence continues at coordinate 762,255,567 of NC_064626.1, read as the reverse complement.
CGATTTAACACTATTCGAGTACTAAAACGCGATGCTACAACTCTCAAATACTATAATACGCCCGAAATTTATGAATTAAACAATGCAAGTACCAAAAACACGCAAAGAAATTAAGAATTAAACTATGTAACAAATGAGTGAGCTAGGAGTATACGACTTGCTGCTGCAGCTGCTTATCCAACGGCGGCAGGGAGCACAGGAATGAGGCAACTGGTAACTCACTTTCCAGTCAGAGTCCTTTAAATAAGAAGGAACATTTTGAATTTTTTGTGCTCCAGTAGAAGCCTTTTTCCATTGGGACCCTTCTTTTCCTTGCTGCAGGAGAGCATGTAATTTACATACTGAAGTGCCAGAGAAACTGGTACATGCATGCGTATTCAAATACAGAGATATATGAACAGGCAAAATACGGTGCTGCGGTTGGCAATGCCCATACAAGTGTCTGGCGCAGTTGTTAGATCAGTTACGGCTGCTACAATGGCAGGTTATCAAGACTTAAGTGAGTTTGAAGGTGGTTTTATAGTCAGTGCACAAGCGACGGGACACAGCCAAGGTAGTGATGAAGTGGGAATTTTCCCGGAACAGGAACGACAACAACTTAAGAGAATCATTCAACATGAAAGAAGTGCAACCCTTCTGCAAACTGCTGTAGATTTCAATTCTGGGCCATCAACAAGTGTCAGCATGCGAACCATTCAATGAAACATCACTGATATGGGCTTTCGGAGCCAAAGGCCCAATCGTGTACCCTTGATGACTGCATGACACAAAGCTTTATGTTTCACCTGGCCCCATCGACACCGACATTGGACTATTGATGGTTGCAAACATGTTGCCTGGTCGGGTGCATCTTGTTTCAAATTGTATCGAGCAAATGAACGTGTATGGGTATGAAGACCTCCTCACGAATCCATGGACCCTGCATGTGAGCAGGGGACTGTTCAAGCTGGTGGAGGCTCTGTACCGGTGGGAGTGATATGGAACCCCTTATATGTCTATATACAACTCTCACAGGTGACATGTACATAAGCGTCCTGTCTGATCACCTGCATCCGTTTATGTCCATTGTGCATTCCGACGGACTTGGGCAATTCCAGCACGACAATGCAACACCCCACACATCCAGAATTGCTACAGTGTGGCTTCAGGAACACAATTCTAACTTTAAACACATCCACCGGCCACCTAACTCCCCAGACATGAACATTATTGAGCATATCTGAGATGCCTTGCAAAGTGCTGTCCAGATCTCTGCCCTCTCATACTCATGAATTTATGGACAGCCCTGCAGGATTCATGGTGTCAATTCCCTCCAGTAATGCTTCAGGCATTAGTCGAGCCCATGCCCTATCATGCTGCAGCACTTCTGCATGCTTGCGGGGGCCCTACATGATATTAGGTAAGGGTACCAGTTTCTTTGGTTCTCCAGAGTATGAAAAGAAATGTACAGTACAGTAAAATTTAGATAGTTTCCTTATGTGAAAATGAAATAATGCAAAACTAATTTTACATCTCAGACTGGGTTTCACGTGCAAAACTTTTTTTGCATATGCTTCAGAAATACATACGATGTTCCTAAATGATAACAGAGACACTTTACAGCATATTTCTCTGTGCTACGTCACTTAATAAACTATGTTTTCACCTCACACCAAATTTTACACATGTATTTTATGTGTACAACAAGGGTAATTTTGAATCTATGTATACTGGAAATGGATAAATATATGAAGAAAGTTTTCAAGGTTGTACGAGACTGGCATCTCAGAAATATATTGCAAAACTTGCAGCCATTTGCTGTGCATAGCCATCTCAGAATCCTCGGCTGGATTTTGGACTGCTGGTGACGGCAAAAAAAAAAAAAAAAACACCCTTTCTTTGAAGTTTTCTGAGGAACTGCCCATGAACTAATGGTGTCTCCATTAAGTCCCATCATGCCCACCACAAACCACATCAAATGCAAAAAGAACCAACTGATTTGCTTCATTTGCCTAAGCAGGAAGAAGAGTGTAATATTCATACTTTTATTCTGTACTGCAGGATAGTGGTACTAAGATGATCCTCCTGTTGGGTATACAAATGGTCCCTAGCCCAAGGACTATCCAAAACACTTGACCCTGCTTTTTTTATCATCAATAGAACTCGAGGTATGAGCACCAGAAAATTCCATTTTGATGTGCTGCATTCTGGAACATACACTATGCGATCAAAAGTATCTGGACACCTGGCTGAAACTGACTTACAAGTTTGTGGCGCCCTCCATCGGTAATGCTGGAATTCAGTATGGTATTGGCCCACCCTTAGCTTTGATGACAGCTTCCATTCTCACAGGCATATGTTCAATCAGGCTGCTGGAAGGTCTCTTGGGGAATGGCAGCCCATTCTTCATGGAGTGCTGCACTGAGGAGAGGTATCAATGTCGGTCGGTGAGGCTTGGCATGAAGTCAGCATTCTAAAACATCCCAAGGGTGTTCTACAGGATTCAGATCAGAACTCTGTGCAGGCTAGCCCATTACAGAGATGTTATTGCTGTGTAACCACTCTGCCACAAGCCGTGCATTATGAACAGGTACTCGATCATGTTGAAAGATGCAATCACCATCCCCGAATTGCTCTTCGACAGTGGGAAGCAAGAACATGCTTAAAACATCACTGTAACCTTGTGCTGTGCTAATGCTATGCAAAACATACTCACACTGTACCATTAGATTGCCACATTGTGCACTGTGATTCGTCACTCCACACAACATTTTTCCACTGTTCAATAATCCAATGTTTATGCTCCATACACAAAGTGAGGCATCGTTTGGCATTTACCAGCATGATGTGTGGCTTATGAGCAGCTGCTCGACCATGACATCCAGGTTTTCTCTCCTCCCATCTAACTGTCATAGTACTTGCAGTGGATCCTGATGCAGTTTGGAATTCCTGTCTGATGGTCTGGATAGATGTCGCCTATTACAATTACGATCCTCTTCAACTGTCAGCGGTCTCTGTCAGTCAACAGAGGTCGACCTGTACGCTTCTGTGCTGTAAGTGTCCCTTCATGTTTCCACTTCACTATCACATCGGAAACAATGGACCTAGGGATGTATAGGAGTGTGGAAATCTCACATACAAATGTATGACAAAATAGACACCGAATCACCTGACCATGTTCGAAATCCGTGAGTTCCGCAGAGTGCCCCATTCTGCTCTCTCATGATGTCTAATGACTACTGAGGTCGCTGATGTGTGAGGTCGCTGATGTGTGAGGTCGCTGATGTGTGAGGTCGCTGATGTGTGAGGTCGCTGATGTGTGAGGTCGCTGATGTGTGAGGTCGCTGATGTGTGAGGTCGCTGATGTGTGAGGTCGCTGATGTGTGAGGTCGCTGATGTGTGAGGTCGCTGATGTGTGAGGTCGCTGATGTGTGAGGTCGCTGATGTGTGAGGTCGCTGATGTGTGAGGTCGCTGATGTGGAGTACCTGGCAGAAGGTGGCAACACAATGCACCTAATATGAAAAAAGTATGTTTTTGGGGATGTCCGAATACTTTTGATCTCATAGTGAATTAGGTATGCATACTCTGTGGTCAGACATGGAACTCTATTACTGCTCTCTTGTAGTGATTACACAAGAAAGGCAAATAAGACTATGAGAGATTTCCCCTGGTGTCAGCCCCTCACAACTGTTACAAACTTTTCTTTGATATTGTATCAGTCATTGCTTTGGTTGCAATGGGGTCAACAGTCACCACAAATCATTCAAAAGACGATAGTTTTACTACATTTTTTGAAAAAAAAATTCTATTTATTTTGTTTCCACTACTATACAGTTTAGCTTTTGAAGCCATTTTTAAATATACTCATAATCACAACCTGTAAGAATGGCCACACCAGGCTCCGAGTTCAAGAACTCGACAACCCATGCATGTAATTGTGAAAACATAGGATGTTGAACAGATAGTTCTAAGTGGTACTTTGGACAGATAAAAAATCTACTCACCAAGTGGTGGCAGAACACATGCATAAAACAGGGTTGTAATTAGGTAATCGCCTAATTACATCCCTCTTTTATGCGTGTGTTCTGTTACCACTTGGCGAGTAGATTTTTTTAACCATCCAGTGTAATTATTTTGTCAAAATTGATTGTTTTGGAAAAATAATGATATATCTGATGTCATGGGCTTCACTGTGAAGATCGATACAGTGGCTAATCTTATATGGTGACACAATGTGAACAATAAGTTGTCGGATTATAAGTAAGAGGAGTAAATCAAGAATGCTTGCATGGGGCAAGCAGGCTCTATGAAGAGCAGTTTCACAACACACATTACTTTATCTAGTTAATTTTTAATGCCTCCCAACAATTTCAATTTGGCAGGCCATATAAGGTTGCATATTTAAGCAAGCAATGTTTCTTCCTCATTCCAAATTTCTATAACACTTTAGTGTGTTTATTATTCAAATACTACACAAATCTTGAAATCTAATGAGTAATTTGTTATTTGCATGTTTCTTGGATTATAGCTGGGATCTCTTCCTATGATGCAGATCCATTCCATTTTACAAGTACACTTCATTTATTATACGTAAAGAAATTCTTTCATCAAGTACAAAATGTTATCTACATCAACATATATACTCCGCTAGCCACCAAGTGGTGTGTGGTGAAGGGCACAATTCGCATCAAAGTCATATCCCCCGTCCCCTCCCCAACCCTCTGTTCCACTCATGAATTCCGCGAGAAAAAAGCAACTGTCTGAACACCTCAGTACGTGCTCTAATTTCCCTTATCTTTGAATGGTGATCATGGCGCGATTTGAAAGTTGGTAGTACTAATATATGCTCTACATCCTCAGCGAAGACCGGACTTCGGAATTTAGTCAGCAGCCCCTTCCATTTAGCGCGTCGTCTATCTGTAAGTGTGTCTCACTACAAACTTTCTATGAGATTTGTAATGCTCTTTCGATGGCTAAATGTACCAGTCTTTAGACCTTCTCAATCTCTTGAATCAGACCCAACTGGTAAGGGTTCCATACAGACGAACAATACTCTAAGACTGGACGAACTAACGTATTGTAAGCAACTTCCTTTGTTGAAGGACTGCATCGCTTCAGGATTCTACCAATAAACCGCAATCTAGAGTTCGCTTTGCCTGTTACTTGTGTAATCTGATAATTACATTTGAGATCGTTTCGAATAGTCACACCCAGATATTTGACGGATGTTACCGCTTCCAAAGACTGGGCATTTATTTTGTACTCGTACATTAATGGGGATTTCCGCCTTGTTATACACAGTAGGTTACACTTGTTAACTGCCAGTCATTATACCCCGCATTTATTTTCTGCAAATCCTCATTGATTTGTTTACAACTTTCATGTGATACTACTTTCCTGTAGACTACAGCATCATCGGCAAACAGTGTAATGCCGCTGTCAATACCATCAACCAGATCGTTTATGTAAATTGTAAAAAGCAGCAGACCTATTATGCTGCCCTGGGGCACACTTGAAGTTACGCCTGTTTCTGTTGAAGTCACCCCATTCAGGACGACATACTGCTCTCTATCTGTTAGAAAACCTTCTATCCAACCGCATATGTCATCCGACAAACTGTACACGCACACTATTTGGAGCAAGCGACAGTGCGGAACTGAGTCAAACGCCTTTCAAAAGTCGAGAAATATGGCATCAACCTGGAGCCGGTATATATAGCCGGTTGTATATCATGCACAAAGAGGGCCAGCTGTGTCTCGCATGACCGCTGTTTCCTAAAACCGTGCTGTCTGGGCCAGATGCCTTCCTGCCGTCTAAGGATATTAACTGTTTTACAATCCCAGATACACTAAACACTACGTCAGCCATCCTTGTGTTTGTTCGATAATTGAAAGGGGGAATGGTGCTCCAGTCCTCCACCGTAAACAAGTTTTTGAAAGCTAGGTTTAGAATTTCAGCCTTCTGTTTATCATCATCAATTACATTACCCGTACTGTCAGCACGAGAAGGTACTGAATTATTTGTAGCATTCAAAGATTTTACATAGGACCAAAATTTTTTGGGGTTATTTTTGGAATCTGCAGATAAAATATTGGTTTCAAATTTGTTAAAAGAATCTCTCATTGCCCTTTTGACAGTTGCTTTCATTTCGCATAATTTCTGTTTGTCAGCGGGGCAGTGATTACGTTTAAAACGACTGTGCAAAATTCTCTGCTTTCTCAGCAACATCCTAATATGTTTGTTGTACCGAGGTGGATCCTTTCCCTCCCCTATATTTTTGCTAGGCACATACTTCTCTAGCATGTGGTGCAAAATACCTTTAAATTCCGAACAAAGATGCTCAATATCTCTGTGTCCCATGGTGATTGCTTGGAGCTGATTATGAAGATATTGATTAATGACACTTTTATTTGCTTTCCCAAACAAGAAAACTCTACGCTGTTTCTTTGTTTTTTTTGCAACTTCCACTGACATAGAAGCCACGACGACATTATGGTCGATAATACCTTCTTCTTGATTAACTTCCTCAAAAAGATCAGGTCTGTTTGTCACCAAGATATCTAATATGTTCCCATCTCAAGTTGGTTTTCTAACCAATTGTTCAAGGTTGTATGTTGAGAGCATTCCTAGAATAACTTCACACGAGTCTTTGCTTCTGCCCCCTGTGATAAACGTGTATTTTTCCCAGTCAATGGATGCCAGATTATAGTCTCCACCTACAACTAATGAATAATTTGGATATTTATTTCCTATTTACTCAAGATTTTCCCTGAAACATTCTGCAACGTTTGTTGTGGATGTTGGTGGTCTATGAAGATATCCTAATACAATGGTCAATCCTTTTCTGACTGAGAGTTTTATCCACACTATTTCACAGTCCGACCCAGTATTGATCTCAACTGTGTTTAAACAGCTTTTAACTGCAATGAACACACTGCCTCCCATAGTATCAGTACTATCCTTCCTAAACATTGTCCAATCCGAGTTCAAAATTTCACTGCAATTTATGTCTGGTTTCAACCAGCTTTCAGTACCTATCAGAAGCAGATATGATTTCAGTTTGTGTCAAAAGTTAATTTTAGTGTCTATTACATTTCTTTACATCATGGGTAGGTACGGTCAAAGATTTTTATGGCTGAATATCTGTCTCCTTCCTGTGGAAAATCCAGGATGGAATAACGACAGTATTATGAGAAGGATAGATTGCTACTCATTATATAGAGCTGCTGAGTCACAGATAGGCATAACAAAAATGACTGCTGACTTTATCAGTCAGCAGACTGACTCAACAAAACAACTGTTAGATTTAGTAGTCTTTTAGTTGTGCCTGTCTGTGTTCAACATCTCCTGTGCAATGCAACAGTTGAGTGAAGTAAATACAAGTAATTTTCCTTCTAGCACTATATTTTTGAATGTTAATGTTGTCTTCAAACTGTGATTCATTGTTTACAACAAACTTCATAAGGGAGCCTATGGACTGTGGGGCTGCCCCCAACTGTTTAAAGAGCTGTCTACAAGAAGTTCTAGAAATAGCACATTATCATTGTTAGATACTTCTGTAAAATAAACATCATCATCTTCAGTAATGAATGACCCCAGTATATGATGCCATTAAATATTACTGAATGAAAATGAGAAAAGGAAATCGACTTTTAGACTTTTTCATCTCCACAATCTGATATGAACTGTAACACAAAAATAGCAGAGCTCAAACATTGAATACACACGTGGCTGGGAGAGCAACTTCCACTCATTTATTTTCATTAAATGAAATTTAAATATAACTGTTTTAAGAAGGGAAAATCATGAAATTTACTTGTCATATACTATTCTTGACTACTAACTCATTCATTCATCTAGCCATTAGAAAAGAGCACGTAATGGAAATAGCATGGTCCCAAAAATTAAGCACTTATTTGCATTTATACAGAAATTTAATTTAGTGTTTCTCATGAGCTGCTGTTCAATTTTAGTTGTAGGATGGATAGCAGATGTGAATGCAGTGAGCAGGTGCAGGAAGTTGGTTGATTTGGGGGAGAGGACCAAACAACGAGGTCATCTGTTCCATCGTACTAGGGAACGAAAGGAAAGGATAGGAAGTTGGCCATGCCCTTTCAAAGGAACCAGCCCAGCATTTGCCTGAAGCAATTTAGGGAAATCACACGAAACCTAAATCAGTATGGCTGGACATGGATTTGAACTATTGTCCTCGCAACTGCAAGTCTAGTGTGCTAACAACTGCGCCACCTCATTTGGTGATGCAGGAGGAGCTGGACGCAGTCTGCCAACAGCTCAAGACCCTGTTGGCCATAGTCAGCCATTTCCTGACTGCCTCGAGTGTAACGGCGATGGAGAAACTGGTGCATTGCATGGGACATCTCAAGTGTCACTTGTTTCACCTACGGTCTCTGCTGCTGAAGCACCTTCCCACATACCACACGTGGGTCACTTTCACTGCACAGTCAGGGGCAGAATGTAATGTGTTGATGTTGATAGAAGCAAAGGGTGAATGTGAAGACTGGCCATCCGGCCTTGTCCATTCAAACTGTAAGTGAACAAGTGGCCGCTCTTTCTGCAGGATCCAAGCAGTCACACAGGGAGAGATTTGTTATGTATCAGGAGTTCCAACGTTAGGTGTGTTATGGAGTTCCTTAGGAAAACAGCCTCCAGGGCTGGAAAAAGAAGTCCAAATTGCACTCAGTGCCTGCCAGGATGATGGGTGGGTGGGGGAGGGTTGGAGAAGAGAGGCTCGCCCTAGATATTGAGGAGGTTCTGCCTGTGGTTGTCAAGGATGCAAGGTCATGGAACATAAATGACAGATTAAACACCATAGGAGTAGGAGGGGCGGGGCGCTGTTCATTGCAATTGACAAAAGTACAGTGTCTATCAAGGCTGAAATTGAGTGTGATTGTATGCGAGTAGCCAGTGTAGTTGAAATCAAGTTTTTATTGGCAAACAAATTCAAATTCCACCACAACAGCTGTAGAATCATTTGAAGGCAGTCTACACTCAGCGGCGAAGAAACACATGATCATGCAATATTAGTTGGAAGCAACTTTAACCTACTGAATACAGACTGGGAAGTCTATGGATTCACTGCAGGTGAACAGACAGACAATCTTGTGAAGTAATTCTGAAAACATTCCAAAAACTGTCTTGAGCAGCTAGTTCAACAACCCACAACCAATGGAAAAATTTTAGCCCTCATAGCTACAAACAGGTCTGATCTTAACAGTAACAGTATAGAAACAAGGATTGGTTAGGAGAGCTTTTATGCTGGATAGAGCTGATAAGCAACTGTTGACAACCCACTTGACAATGAATGAATATCATTTAATTATAATACAAGTGACATAAAGGAATTATAGGCAAAGTTTTAACTAATAATAAATCGCACTCTGAAGAAGTATGTGCCGAGTAAGTGGATTAAAGGTAGGAAAGATTCACCATGGCCTGAAACAAAATTTCTAAGATGCTGAGGAAACAGAAATTTTTGCACTCTTGCTTCAAAAAATATTGTGAAAATGTTCAGAGACAAAAGTTACAGGAAATTCATGTGTGTATAAAAAGATGGATGTGCAAAGCAGATAACAACTTCCACCATTGAGTGTTAATGAAAGATCTTTCTGAGAAACAGAACATTCAGGTCCTACATAAATGTACTAAGAATGTCAAAAGGGTTTTTACTGTCACTTGTTCTCTAATCCAGTGTGGCAATATAAGACAGCAGAAGAAAAGCTGAAGCTTCAAATTTTTCATTTCAAAAAGCATCCATGCAGGAGGACCAAGCATACTTACCACTGTTTGACCACTGCACAGAGTCTTTTATTAAGTACATAGAAACAGGCATTTCAAGCACTGGAAAATGATAACATGTAAGTTGCCAGGTCTGGATCCCAGTTTGACTTTAGACAGAGTACTCTTCAGCACTGGTTCCTTCACTCCACTTTTTTTTATCACATACCTCCCACCTGCACAACAAAATCTCAAGTGTCTGCAAAAAGTGCATGTAACTCCTATGTATATGGAGTGTAGAAGAACAGATCTGAAAAATTACAGACCAATACCCTTAACATCGGTTTGCTGCAAGATTCTTGAGCATATTCTTGGTTCGAGTATAAAAAATTCCTTGACATAGAAAAGCTACTATCCACAAATCAGCACAGATTTAGAAAGCATCACTCATGTGAAACTCCACTTGCTCTTTTGTCACACGATATTCTGTGAACAATGGACAAAGAACAACAGGTAGATTCCATATTCCTAGATACCTAAAAAGCATTTAACAGAATGCCCCACTGCAGACTGTTAACAAAGGTCTGAGCATACGGAATAGGTCCTCAGATATGTGAGTGGCTCTACGACTTCTTAAGTAACAGGATCCACTATGTTGTCCTGGATGGTAAATTTTATCAGAGATAAGGGTATTGTTGAGTGTGCCCTAGGGCGGCGAGATAGGAGTGCACTTGTTCTCTATAAACATAAACAATCTGACAGATAGGGTGAACAGTAATCTGCAAATTTGCCGATGTAAGTGTAGTATATACCAAATTGCCATTTGAGTGACTGTAGGATGATACAGGATGAATTATACAGAATTTCACTTTAGTGTGATGAATGACAGTTTGCTCTAAATGTAGAAAAATGTAAACTAGTGCAGATGAAAAGACAATACACTCCCCTGATTTTCCAAATACAGTACTAATAGCATGTCGCTTGACAGTCATGTTGATTAAATATCTATGGGTAACACTGCAAAGCAATATGAAATGGAATGAACACATAAGACAGGAAGATGAATGGTCAGCTCCGATTTATGTGAAAATTCTACGAAAATGTAGCTCATCTAAAAAGGAAACCATGTAGGGAAATCTAGTGTGTCCATTCTTGAGTACTGCTTGAGTGTGTGGCATTCTCATCAAGGTGGATTAAACTCTGGTTCCAAAAATTAGGAGTACTGTATCTATTATTATATGTATTTAGACTGTACAGTCAGTTGCACCTCCTGAGGTCAACACTATCTATCACATTTGTTTCTTTGTGAATTTAATAAATTCCTGAATCTCAACTTATGTCACAACGTTTTTGTCTCTGGTCTTATCAGTTTACTTGTAATGTCATAACTTTGTGCACATTATCACTGCCAAGTGGGCTGAACTCAAGCCACCTTTTCTATTTAGATTCTGATACACATTTTATTTCTTTAGATGCCATTGTCTGCATGAAATTAAATGCTATGTCACAGCATAAGCCATGTCACATCTTGTGCTGATGGGCAATTTAAGCATTGCAATAGCTTTATGTTTCACTTGGAAGCTGCTTCTTATTTACCACAACATGGTGTACGCATAATTTCATTAATGATGCGGACCCAGGCTGAATTATACGAAGGTATAATGATTTACAGATCAGTTATATTGTATCACTTACAGATATTTTGGCAACAGCAAAGTCTGGAACAGGTGGCTTGTATACTTGTGTATATACATCTTCTCCAATCGGCTTAAATAATTTGTCTCCAGCTGGTGCTCCTTTATAATTCAGCATATTACAAAGAGTGTCAACATCTTTATACTTAGGTGTAAGTCCAGCACGGACTACATTATCAGAACAGGCCATACATTCTACACAATCTGCAAGATAAAAGCTTTATTTTAAAAAAGTAAAAATAAATGAGTTACATTCCTAAAACTTCTCTGTGAACTGTATATTTTGGCATTTACAGTGTTTCATATTATTCGTTTTAAACTTTAATGAAAATATTGATGAAATCAATTTGGAGAATAGAATACCTGGTAGTCACCTATCAAAATGATATTTTGCATTACTTACAAAAATTAAAATACAAATGGAGATGATGTAAAAGTGCTTAAGAATTGTTATTCCATGCATACTGCAATGGGTTTAAGAATTAAATGATTTCAGAGTGATTTTATACCTCAAATTCTTTGAAAGTTCACAAAATATATAAGATAACCAGACAAAAGTATTAGTCACCTCTTTAAAACAGCGCAACAGTTACATGGAGCACTGCAGATGGTGTAGAATTGACATCCATCAGCCACATTACCCTCTACCTCTGACGTAAGTTATGGCAGTAAAGTGGCTTGTATGTGCCAGCAAGATGTATGGAATCAGTGCAGTAAGATAGATTCACGTGGAAATGTTTGGCAGAAAGAAGCTATTGTGTTTTGTTGTGACTATGATCACACTACAAATACAGTTGCCAATTAGTTGGTGTATCAATGCAAACTGTCCGATATGTCCATGTACCATTCACAGCCATGTCAGACAGCAGAAGAATAACAACCATAAAAATATCCTAACCAACATGGAACAGACAAGTGTTGCACCTTGTAGGCGATGAGTGGTTTCTAAATGGACAAGACTGCTGCTGCCAGGGAATGGCGGCCCATCTGAGCCAGTTTCTGAACCAACATTGCAAATGTAACTGCATTTGGAGGACATTTGTAGTCGGATACCTCACAAATGGCAATTGCTCATATCAGCACATAAATTTGCACCTCTTCAGTACACTACACATCACGGAAACTGGACATCAGTTAATTGGAGACAAGTAAGCGGCTGATTGGAGGCAAGCAATGTATCTGACAAACTGTGATTTTGCCACTTTGCAACTGATGCAAGGCGTTCATTGCACCTACAGGACAGTAAGGAATTTAATTCACAGAGCAAGAAGGGTGTAGTTCAGGCCAGAGGTGATCCTTTGATATTCAGATGACTGTGGAAATGAACCACGATGTTTATTTCGCCATCTCAATGACACAGAGTCGACCTTTCTTCTACATCTCCATGATGAGTATATGCTGTAGACAATCCTGTCTTCCAATATCACAACAGCCGTCTTCACGCAGCTTCAGCTTCATACATGTGTTCCTGGTTTGGTGAACACTCTGGTACCCTATCACATCTTGACTAGTCCAATAAATCACCCGATTTTAATCCCATAAAAATGCCTGGCTTTATTTGGAACAGCAAGTGAAATGTTGCAGTTAACATCCCTGCAATCTGGCAGCTCTACAGGGTCTGATTATCAGTTAGTTGTTTCAGATGGATACGGCATACTTGCTGACTTGCTGATTTAGATAGTAATCAGGGCTAGAAGCACTGTAACATGTTACTGTGACGTTATCTGTGTGTGACTAATTTTTTGTCCAGTGGGTTTACTTCACAACTTTTATGTAGCTACTTATTGTCTTACAAATGCACATTAAAGGAATTGTCAGTTTCACTTCACTGACAGCATGCCAAAGAAATGAAGACTGGACCAATGACAAAATTGTGCAATTCTCTCTCTTTTTTAAAAAATTATTGTTCAATCATTTCACACACTCAATTAGATATAACATGTATGTGGTATTTCACAAATACATGTAATTTGTGGCTGATTTGTGTATTTCATATTAATGTGCTGTACACATTCCAAGTAACATACCTTGTGAGAAATAGGCATAGTTAACAAGTGGAGGGAAAACAAAAACACCACAACCATGTTTAAAATGGGAGGGGATGATCAAGTACCACTTTTTAGTCTTAGCTTTTACTGCAGACCACCAATTCAAGTTTTTCATAGGCTTGGCATAAACTGAATGAAAAATACCAAAAAGTAAAAACCAGGAGAAAAAAAACACCCTTTGAAATCCTGAGATTAGAACAAATCAATAAAGGTTGATCAGAACAGACATTGTTAGTTAATAGGACTTACGTAGAACATAATTATTATTTATCGTGATAACAAATGTCAAGATGTATATTGTGTGTCAATTCCTTCTAAATGCTGTTTAATATTATAACCTCGAAAGTTAACTGCGATGTTTTATTATTTATTTATCTGAACCATAGGACCATGCTAGCCACAGCTACTCAGTCATAGTATGAGTCAATACACAGTTTACAGAATGCCTATACAAAATTAATATACAAAAGAATTTAAAAAACTAATAAAATGCGAGGAGAAAGTTGTGAGAATAAATAACATATCACAGAAGAAAAGTTCTCAGCTACTGTGAGGAATAGTATTAAAGAAAGAAGTGTTCCACAAGGTAATCTTTCGACTTAGATTTGACACTCGGGATTTATCATTCAATTTTTTTAGTCGCTGAAAGTCTATTAAAAATGCAACTTGCTGAATAGTGCACATTTTGCTGTAAAAAACTCAAGGAAGTGTTGTCCAACTACAAATCATTTTCCCCTCTAGTGTTCACTGAATGAATTTTGAGCTGCTTCTGAATGAGTCAACCACAAACCTCGTTATGGAATATATAAGGTATTAAAAAAAATTATTCCATATTTTAAGAGGCACTAGTATCGACCGAAGCAAGAAATGAGCGCCCCATAAACATGCGCTATGGAAGACAAACCTTAAGTGCTATGAGTGCGGGAAAGTAATCTCATGGTTGGTTATTATGTGATGCACTCTATACTCCATCTGTCACTTGGTTGCACGTATATCAACCTTACTTCCAATTAATTTTTGGTCACCATTCTCAAAGTTAATTCTCTGGTGGACCTGCTATGCAGTGCCACTAAACCGTGATGTGTGACTTCTTATCCTCTGCAGTTGAGGCAGGTGCTACAAGAAAGCTTTGATCTACAGGATGTTTGGAAATTCCTGTTACAAATTTCTAGGACTTGTAGAGGGGAGTTAGTACCTAATAACTTGAATATAAATCCCTTGCAGGAAATGTACTGCTTCTGTGCTACAACTGTCTGAAAACATGTTTGTTAGGTAGGTATGAGAGATTTAACTGTATGAAATTAATGTATATTTTCAAATAACATGGATTACGAACAAAATTTACATTACTGTACCACATCTAACTGCAATAGATCCATATTAAGAGCTACATTATGTTCTGGAGGTATAACAAGGTGAAGAGGGAAGGGGAGGCGGAGTGGAAGTTAAAAGTGTGAGGGAAACAAGGTCACCAGATTGTGGTCATGCATGTCCTCTTTCACAGGTTTGCAAAATGAAGAGCGAGCAGGCAATTCTCCATTCTTTCTACTGCACTGCACCACAAAAGGCAACTACAGAGAGTTTCATTAAGTTATACCCACCATTCCACAGTTCATTTTGTGAGTCACTGGCGGCAAAGTGTGTATACATGCCCAGGTGTGTTTATTTCCCAGAAAGTTCATTAAGGTAAATTCCTGTGTATCTGCTTCAAAAACTCAATTTTTCTTTGTTCATCTTAAATCAATGGCAGTTAAAAAAACTGAACTGGACATCTGGAAGTTGTTTAAAAAACAACTTAAAAGATCTCCTGATTTGCATTTACACCCACATTTCTGCTGCTTTCCATTTCTGCTCATTGGCATTGCACTCGTGTAGGAGAAACATATGCTATACAACTGTTATTCTAGTTGACAGCTCTGCTAGAAGATATGCTTTGCGATCCTTATATGTTTCCCTTGTCAATATTTGGTTTTTGAGTATAAACTTTCCCGTAATTAGAGTTGCTGCTATTTCGGTATTCACGAAAGTTATTGTGCCTATAATTTGTTATAATGTGGGGCAATTAGCAGGTGTGAAGTTCTAGAGCTGCCAGGAATGTTTTCTGAGTTTAATACGGAACAACTACTATTGCCAATTGATGCTATAATCGTTGCTGAAGATTAGGTCCTTGAGGTAACTAAAGCTGCCAAAATTGCGAGGAGAAACAGTTAAAGAAAAAGAGAAGATGTAAACCAAGATTATGCTGCTGGAATATATTAGTGAAAACAGATGTGAGTCATAGCTCAAATACAACTTTGAAGCGAATTTCCCAAGAATAAAATTTTCTGACATGCTTACGGAGGAGAGCAGAATTCAGACAGTAATGTACTATCAATAGGAATGAAAAATGAAATGAAATGATTGCGTGGAATTGTTGGCTGGCAGGCCATGTCTGGGGAATTTCTGCAGCCGAGTGCAAGTCTTATTTCAGTCAGTGCCACATTGGGTGACTTGCATGCTGGTGATGAGGATGAAATGACGATGAAGATGACACAACACCTAGTCCATGAGCGAAGAAAATCTCCAACCCAGCTGGTAATCGAACCTGGGCCTGCTGCATGGTGAGCAAGCACATTACCACTCAGCAAAGCTGGCGTATAAAAGGAAGGAAAATACATACTGATGAATTATAAAAAAATATCCTTAATTTTGATTATTGGATGTAAATATTTCTAGAATAAAAAATTGTGGCTGAAATTAGATGATTGTTGTCTACATTTTAGATAGACATTTGTTAATGTACTTGAAGTTTCAAGCATCTAAGTAAGACAGATAGTCAGTGCATAGATTCCAAGCATAGACCAGTATATCAATATGCTGATTTTTTTAAAAGTAATACAGTCAACATGAGAACTTATACCAAAATGTTCATGAAGAATCACTCCCATTGTCCTACGCTTTTCATCCTACTAAGAGTTCACATTATCTACATCTACATCTATGTCCATACTCCGCAAGCCACCTGACGGTGCGTGGCGGAGGGTACCTTCAGTACCTCTATCGGTTCTCCCTTCTATTCCAGTCTCGTATTGTTCGTGGAAAGAAGGATTGTCGGTATGCCTCTGTGTGGGCTCTAATCTCTCTGATTTTATCCTCATGGTCTCTTCGCGAGATATACGTAGGAGGGAGCAATATACTGCTTGACTCTTCGGTGAAGGTATGTTCTCGAAACTTCAATAAAAGCCCGTACCGAGCTACTGAGCGTCTCTCCTGCAGAGTCTTCCACTGGAGTTTATCTATCATCTCCGTAACGCTTTCGCGATTACTAAATGATCCTGTAACGAAGCGCGCTGCTCTCCGTTGGATCTTCTCTATCTCTTCTATCAACCCTATCTGGTACGGATCCCACACTGCTGAGCAGTATTCAAGCAGTGGGCGAACAAGTGTACTGTAACCTACTTCCTTTGTTTTCGGATTGCATTTCCTTAGGATTCTTCCAATGAATCTCAGTCTGGCATCTGCTTTACCGACGATCAACATTATATGATCATTCCATTTTAAATCACTCCTAATGCGTACTCCCAGACAATTTATGGTATTAACTGCTTCCAGTTGCTGACCTGCTATTTTGTAGCTAAATGATAAAGGATCTATCTTTCTGTATATTCGCAGCACATTACACTTGTCTACATTGAGATTCAATTGCCATTCCCTGCACCATGCGTCAATTCGCTGCAGATCCTCCTGCATTTCATTACAATTTTCTATTGTTACAACCTCTCGGTACACCACAGCATCATCTGCAAAAAGCCTCAGTGAACTTCCGATGTCATCCACCAGGTCATTTATGTATATTGTGAATAGCAACGGTCCTATGACACTCCCCTGCGGCACACCTGAAATCACTCTTACTTCGGAAGACTTCTCTCCATTGAGAATAACATGCTGCATCCTGTTATCTAGAAACTCCTCAATCCAATCACACAATTGGTCTGATAGTCCATATGCTCTTACTTTGTTCATTAAACGACTGTGGGGAACTGTATCGAACGCCTTGCGGAAGTCAAGAAACACGGCATCTACCTGTGAACCCGTGTCTACGGCCCTCTGAGTCTCGTGGACGAATAGCGCGAGCTGGGTTTCACATGACCGTCTTTTTCGAAACCCATGCTGATTCCTACAGAGTAGATTTCTAGTCTCCAGAAAAGTCATTATACTCGAACACAATACGTGTTCCAAAATTCTGCAACTGATCGACGTTAGAGATATAGGTCTATAGTTCTGCACATCTGTTCGACGTCCCTTCTTGAAAACGGGGATGACCTGTGCCCTTTTCCAATCCTTTGGAACGCTACGCTCTTCTAGAGACCTACGGTACACCGCTGCAAGAAGGGGGGCAAGTTCCTTCGCGTACTCTGTGTAAAATTGAACTGGTATCCCATCAGGTCCAGAGGCCTTTCCTCTTTTGAGCGATTTTAATTGTTTCTCTATCCCTCTGTCGTCTATTTCGATATCTACCATTTTGTCATCTGTGCGACAATCTAGAGAAGGAACTACAGTGCAATCTTCCTCTGTGAAACAACTTTGGAAAAAGACATTTAGTATTTCGGCCTTTAGTCTGTCATCCTCTGTTTCAGTACCATTTTGGTCACAGAGTGTCTGGACATTTTGTTTTGATCCACCTACCGCTTTGACATAAGACCAACATTTCTTAGGATTTTCTGCCAAGTCAGTACATAGAACTTTACTTTCGAATTCATTGAACGCCTCTCGCATAGCCCTCCTCACACTACATTTCGCTTCGCGTAATTTTTGTTTGTCTGCAAGGCTTTGGCTATGTTTATGTTTGCTGTGAAGTTCCCTTTGCTTCCGCAGCAGTTTTCTAACTCGGTTGTTGTACCACGGTGGCTCTTTTCCATCTCTTACGATCTTGCTTGGCACATACTCATCTAACGCATAATGTACGACGGTTTTGAACTTCGTCCACTGATCCTCAACACTATCTGTACTTGAGACAAAACTTTTTATTTCGTTAGAGCCGTGTAAACTTTTTGAAAAGTGTTGTTATTTTTCCAGGTATTCACAGACAAGTTACCTTAACGCTGCACTGAATACAGATGTGGATTAGTAATAATACTAATGCAAG
Source organism: Schistocerca cancellata (assembly GCF_023864275.1). Classification (NCBI taxonomy): domain Eukaryota; kingdom Metazoa; phylum Arthropoda; class Insecta; order Orthoptera; family Acrididae; genus Schistocerca; species Schistocerca cancellata. Next base: position 762,236,985 of record NC_064626.1, on the reverse strand, counting down.
AATCGCATACTGCTTAAATATTTGGACATTGTTGTACAATCGTAAAGGGAAACTGATTCTTAGTCATCATCTACAGCAGCTGTATCATTCTTCCAGGAAAGGCAACTTCCTCCACCGTGAGCACTGCTTGCTTCTCAGTTTACAGACAGAGTTTGGAAGGTAGGAAATGGGATATTGGTTGAAGTAAAGATGTCAGAACAGGTAATGAGTTGTGCTTGAAAAGCTCAGTCTCTACAGTGTTTGCTCATGAAAGACAAAGGTCCCGAGTTTAAGTCTCAGACTAGCACACAGTTTTAATCTGCCAGTAAGTTTCACAAAAGCACACACAATGCTCAAGAGTGAAAATTTCATTCTGGAGACTAAATCTGTCCAGTTCTCTTATGTAAGCAGCCGAAATAACTTCAGTGGGGCTAGTACTTATACAGCAGAGTTATATTCAGTTTATTAAGTGAGTGCTTATTTGCAATTGTTAAGTGAGTTTTTGTGTCAAATATGTTCCTATAATCTAGGTTGAAAAGTGCTTAATTTGCAAGAGTGTTGCTGTCAGTGATCTATGTAGTGTTGGTGGAAAATGTGTTGGACTATTAAATGTGGCATCATGATGGTGCCTGTCACTGACAGCATATTGTAAAGCCATGTAACTGTGTTGTATTCATTTGCTGGAGGATTAATGAAAGACCAGAAAGTTACTTCCTTTCTCTCAGCATTGACTGTGTTACTGGTAGCATGCATAAATCTCTTCCATTCAGGAATTGCTGGCATTTGTAGAGTGGACTGCAATGAGTGGAGCTACTTATCACAAATCCACAGTATACTTGCAAGATGAGTGTCAATATGTATGATGATATATGACTGATAATATTTAAATCCAACATGATTGCTCAGCCCCCCTCCCCAAATGAATCATGGACCTTGCCGTTGGTCGGGAGGCTTTTGTGCCTCAGTGATACGGATAGCCGTACTGTAGATGCAATCACAATGGAGTGGTATCTACTGAGAGGCCAGACAAACGTGTGGTTCCTGAAGAGGGGCAGCAGCCTTTTCAGTAGTTGCAGGGGCAACAGTCTGGATGATTGACTGATCTGGCCTTGAAACACTAACCAAAATGGGCTCTCTGTACTGGTACTGCAAACGGCTGCAAGCAAGGGAAAACTACAGCCATAATTTTTCCCGAGGGCATGCAGCTTTACTGCATGGTTAAATGATGATGGCGTCCTCTGGGTAAAATATTCCGGAGGTAAAATAGTTACCCATTTAAATCTCCGCGCGGGGACTACTCAGGAGGATGTCGTTATCAGGAGAAAGAAAACTGGTGTTCTACGGATCAGAGTGTGGAATGTCAGATCCCTTAATCGTGCAGGTCGGTTAGAAAATTAAAAAAGGGAAATGGATAGCTTAAAGTCAGATATAGTGGGAATTAGTGAAGTTCGGTGGCAGGAGGAACAAGACTTCTGGTCAGGTGAATACAGGGTTATAAATAAAAAAAATCAAATAGGGGTAATGCAGGAGTAGGTTTAATAATGAATAAAAAAATAAGAATGCGGGTAAGCTACTACAAACAGCATGGTGAGCGAATACAAGTTTATAAGCCAACTAGCTCTGCAGATGAAGAAGAGATTGACAAAATGTATGATGAGATAAAAGAAATTATTCAGATAGTGAAGGGAGATGAAAATTTAATAGTCACGGGTGACTGGGATTCGACAGTAGGAAAAGGAAGAGAAGGTAACGTAGTAGGTGAATATGGAATGGGGGAAAGGAATGAAACAGGAAGCCGCCTGGTAGAATTTTGCTCAGAGCGTAACTTAATCATAGCTAACACTTGGTTCAAGAACCATGAAAGAAGGTTGTATATATGGAAGGGGCCTGGAGATACTGGAAAGTTTCTGACAGATGATATAATGGTAAGACAGAGATTTAGGAACCAGGTATTAAATTGTAAGACATTTCCAGGGGCAGATGTGGTCTCTGACCAAAATCTATTGGTTATGAACTGTAGATTAAAACTGAAGAAACTGGAAAAAGGTAGGAATTTAAGGAGATGGGACCTGGATAAACTGACAGAACTAGAGGTTGTAGAGAGTTTCAGGCAGAGCATTAGGGAACAATTGACAGGAATGGGGGAAAGAAATACAGTAGAAGAAGAATGGGTAGCTTTGAAGTTTGAAATAGTGAAGGCAGCAGAGTATCAAATAGGTAAAAAGAAAAGGGCTGGTAGAAATCCTTGGGAAACAGAAGAGAGTTTGAATTTAATTGATGAAAGGAGAAAATATAATAAAAATGCAGTAAATAAAGCAGGCAGAAAGGAATACAAACGTCTCAAAAATCAGATCGGCAGGAAGTGCACAATGGCTAAGCAGGGATGGCTGGAGAACAAATGTAAGGATGTAGAGGCATATATCACTAGGATAAGATAGATACTGCCTACAGGAAAATTAAAGAGACCTTTGGAGAAAAGAGAACCACTTGTATGAATATCAAGAGCTCAGATGGAAACCCAGTTCTAAGCAAAGAAGGGAAAGCAGAAAGGTGGAAGGAGTATATAGAGGGTCTATACAAGGGCGATGTACTTCAGGACAATATTATGGAAATGGAAGAGGATGTAGATGAAGATAAAATGGGAGATATGATACTGCATGAAGAGTTTGACAGAGCACTGGAAGACCTAAATCGAAACAAGGCCCCTGGAGTAGACAACATTCCATTAGAACTACTGATAGCCTTGGGAGAGCCAGCCCTGACAGAACTCTATCATCTGGTGAGCAAGATGTATGAGACAGGTGAAATACACTCAGACTTCAAGAAGAATATAATAATTCCAATCCCAAAGAAAGCAGGTGTTGACAGATGTGAAAATTACCGAACTAAGTCACAGCTGCAAAATACTAACATGAATTCTTTACAGACGAATGAAAAAACGTGAATGATAAATAGTTTAGACAAGAAGAGAATAGAAGCTTTTGAAATGTGGTGCTGCAGAAGAATGATTAAGATTAGATGAGATCACATAACTAATGAGGAGGTATTGAATAAAATTGGGGAGAAGAGAAATTTGTGGCACAACTTGATTAGAAGAAGGGATCGGTTGGTAGGACATGTTCTGAGGCATCAAGGGATCACAAAATTAGCATTGGAGGGCAGCGTGGAGGGTAAAAATTGTAGAGGGAGACCAAGAGATGAATACACTAAGCAGATTCAGAAGGATGAAGGTTGCAGTAAGTACTGGGAGATGAAGAAGCTTGCACAGGATAGAGTAGGATGGAGTGCTGCATCAAACCAGTCTCTGGACTGAAGACCACAACAAAAACAATTGCTCAGGTTTAAATCTAGAACAGTAATCTGCTGTGATGCATTACTTGACTTGTGTTGAAATACCTGAAGTTCTGTATCACTTAGGTGACCCACTTCTATTACAGCAAGAGTCAATTTAAACTTCTGTGCTTCTATAGGTAATGGGAGAGATGAGGCTGGGTTGGTGAATTTCATACCTTCAAGCTGCTAAAAGTATTCCTTCAGAGACAATGAAATCGACATCATTAAATACATATTGCCAGCATGTTACACTTAGGACAGGCTCTTCAGTGTGGTAATCGGTTGACAGCACCAGCTATTGACCGTTTTTTACATAACAGCTTGTTTAACAACTGTAAATAAGTACTCACTTAATAAATTGAAAATAACTCCACTATACAAATATGATCTCAGTGAAGTTACTTTGTCCACTCACATGAGAGAACTGGACAGGAATTGTTGGGGAGATATAGTCTGTGAACTGCAAAGCGAGCAGCACTCATGGTGGGAGAAGTTGCCACTTCTGGAATAATGTTACAGTTGTCATACAGGATGATTAAGGATCAATTTCCCTCTTCCATTGTATAACACTGTGCAAATATTTACACAAATTCTGTCCATATGCATTTCATGCACTTGTATTATTAGTAATTAGTATCTGTATTCAATGTAGTGACAATTCACTTTCTTGGAAATAAACAACACTCCTGGCATGTCTATACACTGTGTCGCCAGTGATTTGTAACACAAACTACAGAAGGGTTGGTATAACTTTGTGAAACACTCTGTAGTTGCTTGTCATGATGTAGTCCGGTACACAGAATGGGAAATTTCCTGCTCACTATTCATTTTGCAGACCTATATGGGAGAGAAATGCATGACCACAACCTGGCCACCTATCTTTCCTTGCGCTTCTCACCTCCAGCCCCTCTTCCAGCTTACTACACCCCCATGACATAATTTATCCATTCTACTGCACTTAGATGTGGTATAAAAATTTGATATTTGTCCTTATCCAATGTTATTTAACAATACACATTCATTTTGTATCACTAAAACACCATTTTTTTAAAAAATTGTGATTTTCCATCCCCTGCAATACGGAAAATATTAGCCCTAGAGAAAAAATAAATGGGAACCTTTTTGTAGGTAATTTAATGTAGTTCTATTCTGTACTGTAAAACATTTTTGCTACAAGTCACAGTTCTCGAGATATTCAAAAGAAACCTAAAAAAGTGACCTTTAAAATGCCACCCATCCCCACACTCAAACCCCATGGTCAGGATTTTTTGTGTTTTTTTCATTATACTTCCCCTACCACTGTACAAAAATTTGGAACTACACAAATATTTGCCCTTTAGTTTCATTCGTTAGCTGGACTAACACACCTAAGTTGAGTTATATGCATTTTGGGGGATTTGGTGACTACAATCTTTATGTTAGCCACTATTTCACAAGTTGAAGATTTTCTACGTTGATACATTTATCTTTTCCATGAGACTTAGTGTTGACAATATACAGTAGTTAGACAGAGAGGCATACAAACTGAAGAGTTTTAATGAAAATCATTATATTTCTAAACCCAAGTATGTGACGGTCCCATTTCATTTTAACTAGAATTCGGGATATATTGTTTCTCAACTGAAGACTCAGAACTGTTACACAATCCAGCTTTTGAGATTTTCCAAATCATTCTATATGTACACCAGGGAGGTTCCTTAATATACCTATAACCTTCACAATCTCTGTCCATAGTAACTAATTTTAAATTAACCTATTTGCAGTCACATTATTATTTTCTGTTAGCAGAAGTAGTAGGCAGTAAATATTATTAGAAGTAGTAGTAGATGTTCATTGCATTTAATTGTTATTCACCTAATCTAATATTGTGATCAAGTGACAATTTTACAATCATTGTATGGAATAATAAATCAATCTGTGTAACAATTTGATGCCTCGAAGCTTATTTCCAGGCATATGGTTTTTTTCATTGCCTGGCTGATGAGTATGGAATGGAAAACAAGGGGCAGTTTATGAAGTTCGTCAATCAAAGCAAAGGCATGCATAATAAATATCAGTAGCCAAAATCTTACCACCAGAAAGATACGCATGTGGTTCATTAGGTCCTAAATATATGGCTTCCTCGGGTTTCAAAATAATATGATTGAGCAAATATATGGAGAAGCATCCAACATCTCCAGGAAACTGCATATGTAATCGTCTAAACAAATCACCATTTATCAATGTTCTAGTGTCATCATCTGAAATAAAAGTTAATTATCTCTAAAAATCATTTCTTTAATTGATCATCCATTCACACAACAATGAACGAATTCAAAACTATCACATTATGAAGTTTTGGGTACCTACCTAATGTGTCAAGTCTTTCCAGCAGGTGTGACAGCTGTTTTTCTATTTTACTGGGTTCACATTTCATCAGAGCAGTGAAACATACTTTAAGGTTATGCTCTGCATCCTTTTGTTCACTACATAAAAACTGAGAAGTTACTTCTAGCCCACAAACTTCTCTCAGTTCAGGAACATCTACAGGCACAAAGAATAAATAAATAAATAAATAAACAAAATACTGAAGAAGTCTTGCATAAACTACAACGGAGCAGAAAATATTATCTAAGATACTAAAGGATTAAAATATCCCCTAAGAAAATAAGAGACAGTATTTATTGCTTAGCAGATGATCAGTGAACTGTCTCTATTTCTCAATCAGGCTTTTCCATACGATGTTCTTAACACTGTAGTATGGAATCTGTTTTATTTCTGTTTTTGTTTTATACCCAAAATGATGCCAAGTTACATCACTCTCATTTTACACATTTACCTCCTCTGCAATTCAAGATACCCATTATATATCAGACAACTTATTAAAAATGAAGAGACACAGTAAGGCTGCACACTATTCCTACAATGTATTAAAACAAATTACCAATCGAAGGACTAGAGAGCAAAAATACTGTTACAACTGCGAACTCTGTTGGGTAGTGTGGTGCTACATATCAATCGTGTACTGTAAAACAGTGTAAAAATTTAAAATGTAGAAGAGTGCTAATGTTGCATTTGTTTGTGGGAATTTGCATGTGATGAACAATGTGGTTGAATGTCTTCAGAGTGGGACGACGATCTTATTAACTAGGCAAGCGGGTTGTGCACACTCCAATGAATTGTCACACCAAGTCGGAGAAGTGCATTAGTTCTGGAGTAAGAGCCGCAAACGGCAGTAGGGAAGCATTATCTTGAGGCTGCAGCTCTTCTATCCATGTTTGCGTACAAGTAATATGTTTTTGAAAGGGGTCCGCCTTGAGCAAAAGACCCTCTTTTCCCTTTTCTTCTATTGCCCAAGATATGTTTCGCCGAAGTTTCAGGATCATTAATGACTTTTATTTTCTTTCTATTAAACAACAGGAAAAATACCCTTTACTACTTGCATGCATATATATTAAAGTTTTTAAGAAAATGTTTAATAATCTGAAAAAGCAGACAAAGAATTGTACAGATACCATTTTATCACATACTGTGGTTTCCTGGTTCTTTTTTCTGTGTTACATTTGTTTTCCTTCCACAGTTTTTTCATCTGCAACTATACAGAATGCAGTGCGGAGAAGCTATTTACCTCAAAATTGTATACAAGCTGTGAAAACAAGACGCCAAACAGTTGATTAGTTGACTGTGATCTGGGTGTGAGTTTTGGGGAAAAAAAGATAATTAACACACACACACACACACACACACACACACACACACACACACACACAAGCGCGCGCGGGCGCGCGCATGCATGGCAAAGACACCTCACACAGATTCAAAACTTCCGCCAAGAACACATTCAACCGTTTGTCGTGATATCTTAGCGACAACACTGACCAGAGAGTCTCCACGGTGGATTGGATTATCTGCGAGGCACACAACAAAGACATTTCAGTCTAGAACCTCATGTAATGTCGATATTCTGCATTGAGCTCTGTCATGATAAAGTCATTTCACTCAATATTGTGTCATCTATGTTTGTGGTAATTTTTCCTGATTACTGTTGACTGTAAGCACAACAGCAAGGGCATTGCCTCGGGCTGTCGGTGGTGCCAGTAACAGCTGGTGAGGCACATGCAGCAATGCAGAGATGGTGACCACACCAGAGCAATCGGCCCGTGGTTTGGATCAGCAGAATGTGTATTTACATCATTTGGAATTTTGGATGACAACTCCAAGTTTGTGACATTGATCTGGCACCTCACTTAGCACGGTGACAACACGTAACATCATACTGACACCCCAGGCACACAATAAATCTGCAATAGCCATATCTGCAGTGATTCAACCCTATCCCACACTCCAGAAATTTACTTTGACAAGCAATCTATGATGAACAGCTAGCAGATAAAACCCCATTTCAGCTTAGGTGGCGGCTCAGAACTTTATTGGACACAAATCTGATGCTGGCCACTGCATCATGGGCAAATGTCATACTGCCACCTCACCTCCGGCTCGCTATGATCGCACACAGAGCAAAACCACTTGACAAGAATATCAGCCTTGTGGGTATGATGCAACATACTCCTTTGCCAAACGTTAGATTTCTTTCACCTACCTCATGTGGTGGACTGGGCCAACCGTGGCCAATGACAGCCTGGGCAATGACCAGCCATTACTCTTGCAACCGACAACACTACGCTGTGCCCCTGCTGCGTCCAGGTCACCGGTACCACACCCAGTTTGGTGACACCGAGAACAACTGCTATTCTCCCAGCGGGTTCCCAGACTTCAAATGCAGGCCACTGTAAATTCGTCAGCCCGCACTGGGATGTCGAGTCGTACCTACTGTGCAAGATGCACATCTTTCATGTTGGCACACCAGATGGATGAAAGATTGTAAGTTCTGGACAGACCTTAACTCACACACATATTTTTCATAGATACAGGATTGTATGCTAGCACAGTTTCAGAAGATATGTTCACACAGCTCACTGGTATGTTTGGGGTGCACCTCAGTGCCACTGACAATTCTCCAATGTCTGTACACGGAACAGTACATCATGTCATACATCTCAACACAGATTTCCAATGCCTGTGGACTTTTTAGGTCACAGACATCTGCGAACCACTGGTGGGGCTCGACTTCCTCCAACACTTTCACCTGTCTCCAAACTTGGAACATACTGTGCTTCTTTAGTACACAACATGTGATCTCATCTTGGGGCTTTACACTCCATCACCACCTCCTCGGGCGCACACCTGTGTGTACTGCCGAGCTACCTAGCTACAGTGAGATAGCCTCACATTGGCTCAAAGTGCCAATTAAAGAAGCCACAGTGGAATTTACCACTTGAAATTTCATTAACAGGTGGATAGTTCACTTTGGCTGTCATTAAACAATTACAGAACTACAGGGAGATAATTGAAATCCTCTCTACTCGACACTCTGCAACTTTTGCAGCCTCACTCGTGACAGCCTCGTGAAGCATTGGCACTGCACCCGAGTACTGCACTTATGTGCTGTGGCGGAGGTGGAGGAGATCTTGTCGTGGGTGTTACTTCGGGTTTGTACAGCATTTAAAGAGGACCTGAAGGCTTCCCTGGCAGAAGTCCTACACGGCGAAGCACTTATACTTCCAGCAGAGCTCATCTTAATGACACCCACCCCAGACCTTGTAGATATCCTAGCATTTGTGGAATTGGTGGAGCGCCACACTAGAAAATGCAGGTGACACGCCTATGACACACACTCCACCAAAAACCTCCCTCCACTAAGAACTACTGGACTGTGATTATGTCATGCTACGTGATGACACTATAGTGCCAGCCCAGCAGCCACCATATTAACAATATTAATGTGCTAATAGTAAACTGCAGGAGCGTCTACAGAAAGGTCCCAGAATTGCTCTCATTAATAAACGGTCACAACGCCCATATAGTACTAGGGACAGAAAGTTGGCTGAAACCAGACGTAAACAGTAATGAAATCCTAAACTCAGATTGGAATGTATACTGCAGAGACAGGCTGGACAGTGAAGGGGGAGGCGTGTTTATAGCGATAAGAAGTGCAATAGTATCGAAGGAAATTGACGGAGATCCGAAATGTGAAATGATTTGGGTGAAGGTTACAGTTAAAGCAGGCTCAGACATGGTAATTGGATGTCTCTATAGGCCCCCTGGCTCAGCAGCTGTTGTGGCTGAGCACCTGAAGGATAATTTGGAAAATATTTCGAGTAGATTTCCCCACCATGTTATAGTTCTGGGTGGAGATTTTAATTTGCCCGATATAGACTGGGAGACTCAGACGTTCGTAACGGGTGGCAGGGACAAAGAACCCAGTGAAATTTTTTTAAGTGCTTTATCTGTAAACTACCTTGAGCAGTTAAACAGAGAACCAACTCGTGGCGATAACATATTAGACCTTCTGGTGACAAACAGACCCGAACTATTTGAAAAAGTTAACGCAGAACAGGGAATCAGCGATCATAAAGCGGTTACGGCATCGATGATTTCAGCCGTAAATAGGAATATTAAAAAGGGTAGGAAGATTTTTCTGTTTAGAAAAAGTGACAAAAAGCAGATTTCAGAGTACCTTTTGGCTCAACACAAAAGTTTTGTCTCAAGTACAGATAGTGTTGAGGATCAGTGGACAAAGTTCAAAACCGTCGTACATAATGCGTTAGATGAGTATGTGCCAAGCAAGATCGTAAGAGATGGAAAAGAGACACCGTGGTACAACAACCGAGTTAGAAAACTGCTGCGGAAGCAAAGGGAACTTCACAGCAAACATAAACATAGCCAAAGCCTTGCAGACAAACAAAAATTACGCGAAGCGAAACGTAGTGTGAGGAGGGCTATGCGAGAGGCGTTCAATGAATTCGAAAGTAAAGTTCTATGTATGGACTTGGCAGAAAATCCTAAGAAATGTTGGTCTTATGTCAAAGCGGTAGGTGGATCAAAACAAAATGTCCAGACACTCTGTGACCAAAATGGTACTGAAACAGAGGATGACAGACTAAAGGCCGAAATACTAAATGTCTTTTTCCAAAGTTGTTTCACAGAGGAAGATTGCACTGTAGTTCCTTCTCTAGATTGTCGCACAGATGACAAAATGGTAGATATCGAAATAGATGACAGAGGGATAGAGAAACAATTAAAATCGCTCAAAAGAGGAAAGGCCTCTGGACCTGATGGGATACCAGTTATATTTTACACAGAGTACGCGAAGGAACTTGCCCCCCTTCTTGCAGCGGTGTACCGTAGGTCTCTAGAAGAGCGTAGCGTTCCAAAGGATTGGAAAAGGGCACAGTCATCCCCGTTTTCAAGAAGGGACGTCGAACAGATGTGCAAAACTATAGACCTATATCTCTAACGTCGATCAGTTGTAGAATTTTGGAACACGTATTGTGTTCGAGTATAATGACTTTTCTGGAGACCAGAAATCTACTCTGTAGGAATCAGCATGGGTTTCAAAAAAGACGGTCATGTGAAACCCAGCTCGCGCTATTCGTCCACGAGACTCAGATGGCCATACACATGGGTTCACAGGTAGATGCCGTGTTTCTTGACTTCCGCAAGGCGTTCGATACAGTTCCCCACAGTCGTTTAATTAACAAAGTAAGAGCATATGGACTATCAGACCAATTGTGTGATTGGATTGGGGAGTTCCTAGATAACAGGACGCAGCATGTCATTCTCAATGGAGAGAAGTCTTCCGAAGTAAGAGTGATTTCAGGTGTGCCGCAGGGGAGTGTCATAGGACCGTTGCTATTCACAATATACATAAATGACCTGGTGGATGACATCGGAAGTTCACTGAGGCTTTTTGCAGATGATGCTGTGGTGTATCGAGAGGTTGTAACAATAGAAAATTGTACTGAAATGCAGGAGGATCTGCAGCGAATTGATGCATGGTGCAGGGAATGGCAATTGAATCTCAATGTAGACAAGTGTAATGTGCTGCGAATACACAGAAAGATAGATCCTTTATCATTTAGCTACAAAATAGCAGGTCAACAACTGGAAGCAGTTAATACCATAAATTATCTGGGAGTACGCATTAGGAGTGATTTAAAATGGAATGATCATATAATGTTGATCGTCGGTAAAGCAGATGCCAGACTGAGATTCATTGGAAGAATCCTAAGGCAATGCAATCCGAAAACAAAGGAAGTAGGTTACAGTACACTTGTTCGCCCACAGCTTGAGTACTGCTCAGCAGTGTGGGATCCGTACCAGATAGGGTTGATAGAAGAGATAGAGAAGATCCAACGGAGAGCAGCGCGCTTCGTTACAGGATCATTTAGTAATCGCGAAAGCGTTACGGAGATGATAGATAAACTCCAGTGGAAGACTCTGCAGGAGAGACGCTCAGTAGCTCGGTACGGGCTTTTATTGAAGTTTCGAGAACATACCTTCACCGAAGAGTCAAGCAGTATATTGCTCCCTCCTACGTATATCTCGCGAAGAGACCATGAGAATAAAATCAGAGAGATTAGAGCCCACACAGAGGCATACCGACAATCCTCCTTTCCACGAACAATACGAGACTGGAATAGAAGGGAGAACCGATAGAGGTACTGAAGGTACCCTCCGCCACACACCGTCAGGTGGCTTGCGGAGTATGGATGTAGATGTAGTAGATGTAGATTCTGGACTGATTCCAGTTGTCAAGTGCGTACCACACACCTTTGATGTTGTAGTCAATGGGAAAATAACAACGGTATTTGTCCACAGACTAACTGGCATGCATCCTCGGTGACCTTGGCACATCATGCCCTACTAATTTAGCCGCTACATGTTGACCGTGTCGGTTACTCCCTTATCGACATGACTCTGGCCTTCTTGCAGCCCACCATTACAGCAGTCGTCACTCTCAACGTCTGTGACTTCCACCTCGAAGACATCAGTGTCAAACTTGTTGACCTCGATTTTCATAATAGACATCAACTGTGAAGCTTCTGTCACACCCACTGCTGAAGTTGCCCACCTGATCACTCATTTCTAATGATTAAAACCATTCACTGACTATGCAGCATTATCCTGTCGTCTGTCAGGAGATGGTGTCTTAGGATTTACCAATGCAAACTGGTAAAAACTGGATCGAAGACTCCTGTCTCCGTCGTGCAGGTTCAGACAAGTTCCAGTGTTGCCAATTTTGTGTTCAGATAAGTTTCTTTGTTGGCAATTATGAGTTCTCAGTCCACTCACCGCTGCGTAGCTTCAGTCAGTGTCGAGCACTGTGCATACGGTCATCTTTGTGACTCATTTTAGTGGTGTTTCTTCTACAGCTTTGCATCAGAACGAGTGTTATTAGTAACACATTTTACGAACTTTTAAGTGAATCAGTGAATAGGAAGAAGGACAACAATTTTTATGTGAAGCGATACAATATTCCCAACATCGGAAGTGAAGAGAAACTCATAGCACCGGTGTCTGCTGGAAAAGAAGAAATTCATTATTATGTTTGTTTTGATGAACTGTTTAACATACTACATGAGACCCATGTTGCTATAGGCTACGGCGGCCAAACACGGATGATTGTTGAACTGAATTGTAGGTACAAGAATGTGACTGTTGAATCAATCGTTACTTATATGAGATTATGTGAACCACGCCAGAAAAAGCAAAAAGCATTAAAAGGGGTGTTGTAGTGAAATCTATCTTATGTAGTGAAATGAATTCACAATGCCAAATTGACTTAATCGACATGCAGGCAAAACCAGACAATAAGTCGAAGTTCATACTTATATACGAAGATAATTTGACAAAATTTCTTATTCACCATGCACTAACTTCAAAAAGGGCTGATGAAGTAGCATATCATCTTTCGGACATTTTTACCACCTTTGGTGCCCCATGCATTCTTCAGTCTGATAACAGTAGAGAGTTTTGTAACCAAATGATTCAAAGTTTATGTGGGTTTTGGAGTGATACAAAGATAGTCCATGGGAAGCCGAGGCACAGTCAAGTCTCAGGGATCAGTCAAAAGAGCAAATCAAGATATCGAAAATATGTTATCAACATAGATGGAAACAAACGAAACCTCAAAATCGTCTGAAGGGCCGAGGTTTGTGCAAGCAATGAGAAATGGGGCTTTCATGAAGGGATCAGATGTTCACCATAAGAAGCCATGTTTGGGGTACCAATGAAAATGGGCATTGTGACCTCAGTTGCTCCACATGATTTCATAAAAGATATAAACACTAAAGATGATTTGGAAACAATGTTAAACACCACTTCCACTGACTCACAGGAAATTGAAAATAATGGCCAAGGAATAGATGCCAAGGAATAGATAGTACTGGAACAGAAGGAATGGAGATAGAAAGTGTGGCTGCAGCAAGTGAGGAATCACCAATGACACAGGATTTGACAACAAGTTAACAGGACACCGGCACCAGCTGATGGCTGTGATGAGACGTTGACAACTTCCAACAATGTTAATAAATTGAAACGGATCCAAGAAGCTGCCAAAGAAGATCTTCAATTGCAGGCAAAGATAATGAAAGCAGCCTCATGTAACAAAATTTCAAATCCTCCAGCTGGACACAATGTGAGGACTAAAGTACTAGATGTAGACAGAGCAAAAATTGATGCAAAATCTATAATAGCAGTAGCAATAAATATTCAGGATGACAAATTTTATCAACTTTGTACCAAAACTGTAAACTGAAGTCATTGTACACTAGGAACCAATTTATATTGTGCAAGGAAAATTTTATCAACGTCAAAGAAGTGGCAAGAGAAGAAATTAATCTATGGGAAGTGGTTGCCAAACAATCTTTTGTTGGAGGAGAAGGGTTCAAAAAGTTCAACAGCTTAAAAAAAGTGTTCGACTAAAAGATGCTTGTGTAAATTATCTCCCATATTATGTAATTCAAAATGCCACAATAGTCAGCCTTGTTGTAACAAAAATTAACTTTCACAAGGTATCATTTTTTATAACATTTTTCACTAATATGAAATATTGCTCATTATAAAAGACATAAATTTACAATAAATACAAACTATTTCAATAAACTGTTAAGCTGATTTTTTAAAATTAATCCAGTTTTACAAGTTGGTATGGGTACATCCTAAGATTTACCAATGACTCTTGTTAAAAGTTCGAAATCTATGCATATAATAAAAAATTTCAGACTTTTACCATACCGTAATGGTAAGCCTTAGGTTTCACCACTTAATGCTAGGATTTACTCACCATTTAATTCTAGGATTTACCAATCATCTTACTTTTACAGTAACATATATACAAAACTTTGACTGGTCTTCAAATTTCTAAGGAATTTCTTAAAAACTCGAATTTTTATATTTACAAACAGTGAAGGGCACTTTTCCTGTTGTTTAACAAAAAGAAAATAAAAGCCCATGGATGGTGCTGAAACTTCGCAAAAAATGTCTAGTTAATAAAAATAAAAAATATATATATATACATTTTTTCTAGACCGACCCCTTTAAGAAATAAATAGTAAAACAAACTAAAGCAAACAAAAAAATCTCTAATACGTACTTATTTTGTTGTATTCTGATCTGTCAAACTGACATTTATTTTGAGACTGCCAATTAAGTAATTATTGTAATGTGTTGTCCATGGAAATGTTTAATGTGTAGAGTTATTGTATTTGAGAGCAAGAAAATATGGCACATAGACCTGACAAGTGTCATATTTATCTACCCAAAAGCATACTGCGCTAACTTCTTGGCTTCCAGCATTTACTGCCAAATCTGAGGATTAAGTCCAAGCTTTATCCACTGTCAACCTAAAAGCAAAGTAAATAATATTCAGCACTCACTGCTCAAGAGAAAAGACAAGCTCAATAAAAAATCAATCATTAAAAAAAGGGGGACATTACATTCTAGCACCATGGTGAAAGGACCCAGAACAATTACCTCTGGAAGTAAACTGAACAGATGAATAAAAATGCTAAATCTAATACAGAATTACTAAAGAAGACTTGTGAATATTAATTGAACACTGTTGTCATCGGCAATCCTGTCAACAGCAGGGTATTACAATGAAGTACACAAATAATTACCAGTACTACATACAATTCAGAAGAAATTAGTTTTTCAATGAATATTAATTAATTGACAATATATACACCTCAGAAGAACTTAGGAAGTCAATGAATCGAAAGATCGGTGGTCAACGATTACCGAGGCCTACAACTTTTTCATCGCGTCCAAAACAAATTTCACAGCAGTGGACAAGAGCAACATCAGCTGTGCACCTACCGACAGCAACTTAGTTTCACCAGCTAGTCTTCAATATCTCTTACATATTCCCTATTCTCACAGGCAAACAACCCAAATGATTAGACATTACCTCAAATTTCAACTGTGAAAAACATGTTCTAAAATTTCTGTTAACAACACATTAACTTCGTCTTCACAGAACACACAACTTGACTCCAGGGGGAAAAAAAGGAAGAGCATTTATAGGGTTGAGACAAAAATATAGAAACACCATGAGAAATACATGCTTGAACATAAATGCAGATGCTAGCCAACCCTGCAGGTGGTGCAGTTACATTTGACCACAAACAGCAACTGTGCAGTGCCCTCACAGTGCTGCAAGTGCTGGCATAAGCTGTTGCCAGCACACTGGTCGGCAAAAGACGAAGTGCGAAGATCAATTAGTAGGTGCTGGATCAAGTACGCTTTTCATGAGAGACAGGCCAGAGACACACTCAAAAGCAACACGCCACCAACATCCGTTTGACAGCATGTATTTAGCCCACTGCTGCTGACCCAAGGGCCTCACTCAAACATCCAATTTGGCGTCTGTCAGTTTACTTGCAGAGCAGGTTTAGTTTGACAGACTACGACAGTACATAGTGCACAGATTAGAGACTACAGCGGGACTAGTTTACTTCAACCAGAATTTTCCTTTACTAGCAGTGAGAAATTAAAGCTTTTAACAGCAAGACTACCAATATTGACATTACATCAGTCAGCAAGAGTACTATTACTCATGTGCTTGTAGAATAAAACAGCGACTCTATTCTATTTAAGTAAATGTCTCTATTTCATGTAAATAAATAACCATATTAATCCGCGTATGCATTTGTGCTGTAGAAAGAGGATACCAATCACCATAACAACATCCTCTCCATTGCTTCCTTACGGTACAAGATTACAGTGGCAAATGAGGATAATTCAGTGGCAATCGAAGTTAATCAACTTAGCCGACGATTTTACTTGCTGCTCTTGTGTTTTAGCTTGCAATGTGATTGTGTTCAAGTGGTTCTATTTGCTAATTTGTTGTTGTGTTCTTGCATGTATTCTAGGAGCGGAGCCGCAGAACTAATCAAATCTCTCTTTTCAGACACTTTGCTTGCTTTCTAATATAACGTATTTGTGTAAACCATGAATTCCCTGCCCCATACACCCACTGTCCCCACGTCTCAGCCACAGATGGCCAATGTGGTGGATCGAACACAAGTTTTTCAGTTTCATACTGAAACCTTACTGACTACAGTCCAACAACTACTGGCTGCACAAGCTGTGTTGGCCACACAACCACAATCAACCAACTAACCAGCCCAAAAAGTGCCGCTGACCAGTATACCAACTGTTCTGGCATAACCTCAAACACCGGAAAGAAGAGGCGGCACGCAAGAGCAGAGAAGGCTGTGAAGAAACATATCATCAGTGGGTAACAGACTTGCAGGGTATGACAAGGAAATGCAAATTTAAACGTATTTGCGGTGCTTTATATTCAGACATTATGTAGGGTGATGCGATCATGTACAATGTGCCTGATGTCAAAATCAGAGAACAAATTTTGAAACAGTCCGATCCATAATTTTAACAGGTAGTGCAAATATACGATTCCGGTGCCATGTTGGAATAGCTATTTGTCGGATTGAATCCCTTAGTTGTGATTGCCCCATTCCACACCAGCAGCGTGCGCTAGCCATACAAAGTAAACAACCTTCCAGGCCACATAGACAGTTCGCTAAACAGGCAGCTACACAGGTGAACAGAATTAAATTTTGCCCTCACTGTTTTATACGGCACAAAATGCCAAGACTGCCCCTACTGCCAAGCTCAGTGTTATGTTTGTGGACGGAAAGGACATGTGCAATCTGTAGGTTTGCAATGGAACAAACATAAGCATTCAGCCCACTCACAAAACTCTCGCCACAAGGCTCATGTCTTTAATTCAGCAGGATATTCCAAGTCTGCAACTAGCAAGCATGCAGTTTTGTCAGTGGCATGTCAGTCAAACAAACTTCTTGTTCATTTACTTATTTGTGGGAAACGTGGGAAATTTCAGTTGGACATGGGTGCCTTTGTCACATTGCTCAATCGTTACACACATGCACTGTTAGGCTCCCCACACCTGTCTACAACTAGCACACAACTGATGGCTTATAAGGGACAAGACATTCCCGTGCTCGGAACATGTATTGCTCGCATACGCGAACAGTGACATTTAAAGTGCTACAATCACGTGAGTGTGAAAACATATTTGATCTTGACTCTTTTGAATTGTTTGGCTTTAACATTCAGGACAATTTGTTGTCAGTTTCTGCATTCAGTGCCAGAGACAGTGTAGCTAGCTTGCTAAAGGAATTCCCAGGACTCTTTCCTGAAGGTTTAGGCAAAGCTTTCAATTTTGTTGCACATATTTTGCTGAAAGACAATGCTCATCTGAAATTTTGCTGAGCCAGAACTGTTCCCCATTGCATATACAGGACAAAGTCACTGTTGAACCTGAAGAGTTGCAAGATAGCAGAGTTATTGCGCCCATATCAGCTAGTCAATGGACAAGTCCAATGGTTTTGCTCCCCAAGCCTTCAGGTCACATTCACCTCTGTGCTGACTTTAAGTCTGCAGTCAACTAACAAACTGTCACCGATACTTATCCATTGCCACGCCCAGAAGATCTTACGGACAAATTAGGCACTGGATGCTACTTTTCTAAAATCAATTTGCGCGACACATATCTTTAAATACCGCTCGATGAAGAATCACAAAAAGTGTGTGTAGTAAATACTCATTTGGGCTTGTTTAAATATTTGTGTTTGCCTTTTGGCAGTGCTTCCGCCCCCATCATAATCCAGCAGTATATTGAATAGCTGACTGCGCATGTGCCAAACTATTCAAACTATTTGGACAATATTGTAGTAGCAGGTCGAACACCTGCAGAAAATATTGCAAATTTTCATGCTTTGATTCATATGTTATCTGGTGCAGGACTAAAGTGTAGACTGGACAAGAGTGATTTTTCAAACCTGAGTTACAGTATCTTATTCATGTCATAAACAGTCAAGGTGTACATCCTCTGCAGTTGCATTTGTTAGCCATATGTGGCTTGCCAGTTCCTTGTAATATCACAGAATTGCAGTCAGTTTTAGGAAAAATGAACTATTATATTTGGTTCATACCGAATGCGCACAAATCGTGTCGCAAAAATGTTCCCTTTGTTTGGACAGATGAGTGCCAAGTAGCTTTTCAAAAACTGAAAGATGCATTGCTCAGTGATTGATGCTTAGTTCACTTTGATCCTGAAAAGCCAGTTGCATTGCAAGCTGACACTCCCTCTTACATAATCGGTGCAGTGCTTTCGCACAGGATTGGTGATCAAGACAGACCTATTGCTTTCACATCAAAAGCGTTGTCCAAAGCTCAGTGTAACTATCCACAAAATGGAAAAGAGGCACTGGCTATTGTGTATGGTGTCACCAAATTCCACATCTATTTATATGGCAGAAAATTCTACTTAGTTATGGATCACATGCCTTTGCAGTCTTTGTTTCATCTGACAATACCAGTTCCTGTATGAACTGCAAAGATGGGCTTTGTTGTTGTCTCAATACCAGTATGAGATTGTATATCGTCCAACAGCTCAACACGGTACTTTAGAAATGCTTTCACGTCTTCCGATTGGCCCTGACACAGACTTTGACGCTTCTGCTGCTTTTTGTTATCACATCGTTGCTCAAGATTCTGAATTGCTTCAGGCTTTTCCACTGAACTATAAGAAAACTGCACAGGCTACAGAAACTGAGGCCAATTTGAACATTTTGCTCAATTATATTCGCACATCTTGACCTCTGGCATAGCCTCGTTGTGCAAAAAGGTGCGATTCTTGTTCAAAATGTCAATGGACAGTCACGTGTATTGAGCCCTAAAGTATTGCAAAAAGAAGGACACTGGGGGGATTGTTCGTACAAAACAGCGCATCAACACTGTACTAGGCAGGACATGGACACCCACATAGAACAGATGACATCACAGTGTCACGCATGTGCAGAAAATCAGTCTGCTTCGCCATAAAAGTTCTCTGCTTGGCCCATGTCATATTCGCCACGGCAAAGTGTGCACATAGACTTTGCGTGACCTTTCTGGAACACTCACTGGTTAATTGTGGTTGACTCATATAGCAAGTTTCCTTTTGCTGTGCCCATGAACTCAACAGCATCCCATAGCACAATTCAGGTGTTGTCATCGATTTTTTGCCTAGAAGGTTTACTTGAAGTAATAGTGTCAGACAATGGACCCCAGTTCACGTCACATGAATTTCAACCATTCTGTGAATGAAATGGCATAGAGCATCTAACTAGTGCACTGTTCCATCCACAGTCAAACGGCGAAGGGGAACATTTTGTCAGAACACTCAAGCAGCACATGGCCAAACTTCACTCCACACACACCATGGATCAAGCATTGCAACTATTTCTTGCCTCGTATTGTTCGCACCTACGAGATCGACTAATACCGGCAGAATTGCTTCACAGCCATTGCCATCATGCACTGCTCCACCCTCCTGAACATCCAGTGCCGCAGGAAGGCCACAAGTATCACTTCCCACCGCATTATATTGTCTTTTACAGGGCTTTTAGCAGCATCAGACGGAGGGCACAAGGCGAGACCGTCCGTCGACTAGGCGCTTCCATGTATCTTGTTTCAGATCCATATAGTTTGCAGTGCCACCATCAAAATCAAATTTGTATCTATCACATACACGATGATCTTTCAGTCTCTCTTCTCCCAGATTCACAAGTCCAGAAGGCAATGCGGCCGCAGCAGCTGCCAGAGGGTGTCAGCACGACACTGCGGGATGACCTGATGGAGATGGGAGCCTTTGCCTCCTCCCGTCTTACCCATGGAGATGGACCCGCCCACACCACAGCTATGGCTGCCTTCTTCATCTGGTTCATGGCAGAAAGGGGTGGACGTGTACCTTTCTGGTCATTTTCTGGGGGATGTTTCTGCCGATCGCAGGCTGGATGGCAGGGTATGACTGGAAACTGGTCGCCCCTGCAGCTACAGCTTCCGGCCCCTTAGAGCGTCCACCCTCCTGCATCCCCTGCTGTTGTCGCACTTCATACATGATGATGGTCTGTCATTTGGAGGGGGGGGGGGGGGGGGGGGGAGGAATTTTCTGGCATAACCACAAATGTTGGAACGAAGAGGTGGCATGCAAGAGCAGAGAAGGCTGTGAAGAAAGGGCGGCCAATGGTACGCGGAATCGGACCGCGCCACACCAGGCGCGCCCCCTGCAGCAAGTGAATATATACACAGCTCCTGCTAGCCTCGGCTGCTTAGATCAGCCAGAGTCAGCAACATATTTAGTGCTTCGCTATCAGACTGTATTGTTTTCATGTCGCCTCTCACTAGCGACATTTGCTGTAGTCAAGTTAAGTATTGTCAATTTGCTTTCCAGGAATAAAACTACTAATGTTATTTGTCGAATTTTTGTATAGCATTCCGAGAATGCTGCAGACTGTAGGCACACTATTAGCAATGAATGGGGCAAGACACCACACCAACATTCCAGCAATTTAAGGAAACAGAGGAAGAATGGATTGGTCCTTCCTTTCGATTGCAGGGTCCCAAGTGTTGAGGTCAATACAAAAACTATTTCCAGCTGTGTCTCCCGACGAACTCGTCTTCGACCAAGTTGTTGTTGTTGTTGTTGTTGTTGTTGTTGTTGTTGATGTCTTCAGTCCTGAGACTGGTTTGATGCAGCTCTCCATGCTACTCTACCCTGTGCAAGGTTCTTCATCTCCCAGTACCTACTGCAACCTACATCCTTCTGAATCTGCTTAGTGTATTCATCTCTTGGTCTCCCTCTACGATTTTTAAACTCCACGCTCCCCTCCAATACTAAACTGGTGATCCCTTGATACCTCAGAACATGTCCTACCAACCGATCCCTTCTTCTAGTCAAGTTGTGCCACAAACTTCTCTTTTCCCCAATCCTATTCAATACCTCCTCATTAGTTATGTGATCTACCCATCTAATCTTCAGCGTTCTTCTGTAACACCACAATCCAAAAGCTTCTATTCTCTTCTTGTCTAAACTATTTATCATCCTTGTTTCACTTCCATACATGGCTACACTCCATACAAATACTTTCAGAAACGACTTCCTGACACTTAAATCTACACTCGATGTTAACAAATTTCTCTTCTTCAGAAAGGCTTTCCATGCCATTGCCAGTTCTACATTTTATATCCTCTCTACTTCAACCATCATCAGTTATTTTGCTCCCCAAATAGCAAAACTCCTTTACTACTTTAAGTGTCTCATTTCCTAATCTAATTTCCTCAGCATCACCCGACTTAATTCAACTACATTCCATTATCCTCGTTTTGCTTTTGTTGATGTAAATCTTATATCCTCCCTTCAAGACACTATCCATTCCATTAAACTGCTCTTCCAAGTCCTTTGCTGTCTCTGACAGAATTACAATGTCATCGGCGAACCTCAAAGTTTTTATTTCTTCTCCAAGGATTTTCATTCCTACTCCAAATTTTTCTTTTGTTTCCTTCAGTACTCGCTCAATATACAGATTGAATAACATTGGGATAGGCTACAACCCTGTCTCACTCCCTTCCCAACCACTGCGTACCTTTCATGTCCCTCGAGTCTTATAACTACCATCTGCTTTCTGTACAAATTGTAAATAGCCTCTCGCTCCCTGTACTTTATCCCTGCCACCTTTCGAATTTGAAAGAGAGTTTCCAGTCAACATTGTCAAAAGCTTTCTCTAAGTCTACAAATGCTAGAAACATAGGTTTGCCATTCCTTAATCTATTTTCTAAGATAAATCGTAGGGTTGGTATTGCCTCAAGTGTTCTAATATTTTTACGGAATCCAAACTGAACTTCCCCGAGGTCGGCTTCTACCAGTTTTTTCATTCATCTGTAAAGAATTCATGTTAGTATTTTGCAGCTGTGACTTATTAAACTGATAGTTCAGTAATTTTCACATCTGTCAACACCTGCTTTCTTTGGGATTGGAATTATTACATTCTTCTTGAAGTCTGAGGGTATTTCACCTGTCTCATACATCTTGTTAACCAGATGGTAGAGTTTTGTCATGACTGGCTCTCCTAAGGCCGTCAGAAGTTCTAATGGAATACTGTCTACTCCCGGGGCCTTGTTTCGACTCAGGTCTTTCAGTGCTCTGTCAAACACTTCACGCAGTATCGTATCTCCCATTTCATCTTCATTTCCATCCTCTTCCATTTCCATAATATTGTCCTCAAGTACATCGCCCTTGTACAGACCCTCTATATACTCCTTCCACCTTTCTGCTTTCCCTTCTTTGCTTAGAACTGGGTTTCCATCAGAGCTCTTGATGTTCATACAAGTGGTTCTCTTTTCTCCAAAGGTCTCTTTAAATTTCCTGGAGGCAGTATATAACTTACCCCCAGTGAGATAAGCCTCCACATCCTTACACTTGTCCTCTAGCCATCACTGCTTAGCCATTTTGCACTTCCTGTCGATCTCATTTTTGAGATGTTTGTATTCCTTTCTGCCTGCTTTATTTACTGCATTTTGATTATATTTTCTCCTTTCATCAATTAAATTCAATATATCTTACCAGCCCTTTTCTTTTTACCTACTTGATCCTCTGCTGCCTTCACTACTTCAGCCCTCAAAGCTACCCATTCTTCTTCTACTGTATTTCTTTCCCCCATTCACTGTCAATTGTCCCCTTATGCTCTCCCTGAAACTCTGTAAGTAATTGCTGCATTAACTCAATACTATGACCATCAAGTTCAAGTAGCTGCAGCTAGATATCAGTTCTTTTGCTTGCAGAAAAAGCCTGAACAAACGAACTGCCAGTGTCATGACTAGGAAGTGTAAATTTAAGTGTAATTGTGACAACTTTTACAGTGATTTAATGATATGTGATACCATAATATTCAATGTCCCAGATAGTAGCATACAAGGACAGGTCTTAAAGTACTCTGATCCATCCCTTCCTCAAATATACCAAATTTTAGAGCAAAATGATTTGGGTGCCACAGTGGCTGACTTGTTTGACCAGGCCCCAGTTTGTCAGGTCAATTTGCCCCTTGTTTGTGACTGCCCCAAGCAGCCACAACAATTGTGAACACAGCCATGCGGACAGCCACAGAGACGTGTAAACAGGCCTGTGAATTTAGTTAAGACTTGTACTAGATGCTTTGCTTGCCATAAATGACAGGATTGCCCAACACATAACACAACATCCTACATGTGAGGGAAAAAAAAGACTATGTCCAAGCAGTTTGTTTGCAACGACACTAAAACACCAATTTTGCCCACTCCCCCTCCCAAAAAAAAGGCTCAGGCACATTCAGTGAAAGTTGCATTTTCAAAACCTACAACAGGTTTTGACAAAAGTAAGATTAATGTTGTGCCTCCGTCTTGACCTAGTGCTGTGTAATGACATTCTAACAAACTATTTGTCTCATTACAAATTGGTGGCCTCCGTGTGAACTTTCAGTTAGATGCAAGTGCCTCAGTAACTTTGCTAAATTGTGTTGTGTACAAACAGTTAGGCTCACCATGCCTTTCTAAATCTAGCAAGCACTCCACTGCTTATAATGGACAGGAAACTCCAGTGCTTCGACAGTGTAGTTTGCCTGCCACTTACATATCTTACACTAGGACAGTGAATTTTACTGTGTTGAAATCAAGAGACAGTGAGAACATATTTTGCTTAGATGCATTGGGTTTGTCTGGACTTAAGCATCCACGACTCAGTGTCTGCATTTGACCCAAAAGACTTTGTAGCTACCTTGTTTAAAGAATTTCCTGAACTATTTTCAAAAGGAAAGGGAAAGGCCAATAACTTTGAAGTGCATGTTACATTGAAAGACAATGCACAGCCTAAGTTTTTCTGGGCCCAGTCCATTCCAATTGCTTTAAGAGACAACGTATTCAGTGAATTGAAAGAATTGCAAGATAATGGTATAATTGCTCCCATTCAAGCTAGTCAATGGTCAAGTCCTCTCATTTTGTTGCCTAAGAATTCTGGTCACATTCGCATTTGTGTTGGCTTCAAGTCTACAGTCAACCCACAGAAAGCATCGCCGTGAGGAACTAATCGACAAACTTAGTGCATGATGTTGCTTTTCTAAGATAGATTTGCATGATGCCTACTGGCAAATTCCACTGGATGAAGACTCACAGAAAGTGTTTGTTGTAAATACACACATAGGACTGTTCAAGTATTTGCGTGTGCTCATCGGCAGTGCTTCTGCTCCCACCATTTTTCAATGTTACTTGGAACAGCTGACTGCAAAAGTGCCATTTAGCTCAAACTACCTTAACAATATTGTTGTACACCAGAGGAACACATTGCCAATTTGCATACTCTTTTATGATTGTTGTTAGAAGCAGGACTCTAGTGTCGTTTCGAAAAGTGTGACTTTTTCAAACTAAAGTACTTAGGCCATGTGGTAAACAGTCTGGGTGTCTACCTCCTCCAATATCATTTGCTTGCAATCTGTGACCTGCCCGATCATCGCAATGTGTCTGAACTGCAGTCAGTACTAGACAAGATGACATACTATATTCTGTTCATACTGAATGCCACACAGATCATGGCTCCATTGCATCACTTGCATCATAAAAATGTACTTTTGCGTGGACTAAAGACTATCAAGAGACATTTCAGGAACTCAAAAATGCTTTGCTTAGTGACAGATGTTTCGTGCATGTTGACCCTGTCAAGCCAGTAATTTTGCAAGTAGACACTTCCTCGTATGGAATCAGCACTCTGCTTTCGTACAGAATTGGTGCACAAGACAGACCTATTGCTTTTACCTCAAAGTTGTTAGCTCAAACTCAGTGCAATTATTCAGAAATTGAGAAAGAAGCTCTCACTATTGTGCATGGTGTGACAAAATTCCATCACTATCTGTTTGGTCGCAAGTTCTATTTAGTGACAGATCACAAGCCTTTGCAGTCCTTGTTTCATCCATCAAAGCTGGTTCCTACACATACTGCTCAAAAATTGCAATGATGGGCTTTGCTTCTATCCCAGAATCAGTAGGAAATTATGTACTGACCTATGGCAAAGCATGGCAATGCAGACACCCTATCTCGCCTTCCAATTAGCCGAGAGTCTGATTTTCATGCATCTGCTGCATTTTGTTGCCAAATCGATGCACAGAACTCAGAATAGCTGGAATCTTTTCCCTTGCACTACTGAAAAATTGCACAGGTCATGGAAGCAGACCCAGATTTTGTTGCATTACATTCGCACACCTTGGCCTTGTTCATTGAACAGTATCCAGAACTCGGTTGTGTGCCGATATTTTGCACCTCAGCATACCCTTCCAGTTCAACAGGGTGCAATTCTAGTTCAAAATGACAGTGGGCAATCGTGTATTCTTATTCCCAAAGTATTGCAAAAGGATGCGTTGTGATTGCTTCACCATGGACATTGGGGAATTGTTCGCACTAAACAGTAAGTGCGACGGCACTGTACTTGGCAGGACATCAACGCCCATATTGAACAGATGACATCATAGTGTTGCGCATGCACGGAAAACTAATCTTCTCTGACACAGACATTCTCAGCTTGGCCTAAGACACAATCTCCATGGCAATAAGTGCATATTGACTATGCAGGACCATTCTGGAGCACTCATTGGCTCATAGTGGTAAACTCTTTCAGCAAGTTCCCATTGGCAGTGCCTTCACATGATTTTAAACAATTTTGTGATTGAAATGGCATTCACCATCTAACAAGTGCTTCGTTTCATACCCAGTCCAACAGAGCAGCAGAACCCTTTGTACGCACTTTTAAACAACAGATGGCCAAGCTTCGTACCACTCACACATGGGAACAGGCACTGCAACTCTTTCTCACCTCCTACCGCTCCCACCACGAGACGGACCATCACCAGCGTAATTTCTGCATGACTGCCGCCATCAGATGCTGCTACACTTGCTACACCCACCAGAGCATCCGGTGCTGCCAATGGTCTGCAAGTATTGCTTTGCAATCTTGTAGGCAACTCTGCGTGGTGGGAAAGAGGTGTGATGCAGGAAATGGCTCTTTTACATACTCGATTGTAGGTCCCGATGGTTTGCATTGGCGCCACCAGAACCAAATTCGTGAGCGTCATTTGCCCCATGATTTGCTGATTTTCTTCCCCCAGATTCAAGGCCTATGGACTCATGCGGCCTTTTCAGCCACCAGAGCACCCCAGGACGAGCAGATGGATGATGCACCATGACCCCTCCCATCTCCAATCGCCAACCCGATGGATGTGGACCCATCGTCACCATCGCTGTTGCTGTCATCACCCCAGGACACGCCCTGACTCCTGCACGTGTGCCCAGGCAGCAGGATGTTCCTGTTGCCCCGCAAGCCAGATGGTGTGGTATGGTCAGGAGTACGCTACCCTCCACGGTCACAGCTCTTGGCTCATCTCTACATCCAGCATCCTGCCTCTCCCTCACTGTTGTTTGCATCCTCCCTACATGACAACAGTGCGGCTTTTTTTTTTTTTTTTTTTTTGGGGGGGGGGGGGGGGGGCTGCTGGCGTGGGGTAGCAATTGAATAGTAGGTGCTGGATCAAGCGCGCTTGTCAAGAGAGAAGCCAGGGACACACCCAAAAACAACACCCCACCAACACCCTCTCGACAGCATGTATTTAGACCACCGCCGCTGACTGGAGGGCCTCATTCAACCATCTGGTTTAGTGTCTGTCAGTTTACTCACAGAGCGGGTTTAGTCATGACAGGCTACTACAGTACAAAGCAAACAGATTAGTGACTACAGCAGGACTAGTTTACTTCAACCAGAATTGTACTTTACCAGCAGTGAGAAACTAAAGCTTGTAACAGCAAGATTACCAATATTGACATTACATTAGTCTGCAAGAGGGCAATTACTGATGTGCTTGTACCACAAAACATGGACTCTGTTCCAGTTAAGTAAATGTTTTCAGTTAACATAAATAAAGAACCATATTAATCCACTTGCACATGTGTGTTGTAGAAAGAGGATACCGGCCACCCGTAACAACATCCTCTCCCTTGCTTCCTTGCAGTACAAGACTCTACACTGCAAATGTTAGTTGCAGCCATAAGAACAGTGTTCAGTGTAGTTGTTAGTGTATTATCTCATAGCTAAGTAAATTCCAATGTCACTAAATTGTTGGTGTCTGTAACCAATGTAAATGAAGTTTGTGGTGATACAAGAGGCACCGCATCAAAGATTTATACTGCATACAGGAAAAGCAGGAAACATTATCCACTAAGTCACAATATGGTCAAACGTGTGTGTTGAGTGATTGTAACAGACGGTCACTGAAGACAATTACAACAAGAATAAGAGGATGACAGCTGTATAAGTCATGACGACACCTGTATAACTCATTGCAGAACTAAATGTATGTATGTATTATTCTCCTGCATGAACAATTTCTTGGACATGAAATTTAAAACTTCGACTTTCATTTTGCTATCTTCAAATGAGATACCAGACTGGTCAACAAGTGACTGGATGGAAGCCTTAGACCCACTCCTGGATGTTACATAGGACCAGAATTTTCTCCGGTTCTCTGCCAGATCTATTGCTAAGGTATGACAGTGCTTCATACATATATCTCTTCACAGATGCACGAATCTCTACTAATCTTCACTTGTCGTCATTTGTGCATTCTCTTTTGAACTGGGAGTGCTAAAGCCTCTGCTACTTCAGTAGTTTCTGAATTTCGTTATTATACCATGGTGGGTCTTTTCCATCCTTAATCCACTTAGCAGGGACATAACTCTCTAGAATACGATTAACAACCTCCTTAAACTTTACCGCCACTCCTCTGCGTCCATCTTACTGGAACTAAGTGGTGCCAGTTCACTGTTCAAGTGAGATGCTTATCTGTTCTTCCTAACGGTAATATTCTCCTAGACTTCTTGAATGATTTAACTTTCATAATCATAGTTGCTATAACGACATCATGATCACTAATCACCCTTTCTATACTGACATTGTCGTTAAGCACCAGCCTATTTGTAGCTACAAGGTCTAAGATATTTCCATTGCATGTGGACTTCCGAACCAGCTGCTCAGAACAGTTTTCAGAAAATGTGTCCTAAAGTACTCTGTACGACTGTCTGTACCCCCTACAATGAATCCATAGGCATTCCAGTCTGTACTCGGAATGGAATGACTTTAGAGCTGTCACAGCAGAATCGGGTGGCCCGTAAAACATCCAACATTAACTTGGTTTCACTTACACCTGTTATACGTGACCAGATATACTTTCTGTCACTTTGCTTTGACTTCAATAGAGGCGATATTTTTGTCAACTGCAATAACCACTCCCTCTTCTGTGGTCTCTACTCTCTCTTTCCAATATATGTTCTATGAATGACTAAATATTTCAAAGCTTTCCACTTAAGAGTTTCAATCAGCACTCAGGCCTGAGAATAATTTTGAGCACAAGAACTTTCCTGGAAGGCACTAAATTCAGGAACGTTGTTACGAATACTTCCAACAATTTACTAATAGAATTCTGCCAGTCAAAGTGTTTCTGCATATCGACTGGAGAGTGTTCATCAGAGTAACTCAAACTACCGCCTACCATAAAAAACACTCATGTCCACTCCATAAGCACTCTGCTACCTGAATAGCTGACTCCTTTGTGTGTAGTGCATCCCTGACCTCTAAAGTGGAGTCCTACAAACCCCAACCGATAACACAGGTCTTGAAATCTGCAGTCAAGACCATCAGAGTTGATGAATCCTTTGGTTGAGGCCCTAAAATCAGCTCCAGACCAAAGGACCAATTCCGATCTCTCTCTCTCTCTCTCTCTCTCTCTCTCTGTGTGTGTGTGTGTGTGTGCGCGTGTGTGTGTGTGTGTGTGTGTGTGTGTGTGTGTTTCCTTTTCTGAAGAAGGCTTTGGCCAAAAGTTCATGTGTAACTCTCTTTTCGTTGTGTCTGTTAGCAATCAACGTGTTTTCTTTACAATATGTAGCAATCTATCTTTTCCTTATATTGCTGTTATTACAGCCTGGGATTTCCATTGCTTAATGAGTCTACTAATTCCACGTTCAGTGATTGAGCTTGTCTTGTATGTACAGCAAAAAAGTTAACAAGATTTTCAATAATATGAGTCTTGCAGGCCACATCTGAAGGAGACATACTGTGTGCGTTGTTTCTTTCTGACTAGGAAATTTGTAATGCTGTGGACAATATGGATTTGGCGCAATGGGTCCTAATTGTAGTTTACTTTGATGATGAATGACTGGGAATCGTAGTATACTAGAAACTACTGGAGGCTTTGTTTGTTGATGAGGCTGCTTCTATGTTTTTGAAACTGCCATTCGCAATACTTTCGCATGACCCGTAAGAAATGTAAACAGTTGTGATGTCACACTCATCAAAATGAGGCCCATGAGAAAGATGCATCGAAAGCAGTTTGTTGTTATGAAGTATTGCATAGCCTTTAACACATTTTGCTGTCAGCTCATGTTTGTGAGGGCACTGTCTTCTGTTGTTGTAAATGACACATTTTCTTTGCAACTGAAGTTTAATTTAAGTGTTCTTTTCTCATTTATGTCTTATTGCTGCAGTGTTATTCTGCAGTAGCAGAGTAAAGTAAAATTTTTTGTTATCGTATCAGTTCTTACAAGTCAAAATTACAAAAATTTAACTGAAAACTAAAACAATGAAAATTCCATAAATATCCTGTGCTTTTGCTGGATTTCTCCCAGATGAATAAATCCCCAGCTTTTTCCTGGATTTCCCCATTGCCCCGAGGTATATATACCATATATGTAGTGGTCAACTTGTTTGTCCTCTCTCAGCCACTGAAACATCGCAACTTTCGCATAAGGTCTGCCTTATCAATCGAGTTATGATTCCCTTTACAATGAACACACATGGTACTTGGATTTGAGCACCCATCTGCTGAATGAAGTTCTGAGAACGACATTGACTACTGATATGGTTGAATCTTAGACAACTGACACCTTGTCGAAATGTTGATACATACGAAACAATGGAAACTCCATGTTGGAAAATCAATAATATTACGAAAAGGATAGATTGCTACTTACTGTAAAGATGAATTGTAGACAGGCATAATGAAAAAGATTGTTAAACAATTAGCTTTCACCCAAAGCTTTCTCCACACACACATTCACACAAGCAAGAACAACTCGTGCACACATGGCCATTATCTCTGGCAGTGCCGTTACTTGTGTGTGTGTGTGTGTGTGTGTGTGTGTGTGTGTGTGTGTGTTTTCTGTTCTCAAGAACTCTTTGGCCGAAAGCTATATGTGCAACAGTCTCTTCATTGTGCCTGTGTACAATACAACGTGTTGCTACATGTGGTCAGACTTGACATCTCATCTTATATTCGCTTACACGTTCTGGCAAATGTTGGGAATCAAAATAAGTTTTTCTGACAAAGATGACCAAGAATTCCCATTTAAAACATGCTTATGTCATCCTGATGCTGAGAATTTCTATCAATGATTGCATTCTATCAATGATTGCATTTATTCATCATCACTAACATTCACATCAACATCATGGATTACATCACACCAGGTTAACCTGTGAGCTGGAATGTAGGCAAATACTGTTTACTAGGAAACAGTAATGATTCTACTAAGTTGTTTGCCACTTGTGCAGAAGTTAGGTTTATTCTAAGTAATTTGTCCCTACTAAGTTGATATTTATTATGTTGCTTCGTCAGCCTGGTCCTGCTTGAAAAACAATTTTTCCCAATGGCATCATGTGCATGTTGCCAACATCTCCAGCCTTTCCTTCTATGTATATGCAAAAAGGACCTGATAAGTTGACTTTGTGTCAATTGTTTTTGGATTTCACATACACAGCTTCTATGTGTATCTGACTGACTAAACTGGAACAGGATGTGTTAAGGTTGTTTTTACATCAGTTTTAAACTTTTAAATATTCAAAGCAGTGTAACTGGTAACTGATTCTAAAGAGTATTACAAGTTACTGTAATGCAGTACCTGTGACGTCATTTTGTCAATTTTATTCAGTAATTTCTTTGCTTTTGCGAGGTGCTAATCTTTCTTCACATCTGTCTCATCAGATAAACATTTACTATTCAACTTACAGTTTGTGGTGTCGACATGCATAATCAAGGGCTTGCTGTCTTCATTCTGGTTAATTGCGGACTCAGCCTCACTTACATCTGAGTACCATGGTTCCTGCACTGCAAGTTCATCCGTATTCAGCCATAAATTGAAATGATTATCTTCATTGTACTGTCCAGCGTCCATAATATTAATGTTCGCTACAGGGTGTGAAACACCACAAAAAGCACTACGGCACATTGTAGTTGGTGTTGCTAATCATAATTACGAAACATAATTAAGTTGAAAACTTACTTCACAAAATGAGAAAATAAACAGTGTTGTCAGCAGCTACATCTACACTATGTGATCAAAAGTATCCAGATACCTGGCTGAAAATTACTTACAAGTTCATGGCGCCCTCCATTGGTAATAATTCAGTATGGTGTTGGCCCCTCCTTAGCCTTGATGACAGCTATCACTCTCGCAGGCATATGTTCAATCAGATGCTGGAAGGTTTCTTGGGGCACTACAGCCCATTCTTCAAGGAGTGCTGCACTGAGGAGAGGTATTGATGTCAGTCAGTGAGGCCTGGCACAAAGTTGTTTTACAGGTGTTGAAAAATGCAATCACCATCCCCAAATTCCTCTTCAACAGTGGGAAGCAAGAAGTTGCTTAAAACATCACTGTAGGCCTGTGCTGTGATAGTGCCATGCAAAACAACAAGAGTTGCAAGCCACCTCCACGAAAAACATATCCACACCATAACACCACTGCCTCCGAACTTTACTGTTGGCACTACACACAATGGCAGATGACTTTCACTAGGCATTCACCATACCCACACCCTGCCATGGGATCGCCACATTGTGTACCATGATTCGTTACTCCACACAACATTTATCCACAGTTCAATCATCCATTGTTTACGCTCCTTACACCAAGCGAGGTGTCGTTTGGCATTTACTGGCATGATGTGTGGCTTATGAGTAGCCGCTTGACCATGAAATCCAAGTTTTCTCACCTCCCGCTTAACTGTCATAGTACTTGCAGCAGATCCTGATGCAGTTTGGAATTACTGTGTGATGGTCTGGATAGATGTCTGCCTATTACACATTACGACCCTCTTCAATTGTCGGCGGTCTCTTGTCAGTCAACAGATGAGGTTGCCCTGTACGCTTTTGTGCGGTACGTGTCCCTTCACATTTCCACTTCACTATCACATCAGAAACAGTGGACCTAGGGATGTTTAGGAGTGTGGAAATCTTGTGTACAGACATATGACACAAGTGACACCCTAATCACTCGACCACATTCAAAATCCGTGAGTTCTGTGGAGTGCCCCATTCTGTTCTCTCACGATGTCTAATGACTACTGTAGTCGCTGATAAGGAGTACCTGGCGGTAGGTGGCAGCAGAGTGCACCTAATATGAAAAACGTATGTTTTTGGGGGTGTCGGGACACTTTTGATCACATAGTGTATTTACATTGGTATGTCAGGACGCTTTTTTTGTATACTTTGGAGAGAAGTGCGCATGATCGTTATCCACCTCCATCATCATTACCGAAACTTGCCACTATTTTGCAGAAAGATTGGTATAGGATTCCCTTGAAAACTGTACAGGTTTTAACACTTCAGCTGCTGCTGTGGAGTAATATGCAGGGACATAATATGTGCACAGTTTTCCCCTAAACAGTAAATAAGTTGCACAGCAAAGCAATACGCCGCCGCGGCCATCACACAGTTCAGGGTGGCGCTTACTTACTGATTAACTTGTGAAAGATACGACACTAACTAGCAAATACTATGCAAGACTTCTGGACCAAATACATGAAAAAAAAATAAGTGGTAAGATGCGTTGACTACAAAAGAAAAGTCTCATATTTTATGAGGAAAGTGCAACTGTCTACAGTGGGCCTTTGGCAAAGGGGACAACTTATGAACTTTGGAAATATCCCCCAGAGGACCACATTTTGCATCTTTGTTCTCTTATTCCTATGTCTAATGAGTTTGTAGTTGGATACAATTTTGAGTCTGCTGCAGTAGTTAAGAAACCGAAACATGGAATATTTTTCAGAATCTTAGTATAGAATTTCTCTCACTATAAAACCTCAGACAAAGTGCAGTGATGAGAAAGAGGAATCTACACTGAAAAATAATTTGTTCCAGAAAGCAAAAAGAAAAAAAATTCATAATGATGCAGATTCCGCTGCAGAGAGGAAGTTTCATTACAGTAGCCAACATGACCTGTGAAGACATCAGAGGCTCGGCATAAGACCTGTCCAGTGGTACAGTGACTGGAACAAAAAATCTGGAAAACAGTGGCAGCTCAGGTATTTGAAGAATGTGCAATTGCTGTTAATAAGCTGATAGCTATCACTTGCTTGTGCAAACCTAGCTCTGGATTACCACTTCTTCCTTGTCTCTAGCATCTGCTTGTATGATACTTCAACTAAAAATCTCACATAGCCTCAGTCTAATTGCTCTCTCTAATCATATGTTGGAATATCTAGTCCATTTCCAATGGAGTGCAGTAGTTTTACTGATTAATCTTTCATTAATTGTTGCAAATGAAACTGGAGGTAAAGAAATAAAGTAGACATTGAAAAAGCATAACTTACAGAAAATATATTGAATTTAAGAACAACACTGTGAAAGTTATAAAACTTGACCATTTATGCCAAAGCTGCTCAAGCAGAACATACAGATATAAATTCTACATTGCCATTCTATTTTTCTCCATGCTGACTGTATATTCTGTAATGTGGT
Organism: Schistocerca cancellata; assembly: GCF_023864275.1. Classification (NCBI taxonomy): domain Eukaryota; kingdom Metazoa; phylum Arthropoda; class Insecta; order Orthoptera; family Acrididae; genus Schistocerca; species Schistocerca cancellata. The sequence goes on along the minus strand of NC_064626.1, from coordinate 762,202,627 downwards.
GCTAAATTCTTACAAAAAAAAAGAGAGCCATTCACAGAAAATCTTTAAAAAAACTGAAGGCGCACCTCATAGACAAGTTTCAAAAAATTATACGAATTTTGCAGCTCACATTCTGGTTAGTTGGTATGGCATAACATACGGGGTAAACGAACCTTCAAATCTTATTTTTCATGCTCCTGCAGTATTTAGCAGCAAGGCAGGCACTGTCACTCACGGACTGATTTACTATTAAAATGCCGAAAGCACACAATCCAAATTGAATTCAGAAGCATATCATTTTTCCCAACATACAACACTATGATGATGACGTTAGAGAAATTAATCTTGTATGGTGGTGTATCAAGATCAGGTCATTCCACAAACAGAATAGGACAGGAGAGGGCTGGTAGTCACATAGGTTCTTTGACTAGCAGAGCTGAAATGCTTAACATATATAGAAACAACTGAATAATGTCACTGGTAAGCAGCCTCTTTTCTAGTGTTTAATACATTTATCGAAATTTGTTGTAAGTATATACGTAGTAAAGGTGATACCCGTTTTTAATATAATCAAACAGTTAAATAATAATTAGTCATTACTGGAACTAGCAGTAACATTCCCAACAGTAGCAACTGTTACGGACTGTATCTATATACCACACTGTGTAAGACGCAGTCTCTAAAAGCCGATTCTGTATTGCTGACAATTAAAACTAAAATACCACGAAGATGGTATGCATCAGTCGTAAAATTGGCATGGAGTTTACTATGTTCGTGAATACGCGAAAAATTAGCATCTCAACACAACTGCAACGATTACGTAAGTGTACCACCATCTGTGTTCTCTTCCACCTCCTCCTCTCTCAAATGTTATGCCTCCTGTTGTGTCTCTTTCTTCTCCTGTTTTTCCGCTAACACCTCTAATAACTTTTTCTCCTGTTTCTTCCTTTAATGCCTCAACACCTTCATTATTTCTTATTCATTAATAATGGTTTTCTCCTTTTGTGCCCCTTCACGTAATGCTGAACAAGGTGTGACACTACATGTAACCTGAATCTCCAGTTTCGGCCATAATGAATAATTTTATAATAGTTCATGCTTAACAATTTGCTCAAACACATAAAATACAGTTCAAACCCAGTTCACTTTGACTCATCACCCACTGTTCCACACTCCAAAGGTACGCCTGTCTCCATAAAATGTTCTACTGCAGCATTCTTGGCAAAAAAAGTTTCTTGCAAACTTACTTTTCATCATCTTTAGCTGCTGTTGTAGCAATGTAGCCTGTTATTGTGACCTCTTCAATGTTGAATGCTGCTCCATATTGTTCTTATAATTTTCTCTGTTGTTTCACTTTTGCAGATATATCCCTTTTATCTGATCCAACATCCAAAAATTCCTCTCTGTTCTGGTCCCACGATCCACTACACTATCCATCCACTCGACAATGAGTACTGTCCTGCCTACTGTCAGCAAGTAGTTACAGATCAAGACGACAACCATCTGGTCTAAATAATTAAGTAACAAAGCCATTTATTGTGAATCTGCAAGCTAAGAACTAGTCCCTTCCATTCTTAGACAAATGGGAGGACTGGGCACGTTCACTGTAACATCGGTAAAATGTTAAGTTATTATGCAAATAAGCACCACAATGACTGGGATGTTTATCTACCCTATGTAAAAGCCACAAATAACTCAAATGTGCATGACAGTATTGGCCTCTTGTCATATGAGGTGGTATACGGTAGGAAGATGCCATAACTTTTCGCTGTTATTAAACCTAAAATTGACAAAAATGAGAAATCAATACAAAAATCTGCAAAAACATTAAAGGCTGAGTGGAAGCGGGTGAGGAGGGCAAATAATAAAGCCCTTGAGTGGTAAGAAAGGACAGGACAATGTACTGTTAGGTTACTTAGTATAGGGTTGGCCAATGGGTCATGCTAGCAAGTCCCTGTACATTAAAGGGCTAAATGAACAAATTTATTATGAATTATCAGAGGCCATACCAAGTCATATAGATGATATTGCCTGTGAATGTGTAGTTGCAATTGCCAATGCGAACTTCCATTGCCCACATAAGATACGGTAAACCTTTTAAGAATACCCTAGGCACGTTACGGTGCTGCTACCTATGACAAAAGCAAAATACAAAAAGAGAAGGAAGGAGACAGAAGCTAGGAAGCAGGAGCTATGCAAGGTGCAGCATGCACTTGGGCCGCACCAGTGATTATTGATTTTTATGAGGTGTAAGGAAGAGCTTGACAGTTATGTCTATATCACTGTCCCTCGAGTTATTATTTGTTAGTATAGGATATTGAGATGTTAGCATGGAGCCATTACTTAATCATATACAGAATATGACAAACACCAGGAACTTTACTGCCTACACACACACAACTGTCTATTAACACAACGGCAAAGTTAGAAGAAAATAGTTGGATGTTCTTGATACACTTAGCCATTGGAATCCAGAAAATAAATTGACGACAGCAGAAGACAAAACTGTTTTTGTGTTGCTAAAAGGAACAGTAACAAGATTGAGAAACCCCACGAAGAGAATAAATGAGCAATTCGTGAAAAGAGAAGAAGTTTACTGGTATCTACGTACACACATCGATGAGAATCAGAGCTTCTATGCATGTGGAGAAATCATCTGCAAGAGAGGCATTAAAATCCTGAAAAAAAAAAAAAAATAGCAACAACTGGCCAAAGAACCTTCCAGCTGCCTCTAAGAGCAATAACAATTTACCACAACAGAATCTTAATAGCTAGTGTTGGTTATGGTTTGAGCATAAAAGCTCAGAGCCAGAAAGATAAAGAAAGAAAGCACAGGCTCTTTGGCAAGCAGAGAAGTGCACTCTGCAGCTGACATGCACATAGAACAATGACTCAGGTGCTGCTGGTGATACTATGCTTTTTACCAATGGACCTTGCAGTGAGGAAGAGAGGTGCGCAATATCAGCTCAAGAAGTGCAAATATAGTAAGGTAAATGAGATATTGGGTACAACAGTCACTTCAAAAAAGGAAACAGATTCTTGCATTGACACATAATGGCAAGAAATCTGAGACAGGGCGGAAACACAGAAGAGAATATACCATTTCCTTCCTAACATAAAATAAAGATCAAGAATGGCATACTACCTTCAGACCAAGGGAGTTGTACAGTATCTGTGATGACATGGTCCACATCTCAGCTACTTACTGAAAAGACGACACCATACCACAGATATTTCTGAATTTGGAACAATTGACACTCTGGACTGCATCATCTGGTAGTGTGCCATAGACAAGACGTTACAGACCAGGATAGGAAGGTCTTTGGCAATACACCTGTACAGCACATAATAAGAAGTGAGGAGCTTTGGCACAAACTTAACTTACTGCCAGTTAAATTATCAGCTTATAACCTGCAAGCCACCATGATCAAAAGACAATGAAGAGGAGGCCATACAATATGGCAGCAAGATGTACCTTGGGTAAACATCCACTTGCAACAACCTTATGGAGGCATCCAGATGAGCCTTGAGGATGACCAGGAACGATTTCCTAAGACTCTGACAGACACCTCGTAGTCTCTTCAACCTTGAGCAGCATGGTAGTACAGCCCCTGTGAATCCTGAGCTGTGCCTCAGTGCACCAGAGGCTGCCTACCCAGGCAAATGGGGAAATCTAGTTTGATTTTGATACCAAGTAGATTAGAGGAGTGTAGTGTGAATTTACATTTAGCAGTAGGCCAGATGGCTGAAAGGTATAGTACGCAGATTTACTGAATTATTTATATATTTTTTTAAGTAGAGATTTTACAGCCCCCCTCCCCCCCTTAAAGACTATAATGCTTAGTTATACTAACTCATTTGAAATCGTTTGAAGCTATTGTGTGTTCTACTCACATATAAAAACTAATGTGCAACATTTGGCCTGTCCTTGAATCAAGGTAAGTCTAAGAAAACAGAAAATACATAAAAATAATAAAATAATGGGAACGGTAGCCAGTATAGTGTGTAATTCAAATGCGAGCACGCTATGGTAACGCGGTGCACTGGGAGATGATGAACCATGTACATCCATTCTTGACGGTGGAGAGAGAGTGAAATGGGTCCCCCCACCCCAAGCGGCACTATGGTCGAGGAAAACTATGATGTGTGCAATAATTCTCATGGTGCTAGACTTATTTCTAGGAAAAGTAATAGACCTACTACAGAATCAGCAATTCAAAGGCATGTGTTAGCCAGCCACAACAATTGCTGGATTAACTTACAACACTGGGAAGTAAGGAATGAGAAGGAAAACTAGGAAAGATCCAATGGAAGTACCAGATTGAAGCTCTTGTATGAACAGCTAGGGGATTAACTGTGTAATGTGACAGATTCAGCTCCACACATATTTCTAAGTCGAAAGAAGGGCTAGATGCAAGTGGGGAATTATTGAAGACAATATGTGGAACACCAGATACTGACAATATCAGGGGACTGAATAGCATGTTTCGAGATGTGCAAGAAATAGTGAACAGCAACAAGGCAGCTATAAAGTGGCATATCATCCAACTGGCAAATATAGAGCAAGGTGTACTGGATAATAAATAGATGATACAGGAATTAACTACTGAACAAACAATATATACAAAGATAACCATGGGCACAATCAATCAAGATTTAGATATGATACAAACCCAATTTAATTTACTAGATGTAAGAACTGCTGAAGTAAGACTTCTCCAGTCTCTTAGCAAATAGCATAGAGGGTGCACAGGTGGAAGCGACAGCATTACAGAGGTGGTACACCACTTCGTACATGGACAATGGCTCCTACACAGTTACCTCCAAGATAGGTCCCTGCTGGCCTGTGAAGGGTGCAGGAAAAACTAGAACTACACCATATGCTAAGACTTTCAGACCAAAGCTTGACATTTTGTTAACATGTCAACAGTTGAAATTAACACCAACAGAGCCAGACTTCATATATTTATTTGATTTCCCATAGCAAGTATCAACATATATTACAGGTGCTCTGCAACCCACTCGCATTAGGTAAAATAGGAAGCTATGAGGAAATACATACAGATGAAGATGCAGGAAGTATTGGTAATCTGCAAGGAGAAAGGAAGGTACTGTTGATGTCAATGGATGAATTCTAATTGAGCAAAAGAGAAAGTATTACCATACACCCAACCAAGATGGTCCAGAGCGGCATGTGAGCATTTCAGATACAGTTATTGTTACGTGAAACACGAGGTGACAGGAGGTCAAAGAGATGTTCTAATGCCGCATCCATTCTTCCAAAGTGTGTTAAGTATTGGTTTTCCTCTGCATTTGAATTGGAGATACTGACTGAATTGTTATGAACAAGGTTGACTCAAGGGGATGACAAGGCTGAAATTGAAAGGTAGTGGGATATTCATTAATAGTTCAACCTGTGATATAGCAGGAACTTCATTCTGTCTCCCACCTCCTATTCCTGGGACAACTATAATGAAACGGATACAGCCTTTGAACTGGCCAGAAAGAACATTAGATGTGTTGCAACCTCATCTGCACAGAAATGTCATATTACCACTGAGCATATGTTACAGCATGTTCGGCAATACCACAATGAGCAGTGCAATATGATTATGCGCAAGAGTGTCTCAGTTTTGGGTATTGCTGTGGTTCTGACATAGATCTGTGTAATGTGTCTACTTCAAGTGGAAAGCTGCCCAAGCTATCAAGAATCCAGTGCAGCAGTTACCAATGGTCTGGGGTAAGCATACACAGTAACATGTAGAATAAGGCACAGCCAATGAACAACATGATTTATGCTGAGAATTAGAGTAAGAGGACACGGAAAATCTTATATTTTGATGTGAATTTATAAAACACATTTTTAGAAATTTGTTGTCCAGAAATGTACGAATGTCACATCCACAGACAGGATTTCTTCAAGGAGGGAGGAGTGTTGCACGACGAATCTGTCGTGTGTGATGAACTGCTCCTCTGACACTCAGCAAAATGATGGTCATACAGAGGGAAGTGAGCGTCAGCCTGAAGTCAAGATACCATTTCACAAGAAGTCTTGTTCTGAATTAAATAGTGCTTATTCAGGAAGCCTGTGAAATGAAACCAGCTAGCCAGCGCCTCTGAGGGGTGAAGTTGGGCAATATTACAGCTCCAGCTAGGCTCCTGCAGTCGTAGACTAAACAAGAAACTCAGAACAAATGAAGCCATTGTCACCCAATGGTGACATAAGAACACTACAGCCTGTTGTCTCTCCTGGGGTAGGAGTGTTGCTGTCAGATAAGTAATGACCAGCAGACACTCATAAATACTAACCCCATATCAGACTATCACTCTCAGATGTTGTCAAATGCTCACAGACATTCTCTGTATATGACTGTATCAGGGCGTGTGTGTGATGCTGAACACCACTGTATCCATCAGCTGTTAACTTGAGAAGAAGACAACTCCTGTGAGAAATGAAACATGCAGTCATCTTCCGAGGATTTCAGGCTCCTGTAGGAGTATGCGTCCACCTGGGCTGGAGGCTGTATGTAGACAACTTAGAGCCTTTGCACTGCAGGGCCACCTTCCGGTGACTATCTTCTAGTGCTGAACACCTGCCTGATGAATTACTTAACTGAGCCTGGGCAAGAAGTTGCCTTATCTCTCTCTTGCTGTTCACGAGTCCCTGAAGGCTTCATTGTTGCTGGTCATCGCCCAGTGTGCATAAGCCTTCTACTTCAGCAATGTTGGATGTTCTGGTTTAAAAAAAAAAAAAAAAAAAAAATATATATATATATATATAGTCAGGCTGCCAGAACCTGCACCTAACACAGGTGCTGAAGTCATCTTTGCTGACGCCAATGGCCATCACTGCTAATAAGGGCTGTCCTCCAAGCCAGCAGCTGCTGATCTCAGCACCCAGCGTGCCAACAACTATCTAAGTCACTCAGAGCAAATAGCCTCCTGCCTGCTGCAATCCCATCTCTGTACCAAAATAAATAAAGCACAATTGTAAACAGGGATGTTTCATTAACTGCTCATTGAGTAGTTCCAGTGACCATCAGCTCCACAACCCACGTTCAAATGAAGAAGCAGTGCCTTCTCCTGAACTATGAATGGCCGATTCCTCCACCTCTATTGGGGTCAACGTCCAGCCCCAACAGTTTAAATGACTATGTGCACTATGTAATTAATCTAATCTGGTCCTCTTGATCCCTATGGGCCCGATACATAGAGGGCTGCAATATATCCCTAGAATCATCATTTAAAGCCATTTCTTTCAGCACGGTAAGTAGACTTTCTTGGGATAGTTTGCCTCTATATTCAAGTGTCTACCAGCTCAGTTTCTTTAGTATCTCTTTGGCACTCTCCCATGGATTAAACAAACCTGTGACCATTTGTGCTGCCCTTCTCTGTATACATTCAATATTCCCAGTAAGTCCTATCTGGTAGAGGCCCCACACACTTGAGCTATATTCTAGGACTGGTTGCACAAGTGATTTTGTAAGCAATTCCCTTTGTAGACTGATTGCACTTCCCCAGTATTCTATCAATAAACTGAAATCTACTATCTGCTTTACCCATGACTGGGCCTATGTGATCACTCCATTTCATATCCCTACAAAGTGTTACACCCAGGTATTTATAAGAGTTGGCCAATTACAACTGTGAGTCCTTGTTGTTATAGTCATAGGACATGACTTTTTTCTTTATGTGCACAATTTTACATTTCTGAAGATTTAAATCAAGTTCTGAATCTATGCATCACTTTGAAATCTTACCAAGAGCAGCCTGAATATTTGTGCAGCTTTTCATATAGAATTTCACATATAAAACTGCATCATCTGCAAAAAGTCTGAAGTTACTATTATCACCAAGTTCACTAATATTCAACATCAACAGTGAGGGTCCAAATAACAGAGTCCTGGGCACACCCAAAGTTACTTCCACATCTGAATCCAAGTTCGGTTTCACCTGATAGATATTTTTGGAATCCTTGTTGGTTGCCATGGAGGAAGTTATGCTGTTAGAGATTAGAGATTAAGTTTTGAGTTCAGAATATAAGAACCTACGAATCTACAGCAAATGGATGTCAAGGATATTGGACAATGGTTTTGCTGATCACTTCCTTTTTGTTTGAGAGATATAATATATTATATTATAGTTAAAAAAGAAACTAAATCATTTGTAAATTCAGTATAGATTCTGATACGGATTTCATCAGGCCCTGGAGCTTGATTCAATTTAATATCTACATCACTCATCTTTGCAATGGCCCAAGAATCAAACTAGGCAATAAACCTGCATTTTCATTTGTGAATAAAATTTGGAAAACTATGTTTAGGATTTCTGCTTTTGCTTTTCTACCCTTAATGTCAGTTCCTATATCATCTATGAGTATCTGGACATTATCTTTGGTACCAGTATGACGTATGATCAGAATTTCTTTGGGTTCGTGCGAGATCCTTCAGTAAACCCTGCTATGGTTCCACTACATACATGTTATGTGCACAGTCTATTAGTCTTATAAACCTGAGCCACAGTTCTACATGCTCCTCTCCAGAGCTAAATATTTTGAGTTCCTTAAGGAGGTACAATGCTATTGCCTCATTATCTAGTTTGCTGACAATATAAGTACCTCTACTTGTTTTCCGGAGGTAAAATAGTCCCCCATTCGGATCTCCGGGTGGGGACTACTCAAGAGGACGTCGTTATCAGGAGAAAGAAAACTGGCGTTCTACGGATCGGAGCGTGGAATGTCAGATCCCTTAATTGGGCAGGTAGGTTAGAAAATTTAAAAAGGGAAATGGATAGGTTGAAGTTAGATATAGTGGGAATTAGTGAAGTTCAGTGGCAGGACGAACAAGACTTTTGGTCAGGTGAATACAGGGTTACAAATACAAAATCAAATACGGGTAATCCAGGAGTAGGTTTAATAATGAATAAAAAAATAGGAGTGCGGGTAAGCTACTACCAACAGCATAGTGAACGCATTATTGTGGCCAAGATAGACACGAAGCCCATACCTACTACAGTAGTACGAGTTTATATGCCAACTAGATCAGCAGATGATGAAGAAATTGATGAAATGTATGATGAGATAAAAGAAATTATTCAGGTAGTGAAGGGAGACGAAAATTTAATAGTCATGGGTGACTGGAATTCAAGAGTAGGAAAAGGGATAGAAAGAAACATAGTGGGTGAATATGGATTGGGGAAGAGAAATGAAAGAGGAAGCTGTCTCGTAGAATTTTGCACAGAGCATAACTTAATCATAGCTAACACTTGGTTCAAGAATCATAAAAGAAGACTGTATACATGGAAGACTCCTGGAGATACTAGAAGGTATCAGATAGATTATATAATGGTAAGACAGAGATTTAGGAACGAGGTTTTAAATTGTAAGACATTTCCAGGGGCAGATGTGGACTCTGACCACAATCTATTGGTTATGAACTGTAGATTAAAACTGAAGAAACTGCAAAAAGGTGGGAATTTAAGGAGATGGGACCTGGATAAACTGACTAAACCAGAGGTTGTACAGAGTTTCAGGGTGAGCATAAGGGAACAATTGACAGGAATGGGGGAAAGAAATACAGTAGAAGAAGAATGGGTAGCTCTGAGGGATGAAGTAGTGAAGGCAGCAGAGGATCAAGTAGGTACAAAGACAAGGGCTAGTAGAAATCCTTGGGTAACAGAAGGAATATTGAATTTAATTGATGAAAGGAGAAAATATAAAAACGTTGTAAATGAAGCACACAAAAGAGAACACAAAGGTCTCAAAAATTAGATCGACAGGCAGTGCAAAATGGCTAAGCAGGGATGCCTAAAGGATAAATGTAAGGATGTAGAGGCTTATCTCACTAGGGGTAAGATAGATACTGCCTACAGGCAAATTAAAGAGACCTTCGGAGAAAAAAGAGCCACTTGTATGAATATCAAGAGCTCAGATGGAAACCCAGTTCTAAGCAAAGAAGGGAAAGCAGAAAGGTGGAAGGAGAATATAGAGGGTCTATACAAGGGCGATGTACTTGAGGCAATGGCAAGGAAAGCTTTTCTGAAGAAGAGAAATTTGTTAACATCGAGTATAGATTTAAGTGTCAGGAAGTCGTTTCTGAAAGTATTTGTATGGAGTGTAGCCATGTATGGAAGTGAAACATGGACGATAAATAGTTTGGACAAGAAGAGAATAGAAGCTTTCGAAATGTGGTGCTACAGAAGAATGCTGAAGATTAGATGGGTAGCTCATATAACTAATGAGGAGGTATTGAATAGAATTGGGGAGGAGTTTGTGGCACAACTTGACAAGAAGAAAGGACCAGTTGGTAGGAAATGTTCTGAGGCATCAAGGAATCACAAATTTAGCATTGGAGGTCAGCGTGGAGGGTAAAAATTGTAGAGGGAGACCAAGAGATGAATACACTAAGCAGATCCAGAAAATGTAGGTTGCAGTAAGTACTGGGAGATGAAGAAGCTTGCACAGGATAGAGTAGCATGGAGAGCTGCATCAAACCAGTCTCAGGACTGAAGACAACAACAACAACTACTACTACTACTTGTTTTAGCTGCCCTGTCTACTTTGATGCTGTTGTTACTACTGCCTTGTAGACCTGATACCAGTTTCTGTGTGGATAATCTCAAATGGAACCTTTCTTCTAAAGCAGAAAACACACACACATTTACACAAGCACAATGTCTGCAGCTTGTGGTCTAGTGGCTAGCGTTGCTGCCTCTAGATCACGGGGTCCCGGGTTCGATTGCCGGCCAGGTTGGGGATTTTCTCTGCCCGGGGACTGGATGTTTGTGTTATTATTATCATTGTCATTATCATCATCATCATCATCATCATCATCATCACCATCATCATCATTTGTGACAGAGGCTAGATTGGACTGCATAAAAAATTGGACTGTGTAAAAATTGGTACTTTATAGGGGCGCTGATGACCGCGCTGTTAAGCGCCCCAAAACCAATCACCACCACCATCATCAACACAAGGAAACAAGCACATGTGACCACTGTGGTAGGACTGCACATTGCAACAGTCTGGCTGCAGCGACCAGACACAGTGGTCTTGTGTGCAAGAGTAGTGCTTGTGTGAATGTGCGTGTTTGCTACCTCAGAAGAAGGCATTTTGGCCAAAAGCTTAAAGGTATAGCAGTCTTTTCATTGTGCCTGACTGTGATGACTCCACATCTTCTCCATATGGTAAGCAGCAATATTATTGTTAAAGTGCGTCCACACGATGCCTTTTTTCTGTTCAACTTTGCACACGCGCATAAATTTCCAACAGCACCAACTACATACGCACATTGGTGCATGCGCGATTTCCTGCAAAAGGGACTCACGCATATAGCTCATTGCTTCCCAGCTTTGGTGGGAATCTTTGCGCTTTTTAGCAGACGACAAGCAGATGCGTCCTGTGTGCATTTCATTGTGTGTTGAGGTTATGTTGTGAAGCGGTTTACATGCACTAATGGATGTTGCCTCCAAAGGTAGTACACTTTTATTTAGAGATGATTACAGACAAGAGAAGTCTGTGCCAAACACCTTTTCTAAAGATTATTTGAATAAAAAATTGAGATGTGATGCTCAGAGTACCACGTATTACATAAAAAGTCTCCGATCATATAACTTTAAAGAATAAGACATCATAAGTTTTGAAGCAGGAAATAAGCCAGAAATTTATGTAAAGTGTCTACGAAAGTTGTGGATGAATATTCATGTTGTGTTGACTTAATAGCATAACTTAGGGGCTTGACATATGAACAAAACAAATGATGGGATATGTGTAGCTCCTCAACAAACAACTAGAAATAGAAGTGAAGTGCACTGATGATGCAAAAAATACAAAATTAGAAAACACAACCTCTGTCCTAATGGATTTTGGCATCTACGCACCTTGCAAATTTGTCGAATCCGAAGATGTTAATCAACATAGCCTATTAAGCTTTCAAGATTAAAATCATGTAAACAACTTTCTTTATAAAATAAAATACAAATGATACATAGAAAGTTAATTAACCTTCACATAACAACCAAGAACCTCCACCTCAGGTTCCCAAGTAATCACTGAAATGGTTTGTTTTGCAATGCAAAATAAATAGTTAAAACTGGTATATACATCACCAGTTGCCAGCTAATAAGATGTTATTGCCAGCTTTATCACTGCAGCTTCACAAGCAGAAACCTCTGTTAGATATTCTTAACCCACAGTCTTTGATGCATTTTCTTTTTTGTTACCCTTAATCTCAGCATAGGTGTGTGTGTGTGTGTGTGTGTGTGTGTGTGTGTGTGTGTGTGTGTGAGAGAGATGGAAATGATCCAATGAACACACCCGTCAACTCCTATCCTTAATAAAAGTCCTCAATCTTTCCTCTCCCACATCCACACCGGCTATTCAGAGCATCCTCCTACAGGCCAACCGCCAATTAGAACAGCATGCCACCCTTCACCTCAAAAAACTATCCAATCTCCTGGTTTCCCACCTCCGGAAAGGCAACTCACTCACCCTTCACAACCTTTCCAGCAAACCTCAACCACCTCTCATTGCACACAAACCCAGTCTCTCCCATCTACTCAATCTCCCACTTCCAGCTCCACTCCCTCCAAAACCTCAAAATTCCGATCAACACAATCTGGCACCACAACACCCTAATTCAGTAGTTAACCTTTCCTCCAAACCTCTCTCCCAGTCCGAAACCTCTGTCCTATCCAAAGGCCTCACCTTCAGCCCCACTCCCAGATTCAACCAAACAGCCCTCGTCAAAGATTTACTGTCCTACACTCGTACTCTCTGCTGGAAGTATCACTTTGCCACGAAGAAAAATGATCCTAATCCTACCCCTAATGATCCAACTCCCCAAGACACTATCCAAATTGAACCCTGCCTGGAACAGTTCCGTCCTCCGTCACAGCGGGACCCACTTCCTCTTCCTCAAAATCACCCTCTCCAAACCTTCCAGGAATTTCTGACTTCCAGCCTTGCCTCTCAATCCTTCTTAAAAAACCTTAATCCTACTCCCAACATCACCACTGCTGAAGCCCAGGCTATCCGTGATCTGAAGGCTGACCGGTCCATCGTCATTCTTCCGGCGGACAAGGGTTCCACGACCGTGGTACTTGATCGTCGGGAGTATGTGGCTGAGGGACTGCGTCAGCTTTCAGACAACACCACATACAAAGTTTGCCTAGGTAATCCCATTCCTGATGTCCAGGCAGAGCTTCAAGGAATCCTCAGAACCTTAGGCCCCCTACAAAACCTTTCACCTGACTCCATCAACCTCCTGACCCCACCGACACCCCGCACCCCTACCTTCTACCTTCTTCCTAAAATTCACAAACCCAATCATCCCGGCCGCCCCATTGTAGCTGGTTACCAAGCCCCCACAGAACGTATCTCTGCCTACGTGGATCAACACCTTCAACCCATTACATGCAGTCTCCCATCCTTCATCAAAGACACCAACCACTTTCTCGAACGCCTGGAATCCTTACCCAATCCGTTACCCCCAGAAACCATCCTTGTAACCATTGATGCCACTTCCTTATACACAAATATCCCGCACGTCCAGGGCCTCGCTGCGATGGAGCACTTCCTTTCTCGCCGATCACCTGCCACCCTACCTAAAACCTCTTTCCTCATTACCTTAGCCAGCTTCATCCTGACCCACAACTTCTTCACTTTTGAAAACCAGACATACCAACAATTAAAGGGAACAGCCATGGGTACCAGGATGGCCCCCTCGTACGCCAACCTATTCATGGGTCGCTTAGAGGAAGCCTTCTTGGTTACCCAGGCCTGCCAACCCAAAGTTTGGTACAGATTTATTGATGACATCTTCATGATCTGGACTCACAGTGAAGAAGAACTCCAGAATTTCCTCTCCAACCTCAACTCCTTTGGTTCCATCAGATTCACCTGGTCCTACTCCAAATCCCATGCCACTTTCCTTGATGTTGACCTTCACCTGTCCAATGGCCAGCTTCACACGTCCGTCCACATCAAACCCACCAACAAGCAACAGTACCTCCATTACGACAGCTGCCACCCATTCCACATCAAACGGTCCCTTCCCTACAGCCTAGGTCTTCGTGGCAAACGAATCTGCTCCAGTCCGGAATCCCTGAAGCATTACACCAACAACCTGACAACAGCTTTCGCATCCCGCAACTACCCTCCCAACCTGGTACAGAAGCAAATAACCAGAGCCACTTCCTCATCCTCTCAAACCCAGAACCTCCCACAGAAGAACCACAAAAGTGCCCCACTTGTGACAGGATACTTTCCGGGACTGGATCAGATTCTGAATGTGGCTCTCCAGCAGGGATACGACTTCCTCAAATCCTGCCCTGAAATGAGATCCATCCTTCATGAAATCCTCCCCACTCCACCAAGAGTGTCTTTCCGCCGTCCACCTAACCTTCGTAACCTCTTAGTTCATCCCTATGAAATCCCCAAACCACGTTCCCTACCCTCTGGCTCCTACCCTTGTAACCGCCCCCGGTGTAAGACCTGTCCCATGCACCCTCCCACCACCACCTACTCCAGTCCTGTAACCCGGAAGGCGTACACAATCAAAGACAGAGCCACGTGTGAAAGCACCCACGTGATCTACCAACTGACCTGCCTACACTGTGATGCATTCTATGTGGGAATGACCAGCAACAAACTGTCCATTCGCATGAATGGACACAGGCAGACAGTGTTTGTTGGTAATGAGGATCACCCTGTGGCTAAACATGCCTTGTTGCACGACCAGCACATCTTGGCGCAGTGTTACACCGTCCGGGTTATCTGGATACTTCCTACTAACACCAACCTATCCAAACTGCGGAGATGGGAACTTGCTCTTCAATATATCCTCTCTTCCCGTTATCCACCAGGCCTCAATCTCCGCTAATTTCAAGTTGCCGCCACTCATACACCCCCGGTGTAAAACCTGTCCCATGCACCCCCCCACCACCACCTACTCCAGTCCTGTAACCCGGAAGGTGTACACAATCAAAGGCAGAGCCACGTGAGAAAGCACTCACGTCATCTACCAACTGACCAGCCTACACTTTGATGCATTCTATGTGGGAATGACCAGCAACAAACTGTCCATTTGCATGAATGGACACAGGCAGACAGTGTTTGTTGGTAATGAGGATCACCCTGTGGCTAAACATGCCTTGGTGCACGGCCAGCACATCTTGGCGCAGTGTTACACCGTCCGGGTTATCTGGATACTTCCCACCAACACCAACCTATCCGAACTCCGGAGATGGGAACTTGCTCTTCAATATATCCTCTCTTCCCGTTATCCACCAGGCCTCAATCTCCGCTAATTTCAAGTTGCCGCCACTCATACCTCACCTGTCATTCAACAACATCTTTGCCTCTGCACTTCTGCCTGGTCTTTAAATATGTCTGCTTGTGTCTGTATATGTGTGGATGGATATGTGTGTGTGTGCGAGTGTATACCCGTCCTTTTTTCCCCCTAAGGTAAGTCTCTCCGCTCCCGGGACTGGAATGACTCCTTACCCTCTCCCTTAAAACCCACATCCTTTCGTCTTTCCCTCTCCTTCCCTCTTTCCTGATGAGGCAACAGTTTGTTGCGAAAGCTTGAATTTTGTGTGTATGTTTGTGTTCGTTTGTGTGTCTGTCGACCTGCCAGCACTTTCATTTGGTAAGTCACATCATCTTTGTTTTTAGGTATATTTTTCCTTCGTGGAATTTTTCCTTCTATTATAACTATATATATATATATATATATATATATATATTGCAAAGGAAAAGTTTGAAAATAACAATCTAAAAGTCAACTTACAAAAAACAAATATAATCCCCTCCAATGTTGGTGATTTGCAAACTTGTAATGATTCTCAAGATAGTAATATTTTAGGGAAAATCTGCAGCGAGTGTCAATTCCTAGGTATATGCATAGACAGCAAACCCTTATGGACACAACAAATTGACAATGTATGTGCAAGGCTACCATCTAGCCTATATGTTTTAAGAAGAATAGCTCCATACGTCAATACCCAAACAATGAGAATGATGTATTTTGGTTTAATACATCCATTTCTAGCATATGGTCTTTCATTGTGGGGCAGGCCTTCCAAAACTCATGTAGACTGAGCTTTTAAACTCCAGAAAAGAGCCTTGAGAATATTAGGCAAAAAATATGCTAGAACATCATGTAAGGGATTGTTTATAGAATTTAAAATTCTGACTATCTATTCTATGTATATGTTTGAAACAATAGTATTAACTGTAGAAGATAAGAAATATACAAGTCGTAAAGCAGAAATTCATGTTCACAATACTAAACAAGTACAAAATCACCATATGATAAACAGAAGACTGAAATAAACAGCAAACAGTCCATATATTAATGGAGCAAAATACTTCAATGCACTGCCAAATGAATTGAAGGTAACAACTGGAGAGACATTCAAAAAACATCTAAAATCGTGGCTCATTGAGCAGTGCTTCTATATCCTTCTGTAGAAACTAAAATCTAAAGTATTATTATGTCAAATAATGTGGACTACATTCTTAAGTTCCTATTATAAAGTAAATTTAGATTGTATACTGTTGTATTGTACTACCAACTGCTATGAATGTAATTACATGTTTCACACAAATAAATTACAAATTTTCTTCCAATAAATGCAGCACCAGATCCCAAGCAATGAGAAAATGTGTGGACAAAAAGATGCCCATTCATACATGCTTTAACGACGATTTAAGTGTGAAGTATATATACTAACATCCATTCCTTTTACGAGATGACTTACTTGTTGTCTGCAGCCAATCTTCTTCGCTGGCTTCTGGAATCTCTTTAAACTTCTTCTCCAAAGAGTGATGCTAGGTACAGGAATATTTAAAATTCTCCCTCTACTTGTGAAACAAATAGATACTCAAAGGTTACTTTTCATCAACTAACGATATATTAAAACTTCATACAGAACAAATTCCTCCCTTCTCACATAAACATCTGACTTCTTGTAAGTCACTCGTATCGCCTCAAGTCAGAAACAAATCCAATTACATCCACAAAAGAATTGGCTTAATAACCATAACTCTATATCACAGGATTCATGAAATGCGTCTTGCCTCTAGCAAGGCTGGAATAAGAGTTTTTTAAGAGTTCTTTTTTCACTAACGATAGACACTGACACTATTATCACAGAGTTACATAAATACTCCGTGGTCCTCTCGTACGCACTCACTAAATATCCATAGACTGCCCGACAGGTACTTGTCGGTGCCGTTCGATCGCCGCGTCTACATTCTTCCTGCAAATGAATCTAAACGTGCACACACAGACATATGTCATGCTGTAGGTAGGATTCCAGTCTCTCACACTCATATCTAAAATATCGTGCGTTTGACATGATAGAAGGCTGAGTGGTTCTAAAATTTACGCAGAAATTCTCGAAACACTACAATGTGTTCTTTCCGCAAATTTTGTGCAAGTCCTTTTATTCCCATGTGTCTGTGATTGCGAACGAGGAAAGAAACATCATGTGAACATACCTTAATTCCATCCTGGGCTTTACATTGTGTAGCCTCTCACACTTAATTATATTTAGTGGAATTAATTACAATTCTCTTTCCACATAGTCATCTTAATCAAACCAAGTACTTACCTTCACATCACCAAATGAAGCATCTGTACAGTTGGTATGGGCTCAAACTGCTGTTGTGCTTAACCATTTCTGAGGTGAAGTAACATTCTTAACACCATGAAAGTACAAAATGGCTACAAAATTATCCGGTGAACTTCTGAAATAAATGCGTCAGTGGCATACTAGCAAGTAACCACCCAATGGTGGAGACACCAGACTGAACAGTGTGCTAGCTGTTTGACATCAATCTTCTTAAATTTTCACCCATTTTGATGTTTGTGTTAATTCAGTCCAGTAATTCATCAACCACTTTGAAATGACTGTTGTACCCAAGAGCAGGAAAATACAGATACATAATTAACTGGCTGCAGTGCTAAATCATGATATTGGCTCTTATTTAAGGAAACACATCTCTTGACAAGATAAGATCTAATAATCTGATCCTTGACCATTTTGTGGTCAAGTCCTGCAAAATACTAATTAATAGAGAACAGTCAGTTTTAGCATTATGTCAGTGAAAACCATTTTGTATATGATAAATATCCTTCCCCTCTTATCAGAATAAAAATTACACTGCAATTGAAAGGTGGATAAGGGAGGGTATCAAATGTGTCAAGTTTTATGTATTAACAAGAATTTATAAAACATGGTTTAATTTCTACAAGGGCCACACATTTCAAAAGCCCTGTACAGTGTGCATGCATGATTGTTATGGTGTTGTGATGGAGTTGAAATTCATGTCAACTGAGAGTAAGACTTTAGACATGACAGTCATATATGTGTTTGCTGGTTTGTATGGCTGCATTATGAGTAATTCAGTTTTAAAATGGAAGCTGAAAATGAGTCACGTTGGATTACACACAGTGACCACAATTCCTACATCAAAATCTAAACCTTACGTGGAAGGAACCCACTTCGGAAGAGGTACATGGGAATAGTGTAGTGGGAAGTAGGACAATATTACGGTGGTCTGCTCATTTCCGTGAAGGTCAGGTGAGCACTGAGAACAACGCAAGAAGTGGAAGGCCATCAGCTGCAACATACTACACCTCTCATGTTATTGTTAATGATATTTTAAGAGGGGATTGATGAAAAACATATGAGGAAACTGCATATAAGGTTAGAATGTTTGTCACTTTAGTTTACAGAATCACAACTGAAAAATGTGAGAAAAGTTGCTGCTACATGGGTTCTGCATGATCTGACAGAAGATCAGAAAGCAGGTCATGGAAGAATTGCTCCAATGTTATCGAACAGAGGGAGAACAGTCTCTGAAAAGGATTGCTGCACTTGATGAAACCTGGAGATGAGATTTTCGGCCAGAACTAAAGTCTCAGCCATTGCAATGGAAAAATTCTGACTCTCCATGGCCGAAAAACTTGTGCCACCAACAATCGAAGGTGAAACTTGTAGTGCATCTAAACTGAGTATGTGAAAAACTGTAAATATTTTAAATCGAAGGTGAAACTCGTAGTGCATCTAAACTGGATATGTGAAAAGTAATTGGTATAGAATCAATGTTACATCAGTAATTCCAGTTTTTTAATGTTCATTTGTTGACAGTTTTCTTTTGTTAATCACTTCTCCTGTCTCAGATGCCTCCATGGCAGGAAGTTTTATGGAGACACTCCATCTTTTGTATAAAGAAAAAAGTGTAAACTTGTATCAAAAAGTATTCAATGCAGCGTTTATTATAAAAGTTTGGAGTGGGGTTTTATTTGGGAGGAGGAAAAAGACATGTCCATTACAATTCCTTCCACAAAAATTTTATATTAAGAAAACAATGCCTTATTGACACAACACAGTCAGAAGAAATTTATCTATTAAGAAGAAGGCCGCAGAAGAAGATTCTGGAGCTGCTGCTATTAAGAAAAAATGACGTAAAGCAATAACGTCTGTGGATATTACTTTAGAAGACATAATGGAAATTGGTAGTGATACAGGCAAACTTAACAATAGCAGCTGTTCAGTCTGCCACCCTCCCCATGTACCTTCAAAGACTGACCATTATTAGCATAAATTTAAAAATAAAAATATATAACTAAATCACGTCACCCCCTTTGAAACTGATGACGGTCTCTGTATATGAGATGAAAGGAGTCATAGCTACAATAAAGAGCCCCAGGCATGTGCTACAAACTGTTCCTGCAAAATGTTTTGCATCTGAAGGTCTGACATACTTGCAGCTGGCGTCCTCATTTTGTGCAATAATGCAAGACCACACACTGCCCTGCCAGTGAGAGACACGCGCAACAGATATGGATGGGTAATCTGATATGAGCCCACCAGATTTTGATTTTTTTTTTTTTTTTTCCCAGATTGAAGGAACAACTCCATGAAAAATGGTTTGATACAATTATGAAACTTCCATGGGATGATCAGAGTAATCAGAGAGCTCAACAATGAAAGTGCCCTATCTCGAATGCAGATGTCGTCAAAATGCTGGGAACCTGTCATATGCAAGAATGTAGATTATGTTAAAGGCCTGTGAAGGCAATTTGTAAAATAAATTATTTTATTCAATTCTATCTAAATTATTTTATTCAATTCAGTGTGCAGACATCCCATAATTTGGTTGAAGTATTAAAACTTAATATCCTACAGATTATCACAAAATTTCCAACACACAACTATACAACTATGCAAATATGTCAGATACGTACGTCTCATAAAATTTTTGACAACCTCAGCTGGTCGGAATCCACACAGTGCTTCAAAATCTGTTAGTGCAATGGCTAGTTCAGGTTTGTGATTAGGATCTTTATACAGATCTGGATATTTCTGATGTAGTATTTCAGCATGAGCCTGTAATTAAGAAGTGACATGTTCTCAGGGTTGAAAAGTCATAGAATCAATGTAAAAAATTATCAGTGTTGCAAAGTAAGAAGAGTAAATGAGGAGACACGAGGGATGTAGTACTGACTAAAGGAGAAACACCAGTTGTCCACTGTCAACTAAGCATACTATACAACTTCTTTTTTCAGAGATTATGAGAATAGAAGGAGAAAATAATTTTATGCATGTCCTGCATTGTGCTGCCACAACTGTTGCTACTTTGAGGGATATGTAAATTACCACTTTCTTATCATATGCCTCTATGATTGATTTCCATACTCCTGTGGCTGGTGTGAAACAACTACTGGAATTCAGAAAATTCTGCCATGGCCTTCTGGTGCTATCTGTAACTATTTGCCATGTTTTTGCCTTTGCAATCCAAAAGACAGATTCACTTCTGATGGACTAGTCTGAACCTTCAGAGTGCTGCTCACCTGTCTACGATTACAGAATGGCATTCATCATTCCACCAAGGGATAGACAGTTTTGCAGAGTGTTCTGAAGACTTTGATAGGAATACCTTAGCTGCAAGATGAATCACTCTTTAACATAAATCATCCATCCTGGACACTGTTTACATGTTCACACTCAGCTACTTGGCTATAAAGCATCAAGTTCTCTTTGCTCAGCACTCATTTCAACAGCTTCCTTTCACGTTCCCTTCTGTCTGGAATGTGTGTCCAGATAGGTAAATGGTCACTCAAGAGCAGATAATGTTCATTTCCCACTCTGCAGTATCTTTGAGGGCAACTGAATAGAGAGGAAAGTCAGCACTGTGGCTGAGCTAAAATGTACTGCTTGACCTCTGTTCAGAAGTCAGTTGCTTTATGAGGTCTACAACAGCCTCTTTAAGAGGTGGCTTAACAGGTGAAAGTATCTTCACTGATGCATGCATGACAACAGCTACTGCCTGTAAGCTGGTGATGAGAGAGGCAGGTGGGGTGTAACATGCTACTAATTAATGATGTTACCTACTGCTTGATTTGTTATGGTACACGCTGGTACCACATACTCGTACCTCTGATGAAAAAAATCAGACTGCAGATTTTGAGATGTGATATGACAGAACTATTTTTTACCAGTACAGATGTTAAATTCACACTTTTAAAATGCTCAAAAAGATGCTAAAATAATACTTTAAGAAGCCCAATTTAAAAAAAAAAAAAAAACCTGGAATGTTACCTAACCCTCAGCCCTTTTACAACAAAGGTTATGATTCTTGTGGGAGAGAGCAGGTTTCCAGCATAGGGTATAAGCAGTTTTCAAGTGTATTACCTGGAGACATAGGAAAAATGGCTTTTTCTATGCTAGCAGTTATATCTATTCTATGAGAGTTTTGAATCTATTTATGCTCCATAGTATTACGGGAACTACCCATTAATGAGAGTTTTCTTTTCTATTTTCTTTCTGCCTTGCTGATGCACAGCAGATGATGCTGGAAAAACTGTCAGGATATTTGGTCGCTCCTTGTGGACTTCAATGAGTACAACACTACCTTTGCTATGAGAAGTGAGAATTCTCAGTGACTGGATGGCTTCAAACCAGCTTTCTTTGGTTTTGGTCACCTTTTGGATGAACGTTTCTCTATACTTGGAAGTGATGTATTTATTTGGACAAGGATATTTGTTTTTTGGCTTCTTGAGCTTGAATATTTTTGTTCAAAAGATAAATTGACATAAAGAGTTTTTCCATTTTCAAGTGCAGGTGCAAATAAATGCATTTGTGGCCAATTCTGATGCTTGAATTTAGGTTGAGGCATCTCTCTTGGTGATGGTTTTTTTTTAAGAGGTGCTGCAAAGGGTGGTGTTTGTACTGGAGGTTTCATCAACTTTTAGATTCATCGTAAGAACTTGAAGCCGATATTGTAGGAAGATAAGTGGAATTAGATAAGGATGAGATGGGAGATTACGTACTGCAACAAGACCATGACAGAGCAGAGAAAGACCTAAGTCCAAACAAGACCTCTGGAGTAGACAACATCCCCTTAAAACTATTGAGATTCTTGGGAGAGCCAGCCCTGACAAAAATATCCCAACTGGCAGTCAAGGTCTATTAGTAGGGAGCATAAAGGTGGAGGCTAAAACATAATACTTCAAAATTTCCCAACATATTAATGGTAACAGCTTACAAAAATTATAACAAATTAACAAAACATGCAATATGAACTTAGGTATGATATGTACTCCTAATCTGTGTCAGCAATCATGTCAATATATTACTTTCATAATCACATGAAATATAAACAATTTATTGAAATTATAGGCAAATTGTGCTGTAACTACAATTTCTCCACATAAAAACATAGTATGAGATCACAGCTGGTAAACTTTTTGGGGTATAATGTCATGGTCCATGAAACTCTTCTGTTCCTAATGTTTTGTCCAGGACTGCAGTAGTCATCTCCAGAGACGTTACTCCTCTGTTGAGTCTTGCTGACTGATGGGTCGGACATCTGAGAGGGACATGTATTCTGCAAAAAAGAGAGAGAGAGAGAGAGAGAGAGAGAGAGAGAGAGAGAGAGAGAGAGAGAGAGAGCATAGCCTGAGTTACACATGATAAGCAGAGATCATACGTGTCAAAGATAGAACTTACCTATCAATTGCTGTTTTGTCAAAAATGAAAATGAGGTTTAGCAATTCTGCAAAGCTACTATCTATATGACATTAAGATTTCTCCTTTCCTATTAAAATCATCCCTATGTTTATATATTTCAATGGTTTCTCTACACAGCTGTAGTTCATTTTCATATATAAAATTTTTGTTTCGGAAAACTTCACTTTGGGACTTTCTGGCTGTAGATCATGCTCCTGCTGCAGCCAATTTGTCTATTTTCCCCAGCTGGCAAAGATTTTTGCATTCCTTTAGCCGTGTACTCACACTTCTGTTGGTTGTTCTAAAATAAACTTAACCACACGTACACGTAATTTTATATACGCCAGTTGCTTCCACAGGAGGGTGTTAATTTTTTTCAGATTGGAATGCTTGACCAATTTTCTTTAATGTCTTGTTTCTGTAAAATCTTTCCAATTTGATCTGTTACTATTTTAATAAAAGGCAGAAAACTGTATTCTTTCACCATTGTTTTTCATGCTTGCCCTTCAACATACCATTACTTGGTCATATAATTCTGTTTCGTTCTTTCCGTGAATAACCATTTTTCTCAAAAGCCTGCTTTAGATGTTTTTATTCGGCATCCAGGTATTCCAGCATGCAAATCCTTTTGGCTCTATCACCAAGACTTTTAATGACATCTCTCTTTTTCTGTGGATGGTGATTAGAGTTCTTATGTAAAGTATCTGTCCGTGTGCATTACTTTATGAAAAACCTTATGTTCCAAGCTTCCATTGGTCTGTCTCATAACTAACACACCCAAGAAAGGTATTTTGTTGTCATTTTCTATTTCCATAGTGACTGGATTTTTGTATTTATATTATTAGAAAACCAAAGAATTTGTCCAAAGCTTTTTCATCACCATGTGGCCAGACCACAAATGTGATTCACAAACTGATATCAGTGAGATGGGTTTCTTATCTGGTTTTTCTAAAGCTGACTGTTCGAATTTCTCCATATAGAAATTAGCTATAGCAGAACCTAATGGGTTAACCAATGCTAGACCATCAAGTTGTTCATAAAATTCATCATTCAATTGGAACTGACTGGAGGTAAGGCAACGTTGAAAAGAATGGACAAATCTCCTGGGAAAATAACTCTTATAAAAACCAAAACTTCACTGACTGGAATCATACTGAATAAAGACATTACACTATGTCGAAACTTACAGGGATATCGCCATGAGCGAGGATTAGCCCTTCAATTTTTACTATAAAATGATGCAAGTCTTTTATGTATGAATCAGTTTTCCAAATGAATGGCTGCAAATAAGCTGCCAGGTATCTTGGTATTTCATACATGGGTGAACTGATAGTGCTAACAATGGGTCTCAGAGGAAGGTCAATTTTATGAATTTTGCTTCGATAGACCTGTTGATTCATAAAGACAGTAGCATTCCCCTCATCAGCACAAATAATCACTATCTCTTCATCTGCATTTAAAACTCTGAGAGCCTTATTAAATTACTTTCCACGTGTTTACTGCGGCACAATACTTTGGTCGTTTCAAACCGGATTGCATTTGCAATTTCTTTGGGGAGAGTATGCATACCTGCTACTACATTCACAATAACATCTTTAACTGGTACTTTCATAGGTCCTGCTATTACTAATTTCTGTAAGGAGGAATCTGAACAGTCAGCTTTAGAAAAAGCAAATAAGAAATCATCTCACTGGTATTGGTATTGAGTGACACATTTGTGGTCTGGTCACACAGTAAAAAGGCTTTGGACAAATTCTTTGGTTTTCTAAATAATATAGATACAAAAATCCAGTTCACTGTGGAAACAGAAACTGACAGCAAAATAACTTTCTTGGATGTGTTAGTTATGAGACAGACCAATGGACGTTAGGAACATAAGGTTTTTGTTGAAAAGTAACTCACACAGATAGATATTTACGTCAGAACCCTAATTGCCATTTACAACTAAAGAGAGGTGTCATTAAAAGTCTTGCAGACAGAGCCAAAAGGATAAGCATGCCGGAGTACCTGGATGCTTAATTAAAATATCTAAAGCAGGCTTTTGAGAAAAATGTCTATTCGGGGAAAGAAGTAAACAGAATTCTACAACCAAATAATGGAAGGTTGAAGGAGAAGCATAAGAAACAATGATGTAAGAACACAGTCTCTCCCTTTTATTAAAAAAAGTAACAGATCAGATTGGAAAGATTTTACAGAAACAAGCTATTACACCAGTTTTTAGTCCAACAATGAACATAGGTCAAGCATTCCAATCTGTTATGAACTAACGCCCTCCTCTGTCAGCACATGACATATATAAAATTCTGTGTAGGTAAAATTTATATTAGGACAATCAACAGAAACACGAATACATGGCTAAAGGGATACAAAAGTCTTTGCTGCCCAGAGAAAATAGACAAATTGGCTGTAGCAGGGCAAGCTCTTCAGCAGGGAAGTAACAAAGTGAAGTTTTTTTGCAACAAAAATTTTATCTGCGATGATTATTATCCATAGCTACGTAGACAGGCCATTGAAATATATAAACATAGGGATAATTTTAATAGGAAAGAAGAAACCATGACACTTAACGACATATGGACAGTAGCTCTGCAGAATTGCTAAACAGTTTTTTTATCTCTAACAAAACGACAATTGATACTAAGTTTTATCTATGACAAGGATCATCTCTGCTTATCAGGTGTAACTCAGGCCACACCCATTTTCCTACAGTATATATGTCGCTCTCGGGCATCTGACCCCTCAGCCGCCACAACTCAACAGAGGAGCAATGCCTCTGAAGACATCCACTGCAGTTCTGGACAAAATGTTTAGAGCAGAAGAGTTTCATGAACCACGACCTTATACCTCAAAAAGTTTACCAGCAGCAATGACATCCAGTCATGAAAACCTTCATTCTATCATAGTATGAAATCAGCAAAAGTGTCCGATTCCATTATCCAAACAATCATTACATCTAACCAATCATAATTCAGTGTTTTAACATGTATTTGTGGTTTAAATTTGAAGAGATCATAGTAGTGGATGTATTTGCTCATTTATTCATATCTATTGAAATAATGAACAAATGTTTTAATATACAATGCAAACTGATCATGAGAATTTAATATATGCTCTAGGTTTTATATATGAAGTTAGTATTTATAACTGAATGGTGGTCATTTTGCAAATACATGTACTGAATTCAGTAGTGGTCAGTTGACTAAATGCTTAAAGAGCATGCAGAGTAGTGCCTGTATTATTTAGTAGGTGAACTTTCAGGATGAGAGGCTGTTAAAGTATTTGTGCAGCTAGAGCAATGCATGCCCTAGAATAGCATGTGTTGGACTTAATAAGTTTCTGGTGGTCGCAAATTAAACACTCAGAAATAGTTTGGGATTTAGAATAATTTTGAGGGAGTGAGTTCTCGACATTAAATTCTGTTGGGACTCAAGAGATTTTCACGTGGCTTTCAGCAATTGTTTTTCCTTGATCACATGAAGTTTATTGTTATTTAAACAGTTTTAGGTAACTGTGAACTAATATTACACTGCTTTTATTATTTCTAATTGTGTGACAACCTTCAAAAACAATAAATTTTTGAACATATGATTTAATTGCATAGATAAAAAAATCTACTCACCAGACAGCGGCAGGAGAACACACATATAAAAGCATTAAAGTGTGCAAGCTTTTGGAGCCAGTGGATCCTCCTCCTGACAGAAGGGTTGAAAGGGAAGGAACAGAGGTGAAGGAAAAGGACTGGTGGGGTTTATGAAAAAGACTAGTGTTCAGAAAAGTTGCCCAGAAACCCGTGTCAGGGGAGACCTGCAGGACAGGATGAGAAGGAAATTTCCTTCTCATCATGTGAGAATGAGTTTAAAGCCACTGAGGCTAATTAATAATTATTTTTGAGAGAGAGTAATGCGTTCAAGAATATAACTTTATTTTTGCATGTCATTGAACACAGGTACAATACCAAAGACCAGATATATAAAAAAAGATCACATAACGCTAGAACAAAACCAAAGAATAAAGACACTGTAAATAACATTCTTCACAGAATAAACGCCAAAGTCCACTGTGCAATTTCGTTGTGTCACCAGGTGGTTCCTACACAGCCCTCCCTTTGTAGAGCACAGCTCCAGGCACATAAGGATACTTGTATTTTATAATTCTGCCTGCCCTAGAATGCTTCTCTGACAACTGCGGGCCTTCTGGTGTGGTTTCCTGCTTCTGGCTTGGCGTGTTGCTCTCTGCGGGCAACACCTCTTCGTCATATTGTGTAGGCAGCGGTTCTTCACTGGTGTCTTGATTTTCTCCGTCACAGGGCGGCCACATGTGCGCTGGTTAAACTCTCTCAATGGAAACTGTTTGTCACTTCCCGTCATGATTTATCTGCAGCGTATGTTCATCTCTCGCGAGTATTTTATACAGCCCAGTATATGGCGGCTGAAGAGGTGTTCGTACAGCATCTGTCCTCAGCCACACATAAGGGCAATCGCTAACCTGCTTGTGAACGAACGGCGTGTTGCTGCCATTTCAAGAACCAGATGTAGGTGGTAGCTGTGCCATGTGCTTGCAGACTTGTTGTAAGACGTAAGGCATGTTGCCCGCTGTCGCTTCCGTCGGTTCAACAAAAAATTCTCCCGGCAGCCTGAGGTTCTCTCCATAAACCAGTTCAGCCACGGATGCACCTAGGTCTGATTTGCAGGCACTTCGGAGACCTAGCAGCACCACTAGCAACACAGGAGTCAAGCTGTCCTTATGGCACATCAATGCTGTCTTTAATGTCCTGTGCCACCGCTCAACCATGCCATTGCTCACTGGGTGATAGGCGGTAGTACGGTGATGGCGGGATCCACAGAGCTTGGCTAATTGTTGGAACAAAGTGAATTCAAATTGTCGTCCTTGATCGGTTGTCACGTATAGTGGACATCCAAAACGGGAGATCCAAGAAGCCAAAAATACTCAAGCTACCATCTCTGCTGAAATGTCCAAAATTGGAGAAGCTTCTGCCCATCTTGTATACCAGTCCACCGACGTCAACAAATACACTCCTGGAAATTGAAATAAGAACACCGTGAATTCATTGTCCCAGGAAGGGGAAACTTTATTGACACATTCCTGGGGTCAGATACATCACATGATCACACTGACAGAACCACAGGCACATAGACACAGGCAACAGAGCATCCACAATGTCGGCACTAGTACAGTGTATATCCACCTTTCGCAGCAATGCAGGCTGCTATTCTCCCATGGAGACAATCGTAGAGATGCTGGATGTAGTCCTGTGGAACGGCTTGCCATGCCATTTCCACCTGGCGCCTCAGTTGGACCAGCGTTCGTGCTGGACGTGCAGACCGCGTGAGACGACGCTTCATCCAGTCCCAAACATGCTCAATGGGGGACAGATCCGGAGATCTTGCTGGCCAGGGTAGTTGACTTACACCTTCTAGAGCACGTTGGGTGGCACGGGATACATGCGGACGTGCATTGTCCTGTTGGAACAGCAAGTTCCCTTGCCGGTCTAGGAATGGTAGAACGATGGGTTCGATGACGGTTTGGATGTACCGTGCACTATTCAGCGTCCCCTCGACGATCACCGGTGGTGTACAGCCAGTGTAGGAGATCACTCCCCACACCATGATGCCGGGTGTTGGCCCTGTGTGCCTCGGTCGTATGCAGTCCTGATTGTGGCGCTCACCTGCACGGCACCAAACACGCATACAACCATCATTGGCACCAAGGCAGAAGCGACTCTCATCGCTGAAGACGACACGTCTCCATTCGTCCCTCCATTCACGCCTGTCGCGACACCACTGGAGGCGGGCTGCACGATGTTGGAGCGTGAGCGGAAGACGGCCTAACGGTGTGCGGGACCGTAGCCCAGCTTCATGGAGACGGTTGCGAATGGTCCTCGCCGATACCCCAGGAGCAACAGTGTCCCTAATTTGCTGGGAAGTGGCGGTGCGGTCCCCTACGGCACTGCGTAGGATCCTACGGTCTTGGCGTGCATCCGTGCGTCGCTGCGGTCCGGTCCCAGGTCGACGGGCACGTGCACCTTCCGCCGACCACTGGCGACAACATCGATGTACTGTGGAGACCTCACGCCCCACGTGTTGAGCAATTCGGCGGTACGTCCACCCGGCCTCCCGCATGCCCACTATACGCCCTCGCTCAAAGTCCGTCAACTGCACATGCGGTTCACGTCCACGCTGTCGCGGCATGCTACCAGTGTTAAAGACTGCGATGGAGCTCTGTATGCCACGGCAAACTGGCTGACACTGACGGCGGCGGTGCACAAATGCTGCGCAGCTAGCGCCATTCGACGGCCAACACCGCGGTTCCTGGTGTGTCCGCTGTGCCGTGCGTGTGATCATTGCTTGTACAGCCCTCTCGCAGTGTCCGGAGCAAGTATGGTGGGTCTGACACACCGGTGTCAATGTGTTCTTTTTTCCATTTCCAGGAGTGTACTTGTAGCCTTCCGACGGTGGCAGAGGGCCCACAATTTTGAAATGAATTTGAGAGAACCTATTTGTTACTGGGGGAAAATCTCCAACTGATTTATGTACATGCCATCCAATCTTGTTCCTTTGGCACAGCATGCATGTTGTTACCTAACCACAGCAATCCTTCCTTATACTTGGTCAGACAAAATGTTGCGTGAGTAGTTTGATAGTTGTTCTGCTACCCGAACGACTGAGTCCGTGAATGCTATCGAAAACCACTTTCCGTAGTTGCCTTGGAAAGAAAGGCCTGGGTTTGTTCATAGCTATGTCGCACCATTTCTTCACATTCATGCCCGCTGGCTGGATTAATTTTAACTGAAGTCCGGTTCTTACATCCTGTAAGTACTGTTGGAGATGTGCGTCATTAGCTTCTGCTGTGGCTAATTTATTGTAGTCTATGGTTTGTGAAATAACCGAGACCCGCAACAGGAAATCGGCGACTATGTTTTCGACTCCCTTGATATGCTTGATATCTGTAGTAGATTGACTAATGTATTCTAAGTGGTGAAACTGACATGGAGAACAGTTATCCTGTGACTTACTGAAAGGGTATTGGTTTATGGTCAGTGTATACAGTAAATGCCCTTGCCTCTACATACGGGCGAAAGTACCAGATAGCTTCATATATCGCTAATAGTTCTCTGTCATATGTGCTCCCTTTTCTTTGTGGGGTCTGTAAGTTTTTGTGAGGAAAAAAACCCAAAGGCTGCCATTTGTCATTTACTTTCTGATGCAGTGCGGCTCCCAACGCGTCTTGGCCGGCATCGACTACTATTGACAGAGGTGCTTTTGGTACCGGATGAGTAATGAGTACTGATTTTCGTTAGTCGGCCTTTATGTGTTAAAATGTTCTCTCCACGTCAGAGTTCCATTGCAACGCTCATTTTCCATTTGCATTTTTACCTGCGAGAGCGTCTGTCAAGAGCACTTGTCCTAGTGCAGCTCACGGCAAATGCTGTCTATAGAAATTTACCGAACCTAAAAATCTTCTGAGTTGATGGTAAGTCTCGGGGCGGTTCATGTTGTCGATTATTGCTACCTTGTCCTCTCACGGGTGTACGACCTCCGTCGAAACTTCATATCCTAGAAACGTAACTTGCCGTTTTCACAGTTCGCATTTTGCTTTGTTGACTATTATTCCGTAGTGGTTTATGTGGTAGAACACTGCAGATAGTTGCTTCTTGTGTGCTTCTGCCGTTGTCGATGAGATTAATATGTCATCAAGATAAGCAAAGCATCCTTTGAACCCGTGCAGCACTTCATCAATAAATCACTGTCGTGTTTGAGCTGCATTTTTTGACCCAAAAGGCATTCGGACATATTCGAATAAACTGAAAGGTGTTGTAATTGCTTTTTTCAGTATGTCTCCTTCTGCCACCAGTATCTGGTGATAAGCTTTTTTACACTCAATAACACTATAGATCATTGGCCCAGGTAATTGATTTGTGAAATCGCAAATACTAGTCACTGGGTAATGATCTGGTATAGTACGTGCGTTTAACTTCCTGTAATCGCCACATGGTCTCCACGGCTCATCTTTTTCCTTTACCAAATGTATGGGTGATGCCCATGAGCTGTCTGATCTAAGATTGACACCTGATGTCAGTAATGCCTCGAATCCTGCTTTTCCTGGCACAAACCGATCCGGTGCTAACCTGCGCGGCCGATGATGTATTGGCTGACTGGGCGTGATGTAAATGCGGTGTACAGTTTTGTGAGTTACTGTGGATTTTTCTGCAACCATGTTATCACTTACGCCATGTGACACCGCATCACAGTTATGCTTGCCAGCACGGTAAGTGTGACGTTCCGTGATGCCACCTACTGTCTCTTGATTTCGTTTAATCTGTGCATTAGCAATATCTACGGCAATGTACATGTCACAAAGAAAGTCTGCAGCCAATATCACCTCTGACACCTCTGCCATAATGCAGGTCCACTGACAGCTTTGTGAGAAACCTAAAGCGACTTCAATTTTACATGTGCCATGAGCAACAATGGATGATTTATTTGCTGCGGTTAATTGCATCAATGGAGTGCCATCTGTTCCTTGATGGTCAGTAAAGGGGAGCACAGTCACATTGGATCCTGAGTCTATTAGGTAGCAACAGTTAGACTTGACATCTCTGACGAAGCTGTTTGGAGATGGTAAGAAAATTATTGAGGTTACTCACCCGTCCGTAGCTTGCGTCGATCTCACCTCGTTGATGCAGGCGCTTTTCTGTGCTATGGCGGCCCGCTGTGCCTACTGCTGGCTGCCGCTCACGTTTGAGTACACACATGGCTGTGAACACTTTGTTGCTCTATCCGCGAAGTGTTGATGGTACCAACATACCTGTCCTTATTGAATTATACCGTTGGCCTTGCTGTTTTCATTCTGTAGCAATTGTGAGACCTGTTGCTCCAATAATGTCATCTGTCATGTTAGTTCTTGCATTATTTTGTTGACGTCCGTATGCTGAGTCTTCTTTATTGCTGCTATCACTTCTTACGCTTCTTCCCCGTTAAATATTGCCATGCAAGCCATCTGTGGATTGCCTACGGTCGCATGGACTTTGCTATCTCCAAGAGGTTCTGCATGTTGTCTTTTTCATGAGTTACTAGTGCGGCTTTTACCATGCTTGATAATTGATCTAGCCAGATGTGTTTGAGTGTCACATCTAACAATTCTTCTGCGTTGACGATACCGCGTAAATACTTCCAAAATTCCAACGGTGTCCTGTCACCTATAGCTTCTTCTTTAAGCACCTGCTGCACACGTTGATTTAACAGTTTATGCATTCCAGTGAGTAATACATTTTTCAGTGCCACGTATGGTCGTTCTGCTGGAGTTCGGAGTATAACATCTTCTGCTGCAGTTGCTGCTCTACCATCCAGCGCATTCACCATTATCGCCTACTTCGTCTGCTCATCGTGGATCTTGCTTTGGGCAAACATGAGCTCAATCACTGGAAACCATAGTTGTAGTTTGTCTGGCAGGAACTGCGGTGTTCAAATATTTACGTGCTGCATATTTTTCTGTCAGGCTGTTGGTTTGTACGGCCGCACGCATGTTTGACATTGGAGTAATGGGCCTCTCCGATGCTAACTTCAGTGCTTCAAGTTGTTCATGTATCAGCTGCGTCTCTTCATTCCTCCATGAACTTTCTGAAGTCCATGAATTCTCTTGTTTGAACATCATAAATCTCTTCAAGTTCAGTGTTTGCAGTCACCAGTAAAGCCACTGAGGCTAATTAATAATTATTTTTGAGAGAGAGTAATGCATTCAAGAATATAACTTTATTTTTGCATGATGTTGAACACAGGAACAATGCCAAAGACCAGATATATAAAAAAAGATTGCATGCACTAGAACAAAACCAAAGAATAAACACATTGTAAATAACATTCTTCACAGAATAAATGCCAAAGTCCACTGTGCGATTTCGTTGTGTTACCAGGCGGTTCCTACAAGATCAACCAGATGGGAAGGGAAGGAAATTTCCTATCATTCTCTCCAGTAGGTCTCCCGACTGGGGTTCTCGGCAACTTTTCCATACTCCCCCTTTTCCTAAACCTCATCAGTCTTCTCCCCCTCTTTTCTTTCCCATGCAAACTTTCTGCCAGAAGAACAAGCCACTGGCTCTGAAAGTTTTAATATGTTTATATGTGTGTTCGCCTGCCGCCACTTTGTGAGTAGATTTTTACCCATCCAATTAAATTAATTTGTTAGTTAGGTATTTGTCACAAAGTATTGGTGATACATGAACTTAAGTTTTTGTTGTTACTGTTAATAATATTACATGATGATGGATTTTATTGAGATTTAGCTGACAAACTTTTAAGATTTTGCTTCTGTTTTCCATAAATTAATGCATGGCTATATGAATTTATTTTGCATATGCTACTGTGTGTAAATGCTTTGCTTGCACTATGTAACTACATTTTGCACTGCTGGTTTAACTACTGTTCCAACAGATTTATCCATTTTACTTATATAATTCCATCACTCATGTGTTTATGTCAATATACATGGTATAAACAATTAGTTTGAACTATAAGAATTTGGTTTATACCACATTACCATCCTACACGATTTCAGTTGACTATTTATTCATTATTTTAATTCTTTATTTATTATATATTTTCATTTTAAAATTTAAATTAGTTACAGTGACAGTGCATGGTCACCCCCTACTGACTTCTGCAATCCTTGCTAGTTTGAGGTTGCACATTGCCCTCGCCATCTACTGGATGTAGTTGCAAGTTAGTCTTGCCCTCGATAAAGCCCGTCCTGTCATACAGTGACCAAATCCTGTTAAAAAGTTTGTTGTTCTGGTAAGGATTT
Source organism: Schistocerca cancellata (assembly GCF_023864275.1). Classification (NCBI taxonomy): domain Eukaryota; kingdom Metazoa; phylum Arthropoda; class Insecta; order Orthoptera; family Acrididae; genus Schistocerca; species Schistocerca cancellata. The sequence goes on along the minus strand of NC_064626.1, from coordinate 762,168,805 downwards.
CTGCATCGCAACACATTTCCTCTGTATGACAAAACTGATGCTACTCAGTAAATCCCAAGTGTTGAAACAAAAATATCTATATCCACATCTATACTCTGTAAACCACTGTGAGGCGCATGGCAGAAGGTACGGCCCGCTGTACCAGTTATAAGGGTTTCTTCCTGTTCCATTCACATATGGAGCGCAGGAGGAATGATTATTTGAGGGTCTGTGTGTGTGTGTGTGTGTGTGTGTGTGTGTGTGTGTGTGCGGGACCCAAAAGTAACCGGAATCGTAATGCTGCACATCGTGTACTTGTAGTAGCAGGTTGTGCCGCCAGACAGTAAACCAACAATTATATTTGGAGGTTATGAAACGGCTTCACAGAAGTTTGTCGTGAAAACGTCCGGCTTTGTGGGATTCTGGCATGTGGTTCCTGCATCACGACAACACTCCTGCGCACACGGCTCTCAGCGTTCGCCAGTTTTGGGCCTCATTGAAGACGACTATGTTGACCCACGCGCCCTATTCGCCGGATTTAGCACCCTCGGACTTCTTCCTATTCCCGAGGATGAAAAGAGACTTGAGAGGGAAGCGTTTTGCGGCTGTGGAAGATGTAAAACACAATGTCATGAAAGTGCTAGCAGGTATCAAAGAGGACGAATTTAAAAGGTGCTTCGAACACTGTAATGAACGTTTGGACAAGTGTATTAATGCTAATGGAGAGTACTTCGAAGGAGATTAAAGTTGTATTTGAAAACAATAAAGTATATGCTTTCTAGAAAGAAATTCTGGTTATTTTTGGGTCCCCCCTCATACAGTCTGGGGTGGTGTTGAGCTGAGCATGCATAAACTACAGATAAACACATTCGTCTAAGCAAAAGATCCACGCTGTTAATAGATGTCAAGTTTCAATGAAACTCTCAGAATACAAAGTCTTGTACAGCTTCTATGGTACACATCCACTCTTTCCATTATTTCTTTTGAATGATTTCTATTTAACTACTGCTAATGTGGTACAGTTACAATATTATATGAGTGCTTCAGAGAATTCATTTTTGTTCTCTTTGTAAAATTATGCTACACGAAAGTAAGTGGGACAGACAAATGTAAAAAAAGTGTGATGGTTACACAGCTGCAAATATTAACTTACGTAATCAAACAATTGCTGTTCTATATTTTTCTCATTTGATATGTGTATTTGCACGAGGACATTTTGGGTAGAATGTTACAATCCTCAGCATGTTTTATGTTGGCATTATTAAGCATATAATTTTATATGGTCCAGAAAAAGAATTCAAATGCATTACCTTGGTGGGATGAGCCTGAATAGACAAGGCTTTGTTGATTGACAATACTTTAAAAAGAAATGGCAACTGAATACCAAATGATGATACTACTTTTCTACCTAGTGCCTGTGAATTGCCTTCGATCCAGTCCAATAATTTTTCACCAGTACTTTTCACAATAGATGGGCCATTGGGATGAGTTCCCATCCAAAGTTCAGCGTATGGCCTGTTTTCATCTATTATCAGTTCTGGTTCTGCACATTTTAGAAGAGATGCCACTTTGCTGTTGAGCCCAAATTTTCCCCAGTCATACTGCTGATATGCACACTTCAATTCCATGGCCGTTATTCTGTAAATTAAAGAATACCAATTTAATTACCATCTTACAACAAAAATTACACACACTCTTTCAAATAATGCACTGTGCACATAAAAAGCGTTAAACCACAGTGTATCTTTCCACCCTCAGAAAACAATGAGCATTAGTGGTCCAACTTGTTAGCAACTATGAACTTGTATAACACAGTAGTTCAAATGCCCACTTTCCCAAAACTTTAATGGGCATAAAACTACAGTAATAATAGGCACCTTAGTAACTTTTCCACCTGGCCAAAAACAGCTAAATATTCATGTTCTAACATTTCAATACTTTGACACTTTTAGTGTAATATAATCATATAGTGTGTTTGTTTCTTTGTTTCATATGTGTTAAAGGGAATTCTGACACTGTAGTGTCATCACTTTCACTTGAGGCAAGACATTTCCACTGCAGGTCAACATGATATTTTACCTGACGGCCAACAACAGCAAGAACTGTCAATATCTCCTACATTATGGTAAAAATAATACAAAAAAAAGATCAATTCACAGTAATCAAAAGCTGTGCCATAGCATAGCAGAGGTTTAGTGTTTGTTTTTGTCTGTCAAAAGTTACAGTTTATGAACATATTGTAGTGATGCTGGTTAGTGAGGGCAGCAAATATCTATAATGAAAAGATGAATAAACCATACTTCCAATGAATAATTCACAATGTATTATTTTGAAGCTGAGTGTCCATATTTTCTATAATAAATTTATTTATTTGACAAAACTGAAATTATTATACTTAAATCAAATAAGTAATGTTGTAACCGCAACAGGAACGGTCGCGGGGTTGCTGCTAACGAAAACGTGGCAGGACCGAACGGGAGCAGCCTTCGAACAAACAAGACGGACGAACGGGAATGGAAGGACAAGCATGACGACGGACAACCAAGCCAGACACCAAGGTCAACAACAAAGAATTAAGCAATGGGGTCTCAAGAGATAACCTCACAGAATCAAAACAACGTTCATTTGTAAACAGGAAGTAAGCACATGCAACTTAAACAAGATATCTGTAAGTGACTCAACATGAATATCAGACTGCCTCGCTGAGTGAGAGGCAGCCGCCTAAATACACAACAGGGTATGTCGGTATTGGCCGCTGGGAACAAGTGCTCCACAGTGGCACCCTCACGTTAAGAGTTGGGGCCAGGAGCGTGTGCAGCCACAGTATATGATGTGACTGCTGCAGAGATCTCTAGTGGTCATCGAGTCTCATGCCGTCTGGCGCGTATTCGAAACCCGCGGCACTCGGTACCAGAAGTAACAAAAGCAAAAGGAATTTGCATTAGGTTTGGGATGGGGTTGTTTCATGTACAGCATTGTTTTCTATCACCTGAGGAGGCGTTTTAGCTATGTTTTTAAATTCATTCGCTAACAGTGTTAATTTCATTACTCTTCATTATATGTTATTTCCTTGCGATATGCATCTCGATCTCTCATTCATGTGGAATCTGGTGTCTGGTAAACCTGATTCTTGGTTTTATTAATGTTGTTTTTGTTGTATAGGTTTGGCCTCCTGCATCGGTCGATGTTTCAGAATTGTGCTTTAAGGGTCAACTGACGCTGATATTGCCTTTCATTAATTTTGATGATTGATTGCTACATGCATCTGTTTTGACTTTTTGTGGTGTGATCTGTTTTAAGAGTTTTGTAGTGGTATCAGTCTTTTATATTGAGCTATGCAGGGCAAACTTTAATAAAACAGACAAACTGCAGGGGCGGATTCCTGACTAGAAATGAAGGACAAAAAGTCCTATGAACGTGTTCAGAAATGGACAGTGTGCGTGCAACGACAACAAATTGTCCCGCAAAACAGTACAGAGCTGCATTGCATCCATGTCACGATGGATGTTCAAAGTGGCCTCCATGAGATGCAACGCATAAGTTCATACGTCACATCATGGTTTGCTGCGCTCTTTCTCACGTTACGAGCTCTCTCTGAATAGCATTGTACACACACTATTGAAGTAAATAGGACTGATGACAGATGTCTCACAATTGTGATGGTCTGGTACACAAACCATCAGCAAAATCCTTCCTGCAGAGAGAAACCCCCACCGATAATCTTTGCAATCATTGCAGGTGACAGTGGTAGTTGCAGTAGTCATGCAAGATACACATAATTACACTTTGGCTTACAATGTTGGTGGGCCACTTGCCTGGCACTTGTACTAGAGTTCATCTCAATATCCTGTACAACCCAGTCCTCCAAATCTGATGTACACACAGACCACTGCCTCCCTGCACATTTGTCAGCCTGGAAGGACGATCACACAAATACCCAAACAAAGCTTGAAATGTTATGTTATATATGGTTGGTGTCTGTGAGGGTACTTGTTTTGGTATAGTCATGTACTGACTCTTTACTGTTTCCAACTGCTTGACTGTACACAAACTTCATCTTGGCTTGTTCCTGAGACAATTACTGGACCATTCTGCTGCTTACCCGTATATTGCATCAATCATGCATCCTGCAAAACACAAGGAATACATAGCACATGGTCAGAGGAACCTTCATTCTTCAGGGTCATCTGCCATGGCAACAATGCATTTCCAGACATGTTCATATGCCCTTTTTACCTCCATTTCCTGCAGTTTGGCAGTTTTATTAATGCTCACCCTGTATAGCTGATGTTGATACCAGACACAATGTGTTTCCTCTTACTATGTATTTTTGAAACTATTGTTTTATCTTGTTGCTTTGTTTTTGCATTTCGTATATTTTACTATTATTGTGATTTTGCAGTTGTGCAGTTAGATTTTGGTTTGTACCCACACAAAACCCACAGCTTCAATACTCATTATTAAGAATTTGTTTGATTTTCTACTTGACGTTTGTATCTTCATGCTGCGGAAAAGTTTAAGGTTAATTATTGGCATTGTGAAATCATGTTTGTGTTGCATCCTGTTGTGTTGTGTGGTATGGCGTCATTGGTCAAAGCTGTCGGGTGGTGTGCTTCAAATTTGTTGTATATGGCACCTAGCTTCTACCAAAAGTAAAAGTATTATGACATTATCAGCATCTCTCTTATATGGATTCAGTCTTATTTTCTTAAAAGAAAGCAGAGAATCAAATTCACAAGTGTGAAAAATCAACTCAGACAAGGGCAAATAACATGTGGCGACCCAAAAGGATCAGTATTGCACACTCTTGTTCTTCGACTACATACATAATCTTCCCAGGTATTTAACTTTTTTTTTATGAAAACGACAGAACTTTTATTTGTCTTTCAGTGTTTTCCCCCACAGATTCTGCTTTATCAGTGTGTTTGCTGATGTTATAAGCATACAAATTAATGCCCCAAACACAACCTCACCAGACACAGCTCAGATTACAGCTGAATATGCCTATAATAGGCTCACATCAAACAGTTTTTATCTTAATATAACAATGACTCATAAAATGCAATTTCAAACAAGGAAAAAATAACATGCTAGCATCAGATGAAAACATTTATTATCATACAGAACCTGAAACACCTGGCATAATACTCCACCAGATCTGTCCATGTAACAAGTTGAAATTGTGTCACCAGATAAACTAACGAATACAATGAATTACACATGTGTTGCTTTTAGATATATCCCTGATGGCGTCTACGTAAAGACAACACTGTTGGCTTATTTTGCGTATTTTCAGTACCTGTCTTACAGCAATGAAATACTACGACTACGAAGTCTTTCGTGACAGAGTCCTTGAATAAAAAGTTTTCAGTTTACTTGCTGTGTCAAATTCGGATAAGATCCTAAGCTTCTGACAAACTTTTCCATCATTGTTGTCAGGGGCTAAGTTTGACTGTTGCGAAACTGGCGAGGCTCCCACTTTTATACCAATAGGATGGCAACTGGCTGACTGGATAATGTCTTGAAAACACAGAAATGACACGTTGATTAATCGGGTTTCTGCCGGTTATTCACATCTTCCCTGCACGATATTTCAACTGCGTGACTTGCAGTCTTCTTCAGGTGCTGCCAGATACTGATTCCAGTGTGTAACGAGTCCAGTATTTATGCCTATATTTTTTTAGGTGTTCCCTCTGCAGTCCGCACCACATCTGGCACTCTGTCCGTGGTGTGCACCGACCAATAGCAATGGCTGTAGCAGTTTCTTCTAGCCACAGTTCTTCTGAATGCTGTGCACGTACTTTGTGGCTATTATCCATTGTCAATACAGCTGAACTAAGTTCTGAATGGCGTCCAAGCTGTGCTAGACGTTTTATCTGCTGATTGTCATCATTTGAGTCCTGTGAATTGAGACATTCTGTTACCATGGTGTGCAGTGTTAGGCATTCCGTCCGAAGTTCTTGTCCCCCAGGAGCAGCTGCAGTGTCATTTTCAGGCCAATTCTGTTCAAATAGTCGCTCAAGACTCAGAAGAACACCCTCAGATTTGCCTTTGTTGTCTGAGGTACCATTTCACATACGTCCTTTGTTACATGTACTGGGCTATTATTCCTAATTCGATTTTATATACTTGTGTCCCTTGTGGTCTGGATGTTGCCTACGTTGCATCTTCAGAAGATGGAGTGCTGGGTTCCAAGCCGAGCTGAGCTCGAAACTCGTGTCCTGGTTAATGAGATTCTCCGCGAGCTTAATCTCAATAGATTCTTTATGATGCTGTTCCAGTATCTCGATGTTTGTGTTAAAATCTTGGCATCATTATACTTCATATGATGATCGAGTTCTAAACAATGCTCAGCAATCGCTGACTTGGTTGCCTGCCTCAGCCCGATGTGCCTTTGGTGCTCTTTGCACCTGATGTCAACGGTCCTGGTTGTCTGGCCAATGTATGCCATCCCACATCCATATGGTACATGGTAAACATCTGGTTTCTGTAGATGCATGTCATCCTTCACACTCCCTAGCAGAGACTTAATCTTGGTGGGTGGATGGAACACACTTTTAATGTTATGTTTGAGGAGAATTCTGCTGATTTTGGCAGATATTGGCAATTCTGCTGATTTTGGCAGATATTGGCCCAACATATGGCAAATGTGAAGCCTTTTGCACTTCTTCTTGTATCTCCTCAAGAACTGCTGGTGGTGAAACAAGGCGCAGCCTCCTTTTGAAGATCTCGAGAAGGGTATCCAATTTCGTAGAATGGAGATTGTAGATGTTGTATCTCTGTCGCCAAATTATCTGGATCTGACAGAGTTCTTGACCAGTGAACCAGTGTTCTGAGTACAGCGTTTTTCTGTGCCGGGTGGTGGCAACTCTGGCTTGCAGGTACAAGTCGGTATGAGCGGGTTTGTGGTATACACTGCGACTGAAGGTACCATCTCCCTTCCTCTTAGCTAGTACATCTAGGAAAGGGAGAAGTCCATGTTTCCCCAGTTCCATGGTGAATTTAATGTTAGGGTGGCTACAGTTTAGATGGTCCAAGAAAACATCAAGCTTTTCCCTCCCATGGGGCCATATGACAAAGGCGTCATCCATGTATCTGAAAAAGCATTTTGGTTTATCTGGGGCTGATGTAAGAGTGTCCTCTTCAAATCTTTCCATTAAAAGATTGGCCACCACCGGTGAGAGGAGGCTGCCCATTGCCACCCCTTCCATTTGTTCGCAGAATTGACCCCCATATAGGAAGTACGTCAAAGTCAGTATGCGTGTGAATAAGTCCACGGGAGCACCGTTGAACATTTCTCCAATCAGCTCAAGTGCATCACTCAGTGGTACACGGGTGAACATGGAGACCATGTCGAAACTGACCATAATGTCAGTGTCTGAGATCTGTAGTTGCCTGAGGCATTGTAGGAAATCCTCTGAGTTGCGAATGTGATGGGCACACTTCCCTACATATGGTGAGAGCATCTTCTTAAGGTGTTGAGCCGTGAGGTAGGTGGCTGCACCAGTATTGCTGACTATTGGACGTAGAGGAACCGCTTCCTTGTGCACCTTAGGCAGGCCATAAAATATGGATCATACTGGTGCTTTAGGCCTTAGGTGCTTAACATCAAGATACTGGGAAAGCTCCATCAAAGAATCTATTGAGATTAAGGTGGCAGAGAATCTCATTATGTACACAACATCCAGACCACAAGGGACACAAGTATAAAGAAGAAATTAGGGATAACAGCCCAATACATGGAACAAAGGACGTATGTGAAATGGTACCTCAGACAACAGACACAATATCTGAGGGCATTCTTCCGAGTCTCGACCGACAATTTGAATGGAATCAGCTTGAAAATGACACTGCAGCCACTCCTGGGGGACAAGAACTTCAGACGGAACGCCTAACATGGCACATCACAGTAACAGAACGTCTCGATTCACAGAAGGTCTCAAATGACTACAATCAGCAGATAAAACACTTTGCACAGATTGGACGCTATTAAGAACTTAATTCCGCTGTACTGACAACGGATAATAGCCACAAAGTACACGCACAGCTTTCGTAGCAGCCACAGCTAGATGAAAGCACTACAGCCATTGCTACTGGCAGGTGCACACCACGGACAGACTCATTCCACAGTGGAATCAGTATCGGTCAGCACCTGAAAAAGACCAAGTCACACAGTTGAAATATCATGCAAGGAAGATGCGAATAACTGGCAGAAACCCGATTAATCAACATGACTACGCCTTGCTGGAAAAGCCTGAAGAATTACAGAAATGACATGCTCAGAGGTGGCTCCCTTGGCGCCCTCTACATCTATAGATTTTGTTTGCACCACACAAAATGTAAATCGTCATCCAAGTGTGCTGAAATAATTTCAAAATTTCAGGTGAGAAATCAAGGTACCAGTAGAAGACACATTAAAACTTTTGGCTGCTCATTTCTCCCTTGATTGTCTACAATTATTTTGACACACTTTCACGACCATTTACTTTTTGTACATTGGAAACAATTATGAGATGATCAGTGTAACAATCATCCGTTCACCATGTCGCCCGCCATAGATAATATTTTTATGGGCGAATTTCAAGAGTGAGCATTCTCCTTTCCACCCATCCTCTTTCTTCAGATATGGTGACAATACATTTTTAATCTGGCCACACAGCAGTGAGGGACTGCAGTAGTTTGATGACTGTTTGAGTGGTATACACCTAACATAAGACTTTCAGGGGGGAGGGGGGGGGAAGAAGAAAAGGAAGTTACCTTTCCTAGATCCGTTTGTAGAATGGAAACCAGGTGGAAGACTTGGCCATTCTATGAACAGAAAATTTCAAACAAGGATAATCTCGGCTCTGAGATTAATCATCCGATGACAGTGTTCAGAAGAAAGAGGTATTTTGTCCATGGTATAAGGTAAATGCTGTCAAGGAGACCAAGACACAATGCTGTTCAAGCAAGCCAAGAGGACCAAAACATAGTGCGGCTTCTAATCTATGGTGCAAGAACTGCTAACATAGGTAGAATCCTAAACAGGCAAGGAATCAGACCAGCCTTCCTGCCACCCAGGAAAATTAAAGAAATGTTATGACCTGTTAAGGATAATCTTGGCCTGAGAGTTCTAGGCATTCACAAATTCCTTGCAAGTGTGGCAAAAGCCATGTGAGCCAGTCCATGTTAACCACTGCCGATTGCTACATTGAGCTCAGAATCACCTTAAATATAGATATTTGAAAAAGATCAGTTGTGGCCAGGCCCAGACTGTTAAATAAACACATATTACTGTTTTAAAAAATCAGAATACTTCTCATGCATCAAACTAATGGAACTATGATCAGGGAAGCAGCTGAAATTGACCTATGTGAAAACAACTTCAATAGACACACAAGCTACGCACTTAGCAATGCATGGAAGTGTGCACTCAATAAAAAATAAGAGAGAGAGAGAGAGAGAGAGAGAGAAAAGATGAAGGCTTCTGGCAGTTTACTGGTTGATGTGAGAGATGGCGCTGCAAGCAAAGCTGGATAAAGCATAAATAAAATCTACAGATGTAGAGCGTTCCACTTCAGTACATGCCATTTCCGTGGTGTCATTGTGATGTAATCCAGGAAATCAGATGCCATCCTCTGGGTATAAAAATGTGAGCCTCGCCAGTTTCACAACGGTCAGACTTAGTCCCAAACGATAATGATGGAGGCAGTCGTTGAAATCTTGGGATTTTATCCACAACGCATCAAGTAAATCGAGAACTCTTGATGCAACAAAGTACTATGATGTACACAATCACATTATAAGACACAAAAATTATTTGCATTTGGATTTGTACTTTTGGTTCAGAGAAGAGTTAGGCCTATGTACCCTTATGCATTCACAAGCTCAGATTTAAAAATTATATGAGCAACTGAGAACCAGAAACATTTCAAAGGAAAATTAATAACATCTAGACCATTAGACACTCATTCCATATATTATCTGAACATCTAGACTGAATGACTGACGAGTTCTGTTGGATATTTAGCAAGTAGCAGTGTTCATTGTAAAGCAGTATGAGAAGCAGTAATGTATTTAAAACATACTATGCATTTACAGATGTTGGTAATTATTTAATTTCAATATCCCATTGTAAAGAAGCAAATAACTACCTCAAAATGGGATAAACAGCAGGCTTTTAATATAACTGAAGCAGCAGTTGTGTAATTTCATCTCAAATCATACCAGACATGTCAATTCATGATCATGAGTTTCTCTGGAAAAAAATGTGTTAGACCTCTATACCATATGTGTTATAAATAAAATATTTTCATTTTATCATGGTCTTTGTAAATGGTAGAGTCCTCTGAAAACATTGTATTTTGTAAACAACTCTTAAAACCACAGTAGATATGCCAGTTGTTCAGCTACAAAGCTCCCTCTTTATATGTTCAAATTTAATCCACATACACACACTTTTGAGCTTTCTTTTAAGTCACTAATTTAAAAAGAAAATACAAAAAATTTATTTTTTCTACTTAATTTTTTTTCTAATTTGGAAACTCAGAGAATGCAAACTTCTTTGTTATATTACCAGATACAACTGATACATGAACAATATCTTCTCTGCTCCAGCTATGTGTGTTGTGTAAATATTTGTTTCTAAAATTAAAAAAAAAACACATTTTTATGAGTTTTTATGAATTATATGTGTTAGAACTTCAAGTTTAACACATATATTTCGGAACGACACAACAACACATATAAGTCACAGAGTAAGTTGACAAGTAAGACATGTGTACACGTTAGCATTCGAATGAGCACTGAGTCCCAGTCTAGCGGCCACTGCTCGGCTGGCCGCTTAGGTGGCGCAGCTGCTGCATGGCTGGCAGACAGCGCCACACGTAGAGGACGCACGTAATTGCGCGGCGGCACTTTGAATGATCGGCGAGTCACAACACTTTTCCCCCCTTTGAAATTGTTGCACTGGTCTTGATGGAGGTGTCCTGGAGATGGCTAACGTCCATAGGCGTTGTTTGACTCGCCGTAAAGTCTCGAGGAGGAGGCTTCCCATATGGACGGAAGTGTCCCCTATGATAATGGATCGAGATGACGGGAGATGTAGGGGTCGAATCTGCTGGGGCCCCATGCACCAATCTGCCCGTTGCAGCAAGTCCAGTTGATATGACAGGAGACATGGGCGATGTGTCGGCGGCTGTTGGAGGAGGAGGCGAGTAGATTTGCTCTGACAGAGGATGGTCCTCCGGTTCCTGCATGGGCACGCCTCCTGGTGGCGTCCGTTCTGGTGCTGGCATCGCGATGACGGTGAGAGGGCTGCGTTGTGAGTATTGAGAGATGCCAAGATCCTGAGCGTCAGGTAGAGCCAAAGGTGGTGTGGTGGCATTCGGAACAGGCGCTGCTGGCACCCGAGGCCGAAGCTGGTCCGAATGACGCACTGCAACACCCGTGTCCGTCTGGATTTCATACAGGCGTCTGCCACGGTGTCTTAAGATGCGGCCCGGGCTCCATTTTGACCGCCTGCCATATCCCCGTACCCAGACGAGGTCGTCGGCAGTGAACCGGCCAAGTGAAGGCACCCAGGGCCGCACAAGATGAAGTAGCGTGCGGGGCTGTCGGCCATGTAAGAGCTCAGCCGGGCTGTGGTCGCCCATGGGGGTGAAACGGTAAGACGCCAGAAACTAGAGAAGCGCATCATCAGCAGCAGAAGAAGTCAGAAGTTTACGCATCTGAGCCTTAAATGTACGGACCAGTCGTTCAACCTCACCATTGGATTGTGGATGGAACGGAGGGGCCGTGACATGCGTAATGCCGTGACGAGCACAAAAATCCACAAATTCGGAAGAGGCAAATTGTGGACCATTATCAGTAACAAGAGTAGAGGGGAAGCCTTCCAAAGAAAAAATGCGGGCGAGAGCACTGGTGGTTGCCGCGGTGGTAGGTGACGTGCAACGGACAATGAAAGGAAAGTTAGAGTAGGCGTCAATTACGAGGAGCCAATAAGTACCTAAAAAGGGTCCCGCAAAGTCAGCATGAATGTGCTCCCAGGGCTTCTCAGGCGAAGGCCACGGTGACAAAGATGACTTCAGGGCAGCGGCCTGTAACGCACAAGGGCCGCAGGCAGCGACCATGTGTGCTATTTCAGAGTCGATGCCAGGCCAGTACACATGACGGCGCGCCAGAGATTTTGTGCGAGACACACCCCAGTGCCCTTGGTGAAGGAGGCGCAAGACCGAAGCACGCAAAGACGCAGGTACCACAATACACGGCGAAGCATTGTCAGTGGAGAGGAGGATAACACCATCCCTAGCCATGAGGCGGTAGCGCAAAGTGTAGTAGTTCCGCAACGGATCAGAAGTCTTAGCGGACGGGCGATCTGGCCAAACCTTCTGAATACAGCGTAAAACCCGGGATAGGGTAGGGTCAGAACCCGTAACAGCCTCAATACTGTCCCCAGTGATGGGGAACCCGTCCACAACCCGCTGCTCAGCAACATCCAGGTGGAAACACAGAAGTTCGTCCCTATCGAATGCCTGATCAGGACCCATGGGAAGGCGAGACAGAGCATCAGCATTCACATGTTGAGCCATTGGCCGGAAATGAATCTCATAATTGAAACGGGAAAAGTAAAGAGCCCAACGCTGGAGGCGGTGTGCAGCCTTGTCAGGAAGTGACGTTGATGCATGAAATAAGGAAACAAGTGGTTTGTGATCCTTAACAAGATGAAATTTTGAGCCATAGAGAAAAACACCAAACTTATGAAGAGCATAAATGATGGCCAAAGCTTCTTTCTCAATTTGAGAATACTTTTGTTGGGCATCCGTGAGTGTTTTGGAGGCATAAGCAATGGGTTGTTCCAAACCGTCAGAAAAACAGTGCGCAAGGACTGCACCGAACCCGTATTGAGAGGCGTCTGTGGCAAGAACAAGATGTTGGCCAGGTCGATAAGTAGCCAGGCACGGGGCCTGTTTCAGCACAGTCTTCAACTTCTGGAAAGCCGCTTCACATGACGTGGACCAGTGAAAAGACACGTTTTTATGCAACAGGCGATGCAACGGCTGAGCCACCGAAGCCGCAGATGGTAAAAACTTGTGATAGTATGCTATTTTCCCCAAGAAGGCCTGCAGTTCCTTAACAGATGTAGGGCGAGGAAGGGCATCGATCGCAGCGACAGTTTGTTGAAGCGGACGAATACCATCCCGAGAGAGTTGAAACCCCAAGTACGTGATAGATGCCTGAAAAAATTGTGATTTCTGAAGATTACACTTAAGACCGGCAGTCTGTAAGACATGAAAAAGTGTGCGGAGATTTTGAAGATTTTCTTCAGTGGTGGAGCAAGTGACAACAACGTCGCCCATGTAATTGATACACCCAGGGACAAGGAGCAATAATTGTTCCAAGAATTGCTGAAAGAGAGCAGGGGTGCTAGCAACCCTGAATGGCAAGCGTTGGTATTGATAGAGGCTGAAAGGCGTGTTCAGGACCAGAAACTGCCAGGAAGCAGCGTCGAGAGGAAGTTGATGATAAGCTTCTGACAGGTCAATTTTAGAAAAATACTGTCCTTCAACAAGTTTAGTGAACAGTTCTTCAGGACGGGGCATAGGGTAAGTGTCGATGAGGCATTGAGAATTTCCAGTGGCTTTGAAATTGCCACAGAGACGAATATCACCATTTGGCTTAGCAACTACAACGACAGGAGAGGACCACTCACTGGAAGTGACAGGAAGCAAGACCCCTGAAGCAGTGAGACGATCCAACTCCCGTTTTACCCGATCACAAATGGCCACAGGAATGGGCCGATCCCGAAAAAACTTAGGCCGAGCAGTGGGTTTGAGCGTTGTTCTCTCTCTCTCTCTCTCTCTCTCTCTTTTTTTTTTTTTTGGGGGGGGGGGGGGGGGTTGGGGGGGTTTAAGGGCGCTCAACTACTGAGGTCATTAGCGCTCAGTCACAATTGTTAGAGCACATAGAATCTAGTAAAACTCAAGGGGGGAGGGGGGGGGGGGACACCAGAAAGTTCTTACAAAGAGGCAGATAAAATAAGTGAAAGATTTAGATGTCTTTGGACAACCCAGTCAAAGTAATGAAACGAAGAACACGAGCAGCTGCTCGAGCGTCATCCGCTAAAATATCCTGTAAAGTAGATGGCAGAGAGAGGACAACACGAAATTGACTAAAATGGGGACACGACAATAAAACATGGTGCACTGTTAATGCATGAACACAAGGGCACTGCGGGGCTGGGTCACCGGAGAGCAGGTAGCGGTGGCTAAACCGGCAATGCCCAATCCGCAACCTGGTCAGAAGGACCTCTTCTCACCGAGATGGTCGGGAGGAGGTTGTTCAAGCAGTTGCGAACGGTCTGACTGCCAGGAGCTTGTTTCCTTGAAGTGAGGACCAAGTATCCCACCACAAGGACACAAGCCCCTTACAAACAACCCCACTAACGTCAGATGACGGAACACAATGGGAGGCTTGCCGAGGCAGGAGGACTGCAGCCTTGGCTGCAGCATTAGCAGCCTCATTCCCAGGCACTCCTACATAGCCGGGAACCCACAGAAAGCTGACAGGAGAGCCACCCTCAGCGAAAGAATGGAGGGACTGCTGGATCCGTTGCACCAAGGGATGGACCGGATATGGAGCTCCAAGGCTCTGAAGAGCACTAAGTGAATCAGAGCAGAGTACATACGATTAATGGCGATAGCGGCGGGCATACTGAACAGCCTGATGGAGAGCAAAAAGCTCGGCCGTAAGGCTGGAACATTGGTCGAGGAGCCGGTATTTAAAGGTGACGGCCCCGACGACAAAGGCACAGCCGACCCCATCGTCAGTTTTGGAGCCATCAGTGTAAATAAAGGTGTGACTGGCAAGTCGCGCACGAAGTTCGACAAACTGTGAGCAATACACTGCAGCTGGAGTACCCTCCTTCGGGAGCGAGCTGAGGTCGAGATAAACACGAACTGGAGCCTGGAGCCAAGGTGGTGTCGGGCTCTCACCCTCTCTGAAGGTGGTAGGGAGGGCAAAATCCAATTGTCGAAGCAGGAGACGAAAGCGGACTCCAGGGGGCAGCAGGGCAGACACATACAACCCATACTGATGGTTGAGAGAATCGGCGAAGAAGGACTGATAAGAGGGGTGGTCGGGCATTGACAATAGCCGGCAGGTATACCGACAAAGCGGTACGTCGCGCCGGTAGGTCAATGGTAATTCGGCAGCTTCAGCATAAAGACTCTCGACGGGCTAGTGTAGAAAGCTCCGGTCGCAAGACGTAACCCCCTATGGTGGATGGAGTTGAGACGGCGTAAGAGGGATGGCCGAGCAGATGAGGCTCCCATAATCCAGCTTCGATCGGACTATGGACCGATACAAGCAAAGCAGGACAGTGCGATCCGCTCCCCAAGATGAACCACTAAGAACTCTGAGGACATTACGGGAACGTGTACAACGAGCAGCCAAATAAGAGACGTGCGGAGACCAACAAAGTTTCCTGTCCAGTGTGAGCCCTAGAAACTTAGTTGTTTCCATGAGTGGGAGAACAACGGGACCGAGATGTAAGGATGGCGGAAGGAACGCTTTATATCGCCAAAAATTGATGCAAACCGTCTTCTCTTCAGAGAACCGGAAGCCATTTGCCACACTCCATGAGTATAGGCTGTCTAGACAACGCTGAAGGCAGCGCTCCAGGAGGCATGTTCGCTGGGCACTGCAGTAGATCGCGAAGTCATCAACAAAAAGAGAGCCTGAGACATTAGGTGGAATGCAATCCATAATTGGATTGATCGCTATGGCAAAAAGGGCTACGCTCAAGACGGAGCCCTGAGGCACTCCGTTCTCCTGGATGAAGACGTCGGACAATACGGAACCCACACGTACCCTAAACTTTCGATCTGTTAAAAAGGAATCAATAAAAAGGGGCAGGCGACCGTGTAGACCCCACCTGTGCATAGTGCGGAGGATACCTCCTCTCCAACAGGTATCATAAGCCTTCTCCAAATCAAAGAAAACTGCGACCGTTTGGCGCTTTCGCAAAAAGTTGTTCATGATGAATGTCGACAAGGTCACAAGGTGGTCAACAGCGGAGCGGCGGCAACGAAAGCCGCATTGAACATTGGTAAGTAGCCGTTGAGATTCAAGAATCCAAACTAACCGAGCGTTAACCATGCGCTCCATCACCTTACAGACACAGCTTGTAAGAGAAATGGGGCGGTAACTAGAAGGAAGGTGTCTATCCTTCCCGGGTTTGGATATAGGAACAACGACGGCGTCACGCAAACGCATGGGGACTTGACCTTCGGTCCAGACGCGATTGTAGGTACGAAGAAGGAAGCTTTTGCCTGGCGGAGAAAAGTGTGCCAGCATCTGAACGTGAATGGCATCTGGCCCCGGAGCAGAGGACCGGGACAGTGCAAGTGCACGTTCAAGTTCCCGCATAGTAAAGGGGGCATTATAATTTTCCAGATTCAGTGAGTGGAAGGAAGGTCGCCGAGCCTCTTCTGCCTCTTTCCTGGGAAGGAAGGCAGGGTGGTAATGGGCGGAGCTTGAAACCTCCGCGAAAAAGCGGCCGAAGGCGTTGGAGATATCCACAGGATCGACAAGGACCTCACCACCTGAAGTCAGGCCAGGTACCGAGGAGTGGGCCTTAATGCCCGACAGCCGGCGCAGGCCACCCCAGACGACAGAAGAGGGAGTAAAACTGTTAAAGGAGCTGGTGAAAGAGGCCCAACAAGCTTTTTTGCTGTCTTTGAAGACTCTACGGCATTGCGCTCGGAGTTGTTTGTATCCAATACAATTCGCCAACGTAGGATGGCGGCGAAAGGTGCGTAAAGCACGTCGTCGAGCACGGATAGTGTCCCGACAAGCCTCATTCCACCAGGGAACAGAAACGCGACGTGAAGAAGAGGCAGTATGAGGAATGGAACGTTCGGCAGCTTGATGATAACAGCCGTGAGGTATTCGACCTGACTGTCACAACTGAGAAAATCGTGGTCCGGAAAGATCGCCAGGGAGGAGTAAAGTCCGCAGTCAGCTTTCGGTATGTTCCAGCTCGAAGGACGTGGGGATGGGGTGTGGTGCAGGAGACGAACGACACAGGGGAAGTGGTCGCTCGAATAGGTGTCAGAAAGGACATACCACTCGAACCGACGGGCAAGAGTGGTAGAACAGATCGAGAGGACCAAGTGGGAGTAGGTAGAATCCGAGAGGAAAGTCGGGGCGCCGGTATTGAGGCAGACAAGATTGAGATGGTTGAAGACATCCACCAAGAGGGAGCCTCTCTGACAGGATGCAGGAGAGCCCCAAAGGGGATGATGGGCATTGAAGTCGCCAAACAATAAAAACGGCGGAGGAAGCTGAACAATCAGGTGCATCATGTCAGCCCGACTAACTGCGGATGACGATGGAGTGTAGACAGTACAAACAGAAAAGGTAAAGGCAGAAAGAGTAATACGGACAGCTATTGCTTGGAGTGGGGTGGTCAATGGGAGGGGATGGTAATAGACATCGTCCTGAACGAGCAACATGACCCCACCATGAGCTGGAATACCGTCCACAGGGGGGAGGTCAGACCGCTCTGAGGTATGGTGGGTGAAAGCAATACGGTCAGTTGGGCGCAACTTGGTTTCCTGGAGACCAAGGACGAGCGGACAGTGCAGGCCGAGGAGCAGTTGTAATTCCTCCCGATTAGATCGAATACCTCTTATGTTCCAATGTAACAAAGCCATTGCTAGTCAGAAAAGAGGGCGAACGAAACGGGTGAAGAGCTGGTCACCTCGACGGCCGCGGAGGGCCAGGTGTCGAGGGAACAATGCTACAACCGGCGGGAGACGGATCCTGTTCCATCGAATCGTCGCCAGCGGCGGCCGCTTTCCCGGGTTGCGTAGGAGGGGCAGCATCATTCGCCGACGAGGGGCCAGCTGAGCGCCTGGCAGCAGAGCGTCCCGGCGAAACTGAGGACGGCCAGGAGCAGCGACTCACGGATGGAGCGTCAGACGAAACGCACCAGGGTGGAGTGGGGGATAAAGATTTCTTCTTGGAGGCCTTCTTGGAAGGCCGATGAGGCATGGGGATGGTGGGCTGGACCCGAAGAAGGTCGTCACGCGCGGGGTCCGTTTTGGAACACCGGACCTCGGAAGCCGGGGTCCGGAACGTTTCCCCGATGGATGCCTGAGAAGAGGATCGCTTCTCAGGCGGCGGAGGGGGAGGAGGAGGAAGGGTGGCCCCCGGGGCAGAGGGGGCAGGGGCCACGAGGGAAGAGGATTGGGAAGGGAGGGATGTGGGAGGCGGAGGCATAGACCCCGGATGGGGTGAGGAGGTGGAGGGGAGACAGGATAGGGGTGAGGATACTGTGGAAGGAGTGGACACGACTGAGGCAAACGAAGTTGTCAACGTCACGGGATGGAGGCGGTCATACTTCTTCCTGGCCTCAGAATAAGAGAGACGGTCCAAAGTTTTTAATTCTTGAATCTTCTTCTCCTTCTGATACGCGGCGCAGTCTAAAGATCTAGGCGAGTGGATGCCAGGACAATTGACGCACCGAGGTGGTGGGGTGCATGTATGTTCCTCACGAAGAGGACGTCCGCAATCGCCACAAAGGGGCTCAGCCTCACACCGTGACGACATGTGCCCAAAGCGCAAACACTGAAAGCAGCGCATAGGAGGCGGAACGTAAGGTCGCACGTCGCACCGGTAGCACATCACCTTTACCTTCTCTGGGAGAATGTCCCCCCCGAAGGCGAGGATAAAGGCTCCGGTGTCG
Organism: Schistocerca cancellata; assembly: GCF_023864275.1. Taxonomy (NCBI): domain Eukaryota; kingdom Metazoa; phylum Arthropoda; class Insecta; order Orthoptera; family Acrididae; genus Schistocerca; species Schistocerca cancellata. Next base: position 762,150,096 of record NC_064626.1, on the reverse strand, counting down.
ATGCGACGGTCTTTGGGGCCGCACTGAACTCGCCGGACGAAATGCACACCTCGGCGCTCCAGGTTGGCCCTGAGCTCCTCATCAGATTGCAGCAGGAGGTCCCAATGAAAAATAACCCCCTGCGTCCTATTCAGAGCCAGATGCGGCACAATAGACACTGGGATGTCCCCTAGTCGGTCGCACGCCTGGAGCGCCGCCAACTGTGTGGCGGAGGTGGTCTTTATAAGAATGGACCCCGAATGCATTTTACTGAGAGCCTCGATTTCCTCGAAGATGTCCTCAATGTGCTGGACAAAGAACATGGGCTTGGAGGTGGCGAATGTCCCCCCATCGGTCCGAGAACAGACTAAATAGTGGGGGAAGTACTTCGCCCCAAGCCGGCGGGCCTGTCCTTCCTCCCAGGGAGTGGCCAGGGGGGAAAGGGCAGGAGAACCAGAACCAGAGACAGTACCTTTCTTTTTAAAAGACTCGGCCGCAGAGCGACCTGATACATGTTGACGTTTCATGTGCAAAACGTCCGCCCCGATACCACCCGCTCCGACCAGGGGCTCTCCCCACGGGCGCCACCCAGCCTCAGCAAGGGCCACCTGGCAGGATGATCGTTGCTGGGAGTCCTGATGCCCCAAGGAGACCGGCATCTACTCCTTGGCCGACGTGGGGAGGGTGCAGCTCAGGTATCGGCAGCACGATCCCTGTGTTGTCAGGGGGCTACAACCTAGAGGGTACATGACGACCCCACCACAACGGGCTGGCTACCGTGCTGGATTTCGGGTGCCATGGAAAGTCCATCGTGATCGTAGGTGCAGATGGGAACGCACTATGGGCGTAACTTGTGCAAACCATCAGGCGTTTAGGCCCAATTTGAGGAATAATGGGAGTGGTTACAACGCCGTTACAATGCTGAGTGCCAAGGTCTTAGTGCACTGAGGACCAATGATACACCACGTAAGGCGTCCTTCCCCAAAAGGCTCGTACTTCTGTAGAATTTTGAAAAAAGGAGGTCAAACCCCAAAGGGGACCATCACAATGAAGGCCGAAATGGTTGAAACTCCTTTTAGTCGCCTCTTACGACAGGCAGGAATACCTCGGGCCTATTCTTACCCCAAAACCCGCAGGGGGGTGGGTTTGAGCGTGATATGAGCTTCAAAGTCGTATGCACGGCCTAACCCAGGAGAAAAAAGGGACGAAAATGTCGTCGACAAGGAATCCAGTTGAGCATAAGGAATAGCATCAGAGACAATATTGACAGAGTCATCTATGGAGAACCCAAAAACGCGAAAGGCATCGAAACCAAAAAGATTTTCTGCGTTGCTCTGGTCGACCACAAATATGGGAACAGTGTGAACAACGGATTTGTAAGATAACTCAGCATTAAACTGTCCCAAGAGAGAAATCTTCTGTTTATTGTACGTCCATAATTGCCGAGTGACAGGGGACAGGAATGGAGAACCCAGCTGAAGATACGTCTGAGAATTAATTATAGTGGCAGCAGAACCGGTATCCACTTGCATGCGAACATCTCGACCAAGGATTTGGACAGTGAGGAATAACTACCCTGAAAGGGAAGAAGTGCAATTGACAGACAACACAGAATCAGAATCAGCGTCACGTTCATGAACATCATGTATGCGGTCGGATTTGCAAACGGAAGACACATGCAGTTGTGACACACAGCCCAACGTTAGGGACAATCCTCGCGTGAATGTTTCGTAAAACTCCACGGACATGAAGGAAGTTGCCGGGGGGTTTGCTGCAGTTTCTTAGCAGGTTGTTTACGGCTAGGCCGAGGCTGCGCGTGGGAGCACACTGCGGCCATGTCGGACGGCGGGGACGCGCCGCACGCGTCGTTAACAGCGCACAGAGGTTGTATTTCCCCGACATCACCCCACGCCTCTATTTGCGCCCCAGCGGCGCGAGAAATTTCAAAAGTCTGCGCAATGGAGAGAACTTCATCTAGAGTCGGATTCGCCAACTGAAGGGCACGTTGCCAAACTTCTTTGTCGGGCGCCGACCGGATAATAGCATCCCGTACCATGGAATCGGCATAGGATTCTTTGTGAACGTCAATAATAAATTGACACTTTCGACTGAGGCCGTGAAGTTCAGCAGCCCAAGCGTGATAGGATTGATTTGGTTGTTTTTGACAACGATAAAAGGCAACACGAGAGGCTACCACATGCGTTTGCTTTTGAAAATAGACAGACAGAAGTGAGCACAGTTCAGCAAAGGACAAAGACGCAGGATCCTTCAAAGGAGCCAATTTCGACAACAACCGATACATTTGAGGTGAAATCCAGGAAAGGAACAGAGACTTACATGGTTGTTCGTCCGTGACATGAAATTACAAGAAGTGCTGTCGAAGACGTTTTTCATAATCAGACCAGTCTTCCGCCATCTTGTCGTAAGGAGGAAAAGGAGGTATAGGCAACGACGAGAAACGCCCCGCATTTGACGCCACAACGAAATCGCGAATCGCCGCTGTTAGAAGCGTTTGCTGTTCAAGGAGATTTTGCAATAGTTGCTCGACAGTAGCCACGGAACCCTGTGAGTCAACGGTGAAAAGGAAAAATCCCATCCTCGTCGCCAAATGTTAGAACTTCAAGTTTAACACATATATTTCGGAATGACACAACAACACATATAAGTCACAGAGTAAGTTGACAAGTAAGACATGTGTACACGTCAGCATTCAAATGAGCACTGAGTCCCAGTCTAGCGGCCGCTGCTCGGCTGGCCGCTTAGGTGGCGCAGCTGCTGCATGGCTGGCAGACAGCGCCGCACGTAGAGGACGCGCGTAATTGCGCGGCGGCACTTTGAATGATCGGCGAGTCACAACAATATGCTCGAAAACCCTAATCACAAAACTTGTTAAAATTGCACAATTTATTGTTTGGTTAATATTTTAGTAGTTACAGCAATCAAATATGGAAATATTTTGCTGTGTAAAGTGTTAACAATTTGTAAAATATAATGATTGAATTTCTAGTGTAAAATATGAATGTTGGTGACGCTGTTTCCAACTTTCTTCTGTTTATAACAAATGAGTGAGAACTTCCACATGACTCATACTGCATAAAGTTTTGTGTCCGATTTTAACTTCTTGTAAGATACAATGTCAGTTAGAAAATACAGCAGTGAAAGGGTGAGGAGTGTGGACTACGAAAAAGCCACAAGATGGAGGTATTTAAGAAAAGTGAAAACCACAATTGTTGGAAATCTGCCAGAGGTATCGCAAAAATATGTTGGTCCTCATGTAACAGTGTTACCATCACATTCACTGTGCAGCAATTGCTATACTCACTACAAGAAGAAATTCAGTGATAATCCATTTGAATGTTCACCATCACGGGAGTGCAAAACTAATGAAGGCACAGCTGATGTTTATATTCTTGGGTGTGAAGTAGGTAACGCACTGAATGCTACTTCTGTTGTAACCCACAATATATCCCTCCTTATGTGCCCAAGCAAGATAAGAAGCATAAGAAGAAAATGGTTATGTAAAAAGGAAACTGGAAGAATTTTAAACAAGGTTTATGCAAGCACCATCTTCAAACCTTTGTGAAGTATATAACGCTGATGCACTTGGCGCGGAACCTGAAGACAATGACGTGCGCCCAATATGATGTGTGGTTTCAAACTGTAACCACTGCCATCTTGGCAGCCACCTATACTGAGAAGGTACAATTACTGACACTAATATCCATTCAAGCAGCAGATACAGAATTACATCCCAACTGCCTCACATCACTAATTCAAAAAGCTGATAAAATACAGAATAAAAAAGGTACTTGAGTATGCCCAGATACCAACTATGGGCATCCATTGCAAGATGATACATTTAATTTTTGTCCTGGCTATTATGCTGTAGTTGAATTCATTTAGTCATAAAACCAAACGTCTCGTCCCCATCCGCAGAGGACATTTTCAAGGAGGATCGTAGCTTCTTTGAATGTCTGATTCACACCCTTACCCGCTACTGTCTAGAGCAAAATTCCACTACTGCATGCTTCCAAGCAGTTGCGTTACATCTTGTGTTTTGAATTCGTGAGCACAACTGGCCATTGTCTACTGCTTTCGTCCGCTTTTGCTATCATCCCACAGTGGAAGCCTTGTACAAATCCTCTACAGCACCAGAATCCAGATGTCATTCAATTTCACACCCTCCTCCTTCCTATTGATATTCCTAGGGTGTTTTACAATCTCTTTGGCCTCTCTGTACAAACTTTAATGGTATCCGTTTGTGGCTGCCAGTGCTTGAGCCATAGCAAAATGAATGTAGCATGTCCTGTAACAGCAGATCTGTCATGTCTGCTCTTCTGAATTGCCCTTGTGCTCTTCTAGTTGTTTGTTGATCGTTCTTTTTATAATACCTACATACACCTCACCAAAATTACACGGAATCTATAAATTCCTGACTTTCCAGAGGTTGGCAAGCATCCTCTGCTGAGTTTAGGTGATCTTGTGTCTTCTGAGTGGGTTTGTATATTACTGTGACATTCCACTTCTTCAAGATTTTTCCTATGTGGCCAGCAACAAAATTAAGGGAAGGCTGGAAAACTTTTGATTTTATCATTGCTTGAGCATTGCTATGATTTCTATGCAGTGTTCTTAATGCTCTCTTCACCTCGGCAAAATAATAACCATTATTAAGCAATGCGCTGGTGAGCTGTTTTAATTCTTCATCAAGCAGCTCTGGTTCACATATTTTCCTTGCTCTATCTGCCAACATTTTTATGAGGCAGGAGTAAGATTAAATTTTCTTGATGCGTTAGTTTTCAAGAAAGAAGATGGTAGCTTGGGCCACATGGTTTACCAAAAACACATAACACAGACCTTTACCTACACTGGGATTATAATCACCCACGACAAAAGCACAGCATCATAAAAACGTTGCCAGACAGAGCAAGGAAAATCTGAAAACCAGAGCTTCATGATGCAGAATTAAAACATCTCACCAGTGCATTGCTCAAGAATGGTTATTTGTTTGCTGAGGTGAAAAGACCATTAAGACCACCGCTTAACACTCACAGCAATGCTCAAGCGCCACTGAAACCGAAAGTTTTCCTGCCTGTCATTAAGGATGTTGCTGGCCGCATAGAAAATTTCTTGAAAAAGCAGAACATCCTGGTAATCTACAAACCCAGTTGGAGGATACAAGGTCACCTAAAATCAGCCAAGGATGCTTGCCAACCGCTGGAAAATCAAGAATTTATAGGATTCCGTGATAGTTGTGGGAAGGTGTACGTGAGTACTACAAAAATAAGTCAAAAATCGACTAGAAGATCGTAAAGGCAATTGCAGAAGAGAGGGTGAGTGACAGATTAGCTGTTGTGGAACATGCTTTGCAGCCAGGAGACCACAACATTCATTTTGATAGGACTCAAATACTGGCAGCCATAAGCAGATACCAAGACACGATATAGAGAGATGTCACAGAGATTGTAAAACACCTCAAAAATTTCAATAGGAAGGAGGGCAGCATGAAATTGAATGACATCTGGATTCTGGTGCTGAAGAAGATTCATACCAGGCTTCCACCATGGTTTGATAGCAACAGCAGACGACAGCAGTTGGCAATGGCTAATTGCACTCGCATACTCAAAACATGTAACGTCACGTCACTGCATAGAAGCAAAATTTTTCTGTAGTCAGTAGCTGGCCAGGGTGTGTTTTGGACATTCAAAGAAGCTACGATCCCCGCTGAAAATATCCTCTGCAGATGGGGATGAAATGTTGGGTGTTAAGGTAAAATCCATTCACCATGGCATAAAAGCCTGGAACATTTTATTAATTGTAATATTGCCTAATTGATGACGAAGACTGCAGAAGGCAAAGTCTTAATCAGACTGATGTTATCTCTGTTTCTGAAAATGGTTAAAAAATTAAAAAAGGTAAAAAAATTATATAACAAGATCAGTGTGAGAAACATATCTCTTAATGAAAAAGAACAACTCAAATTTAGAAACTGGTTTCACAAAATTCTACTCCTTATGACCAAAATGGGTAAAATACCAGCCAGTGAAGGAAATACGCATGTGTATTTACTGAACTAAATTGAAATTTATTTGTTTCGGCATATGTTGTCTCATGGGGAAGAAGTGCAGAGAGATGGAGCTGACGCTTTTGTGTATATGTCAAGAGCCACAAGATAAATGTTGGTTATAGAAGTGTGCAAAGTGTCCTGGTGCTGAAGGGATGATCGTTGAAGGAATGGGTCATAAAGGAGTACCTCATTATCATATCTGCAGGATTCAGAGACAGGCTATAGCAGAGGTAAAATCAGCCACATCCCAGAATAACAACACATTAGTTTTTCATTTCCAGTTTGCTCAGAACTGCTCCATTGCTTTGCAGACGCAAGTTCAAAGTTACCACTTGCACAGACCACAAGTGTCAATATTCAAATGTGTTGCTCACTTCCTTGGAACATCACACTGTTTTGCTGTTGTCACTGATGATATCTTACATGACAGTGCACATGCATGCTATGCTGTTGGCATGATAACTGATGACATAGCATCTGGAGGCCATGCATTTCCTAAACATGCGTATGTGACTGATGGTGCAGTATCAAACAATGGAAAATCCAGGATGGAATGTAACAATACCAGAGAAGGAAAGTTGCTACTCACCATATAGTGGAGATGCTGAGTCGCGATAGGCACAACAAAAAGATTCACACAGTTAAAGCCTTCAGCCATTAAAGCCTTCATCAGCAGTAGACACACACACACACACACACACACACACACACACACACACACAAACGCAACCAGCACACACGTCTGCAGTCTCAGAGAGCTGAAACCACATTACGAGCAGCAACACAAGTGCATGATGGGAGTGGTGACTGGATGGGGGTAAGGAGGAGACTGGGGTGGGGAGGGGGAGGGATAGTATGGTGGGAGTGGTGGACAGTGAAGTGTTGCAGCTTAGATGGAGTACGGGAGAGAAGGTGCAGAGGGGGGAGGGGGTAAGTAGTGGAAAGGAGAGAAATAAAAAGATGAAATTAAAAGACTGGATGTGGTGGTGAAATGACGGCTGTGTAGTGCTGGAATGGGAACAGGGAGAGGGCTGGATGGGTGAGGAAAGTGACTAACGAAGGTTGAGGCCAGGAGGGATACAGGAACGTACGATGTATTGCAGGGAATTTCCCCACCTGCGCAATTCAGAAGAACTGGTGTTGGTGAGAAGGATCCATATGGCACAGGCTGTGAAACAGTCACTGAGATGAGGGATATCATGTTTGGCAGCATGTTCAGCAACAGGATGGTCCACTTGTTTTTTAGTCACAGTTTGTCGGTGGCCGTTCATGTGGACAGACAGCTTCTTGGATGCTGTGCCTACATAGAATGCAGCACACTGGTTGCAGCGAAGGTTGTAAATCACTTGACTGGCTTCACAGGTAGCCCTGCCTTTGATGGGATAGGTGATGTTAGTGACCGGAGTGGAGTAGGTGGTGGTAGGATGTTGTATGGGACAGGTCTTGCATCTAGGTCTATTACAGGGATATGAGCCATGAGGTAAGGGATTGAGAGGACGGGTTGTGTAAGGATGAACAAGTATATTGTGTAGGTTCGGTGGACGGCGGAATACCATGGTAGGAGAGATGGGAAGGATAGTGGGTAGGACATTTCTCATTTCAGGGCACGACAAGAGGTAATCGAAACCCTGGCGGAGAATGTAATTCAGTTGCTCTAGTCCCGGATGGTACTGAGTTACGAGGGGAATGCTCCTCTCTGGCCAGACTGTGGGACTTTGGGAGGTGGTGGGAAACTGGAAATATAAGGCACGGGAGATTTGTTTTTGTACAAAGATTGTAGCAACTGCGACCGAAATGGTCGCAGGGTTGAAGTGACGGAAAGCGCGGCAGGACCCGTGGAGCGGCCCAAGAACAACACAACAGCAGAGGACAGACATGACCAACGAAGGACAGGACGAACAACAACAAGTTCGAAACAACGGAGTCACAAGGAAACTTAACAACCACGTCCACTCGTACACAGAACAAGAAAGTGCTATTGGCCGCTGGAACCACGTGTTCCACTGTGGCACCCTCACACTAAATGCAGGCCAGCTTACGGCGCCACAGCTTACGGCGCAATGGTGCAGAGACCTCTTGGTCTTCGACGTCCATGGCGTCTGGCGGGGATTCAAATTCCGCGGCACGCGGTACCAGAGGATGGGAGGATAATTACGGTCAGTGAAGGATTCAGTGAGACTCTCCGTATATTTAGAGAGGGGCTGCCCGTCACTGCAGATGCAATGACCACGGGTGGCTAGGCTGTACGGAAGAGACTTCTTGGTATGGAACGGGTGGCAGCTGTCAAAGTGGAGGTATTGCTGGTGGTTAGTAGGTTTGATGTGGATGGAGGTACTGACTTAGCCATCTCTGAGGTGGAGGGCAACATCTAGGAAGGTGGCTTGTTGGGTTGAGTAGGACCAGGTGAAGCAAATGGGGGAGAGGTTGTTGAGGCTCTGGAGGAATGTGAATAAGGTGTCCTCACCTTCAATCCAGATAGCAAAGATGTCATCAATGAATCTGAACCAGGTGAGGGGTTTAGGATTCTGGGTTTTTAGGAAGGATTCCTTTAGATGGCCCATGAATAGGTTATCATAGGATGGTGCCATGAGGGTGCCCATAGCCGTACTGCGGATTTGTTTGTAGGTAATGCCTTCAAAGGAGAAGTAATTGTGGGTGAGAATATAGTTGGTCATGGAGACTAGGAAGGAGGTGGTTGGTTTGGAATCCATAGGGCATCCGGAAAGGTAGTGTTCGATAGCAGTAAGGCCATGGGCATTAGGAATGTTAGTGTACAGGGAGGTGGCATCAATAGTGACGAGCAGGGCACCTGTGTTAAAGGGACAGGAACTGTGGAGAGTCAGTCCAGGAAATGGTTGGTGTCATTTATATAGGAGGATAAGTTCCGGGTAATAGGTTGAAGGTGTTGGTCTACGATAGCAGAGATTCTCTCAGTGGGGGCACAGTAACCGGCAGCTGTCAGATACTTCCACCTACAAACCATGCCACAGTGATCCCATTCCAGTAATCCAGCAGGATCTCCAGTCACAACTCAAATCCTTAGGCCCATCCCAGAACCTCTCCCCAGAGTCCATCTCTCTACTTACCCCTACCACTCCCCGCACTCCCACCTTCTACGTGCTTCCTAAAGTCCATAAACCCAACCACCTAGGACACCCCATTGTGGATCCTTCTATCACTCAACAGACTAATCTCATGAGGTAATCAGATATTTTAGAGAAAACCTCAGTTCACTTGTTGTAAGTAAGTTCCCCAATCATACTGTAATCATTAGTGGAGACTCCAATCATCCAACATTTAACGGGGAAAATTACGGTTTTCTTAGTGATGGGCATGATAAGGCATCCTGTGAAAGTTTACTAAATGCCTTTTTCTGAAAACTACCTTGAACAAATAGTTACGAACCCCACTCATTATGGAAATATATTGGACCTAATGGCAGCAAATAGACCTGACCTCTTTGAGGATGTCCACATGGAAACTCATCTAAGTGACCAAGACACAATTGTGACAACAATGATTACCAATGTACAAAGGACAACTAAAACAAGCAGAAAGATATATATGTTCAGTGAACTACATAAAAATCAGTAGTGTCATATCTCAATGAGGAACTGAAACTTTCAGCATATGGCAGAAGCATGTAGAGGAACTCCGCCTCACATTTAAAAGAATAGTTGACCATGTACTGGATAGATAAGTGCCTAGTAAAACAGTTCATAATAGTATACAGTCACCGCAAAGAAACTTCTAAAGAAACAGGTTACTGCATAACAGATATAAAACAAAGCATAGTGCTATAGATAGAGAGATGCTAAATGAAACAAGTTTCGCAGTCAAGAGAGCAATGTGCATGAATTCAATGACTACTGTAGCAGAATATTGTCAAATGAAATTTCACAAAATCCAAAGAAACTCTGGTTATATGTAAATGATGATGGTGGCACCAAAGTTAGTGTCCAGTCCCTAGCAAATGAGACAGGATCTGAAACTGAGGGTAGTAAAGCAAAAGCTGAAATGCTTAACTCCATTTTCAAATGTTCCTTTACAAAGGAAAACAGAAGAATTGCCCCATTTTAATCCTCATACCACTTAAGAGATGAATGAAGTAAGTATTAGTATTAGTGGTATTCAGAAACAGCTGAAATCATTATAACTGAACAAAGTCCCATGACCTGATGTAATCCCTGTCAGATCCTCTATTGGATTTGTGCCCGAGTTAGCCCCTCTTCTAACTATAATTTATTGTAGATCCCTCAAACAAAACATTATGCCAAGTTCTTGGAAAGAGGCACAGGTCACACCCATCTACATGGAGGTTAGTAGAAGTGATCCACAAAACTACCATCCAACGCCATTGACACCAATTTGTTGAAGGGTCTTAGAACATATTATGAGCTCAAACAAAATGAGGTATCTTGAACAGAATGACCTCCTCAATGCCAACCAGTGTGGTTTTTGAAAACATTGATCATATGAAACTCAACTCGCACATTTCACACGTAACAATGAAAGCTTTAGATCAAGCAAACAAGTAGATGCAGTGTTTCCTGATTTCCGAAAAGCATCTGGCTCACTACCGTACCTGCACTTACTGTCAAAAGTACAATAACATGGTGTATCAAGTGATATTTGTGACTGGACTGAGGACTTTCTGGCAGGGAGGACACAGCATGTTATCTTGGATGAAGAGTCATCATCAGATGTAGAAGTAACTTCAGGTGTCTCCCAGGGAAGTGTGTTGGGACCCATGCTTTTATGTTGTATATTAATGATCCTGCAGACAATATTAATAGCAAAAACAGGCTTTTTGCAGATGGCGTAGTTATCTTTAATGAAGTACTATCTGAGAGAAGCTACATAAATATTCAGTCAGAACTTCATAAGATTCCAAAGCGGTGCAGAGATTGTCAAATTGCTCAAAATGTTCAGAAACGTAAAACTGTGCACTTCACAAAAAGAAAAACAAATACTATCCAAGGACTATAATATCAATGAGTCACTGTCGGAATCAGCCAACTCATACAAATCCTGGGTGTAACACTTTGTAGGGATATGAAGGTTCAGTTGTGGATAAAGCAGGTGGCAGACTTCGGTTTATTGGTAGAATACTGGTGAAGTGCAAACAGTCGACAAAGGAGATTGCTTGCAAAACACTTGTGCAACCCATCCTATAATACTGCTCAAGTGTGTGGGACCCATACCAAACAAGAGTAAAGGGGGATACTGAACGTATGCAGAGAAGGGCAGCAAGAATGGTCACAGGTTTGTTTAATCTGTAAGAGAGAGTCACACAGACACTGAAGGAACTGAACTGGAAGACTCCTGAAGACATATGAAAACTATCTTGGAGAAAGTCAACTAAGAAAGTTTCATGAAACTGCTTTCAGTGATTACACTAGGATTATACTACAACCCCTATGTATTGCTTACATAGGCATCTTGAGGATAAAATTATAATGATTACTGACCCCCCTCCCCAAGAACTACGGACCTTGCCATTGGTGGGGACTCTTGCGTGGCTCAGTGATACAGATAGCTGTAGCATAGGTGCAACCACAACAGAGGGGTATCTGTTGAGAGGCCAGACAAATGTGTGGTTCCTAAAGAGGGGCAGCAGCTTTTTCAGTAGTTGCAGAGGCAACAGTCTGGATGATTGACTGATCTGGCCTTGTAACACTACCCAAAACGGCCTTGCTGTGCTGGTACTGCGAACTGCTGAAAGCAAGGGAAAACTGCAGCCATAATTTTTCCCGAGGGCATGCAGCTTTACTGTATGGTGAAATGATGATGGCATCCTCTTGCGTAAAATATTCCGGAGGTAAAATAGTTCCCCGTTCGGATCTCCGGGTGGGGACTACTCAAGAGGACGTCAGTATTAGGAGAAGGAAAACTGGCGTTCTACGGATCGAAGCGTGGAATGTCAGATCCCTTAATCAGGCAGGTAGGTTAGAAAATTTAAAAAGAGAAATGGATAGGTTAAAGTTAGATATAGTGGGAGTTAGTGAAGTTCGATGGCAGGAGGAACAAGACATTTGGTCAGGCGAATACAGGGTTATAAATACAAAACCAAATAGGGGTAATGCAGGAGTAGGTTTAATAATGAATAAAAAATAGGAGTGCGGGTAAGCTCTACAAACAGCATCATGAACCCTTATTGTGGCCAAGATAGACATGAAGTCCATGCCTACAACAGTAGCACAAGTTTATATGCCAACTAGCTCTGCAGATGATGAAGAAATTGATGAAAAGTATGATGAAATAAAAGAAATTATTCAGGTAGTGTAGGGAGACGAAAATTTAATTGTCATGGGTGACTGGTATTCGATAGTACAAAAAGGAAGCGAAGGAAACGTCGTAGGTGAATATGGATTTGGGGTAAGAAATGAAAGAGGAAGCCGCCTGGTAGAATTTTCCACAGAGCATAACTTAATCATAGCTAACACTTGGTTCAAGAGTCATGAAAGAAGGTTGTATACATGGAAGAAACTTGGAGATACTAAAAGGTTTCAGATAATGGTAAGACAGAGATTTAGGAACCAGATTTTAAATTGTAAAGACATTTTCAGGGGCAGATGTGGTCTCTAACCACAATCTATTGGTTATGAACTGTAGATTAAAACTGAAGAGGATCTGGATAAACTGACTAAACCAGATGTTGTACAGAGTTTCAGGGAGAGCATAAGGGAACAATTGACAGGAATGGGGGAAAGAAATACAGTAGAAGAAGAATGGGTAGCTTTGAGGGATGAAGTAGTGAAGGCAGCAGAGGATCAAGTAGGTTAAAAGACGAGAGCTAGTAGAAATCCTTGAGTAACAGAAGAAATATTGAACTTAATTGATGAAAGGAGAAAATATAAAAATGCAGTAAATGAAGCAGCCAAAAAGGAATACAAACGTCTCAAACACGAGATAGACAGGAAGTGCAAAATGGCTAAGCAGGGATGGCTAGAGGACAAATGTAAGGATGTAGAGGCTTATCTCACTAGGGGTAAGATAGATACTGCCTACAGGAAAATTGAAGATACCTTTGGAGAAAAGAGAACTACTAGTATGATTATCAAGAGCTCAGTTGGAAACCCAGTTCTAAGTAAAGCAGGGAAAGCAGAAAGGAGGAAGGAGTATATAGAGGGTCTATACAAGGGCGATGTACTTCAGGACAATATTATGGAAATGGAAGAGGATGTAGTTGAAGATGAAATGGGAGATACGATACTGCGTGAAGAGTTTGACAGAGCACTGAAAGACCTGAGTCAAAACAAGGCACCGGGAGTAGACAACATTCCATTAGAAATACTGACAGCCTTGGGAGAGCTAGTCCTGACACAACTCTACCATCTGGTGAGCAAGATATATGAGACAGGTGAAATACGCTCAGACTTCAAGAAGAATATAATAATTGCAATCCCAAAGAAAGCAGGTGTTGACAGATGTGAAAATTACCGAACTAAGTCACGGCTGCAAAATACTAACATGAATTCTTTACAGACGAATGGAAAAACTGGCAGAAACTGACCTCGGGTAAGATCAGCTTGGATTCCGTAGAAATGTTGGAACACGTGAGGCAATACTGACCCTACGATTCATCTTAGAAGACAGATTAAGGAAAGGCTCACCTATATGTTTCTAGCATTTGTAGACTTAGAGAAAGCTTTTGACAATGTTGACTGGAATACTCTATTTCAAATTCTGAAGGTGGCAGGGGTAAAATACAGGGAGCGAAAGGCTATTTACAATTTGTGCAGAAACCAGATGGCAGTTATAAGAGTCAAGGGGCATGAAAGGGAAGCAGTGGTTGGGAAGGGAGTGAGACAGGGTTGTAGTCTCTCCCCGATGTTATTCAATCTGTATATTGAGTGAGCACTGAAGGAAACAAAAGAAAAATTCGGAGTAGGAATTAAAATCCATGGAAAAGAAATAAAAACTTTGAGGTTCGCCGATGATATTGTAAGGACCTGGAAGAGCAGATGAACGGAATGGACAGTGTCTTGAAAGGAGGATACAAGATGAACATCAACAAAAGCAAAACGAGGATAATGGAATGTAGTCGAATTATGTCGGGTGATGCTGAGGGAATCAGATTAGAAAATGAGACACTTAAAGCAGTAGATGAGTTTTGCTATTAGGGGAGCAAGATAACTGATGATGGACGAAGTAGAGAGGATATAAAAAGTAGACTGGCAATGGCAAGGAAAGCGTTCCTGAAGAAGAGAAATTTGTTAACATCGAGTATAGATTTAAGGGTCAGGAAGTCGTTTCTGAAATTATTTGTATGGAGTGTAGCCATGTATGGAAGTGAAACATGGACAATAAATAGTTTGGACAAGAAGAGAATAGAAGCTTTCGAAATATGGTGCTACAGAAGAATGCTGAAGATTAGATGGGTAGATCACACAACTAATGAGGAGGTATTGAATAGAAATGGGGAGGAGTTTGTGGCACAACTTGACTAGAAGCAGGGATCGGTTGGTAGGACATGTTCTGAGGCATCAAGGGATCACCAACTTAGTATTGGAGGGCAGCGTGGACGGTAAAAATCTTAGAGGGAGACCAAGAGATGAATACACTAAACAGATACAGAAGGATGTAGGTTGCAGTAGGTACTGGGAGATGAAGAAGCTTGCACAGGATAGAGTAGCATGGAGAGCTGCATCAAACCAGTCTGAGGACTGAAGACCATAACAACAACTGCACACACAGTGGAATTCAAACAATCATTCTTCCCATGCTCCATTTGTAAACAGAACAGGAAGGAACCCTAATAAATGGTACAATGGCATATACCCTCTGCCAAATATCTCACAGTGGTTTGCAGAGTAGGCCTTTAGATTTAGATGCAGAGTTCAGGCATTAATGCCACAGTTGACAGTTAGCAGTATTTCTATTCCATAATTTATCAAGACAGTTAGCATCCTGTGCCTGTTCATATTTTCAAAACACCATTCTGAAGTCTGCTAAAAGTTACAAACTTTCCATAGTTTACGTTCCAGATTAAAGATGAAAGCAAGCTCAGAAGTGTGTATATGTTAATCATATCTGATAATACTGAGAACAATGTTTTTCCTAAAAATAATTTCACATTTCTATTCCTTTCATTATGAAATTTTCACAAATGCAATTTAGACAGGTCCATAGCATTTTAGCAACTCACCAGAAAATTGAAATATTTTAGTTTTTTTGAGGTGTCATGTTGAACCTAAACATATATTTTTCAGAAATGTCTGGAATAATGATGTGACACATTCACTCTAGACCTGCATGATTTGAGATGAAATCACCCAGCTTGTTTCAGTGTTGTTGCTCTCTTTAATTAGCATGAATAGCAATATGCAATATAGTGATAGGAAGTTTTTTAATATGGTGTAAAGATGAAGTTCGTATGATTTTCTTGTCTTTTGTAAATTCATACCCTGACGTATTTCACATCCCTGAATGTCCTCCTTATTGGCAGTATCAGCAGGACACTATGAGCCTTGAATAAGGAGGGGAAGGGATCAACAAATGTAATGGACAGCATGGAAGCCTTCCAACGGTAAGATCTTCAAAGAAAACCATGTATCATAGTTCTTTAGAACAGAGTACAGCTGTTAAATGGATAAATTTCATACTACAAATGTTCACGGTTTACCCACACATCGTGTGTCTAGGCTCCATCAAAAAGAATGACGTTCAAGGATGTGGAAAGAAGTCACAGCATATATTTAAAAAAAGACAAGCATTAACAAAATACAAGAATATCATAAAAAGTAATCTATATTATGTATTAACAATAAACAATCAACATACACTTAGCACTGTTATGTAAGTTTAAACTAGTACTTTAGAAATAAATGTACTACTAAGGAAAGGGCATGGGAAAGCTCCATCTTCCTTGGTTGTGTTAAAAAGGCAGTGTTTTAACTTCATTGTTAGTTTACTAAATTCTTATTTTTTAAGTAAAATACGTAAATCTGTTCATGTTCATCTTATATCCTCCTTTCAAGACACTGTCCATTCCGTTCAACTGCTCTTCCAAATCCTTTGCTGTCTCTGACAGAATTACCATTTCTTCTCCATGGATTTTAATACCTAGTCCGAATTTTTCTTTTGTTTCCTTTATTGCTTGCTCAATATACAGATTGAATAGCATCGGGGAAAGGCTACAACCGTGTCTCACTCTCTTCCAAACCACTGCTTCCCTTTCATGTCCCTCGACTCTTATAACTGCCATATGCTTTCTGTACAAATTGTAAATAGCCTTTCACTCTTTGTATTTTACCACTGCCACCTTCAGAATTTGAAAGAGAGTATTCCAGTCAACATTGTCAAAAGCTTTCTCTAAATCTCCAAATACTAGAAACGTAGGTTTACCTTTCATTAATCTTTCTTCTAAGATAAGTTGGAGGGTCAGTATTACCTCACATGTTCCAACATTTCTATGGAATCCAAACTGATCTTCCCCGAGGTCGGCTTCTACCAGTTTTTCCATTCGTCTGTAAAGAATTCGCATTAGTATTTTGCAGCTGTGACTTATTAAACTGATAGTTCGGTAATTTTCACACCTGTCAACATCCGCATTCTATGGGATTGGAATTATTATATTCTTCTTGAAGTCTAAGGGAATTCGCCTGTCTCATATATCTTGCTCACCAGACGGTAGAGTTTTGTCAGGACTGGCTCTCCGAAGGCTGTCAGTAGTTCTAATGGAACGTTGTCTACTCCCAGGGCCTTGTTTCAACTGAGGTCTTTCAGTGCTCTGTCAAACTCTTCACACAGTATCATATCTCCCATTTCATCCTCATCTACATCCTCTTCCATTTCCATAATATTGTCCTCAAGAACATCGCCCTTGTATAGACCCTCTATATACTCCTTCCACCTTTCTGCTTTCCCTTCTTTACTTAGAACTGGGTTTCTATCTGAGCTCTTGATATTCATGCAAGTGGTTCTCTTTTCTCCAAAGGTCTCTTTAATTTTCCTGTAGGCAGTATCTATCTTACCCCTCATGAGATAAGCCTTTACAACCTTGCATTAGTCCTGTATCCGTCCCTGCTTAGCCATTTAGCACTTCTTGTCGATCTCATTTTTGAGATGTTTGTATTCCTTTTTGGCTGCATGATTTACTGCATTTTTGTATTTTCTCCTTTCATCAATTAAATTCAGTATCTCTTCTGTTACCCAAGGATTTCTACTAGCCATCGTCTTTTTACCTACTTGATTATCTGTTGCCTTCACTATTTCAAACTTCAAAGCTACCCATTCTTCTTCTACTGTATTTCTTTCCCCCATTCCTGTCAATTGTTCCCTTATGCTCTCCCTGAAACTCTGTACAACCTCTGGTTTAGTCAGTTTATCCAGGTCCCATCTCCTTAAATTCCCACCTTTTTGCAGTTTCTTCAGTTTTAATCTACAGTTCATAACCAATAGATTGTGGTCAGAGTCCACATCTGCCCCTGGAAATGTCTTACAGTTTAAAACCTGGTTCCTAAATCTCTGTCTTACCATTATATAATCTATTTGAAACCTTCTAGTAATGTCCAGGATTCTTCCACGTATACAACCTTTTTTCATGATTCTTGAACCAAGTGTTAGATATGATTAAGTTATGCTCTGCGCAAAATTCTACCAGGCGGCTTCCTCTTTCATTTCTTAGCCCCAATCCATATTCACCTATTACATTTCCTTATCTTCCTTTTCCTACTGTCAAATACATCACCCATGATTATTAAATTTTCGTCTCCCTTCACTATCTGAATAATTTCTTTTATCTCATCATACATTACATCAACTTCTTGATCATCTGCAGAGCTAGTTGGCATATAAACTTTTACTACAGTAGTAGGCGTGGGCTTTGTGTCTATCTTGGCCACAATAATGCGTTCACTATGCTGTTTGTAGTAGCCTACCCGCACTCCTATTTTCCTATTCATTACTAAAGCTACTCCTGCATTACCCCTATTTGATTTCGTATTTATAACCCTGTATTCACCTGACCAAAAGTCTTGTTCCTCCTGCCATCGAACTTCACTAATTCCCACTATATTTAACTTTAACCTATCCATTTCCCTTTTTAAATTTTCTAACCTACCTGCCTGATTAAGGGATCTGACATTCCACGCTCCGATCCGTAGAACGCCAGTTTTCTTTCTCCTGATACTGACGTCCTCTTGAGTAGTCCCCGCCCGGAGATCCGAATGGGAGACTATTTTACCACCGGAGCATCATCATTTAATCATACAGTAAAGCTGCATACCCTAAGGAAAAATCACGGCTGTAGTTTCCCCTTGCTTTCAGCTGCTCGCAGTACCACAACAGCAAGGCCGTTTTGGTTAGTGTTACTAGGTCAGATCAGTCAATCATCCAGACTGTTCCCCCTGCAACTACTGAAAAGGCTGCTGCCCCTCTTCAGGAACCACATATTTGTCTGGCCTCTCAACAGATACCCCTCCGTTGTTGCACCTATGGTACGGCTATCTGTATCATTGAGGCACACTGAGGGAATTACATTAGGAAATGAGACACTTAAAGTAGTAAATGAGTTTTGCTATTTGGGGAGCAAAATAACTGATGATGGTCGATGTAGAGAGGATGTAAAATGTAGACTGTGAACGGCAAGGAGAGCGTTTCTGAAGAAGAGAAATTTGTTATCATCGAGTATAGGTTTAAGTGTCAGGAAGTCGTTTCTGAAAGTATTTGTATGGAGTGTAGCCATGTATGGAAGTGAAACATGGACGATAAATAGTTTGGACAAGAAGAGAATAGAAGCTTTCGAAATGTGGTGCTACAGAAGAATGCTTAAGATTAGATGGGTAGATCAGGTAACTAGTGAGGAGGTATTGAATAGAAATGGGGAGAAGAGTAGTTTGTAGCACAACTTGACTAGAAGAAGGGATCGGTTGGTAGAACATGTTCTGAGGCATCAAGCGATCGCCAATTTAGTACTGGAGGGTAGGGTGGAGGGTAAAAATCGTAGATGGAGACCAAGAGATGAATACACTAAGCAGATTCAGAAGGATGTAGGTTGCAGTAGGTACTGGGAGACGAAGAAGCTTGCACAGGATAGAGTACCATGGAAAGTTGCATCAAACCAGTCTCAGGACTGAAAACCACAACAACAACAGGTAAATTTGTGGGCGAATTGTTTTCTTTCTGACAATCACTACTGACAACAACTCGTTCATGTGATAAACGAAAGTTGCAAAGTGGTTTAAAACTCCATTTTAAACTATTGGCTCAGTGGAGGAAGGAAAGGGCATACCACTTCCCGTTTAACCACCTTTTGCACAGTGCCGCCATGTTCAAACCAACCTTTACTACGCTGGTGAAAATCCCGACTTGACAAAAAAAACCTATTGTAACACGTAACAATGATGCGTCTGTCATTGCAAAATTGATAGCGTAAATAATAACAGTCTCATGCTGTAATTGTTTCTCATGACGTTCATAACTGTAAGAAGAAACTAATAAATGCAAAGTAAATATTGCAATTGGTGGGCTTTGGAGAACTACACAATATGTTTCACCCTTCAAAACTTGGTAAGAGTATAAACCTATTCCAAATACACGGCAGATCCGCAATAAATGCAGTGGTTATTACAATAACATTTAAAGCAAAACGTGATCAGAAATTAAGTGTTTTACGCAGTGAATAGTCACACTACCTACACACAACACTGCTTTCCGTCGGAAAAACGCTTACTATCGAGGAATTGTCTGTACTCTTTACGGTCACGACAACGTAAACATTGCACGTTGGCGCTCAGCCTTTGAGCAGCCAACCAGAGCAATTGAAAATTGTTACGTTTGTCGTGTGGCTAAGCTGACTGTGTTTGATCTTGATCTTATGTTGGCTACACTGTCACTACCAGTTACTCCAATGTTTATTAATGGTGTTTGACGGTAAACACCAATAAGTAAACTTTTGCGTATATAAAGTTTTGTGTGGAAGCTCACAGGTATTTAAGACGAAACTAGATGTGTTTTTGTAAATATATGACTATAAAAAGCAAACATATGTACTAATGTGTATCCTGCTACTAATAAGTCCACTCAGTCTATAGTCAATTTAGTACACGAAATACAATGTTATGGATGAATGAAACAAATAGAGTAATAAATATTTAACTCCAATCACTCTGCAGTTGTCACTATCATTCGCTTGTTGTCTCTTGTGAGATTACCTGTACTGACGAATTGATGGGACAACCAGCGCGCTTAAATACCTATGTTACCACTTGTCAACAGATTCATTTATCGGCACTTTTTTGCGTATAATTATTGTTACTGTTGGTTTGTAGATTTTTACAAAAGTACTGTTGATAGAGGCATATATAACCAAATCTACCGCCTGTAACCAAAAGTCATCTCCTTCAGACCAAAGGGTGCCCCAAATTGCTTACGTTTCACTTTCATTCGAGTAAATGTTTAGTAAACACTTTTTCCTAGTGCAGGCAAAAAAAATTGCGTGATTAAGCTTAACATTGATCGTTGACTTTGCCATACAAACCTGAGAGCATCATTAACTCGACAGATAAAATAATAGATATGCTGTTAGAAACGTAATGACTGTCAAGCATAAAAAAGTGAAGGAGACAAGGTAGGAAAAAGCAGTACATAAAACTTGTCATAGTATACAGGAACGTGGTGTTTAAATGAAAGACAGCACGTTTGCTAATTGTATCTAAACTGTCATTGCTACAAGATACCTGTAGCAACTTGGAGGTACATATCTAAAGCATGGCGGTGGACCGAGTTTTCTTTGAAACTATTTGGCTGCCAAATTTGTCACCTGTAGGTTCAATCAGCAAGTGTGTAGTGTGTAAATGCTCCCTAAATTCAAATTGGAATTGCTGGAGATAGAAGGCATTCTTATTGCGGAACACTATTGAGAAAGTTTAGAAAACTGTCATTTGGAACAGACTGCAGAAAAATTGTAGTGCCACCAAAATACTTATTGCATAAGAACTGTGGAGACAATATGAGGGAAATTGTAATTCCTAGGAAATGTATAGATGGCCATTTCTTCCTCACTCCAGTCGTGGGTGGGACGGGAAAGAGAAAGACTAGCAGTGGTAATAGGTACTCTCTGTCATGCATGTACGGTGGCTTGCAGAATATGTATAAAGGTACAATGGCTTGAGATTCAGGTTCACTGAACCTCAGAGTTATATTTGCTCCTTCTCTTATCCAGTTTAAATAACATAGATTCAATTTTTTTGATTTTAGTGAATTGAAGATGTCACATTTGGAGAGGTGGTTGCACGATGTACACTTAATGGGGTACTCTTTCCATCACTACAGCATCCTAATAAAGAGGCATACGCTGCTGAATTTTGTGATTATATGATACAATAACAAGGCCAAACCAAAGATTGTGCTACCACCCCCCCCCCCCCCTCATGGGCTCTGACCTGTGACAACATCAATATGGCAGACACCTATATTTCAAACTTATACATAGGGTGACAATGACGTCCCTCATGACATACATGGAGAGAGACAAAAAATAAAGTAGTGGCAGAAATAACATTAAGCTAACAGGACAACCATGAGGATTACGGGATTTTTGGGAGAAAAAAAACTGGTAACAGAAGTTTCATGTGACAGGTATAGCTCAAACGAAGTCCACAAAACCACACACAACTCGTCAAATGCAGTGTGTAACATTACATAAGTAGTTAAAACAATAATATTAATCTTGTAGGTAAGACAAAGTCCATAATATCTACCAATCACAATCCAACATAATTACCAGCAGCTAACAACACAACACAAAAATTCATAAAAAGAACTACATTAACATCAGTTTCATTATACAACACACACACAGCTATGCTCACAATCACACGTACCCTTGATAGCACAATTTTTTAAAAAATCCATAGAAACACTCTTATCAACAAAAGTCAGCCAAGACATAAATCCAGTGATAGCAAAAATCGTATGTCATCAACACAATGTCTAGAATGGCCAGCCTAAACTTCTAAAACCATGAACCCCCTCCCATGTAGAACGCCATCCATTGTCTCCTGAATATGTCACATATGCAAGATCCAGTAGTTTTTTTAATCTCATATCTTGTCCACATATGTAATACTTCTAATACTTGCCAATTAAACCAAATAACCATAGGAATTTGATCATGGTCAACATTTCATTTGCCATTGCAACAAGCAGGGACCTACAAGTGAACTTCATTGTCATATCCATAACAAACCAAACACAAAACATAAAATTAAATCTCCAACTGTAATCAACACAATGCACTAATAATTCCAAACCTAAAAATGAAACTATTCTTGTAACGGCCAACATCAAATTAACACATTAACAAAGTGACAAAAACTCTTTCAATATTATTCTTCCAACAGCACTCAAGTAGTCCAATGAATGACTAACAGCACTCATAAACAATTTAGAAACGAACATCCCACACTGGCGACAGCCACCATACTTCATACAATCCACTTTGAATATATCATACCACCATGAGATTACACAATTGAAAATTCGTCTGGAAATGTGACAACATTGGTTAAAGTGTGGTACTGGGTCACCTCAACATCTTGCTTGTGGTGGCAGACTGATCTGTAGCCCAAGGTCCAGGTTAGGTTGAAAGTCGACAATTTGGTGTTTTGTGTGTGTGTGTGTGACATAGTGTAATTATTAGCTACTAGTGATCTACTAGTTTGTTCTTTGCAATTGTGTTAATATACTGATTGCTGTTGAAGAAGAGTAGTTTTGTTCTGTATGAATGGTGGCTTACTTACAGTGAGCTGTCCTGTCTTTATCTGTGTTTTAAAAAGCTAGAACCAAAGCAATGAGGTAAATTATGGGGGCTATAAATATATTTACAAATTTCCAACGTTATTATTTCCTGATTATGTTTGCAATGAGTATTTTGTTACATATCCATGATCCAGAATAGTGGACTCTTGCTTTGTACTTTAGGGTCCGTATTGCATTTTTTGTTATACTTGTCATCAATTAAAGCAATAGCATCCCTCGGTCGCAAGAAAGAAGTCTTTAGATCTAGGTTTTGGCATTGATATGAGTGCCTTCATCAGAAGTAGAACACTCAAACTGGCCTATAACATAATTACAAAATTATAGGAAAAAATTTTTAGTGTAAATACTGACTAGAAGTACAAAAAAGAAACAGTACTTACGTGTCATTTATAAAACTAAATATCAAGTCATAAAGCTTTAGTCACAAAATTTTTGAAATAGAATACATAGAAGGCAAGCCACTGTGGGCTGCTCGCATGTATTGAGCTATGATAGCATCAGACTGAGGCACCCACATTAGCAATTGCGGGCAGATGAACATTACACCAAGAGTGCCATCTGGTAGCTGCAAAGACAAACAGGATACATAACATTCAAATTATAGACAGACGAATGCTACAATGAACATTATTTAGTACATGAAGCAAAAGGCAATATTTTTTTATCTGACAGCAGCAGACACAGTAACAACTAGTCTACTAAGAACTTAACAGTTTAAAGGCTGAAAATGCCATTTTAGAAATACAAAGGGAGCTGAATAACTTGGCGAGCAGAAAAGCAGTATTAAATGAAATGTAATTAATATAAACCATTTAATAAACAAAAAATTATTAGTCGACTTAGAAAAAATATTTTGGAAACTGCACGGGAACCTCAGTCTGATGCTACCATAGCTCAACACGTGCAAGCAGCCCATAGTGGCTTGCCTTCTATGTATTCTACTCAAAAAAGTTGTAACTAAAGTTTTATCGCTTGATATTTAGTTTTATACTTGACATGTAAGTACTGTTTCTTTTTTGTACTCCTAGTCAGTACTGACACTTAAAAAAGTTTTTCATATAATTTTGTAGTTATGTTATAAGCCAGATTTGGTGTTTTATTTCTGATGAATGCACTCATAGCAGTGCTGAAACCTAGGTTAAAAGACATTTTTTTTGCAACCGATGGTTGCTATTGCTTTAATTTTACTTTGTAAACGGTCGCTGACCACGCAGCTATGTTCAAAACTTTAATACTTGCCATCATTTATTCTATTTTATTAATTTACTTATCAGGTTTCATGGGACCATGGAATCCAAAGCTACACAGCCATGTAAAAGTCTGTACATAGACACAATATGCTGAATTAGAAAAATTATAAACAAGAATTAATAAAAACACCAGAAACCAGAGAGTATGAGAATAAATAACACATAACAGAGAAAAATTCTCAACTACTGTGGGGAAATCCTGTACATAACAGAGGAGTGTGCCACAAGGCAACTTTTCAACTGTGATTTGAATACTTGGGATTTATCACTCAGTTTTTCAGTTCTGTTGTAAGCCTATTGTAAATGAAATATACGGAATAGTGTACACCTTTCTATACATTGCTTAAGTAAGTGTTATCCAAATGTGTATTTATTTCTATATAGTGTTCACCGTATGAATTATGTAGTTTCTTCTGAATGTGTCAGTATTGTCAACTACAAATCCTATGAATATATAATGTAATTGGATAGATAAAAAATCTTCTCACCAAGCAGGTGCAGAAGAACATGCATATAAAAAGTATTAAATTTTGCAAGCTTTCTTAGCTAGTGTCTCCTTCTTCTGGCAGAAGGTTGAAAGTGAGAGAAGAGGGACGAAGGAAAAAAACTGGTGAGGCTTAGGAAAAGGGACCGAATTCGGAAACGTCACCCAGAAACCTGGATCAGGTGAGACTTAATAAATGTGATGAGAAGGAAAGACTTATTGTTGGGGGACTGCACTGCACAGAGAGATCAGCCTAGTTCAAAAGCAGATTTCCTGGGCCATCACATCCGATCATTCTACTGCCGATCTCCCCAAAAAAGAACTTAGGAGCCACCATGGCTTAGCTGTGCTTTCCTATACTATCCCCTAAGACAGCCAATAATGGAAGTTTGTGAAGGATTCTAATTTTCTTGTCTGTAAATCAGGACATTGCAAATATATAGCAATTCCAGCTGAACTAATTGTATGGCTCAGGGTGTGATTGCATTGATTCTGCATTAATGTATTGCTTTTCTGGAAATAAAGGTATTTTAATCAGATATTCCATGTCTAAAACCATTGACAGTACCATGTTTATTTGTTTGTGCTTTCAAAATTCATGATAATAGCATAGAGCATGTCACATACATTACACAAATTTAATTATGTATGAAAAGCAAGAAAACTTGGCTTGGATTTGACTAGGACAGGTGAGGAAATTGGAAGTGGCCACTGTTAATGGAACCAACTCAGAATTACCCTTAGCCACTTATGGAAACCACAGAAAACCTAAATCTGGATGACGAAGTCGGAATTTGAAACATGGTCCTTAACAGAAATAGTTATGATAATATCACATGTATCTAAATCTCATAGTCAGTGTACATTGTGCATAAAAACAATAAGCAATAACATCATTTAAAAAGTTTTGTTTACTCTTCCATAGACTCACAAACTCCTGCCAAAACTATTTAATTCATAAAGTTTTGTTGCTATTCTTATATTGGACTAACTTTGTCAAGTTGGTGCATAATACAGTTGTACCAGGATAAAACAGGAGACCAACAGAGAAATGTCTCACCACTCCACCCCCACCCCCCCTCCATCTTCACTCTCTCTCTCTCTCTCTCTCTCTCTCTCTCTCTCTCTCTCTCTCTCTCTTTCTTTTTCACACAAACAACACATAAAGAGCTGTTATCTTTATGAGTGATTAATATTCCTGTGAGCTAACACATTCATTTAAATTATAAAAACATTTCTCAAGTATCCTGCTCAGAAAACCTTTCCTTCTTCTAACCTTGTGACATATGTTAGTGAGAGCTTATTAGCTTATTGAACATCTTTACACCAGCGTATGAAACTCTACTCTGAACTATAGACTGTGAAAATTATTTGTGTGCCTTATGCTGTGGTTGTTTTAGTCACAGATTTCTTACTCATGGGTGCACTAGTAAAAATTTAGAAGGGGCCGTCCACACTCAAGCCTTGAAGTGTATCTTGGTAATGCATGCCACAAGTGGCCCTGAGAGTTGTAATGGGAGAGTGGCTGCTGCGTATAGCAAATAACCTAACAATATTTTCATTTTTATCATGAGAGAAATATTAAGTATTCAGTGTTATGACCGTAACATACTAGATGCTAGAGTCTGATCAAAAGGAATCATCAACAATTAATTGGAAATGCAATATAATATTATACATAAATTTATATAGTCTATCATAAATAAGTAAATTAATACCTATTGTAGGCCATCTATTGAAAGTTTCA
Source organism: Schistocerca cancellata (assembly GCF_023864275.1). Taxonomy (NCBI): domain Eukaryota; kingdom Metazoa; phylum Arthropoda; class Insecta; order Orthoptera; family Acrididae; genus Schistocerca; species Schistocerca cancellata. The sequence goes on along the minus strand of NC_064626.1, from coordinate 762,123,805 downwards.
TTTTTATTTGCTTATTTTTCAGAAAAAAAGAAACGTTTCATAGACACGAACTTTGGTGTAAGTTTTGTTTAATTTACATATACTGTCAGTTACCGGATTGTTTCAGTAAAATACAGTTTGTGTTGTTCATCCAGCTCAGAAATAAGTGAAAAGGTCAAATAGTGTAGACGCAGATCTTTGTTTTCGTTTGTCTCGTCGCATAAACAGTGCAAAGTTATTTTATTTAGAAACTTTCGAACTAGGCTTTTGTTTACATACAGTGTGCGTATAGTAAAATCCATTCGGTTGTGATTACATTAACAGATACTAAATTTAAGTGAGTGCTAAGTTCAAGTCGTAAGTGAAAATAAATTTTTACATTTTATTAAAACACCAGATGTGCTAAACGGTAGGCTCAATTTTGCTGCTCATAAATAATGAACATTCATGTTGTGTGTAGTGTGTTAAGTGATTTAATTCTTTTGGAGCATATAATCTGTCTTGCAATGCATGGTAAGTGTGGATGTTGCCATAGGACAGTCAAAGAGGGAGTGGTATGTGTAGACTGTGGAATGGAATTTCACTGAGGTGCTTGTAGTGGGGAACGGAATGGGGATCTCAATGAGACCCTCCCATGGAACTGTATGCTCTGCAAAAAAGACAAAAGAGACACTGAACAGGAGGCAAACATTTGTGCGCTTCGGGCTGAATTAGATTACGCAAAATTGGAACTAGATAGATTGAAGGGGAAAAAAGGTCGTCAGAGCTGGGTAAAGGTAATAGGCAATGGGCGAAAAGGGAACAGCTCATCAACTTCTTCTACATTTGAGCTATCAGCATCGAATAAATTTGGCTTGTTACCTGAAGTAAGAGGGGAAGAGCCTCATATAGAGTATGTTACAGTAGGGTGCAGTAGGCTTCCAGCCAAGAGACTTTGTGTAGGTCGGTCCCTGAACACAGTAGGAATAAAAGAATCTTGTTGCTAGGTAGTAGCCCTAGGAGGGGTGTGGGCCAGATGGTGCAGGAAAAGTTGGGAGCGGGGTACCAGGTAACAAGTATTGTGAAGCAAAGTGCTAGCCTTAGCTGGGTGACAGAGGACAAAGGGAAATTACGAAAAAGTTTTGGCAAAGAGGATGGGGTCATTATAGTAGGTGGAGCAGGAAATAGCCTGGCTAAGAATAGCAATTAACAGCATTAGAGGTGGCCTGGATAAAATAGGAGCAGCAACTACCCAGAAAAATGTGAGTTTCATGGATATCTTGCAGCCCCATGACCAGCCCTGGGTTAATACTGCTGTGAGCTGTGTTAACTCTGAGTTGAGCAGGTTACTGCTGACTGAAATGAATTCTCATATGAGTGCAGTGCGCATTGTTATAATTGGGAGATGGGGTTATTCTAGACATGACCTGCACCTGAATGGGAGAGGGAAAGATAGGTTGACTGAACTTCTTGCAGGAAGTGTACGGGGGGGGGGGGGGGGGGGGCACCATCACACAATGCAAGATCCCTGTGGTTTCTGATGTCAGAGGGGCACCCTTGTTAGGTTAGAATCAAGTTTCAGGCAGCGTGTTTTGAAAGATGTCACTATAACAGAAGAGCCCTACAAGAATGCACAGAAAAGTGAGGTTAGCTTATTCCACCAAAATATCAGAGGATTGAGTAATAAGGTAGAAGAGCTTGTTGCACTTGCAAAATTTAGAGGAAAAGATAGACATCCTGTGCTTGTCTGAGCACCACATCACCACAGGGTTATATTAAGTTACATATAAAAGATTACAGTCTTGCAGCTTACTCATACAGAACTAATGGGGGAAAAGGGGGAGTTGTTGCATATATTAAGTCAGAACAAAAGTTCAAAAGCATTGAAACGAGTAGATTTTGTAGTAATCAGTACATAGAAGTGTGTGCTTGTGAATTAATGTTGAAAAACAGTTCACTTTTAATTGTAACAGTATATAGATCTCCACTGGGAAATTTTGAACTATTTATGAGGAACCTGGATTCCTTACTGTGCTGCCTGTCAGACATCAGCTAGCAGTTAATAGTCTGTGGTGACTTCAGTGTAGATTTTGTAATGGATTCTGACAGAAAAAATGATCTGGAAACCTTATTTGGATCCTACAAGTTGCTCTCAGTATTTAACTTTCCAACACGGCTGGATAAAGATGGTAGGTCCCTAACTGATAATGTCTTCTTTGATGAGGCACAAAGCAAGAAAATAACTTTTTACCCCGTAACAAATGCTCTCTCTGATCATGATGCACAATTAGTCAGGATAAATGACATAGTGCCTTACAATGTTGATACACCTCAGCGGAAGTCAGTCAGAATCATTAATGACTACAGGGCAAATGTTTTTAAGAGTAGTTTACAAGAAACAACCTGGGATGAAATTTATAAAGAACCAAATGCCAATATAAAATTTAATCTATTCCACAGCAAATTTACATCAGTATTTGAAAATAGCCTTCCGCATAAGCTAATCGGAAGGGACATTAAATAGCCATGTAAAAAACCATGGATCACTAATTGAATTAAAGTATCTTATGAAAGGAAAAGAGAAATGTATCTTTAGGCAAGAACAAGTAGAGATCCTGCAGTAGTTGTGCACTGCAAAAACTACTCAAAATTACTAAAAAAGGTTATTAAAAATCAAGAAATGTGCACATAATGTCAGAAATCAGTGCATCTGACAACATTCATTACACAACATTAAGGTTGCACAACGCTGCAACAAAATTTTTTGACCGTTTGACGGTGAAACTTGTTTTATTCAACACCCCTCTGTTTATATTCAGCACCTCTCTGTTTATAGCCCTACACTTTGTTTTACACCTGTTATGCAGTAATCTCTGTTCCCTTAGAAGTTTCTTTGCAGTGACTGTATAGCATGGAGGTTTCCTCCCTTTAAACTGTTCTACTGTGTACATATCTATCCAGTGCACAGTCAACTATTATTTTAAACATGAGCTGGAGTTCCTCTACATGCTCCTGCCATATGCTGAAAGTTTCAGTTCCTCATTGAGATATGACACTATTGTTTTTTATATAGTTTACTGAGCATATATATCTTTTTGCCTCTTTTAGTTGTCCTTTGCACATTGGTAATCATTGTTGTCACAATTGCATCATGGTCACTGAGACCATTTTCCATGTGGACATTCTCAAAGAGGTCGGGTCTGTTTGTTGCCATTAGATATATCTCCATTGTGAGTGGGATTCCTAACTACCTGTTCTAAATAATTTCCAGAGAAGGCATTTACTTAAGTTTTACAGGACATTTTATTATGCCCACCACCTACAGCACTGTAATTTCCCCACTTAATTGTGGGATGATTAGAGTCTCCACCAATGATTACAGTGTGATTGGGGAACTTAAGTACTTGAACTGAGGTTTTCTCTAAAGCCTTTGGTTACTTTAGAAGATGAGTCTGGTGAGCAATAGAAGGATTCAGTCATCATTTTATGCCCTCTCCTGACACTGCATCTTGCCCAAACAATTTTACATTCATCTTCTATTTGTATCTCAGTGGAGTTGAGTTTCTTGTGTACTGCAGCAAGTACATTACATCCATTTCTCATTACCTATCCTTTCAATATACATTTAAATTGTTCACAAAAATAGCACTGCTATCAATTTCAGGTTTCAGACAGCTTTCTATACCTAGTTTTATGTGCGCTTCACTGCTTTTCATAAGTACTTCAAACTCTGATGCTTTGTTGTGAATGTTTCCACAGTTAGCTATAAGGATTTTAACATAACACCCACACACCTTGTGTGCACCCCACACAAGGTCAGCTACCTTGGTAGCAGCTTCTGTTGTGTAGTACTTACCTGGCCAATTTAAGGGAACCCTACAGTTCTCAAGCCTGTGGCACAAGTCCAGGAAGTCACAGCCTAGCTTTTTAAAGAACCTTTGAAGTCTCTGCTTCATTCCTTCCATTCAACTCAGAACCAGGGGACCATGATCAGTTCTGGGCACAATACTGCAAATTGTGACCTTGGCTGAAAATCCATGTGCAACGCTTGTCTTCTCAACCTTCTCTGCCAGTTGCTGGAGTGATCCAGGTATTCAGAGGCCACATGACAGGCATAATCTATTCCAGTGGGCCACAGTCTGCAGTTGGTCACTCCCTGTTCTCTCAGTGGCTGCTTGAATAGTCTCTTCAACATGTCGAATCAGGGCCCCAGAGGCTTACACACGGAGTGTGTACGTGGTGTCCTTTCCTGTACCTTGCTGCCATTTTCCTATGGGGTACCATCGTTTGCTATATGTTTGAACTGCTGATGATTAATAGACCCCAACCCTGTTGTGTTTGCCTCCTCTTGACACCAGACAGGACAAGTTTCCCCAAAACAGGTGAAGTGAGTCCCACTGGCTCAGTTTCAGTGAAAGACAGCATCTCAAACTTGGTCAGTGGGTTCAGTATAACACCTCAAGTCCTCTTCTGGTCCCTGTCTGCCCTATACAAGAAGGCTAGATCTACCAGTGACACATCACTCGCAGTCAAGTGGATGAATAAAGACAGATCCTATACTTTCTGCAGAGGAGATAGGATCCACTGGAGAGGATAGTAATTGAGGTACCTCTGGTACAGGTATCACAGGTATACGATTCTTGGAAGCTCTTCCTACACACCAATTTGCAGCAGTTGCCAATCATTTGACAGTGGTCAGGACGATTTCCAGTTGCTTACAAGCATCAGCCAACTCATCCCATGTTTGTAAACAAGGCAGTGAACAAATAACTTTACATTAAGCCTGCTGATTATCTTTTAATCTGTTGAGCTAAAAAGTTGCAAATTCCGTATAAGAATTGAAACAAATACACAAAACGAGATTTCTATTTAGGCTACACAAAAACCTGTGGTAAAAATTACTAGTTTCCTAAAACATTTTGATGTTAATTATGGTTGTTAACAAACTCAAGAACAGAGTTAGTTTATATAGGGCTGCTACTCTTTAAGGGAAAATGAGATGTAACACAATATGTTTGTTAGAAAATCTGCTACAGTAACTAAACCAAAATCACCAATTTGCTACATATTGCTCGTAGATTGTGCAGAGGATAATGGTAGCATCTGAAAATTTTCAAAAATGCACGTTTATTTGTGTTGATATGCAATGAAGTTCAGGTGTGATGTATTCTTAGGCAGAACTGTGAACCACAAATGCTGATTTGCTACGAAATAAACATTCGTACCAATAACTTATGAAAATATAGTTTTGTAAGCATCCAAAAATTCTCATAATAGTCTATTTTTCACGTGATTATACAATGAAATTAGAGAACGATTGTTTTGAATGAGGATGGGCCTACTATTCTCAAAAATTTGAAAAGAGCACAATTAGGTTTAAGTGTATTATAACAGTACAAGTTTATCGCAGCACTCACAAATGTTTGAAATCTCACAGTACACCACAATACAAATGGGTACTGATACAAGCAATAAAAGATGGTGCATGAAGTGATGTGAACAATCTTGTACACACGGTTTCACACAATGGAAAATTCTTAAGTTGGCTTTTATGTATAAATAAATGTGCATATTGCACAGATTTTTCATTTAGTTGATTCTATGCACCCTTCTGCACTGGCGTATTGAAGAAGAACTCCGCATTGTGAATTTATCTCAGTCAAAATCGCTGAAATGTGCAGCAGCAGCAACAATGCCCGTTTTATGCATGTTGCAGCTAACAATACAGTCCGACACTTATATAGCATAATGAGTGAAATTTGAGGCCAGATTGAGTGTTTTTTGGGAGATGACATAGCATGTTATCTTGGGTGGGGAGCCATTGACAGATGTAGACATAACTTTGCGTGCGCCCAGGGAAGTGTGTATTAATGATCTTGCAGACAGTATTAATGTAACCTCAAGCTTTTCGCAGATGATGTGGTTATCAATAATGAAAAAAGCTGCACAAATATTCAATCAAGATCACTAGAGATTAGGTGTGGCTTGCGTAAAGGAATTTGGCAGTATCATTTTTGTATGACTATTGTTGCATTTGTCTTAAGAGATTTATAGAAACTGCAGAAAACCGAAATGTGGACATTTGAACATTTTCAGCTTCATCATTCAATACGGGTGTTAGTTCCAGATAGGCAAGCAATACTAGACAAAGACCCATTAGAGCCTCTCGCAAGTTACTTCATAAAATCACTCAGAGGAATTGCAGTTACCATTTATTTTTACACTAGACAACAATGTCTGTTCATTTTACAGCATTCACAACAGTAAATGATATTACTGGCTCTGGTACTTTGTTGCTGATTTCTTACAAAAACAAATACATTTGATTGTATTTAAATGAAAATAGACATGAGAAAGTTGTAGAATTACAAGGAAACAAATGACTAGTCTGTGTGTAACTTTGGGATGTGAAATTCCTAGTACAGGCAAAAGAAGACACATTTAAAAGTAGAATGAAACTATATCTGGGTTTTGGAACGGCAGTTGTCTTTCTCAGGAAAGAAAGATGGATAATTTGGGAAGGTTGTAAAGGATGGGTCAGGTCACTCATACCTGAGGTTTGGAGGAGGGAAACTATGTGAAAATGAAGAAACACAAAGAGGAAACATGAGAGAGAGAGAAAGAGAGGAGGAGGAGGAGGGTGGGCAGCTAAAGAGAGTACATTTCTTCGGCCCAGAGATGATAGAAGAGGGTGGGTAAATAAAGAGGAAGAGAAATGAGAAGTGGAATAAAACGTGCAATTAAGAAGAGCAGGAAAGTGAAACACAGAGAAATAGGGAGCAATAAAGATAAAAAGTAATAGAGCAAATAATTAAGTAAACAGTGAAATTCTCCAAATAAATAAATAAAGGGGGACTTTAAATCAAGAAAGGTGGTAGGATGTGAGAAAATGTTGAAGAGCCCATTTCTGATGTTCAAGGAAATTAGTATTGGATGGAAGGATCCAATAGCTCTAGGTTGTGTAGCAAGCACTTAGGTCCTTTGAGTCATGTTGAGAGCATGTTTAGTTACTGCTTCTGGATAGCCCCAAGGCTGGCAGTTCTTGTATTTCTTTTCACGAGGTCAACCATTTTAATAGTGTTCATTCCTGTATAAAAAGCTGTGCAGTTGGTAAGTAACACATTGTAGCGTCCCAAGCATGGGTTTTGCAAGGGATTGAGCAACACAGTTAGTGAAAGGGATTTAGCCAGTTGACCTTAGTGAGAGGGAGACTTTGATCTGGCTAAGATGTTGAAAACCCTAGTGTGAAGGTACAAAGCTAGGAAATGAGTTGAATTAAACTCTTGTGAATGTTACACGAGTTCTAGTTTATTCAGAAAGAAATACAGTTCACCCTAACTGCGTAGTGATTGCACCTGCAGAGTGACTAAGTCTATTACAGAGACTAACTTCACTGTTCCGACTGCCTGATAGACGCTCTTCAGTACTTTCTGTCCAAGCTAGCACCCTACGTCAGAGTCACACAGCTTATCACCTAAACACTCATCAGCGACTATCTCTGGCTGCCTGCCTACAGCCCACTCCTCAGCCCAAGTCGCCTGCTGCTATCCATGCTGACTACTGTCACTCCCGGGAGCCTAACCTCCAGAGAGAGAGAGAGAGAGAGCGGAGCGGCATGCTCCCGAGAGTTGTTAGCTTTCCCCCTTCGACCCCATCAGCACTTGGCATGACGTAGCGTCAAATACAACTTGTCCTTATTTGGTATTGTTTAAGTATTAATTTCGTTATTTTTCTTCAAAAGCTGGGTGGACGGATAGAGGTGCCTCTCCCTGTATGGACATCCACTGTGTCCTGAGCCCTTCATTGGCTCCTCATGACATAGTGCTGTCCCCATCAAGGGTCCTCTTTCTTTCTCTCTCCACTCCCAGACTTCTCTCTCTAACGAGAAGTGCTCTGTGTTGATACTCCTAATTGACTGCTTATCAGAGTTCCCCTACACAGAGCTTCTTTTGTCTCTTCATAAGTTGGAGTCTGTTTACTTTCTTATCGCGCGCAGCTGTCCAGCAGTTTGGACTTCTGCCTTGGCTATCCAGCTGTGTCTTGTTTCTTACGCCTGGCATCCAGCTTTACATTTTAACTCACTTGATGTTTACATACTGTTTACATTGTACCGCCTGAGATCGATTGTAAGTAGACTTGGCTTTCTCCTGCGGTTACAACACCTCCCCCACCAGGAAAATTGGCATTACTCCTGAGAGTAGCGTCAGTTGTGACTTTTCTTTTTCTCTTTATTACATGCTTTACAGATTTTACATTCGTTTGTTGCATCAGCACTTGACATGTTATATTTTCATTACACACTTGGTAAACTGAAGTCCATTAAGCATTTGGTAAATCACAATTACATTATACATGGATAGCATACAATAATGCATAAAATTATATCAAAATACAGTTTCATTTAACATTGATACATACAATTATACAGTTTTCATTAAACATTGGTAAATACAATGACATTTCAAATACAACTTCATTAAGCATGGACAAAAACATTGGTACAGTGACATTACACATTTTATAAGAAAAAAAAATTTTAATCACACTTTTGGTATACATATTTTTATTATTTACATTTATTTAACGTCTGTTTCTGAACAAGACTGTCTCTTCTTGGCCTTTTCCACACCTTTCATATATTACTACATCTTCAGTTCCTTAATAACTTTATCTTCTAGTTAAGCTAGTTTCTGGGTATTGGTTTACAATGGTGTTTCTTATGCATACTGTGCTACAACAATCACTATCTTCAAAATATTTCCATATGCTGTTAAAACAGTCTTTGCAACATCTGCATTGTTATTATAATAAGGATAATTATTGCTACTGACACATCGTGGTTACGGAATAGTGTGTGAAATACCTGGAATATTTCAATTCTTCCTCCTGTCTCTCTGCCATTCTCTGGACATCATCCAATCTTTTCCCTGTGATTTTTAAATCTTCTAACTGTGTTACTACATGATCCAAAGATAAATGTAACTTTAACATTGAGACATTTGGCTTTTCTTCATTTACAACTCAACAATCGAATTCTAGATTAATCTGGGTTTTATGTCTTTCTTTGTTGCATTACTGTGAATTAATCTGTCTGTCTGTATGAACACTCTGGTTCCATATCCTTTACATTTACTATAGAAACTTATTTTGTCTACCCCATTCATTATTAGCTCCTTTGGTGGTTCCTTTCCACATAGTACCATTAAGCCTTCTTCCTTAGAAGCAAAGTATAGCCTTTCATTGCTATTTAGATGTGTCCAAAGGCTCTGATTCAGTGCGACCATTTTTCGCACACAATCTTCCAGAATTTCTCTTGTCGGTTGCAACAAATTGGCTTCACACTCTTCATGGTCAAATGTTGATAGCAAGGCAAATCACTGTTTGCACAGTAGCCTATTGTTACTTAGTTCTTTGCATTTTAGTTGATCCGCAGAAAGTTTTGCATATTGCTGTTTGGATTCATCTATTAGTAAGAATTCTTTTTCTGGATGTATGTACACGTATCTCCCTTTCACCTCTGGGATCTCTTTAGGTAATGGAAGTACTCTATACAGTTTGAAATTAGTATTATCTATCAAAGGAATTTTAATTACATGCCCTAGTATGCTACCTGAGATGAAAACATCTAAATCAATTATTCTTAATAATAGGTAACCTGAGGATTCAGCTAGAGGAACAGGAAACTTTACATCTTTTAGTTCATCCCGTATTAAACTTAAGTATTTTACAATTTGGACTGGGTTAATGATGTGAGGCTGCAGTATTCCCTTTTGAGCATTTACAATATCGTTTTTCATTTGTTTGCATTCCTCCTCAATTTGACCAAACACGGCCACTAATTTTAATACCTGTGGCAAAGGACGCTACACGTTTGACACCCATGTCTGTTTCTTTTATATATTCTCTCATGAACCGCTCTAATCTTTGCATACCTGTTTTTAAAACATGTTCGTTTTTATTCTAACGTATACACTGTCCTGTTCACTCCTGCCTATGTAGCCCTTACCACTGCCACTTGTTCCTTTGTTAACCTAAGCAACCCTTCTGAGTTTCTCTCCATAGCATCTATTCTTTCTTTATAGTATGCTGCATCTGCTTCATCGAAAGTCCCGAACAGTATTTTACTCACCTGCCCAACGAAGTTGAAAACTCCTGTCTTCCTTCTGGTTTCATTTTTCGTCAGCTGTTATACTGATTGTCGGAAACCTGTGATCTTTTCCACGTGATGTGTTACTTATTGATCTACTAGCCTACACTCTATTAATCCTACGTTCAATTGTTTTAGTGTTTCTCAGCATCTTTGTACCGCTGCCCTACCATGCCTTTTCGCCTTCTGAAACCTTTCTGTTATTGCATCTAGATTCACATACGTAACTATTCTCCATGTGATACTATATATTTCTACTTGTCCTATATTACATAATTTAATCCTGATGAGCTTGGAAACTGTGTCACTTGGAAATCATTTGTTGCATACTCTCATGCAGTGATGTTGTATGTTGCTACCACTATGATGAGCTGCACAACTTGCCACTTGAATGCCATACCTGAAATTTAAAAGAACTCTTTCAACCTATTAGCATGTACTTTTGTTTCCTTATTTCCCTTAATTTTTATTACTACATTAGGACCTTCCACTTTTAATACTTTAAATGGACCTCTCCATTGCGAATCTAATTTCTGAGATCTATGACATCTCACCGACTTCTCGTGCAGTGACACTTTATCTCCTACCATGAATTCTTTTGGATTCTGTGTCATGTCATACTGTCCTTTACTGATTTTCTTATTCCTTATAATCGAGTCTCTAGCCACTCTGTGGGCTTCCTGCATTCCCGCTCTTAGCCTATTTTCATACGATTCATAATTGTAACTTACCTGTTGTTTTTCCTGCTGCAGTACTCCGGCTATGTTGACCTTTCTTCCATATAATAGTTCGAATGGTGTGTAACCTGTGCTGCTGTGTGGTGTAGTGTTGAACACAAAAATTGCATACGGCACTCATTTGTCCCAAGAACTTTGATCGCCTGTTACAAAGTGTCTGAGATACTCTACAAGTGTTCTATGACATCTTTCTAGTGCACCATTTCATTCTGGGTCGTAAGCTGTGGTATGTGTGTGCTTAACCCTCAACAATTTACACACTCTATTAAAAATGTCACTCAGAAAATTCTAACCCTGGTCCGTTAACAAGACTGATGGAATTCCATATCTTAATACAGTGTTTTCCACAAACGCTTCAGCTACCATTTCGGCATCTTGTTTTTCAGTCAGGACAGCTAAGGTAAACTTACTTAAATCATCCTGAAATATCATCCTGAAATGTTAACATGTACCTTTTTTCTGTACTGGATACATCTAGAGGACCCACTATATCCATTGCACATATTTCAAATACTGTTTCTGCTGTGTCTGTTATTTCTAATGGGCATTTCCTAATGCAATTTTCAATATCCCGCTTCATTCCGCGCCACTGTTTGTATGCCTTGATTCTTTCTGGTGTCCTACACATTCCCTGGTGCCCTCCCAAGGGATTATCATGCATCTCTTTCAGTATGTTCTCCTTTTCCTCATGACTAATTTCCTCCCTGCTATCCGTTTCCTGTTCTATCTCAGCCGACACTTGCACTTGCGCACATTTACAGAATTTTGTTCCCCACTTACTTGTGGTACAGAGATCACCTCTGTCTCCGTATTCTGCCTCGCATCTAGCTCTTCCTTCCCTTCATGCCTTATTCTGCTTAGCACATCCGCATTACTAGCTTTCCTGGCTTACCTCATAATCATATTCCTCGAGATTCAGTCTCCACTTCAGGAGTCTCGAACTCGGATCTTTGACACTAAATAGCCACGTTAGTGGCTTATAGTCCGTCACCACAGTAAACTTTCGGCCATATTCATATGGTCTAAACTGTTTTACCGCATACACTATAGCCAACAAGTCCTTTTCCGTTGTATTATAGTTCAGTTCTGCTTTGTTCAGTGCTCTGGATGCATATGCAATGGGCAAGTCTTCGTCAACCTTCTTTCCTTGTGATAACACAGCTCCCAATGCTGCGTTACTCGCGTCCATTGCTATGATAAACGGTTTCGTAAAATCAGGGTACTGAAGTAGCGAAGGGTTTAGCAGTTTCTCCTTCAGCTCCTCGAATGCATTGTTCTGTCGTTCGGTCCATTGGTACTCCACTCCTTTCTTTAAGAGCTCACGGAGAGGTTTCGCAATTTTGCTAAAGTTTGCCATGAAACGGCGGTAATAACCTATTATTCCGAGAAACCCTTTTAATTCTTTGGTTTTTCTCAGTTGTGGGAAGAACTTCACCTTCTCCACCTTTGCCATGTCCAGTGATATTCCTTTGTCAGTTATACAGTGACCAAGGAAGATTACCTCCTTCCTCAGGAATTCACACTTGTCTGGTTGCAGCTTCAAATCGTGCTCTTGCAACCTGTCAAATATTTCCTGGAGCTTTTTGTTATGCTCCTGCAGGTTTTTCCCATAGCATACTAAGTCATCTAAATATGCAAAAGATTTCACATCTTGCAAACCTGCCAAGACTGTATTCATCAGTCTCTGGAAACATCCTGGGGCTCCCTTCAGTCCCATAGGCATTCTCTTATATTCATAATGTTGATAGTTCGAACTGAACACAGTTTTTTTCTCTGTCCTCATCCGTCAGTATCTGATGGTATCTGCTTGCAAGGTCAAGCATCGAGAAGTATTTTGCTTGCCCTAGCTGGCCCAAAATATCGGAGATATTCGGTAGTGGAAACGCATCACCTACAGTGATGTCATTTAATTGTCTGTAGTCCACTACGATTCTTCATTTCTGCTTGCCACTGATGTCTAACTTCTTAGGAACCAATAGTAACGGTGTGTTCCAGGCGCTCTTACTTTCGACAGTTATGTCATCTTTTAACATCTGTTCTCTTTGCTCTTTTAGCACTTTCTTTTGCACTTCAGGGATCCTATACGGTCCAGCATTTACTGTCTTCCCCGCATGTTCCGGCGTATTTGGTATTCTGTGCTTCATTCAGAAGTATAGGACAATCTGTCACCTGGTAGATGAAATACATCTCCGTACTCCGCGCAAACCTATACTAGAGCACTTTTCTCTTCAACGTTCAAGTGATCTACTATTAACTGCCTTCGCAACACACTAGCACGACTTTCCGTCTTTCCTAAGACGTCCATGCTACCTTTTAATTCACGTACTTTTACAAGTCTTTCTAATTCTTCCGTCACTAACCTGACGTTTCCTAACTGAACTCTGTCCTCTGACACGTTCAATGCACTCACTATGCATTTACCATTTCGCACTTTTGCTAAAGATTCAGGTACAAGCACCCCTTGTGCAGTCTCCTGCCTTGGAATAATCATCTCTTTTTCAAGTCCCCTTGGTACATTTCCATCCACCCTCAATAACATTATTCTTTCCTCTCGGGGCCCTATTTCCCCGCCTACTTCTAAATCTGATTTGATCTCATATCCCTTTGGTTCCTCCTCTACTATTAAGGGTATATCTCATCCTTTCAGTCTTATTACTTTATTACCTGCATAGTCTAACTTGACTCTATGCTCTGTCAAGAAATTCCTGCCTATTAATCCATCATAAGGAATATCTAGTCCTCTCCTATACACATGAAATTTCTGTCCCAGTTTTTCTGTACCGCTCACACTTAAGTGTATCTGCACCATGCCTATTGTACTGACGGCTTCACTGGTCACGCCTTCTAACCGAAGCCTTTCTGCTTCATTTATTCTAAGCCCACTTATTCTCTTGAGAAAACACAACTGTGCTCCAGTGTCTATTAATAACTTCAAATACCTCTTAAACTCTATGCAATATGATATTAAAACATCATTCTCTGTTGCACAGTCGATTGCCCTAACTGTGGGTTTACCTATCGCAACAAGGCCCAACTGTGCGGCCTTGCCACCTCATAGTTTCCCTGCTCTACTGTGTTGGTTTTACTAGATACTGGCACCCTGCCTTTTCTCCAGGTGTGCCAGTGCCATTCATGACAGTCTTTACCATAGGGGCCCTGCCTCTTACACTTGAAGCAAGCTACGTCTTTTACCCTTGTACATGGGACTCCACAGCTCCCTAGTAGGTTACATTGCAGGCAACTCCACTCCCGTAACCCTCTATGATTTCCTCTGAAATCTCTTATGTCTATCGGATGAACCTTCCTTAACCTCACCCAGCATTCTGCGTCTGTATGTCCCGGATTGTCACACCCATAGCAAAAGCTTGTGAATTCTTTGCCCGTCATTGCCCATACTCTGCCCTCTGGCCTATTCTTCCTACACTTGCTTGCAATGTGACCTCAACCCACAGGTGGAACATTTCAATTCTTTAGTATCTCTAACGCTCTTCACTGCTTCCTTTCCATGCTAACTCTACTGCTGCTGCTAGCGTAAGTCCATCACTGCTGACAGGTGTTGGTATATATCAAAGGGGACAGGTGAAAATGTGTGCCCCGGCCGGGACTCAAACCCGGGATCTCCCGCTTTCATGGCATGATATATATATCAACGCCCGTCAGCACTTGAAGGTATTAAAATAATTCTAATTTCATTCTAGACAGCTGCAGATCATCAATGGCGTGTGTTCTTTCAGACATGTCCGAAAGGACAGACACCATATCCATATAAGTATATAGTTCTGGCAATACCAGCCATGACCTCCTCCTTCTGTGCAGATGCATACATATTCCCCGAACTCTTACGGGTCTTGGTAAGGATGTCTTACACAAGTAATGAGTGTATGGGTTGGGACACTGCGAATGTAGTGTGTGGACATACAAGGTGAGAATGTGAGTCTCGTGGGAAGCATGCGTGAGAGAGTCCCTGCAGTCGCACTATCCTCTGTGCCCTCGGTGGCTCAGATGGAAAGAGCGTCTGCCATGTAAGCAGGAGATCAGTTTCGAGTCCCGGTTTGGGCACACATTTTCACCTGTCCCCGTTGATATATATTAATGCCCGTCAGCAGCTGAAGGTATTAATATAATTCTAACTTCGTTCTAGACAGCTGCAAGTCATCAATGTCATCTGTTCTTTCAGACATGTCCGAAAGAACAGACACCATATCCATATAAGTATATAGTTCTGGCAATACCGGCCATGACCTTCTTCTTCTGTGCAGATACATCCATATTCCCCGAACTCTTAAGGGACTTGTTAAGAAAGTCTTCCATGAGTAATGAGTGTGTTGGGGTGGGACACTACGAATGTAGTGTGTGGACATACAAGGTGAGAATGTGGGTCTTGCGGGAAGGGTGCGTGAGACAGTCCCTGCAGTCGCACTATCCTCTGTGCCCTCGGTGGCTCAGATGGATAAAGCATCTGCCATGTAAGCAGGAGATCCCGGGTTCGAGTCAGTCGGGGCATACATTTTCACCTGTCCCCGTTGATATATATCAACGCCCGTCAGCAGCTGAAGGTTTTAATATAATTCTAATTACACAAGTTCTAGTTTATTCAGAAAGAAATACAGATCTGTAACTGGGTAGTGATTGTACGTGCAGAGTGGCCAAGTCTATTACAGAGACGGTGACTGACTTCACTGTTCCAACTGCCTGATAGAAGCTCTTCAGTACTTTCTGTCCATACTAGCATCCTATGTCAGAGTCACGCAGCTATAACCTAAACACTCATCATTGACTATGTCCAGCTGCCTGCCTACAGCCCACTCCTCAGCCCAAGTCGGCTGCTGCTATCCACTGACTACTGTCGATACCAGGAGCCTAACCTCGAGAGAGAGAGAGAGAGAGAGAGAGAGAGAGAGAGAGAGAGCAGCATGTGCCCGAGTTTTTTTAGCTTTCCCCCTTCGACCCTGCCAGCAGTTGGCATGACATAGCGTCAAATGCAACTTGTCCTCATTTAGTATTGTTTAAGTATTAATTTCATTATTTTTCTTCAGAAGCTGGGTGGAGAGATAGAGGTGCCTCTCGCTATATGTTTACACACTGTGTCCTGAGCCCTTCATTGGCTCATGACGTAGTGCTGTCCGTACCAAGGACCCTCTTTCTTTCTCTCCCGCAGTTACAACAACGTGTTACTTTCACGTTTGCTCTATCTTTGTCACTGGACTTGCATTCGGAGGAACGACTGTTCGAACTCGCACCCAGCCATCCTGGTATAGGTTTCCATGATTTCCCTAAATCACGTACAGTAAATTCCAGGATGGCTCCTTTGAAAGAGCATGGCCACTTTCGTTCTCCATCCTTCTCTAATTCGAGCTTGTGCTTTGTCTCTAATAGCCTCATTGTCGATGGTACATTAAACACTAATCTCCTCCTCCTCCGCTATCTTTGGTGATAGATTTTCCAGTGGTAGGGCTGGAGTTACTGGCACAATTTTGGTGCAGGTAGCAGATTTTACAGTGGGAACAACTGTCAGGGTAGGAACCTTGATGTAGTGATAAAGGCCTGGGATGTCATATGGTTTGACAAGTATGTTACAGAATGTAAGAGAGTGAGAGAAAGTGACAGTGAGTGATGAAGGAAGGATATCAGAGAGATGTAATCTCATTTCAGGGTTTGACTAGAGTCACTGACAGCTTTGACAGAGTGTTGTATTGAGGCATTTGCGGCTTGCCTGGTACTAGCTGACAAGGGCGTACTTCTGAGTCTTTTGGAGGTCAGAGTTGTATTTGTAAGAGGATGAGATGAGAAGATTGCCCAAGATTAGTGTTCATGGACAAGATCTCTGCAGTACCAGTAGTTGCAGGAGAAGAAATCCCATGATAAGTCGTTGGTGTAGGTATTTAGGGATATAGCGTAGCAGCTGATATGTCTGCCATGGATTCGTAGGCTGTTATGAAAGGGAGCATTTGAAGTGGTAGCTGTAAAATTCGAAGTATTGTTTCTCTTTGTTTGGTTTTATGTGGCATTGGGTGTTGAGGTTTTATGTGGCATTGGGAGTTGAGGAGAGGTTCAGTGAGATGGAGTTCAACATCGAGAAATGTAACTTTGTGCCTGGAAAAGGAGCAGATGAATTAGAATTGGGAGTAAAGCTGTTTCAGGAAATGGGAGAGTTCTTCCGCACCATGAGTCCATAGCACAAAGATGTCACTGATAAATCTATGGCAAGCCAGATGGCCCAGCTTCACGTTTTGAGAAATTCCTCTTTAATACTGCCCATGAATATGCTGGTTCAGGGTGGAGCCATCCTGGCCCTTATACTGGTCCCCTGATTTGTTTGTAAGTCTAGCCCTCAAATGTGGACTAGTTTAGGGTAAGGATTACATTGTCTAGTATGAGGATAAATGAGATATACCAGAAAATGTTAGATAGGTGATGGGAAAAAGAGTGTTATAGAGCTTTCCTTTCCACTGCTCTTCTTCTTAATCCTCCTTACTTCTCTCTGGATCGTATCATCTCTGGGCTGAAGCTTGCACAGTACCTATCAATGTATTATATTTATGTAATCACCTACTCTCTCTGATGTGGCTTTTTCCCTCATTCTCAAAATAGGTGGATCCCTCTGATCCTGGGATCTGAGTGACCTGCCCTTACCTTTCCTACTCATCCCTCTTTTTGAAAGCTAGGTACATACTTTTTCAGCTTTTAAATGAAACAAATGAAATGAAATGTTATGTGGCGAGGCCCCCCCCCCCTCCCCCCTCCGTAGCGTGGGCCAGTCGTCTGGTGAAAGTCTTTTTAGTTGAAGCCACTTGGGCAACTTGTGTATCGATGAGAATCATATGAAGATGAAGACAACACAACACCCAGTCCCCAAGCAGAGAAAGTCTCCGACCCAGCCAGGAGTCAAACCCAGTCCGCTCTCATTGCATTCTGCCAATCTGTTCACTCAGCTATCAAGGAGGATGACTTTTAAATGTGTTCTACCAGTCATTTTACATCCTGAACGTAATTCCTAGTGAGTCGTTTTGTGTCCTTGTAATTAAAAAAAATTGCAGTGTGCTTTAATGTGCTTGTTTTTGCATTTGCATGTGTTTGAATAAAATCTCCCATTGTCATTAAGATTACTGAGCTGCTTTGGACAATACTGAATCTACAGCAGTTCTCACAAAAACTCATTATAAACCACAGCATCATCCATGAAGAATTTCAGAAATGAGCAGATGTTGTTGATTAAGCCATTTATTTATCTTTTCAATAGCAGCAGTGTTATCACACTTCCTCCAGACAAACCCAGGGAACTGTTTGTTTCCATCCAACCATGAATCTGTTGACTTGTTCCTTTATTGTGTTCAGTAGACCTCATAATAAAAGGAAACCTTTCAAGATATAGACTGAAAGTATTCATTGACAAAGTAAAGCAGTTGTTAAAAACTGTATTACCAATTAATGATTGTTAGTGTTGTAAATTAATTTATGCATCTCAAGCTAAAATTATTGTAATAGAATTAATAGGAAGACTATTATGTTGAAAATAATCTGAAGCAACTTTAGTTAAGTTGTAATACATTTATTTATTTCCTCAGATTAAATAATAAACATACACATGAATCAATGTAAAAATGCCAAGATAATTGAAGAGCATGCTACAAGACGTGTTAATATGGACTGCTGGCTGAAATTGAATAAATATTTAGCTGACCTGCCTCAGAAGATATTGCAGAAGACAATCGGGAATGGAAATATGTGAAATAAGTTGGGACCCAGGTCTTAGTGTCAACATAAAGGGAGATATTTCTAACAAGGGAACCTCCCTATCACCCCCCCCCCTCTCAGATGTAGTTATAAGTTGCCACAGTGGGTAGGCCTTGAAAAAGTGAACACAGATCTATGAGAAAACAGGAAGGAGTTGTGTGGAACTATGAAAAAATAAGCAAAATATACAAACTGAGTAGTCCATGTGGAAGATAGGCAACGTCAAGGATAGTCAGAGCTGAGGACTGCCGTGGTCCTGTGATTAGCGTGAGAAGCTGCGGAACGAAAGGTCCGCGGTTCAAGTCATCCCTCGAGTGAAAAGTTTAATTTTTTTTATTTTCAGACAATTATTATCTGTCCGTCCGTCCGTCCGTGTTTTCCTGTGGAGGAATCGGTTGACCTATGACCTTGCGATCAAATGTTTTTGGTTCCCATTGGACAGGGATGTCCTTTCGTCTACTAATTGCATGGTTTTGTGGTTGCGGTCACAAAACACAGACACTAAACTTATTACAGTGAACAGACATGTCAGTGAACGAACGGACAGATCATAACTTTGTGAAAATAGAGAATGTAAAATTTTCACTTGAGGGAAGACTTGAACCAAGGACCTCTCATTCTGCAGCTGCTCTCGCTAACCACAGGACCACAGCGCTCCTGACCTCACGTTTTCCTTGATGTTGCCTGTCTTGCACATGGACTACTCAGTTTCTATATTTTGCTTATTTTTTTCATAGTTCCACACAACTTCTTCCTGTTTTCTCGATTGATCTGTGTTCAGTTTTTCAAGGACTATCCACTGTGCCAACTTATAACTAAATCTGAGGGGGGTGCAATGGGGAGGTTCCCTTGTAAGTACAAAACTGAAGTACCTACTTGATTAGTTTATCTGGCCACTTAGATTTATCTATACAACTGGACCGTAAAAAACTCATAGTGCATGACCAGAAGATCACATTTTCATATTAAAATTGCATAACACAAGATTTTGTGAGATTAAGACTTCTGCTTTTTGTCGTGAACCAGCTAAAAGTCTGTTTGCAGTTATCATCTGGGCATAGTCTGTTATGTTTGAGCATGGACCCTTGATTAGTATATTTATGTTATCAGCGAACAGCATAGGTTCTGAATAATTTTTAAGTCACTGGAAGGTAGCACATGCAGTTTAGGAGTAGGAGTGGATCCAGTAGTAGACTTTGTACAAAACCACACTTTTTTGTTTCCCGTCAATGAGAATTTAATTTAATTCATGTGGTGCAGTCAGTCAGGGCGATTCTTTTCTTTTCATGATGATTGTAAGAAGGCTTCACCCAGGCCATTGAGGTGCAGTTCATGCCATAACATTTTGTTCTGTGTGTATAATTTTTATGGTTCACACAATCAGAGGCATGTTTAGGTAACAGAGTACACCAACAGGATAGATTTCTTGTTTAGTGCAGTCAGATCTTTGCAGTTTGTGAAATCATATACAACTTCTTTATTGGAATTCAATTAACAAGATGTGCTGTGCAGAATGAATGTGCAGAATTTTAGATCATTTTCCAAAATTATTATGAAAAAACTGGGAAAAGTGAAATAGTCCTGTATTTCGATATGATTTTCTAACATCGTTTTTTTTATACTTGGCTGACACCATTGTATATTCAAGGCTGTTAGGAAATAGGCCTTCAGTCATTGCTAGATCAGTGGTAATTGTATCAAGTGAACAGATATTTTATCACTGTCAGAGACATCATCATAATCATTTGAATTGCCTTTCTAATAATTATTTATTTATCTACTGCTGCTGATATTTATTCAAAGGCAACAAATTGCACAACTCTATGATCTGAATGTAGATAAGTGGAGTTGGGTGGTGAATTAAATAAAGCAAAGTGACAAGCTGTCTCTAGAGAAAGATATTACACAATTGACTACAAGGCAATCACAAATGAAATTACAGAATGGAGGAGTGAGTACAAATTACTACTTTGTCTAGTATTCATAGATTCTGAGAAAGCTTTTTTGCCTTAGGTTCAGTGAAATCTATACTAAAAGCACTAGAGAAACAAGCTGTTGTTTCATCCTACATGATTATACCAAAGAATAAAGGGTATAACAAGCATTAGTGCATATATTTTTATATTTTGTACCTCAGTATGTACACACATCAGTGTGTTGATTGGTTTTTCTATGCGTCGAACAGTCTTCCCACAAACACATCACAAACTTTACAATCTGATGTTGTCTGCACAGCTGTAACTGCATCATTAAGTGGACTACATCTGTCAGAATAATTGTGTTGCATCCACACTTCCACAGTTGACCCGCTGCCCAGGGAAAATACTGACAATGTTATTCAGTACACTGTTCTCAGTCATCAATAGAAATATCTGCATTTTTATCAGTTACACCCTGTCTACTGGTCAGTCCTACAGCGTCAATTAAATTGCATAACAATAGTGAGAAATTTAGAATTGAGGGAGGAGTCAGGTAAATAGATTGCATAGCACCTTAACTAGTCTGCAAATCTTTGAACTGGAAAAACAAAGAAGTAATATTCTTCAATGACAAATATCTATGCCTCTAAAGCCATACGCTTAAACAACAAAGAATATAAAAGGCCAAGTTTGAAATTAGGTCTGAAAACCAGCTACAATTATACCTAATACACAAATAATATACTTAACGGTAGATTGACACATTAATAATTAAGTCGTAGAACCAGTTGGTGAATTTTTGTATTTGAGATAATTGAGGATGACTGTATGGATAGAAAAAAGAAATAAAGAAGTGTAAAAATGAGTAGGAGTGCTTTTGGTAAAGAATATGATTTCAGTAACTAAGTTTCTGATGAATTTTGAAACACAAGTTTACAGTAAATTTTTAGTATCAGTTTTGACTTGGCTGTGTAGCATGTGACAATCATTAAAAATACTGGTGATTGTTCAGTGCACAAATGGAGATATATATTTGTTGGAAATTATCAGAACAAACATGAAAAAATGGAAATGGGAAGACAGGAGTGGGAGACATTGTTATGCCTATAATGAAAATTAAATGAAAATGGGCAGAACAGTTTAGCAGGCAAATGGATGGTAGATTCTTTTGTGGCTACCGAGAGGCATGAAAAGACTGAGTGGGTAATTGATTGAGGGTTTCTGGATGATAAAAAATGCATAGCAATGACGGGGATATGTACAGATGAAGTCTATAATGATCAGAAAAGGCTCAGAGGAGACTTTATTCAGAGGATGCTGTTTCCAGAGGAGGCTGTTATCAAACAGTGGATGTCAAATTGCTGATTATGAATTAATTCAAAAGTCTCTGGTATTTTTTAAACTACAATACTTTCCCGTGGTATTGTGAACAATATCTTCTTTTCTTGTGTCATTGTCCCACATCTCTGCAGGGTCAAAATTGTTATTAATAGATTTTGTATGGTGAATTTTAAGGGATGGCCAGATGCCCTTCCTGTCACCACCCACTTAACTCCTGGATTGAAATGTGTGTACACCAACTGTCTGAGTAATGTTATTCATGTGAGAGCATCCCAAAGTTTTCTAAATGTTTGCAAATCATGTAACTGAGACATGACTTGGGTACCAGCCCATTATTCATCTAGTTAGATGTGGGGAAACTGCTCAAAAACCACATCCAGACTGATCGGCACACTGACCATCATCATTAATCTGGCAGACAGATTCCATCTGGGGACAGTACACTTCTCGATCTCTCTTATCCATCCTGTATCTCTGCTTTTGATTAAATTACTTTAATTTGTCATAGGATAAAACAGGAATTAAAGTGCAGAATATTATGCAAGTTTTCTCTAAACTCCTTGACCAAGCCATCATTTATTTTGTTATACAGTGTTTTTCTCTTACGTTCTGAACCTAATCTTTATGCTGTGTAATGTAGCTTTTTGTGCTGATTAGCTGTGTGCACATGCATATAGTTTTAGTGCATCTGACACACACACACACTCTCTCTCTCTCTCTCTCTCTCTCTCTCTCTTCCTTTCACTTCTAGCATGTACACTGTCTGTTATTTCATTATGTACTCTTTTTTTCCTATCTCCATAGTTGTGTTCTGTGTATTGTGCCCTTTTATTCAAGAAATAAAACTCTTGCATCATAAGCTGTTATAGATTGGTAGCAGCCAATGTGTTTGTCACTGGGTAAGGTTTTATTTTCTTTGCATCAAGCAAGTGCCTGAACTGAGTTCAGTTACATCAAGGGTTTTCACTTGTAAAGTGAAGAGTGAAAATATGGATTGAACAAAGTTTTTCAGTATCCGGAAATTTGATGAAGGTAATTTTAATTATGAAATATTAAATGGAAATTACCCTGTTGTTGAGAAATTGCTGGACTTGGGTAAGGCCAGTTGGAGGCAAAATTATCTTTGGAATCGACATAAGATATTTCACGAGCATTGATCTGCAATAAAGTAAATTACATTAAAAAACAGTTCTGCAATTGCAAAATGTGGTGTGATACTAGTGTGCAATATATTAGGAGAATAGAAACATTAGCACAGTCTCTTGAAGATGTATGTGAATCAGTGAGCAATACAGACAAGATTGCCAAAGTTTGATATTGATTTTCATTGAAACATGATTTGATTGGTATTGCTTGGGACTCAAGTGACAAAAGCAGGCAAACTTTCAATAATTTAACAAGGTTGCTGGAAGAAGATCAAAGTTTGTCGCAGATTGAAGAAATGGCAACTTGTTAGCTGCTATTAGTGTTAGTCATACAGAGGGTAAAGTCACTGTTCACAAATCAGTTTTAAGCAAAAGTTCTGTGAACAAGAGGAATGCTGAGTGCTATTATTGTCAGAGGAAAGATCATTGTAAGGCTGAGTGCAACACAAGAAAATTGTCAAGAGAAAGTTATGAACTTTAACATCATATACTAAGTGCAGAAATTAGAAACATATAGGTGACTAGTTGAGTGGTACATTCTATGTACCTAGGTTAAAGAAACACCTTTTTTCAGTGGAAACACAAGCCAGTGAAGATTTAAAAGACTGAGTTACTTAAAGCCTTATGGCAATTGTTATAAAAGCTGAAAATAAATGTTACAGAATGTTACATCTTCTCTGGTAGGCCGACAGTTTGCATAAAGTCATCATATGACATCTTTATACTTTTGACACTGTTAGCTGCAAATTGTGTACACCTTGTTGATCATATAAGTTTGCAATAACCTTGTTTCATCAAATGAGCGATTATCAAGTGTTCCAATATTACATTTATATCATTTTATTCTATGTATGTGCAATTGTAATGTGAGATTTTGTCTTGCATTACACTTACATCTAGATGGAGTGATGTCCATAAATCATTTTGGAACTAAAGTTCTTTTATATACTATGTTGTTAACATAGGTCACATACTTACTTTCTATTGGAGAATAATAGTAAAGTTTTGTGTTAATTTTTGACAGTTGTGAAATGCAAGATCACTCCAATGACATGTTATGTTTACAAGTAAATGTATCTTAGGTAGTCAGAGATGTTTTTTGTCAGAGATATTGTGCATTATGCAGATGGTCAATCTTAATGTTGCATATCGTTTTTTGTTTATTGTACTATTTTTATCCCTTTCCTTTTCCTATTACTTCATACTTTAGATAATTTTAATGCACATACAAATAGATATCCAAATGGCATTCTGAATGAACAGATGGACCTCAAACATAAAAATTCTGTGAAAATCTTCATTGATGTGATAGAAAAAGAAAAGGGATAAGCGCAAGACGATAAATGAAAAAGAATAGACAAAATTAACATCGTACTTCTACATAATGCACAGTATCTCTTACATTAACATCTCTGACTACCTAAGACGTACTTTACTTGTAAACATAAACCATCACTGAAATGAACTATCATTTTACAACTGTAAAACACTAACATGAAATTTCACTACTTTTCTTCTATAGAAAGTAAATACGTAACCTATGTTCACTGTATAATGAAAGATAAAGGCTCACAGTACTATTACATTGACATCAAAATAATCAATCTTTTTACAACTGTCAAAAAATAATATAAATTTCAGTATTATTCTTCTGCAGAAAGTAAATACATGATCTGTATTAATCATATAGTACATAAAAGAACTTATGTTCCAAAATTATTTATGGATGTCACTACATCTAAACTTAAGAATAATGTAAGATAAAATCTCATAGTACTATTACATAGACATAGAATAAAACTTGATAATGGCACATATTACAAAACAAACTTGTCGTAAACTTACAATAATAAATAAACAATTTGTAGCTAATTTGGTCAAAAGTATAAAAATGTTACTTGTAAGGAAAATATTGAACAAGTAAATTGGGCATCATCTGATGTAGCTCTATTATAGTTCAAGACAATATAATGTGTAAACTTTGATAATCTGAAGAAAATGGTTGACTGAACTTTTATTCCAGATTAAGATCAAATGCTTTAAGTAAATTCTGTTGTGAATCATGTTAATGTGGTAAACTGTATAAGAAGGGATTTCGATCAAACTCATGCCTGTGCTTCAGGAGCATTTGTTCGTGCTGTAATAAGTGGGAAAATGCCACATGCATCATTTTGTGGAGCCAACTATTTTGTTGTTTCCAAATATGATTGTACTTCATACATGTTTTTTGGAACTAAAGTGTTGTTTCTTCTGTGTTCTTAAAGTTTCAACTGTTGGTGGAAAGGCAGACAGGGAATAGACTTAAAAGTTATTAGGACTGACAGTAGGACAAAGTTTGCTAATGATCAACTTCCTTATCATTTCAGTGGGAGATTTATTATCCATGAAACCAAGTCACCATATACATGAGAGCAGAATGGTACAGCTAAATTTGAAATCAGATCAGTAGTGTCTTTGATAAATTCATTTTAACCAGGAGATCTTTGAGATTATCTGGCTGCCTCTCCTTCTTGGCTTTAGATATTTGCCTTTAAGTGACTGTTCTTTAGCACCACTCAGAGAACATATGAGGCTTAAGGTACGTCATGGATACGAACAGTTATTGTCCTCCGGCAAGGCACCAGACCAGCCTAAGTATTATCGCCCAGTCGCACTATTAAACATTATTTATAAGTTCCTTGAAAGAATTCTATACAATCGGATTATTCCAGTAATCTTTCAGAACCTTCCTATTGTGCAAGCTGGATTCCGGCCAGGATGGAGCTGCACTGATAAAGTCTTACTGTAACAACATTTATTGAAGCAGGGTACCAAATGAAGCAGAAAACATCAGTTGCATTTGTTGATTTAAGCACATCATAAGACACAGTTTGGAGGCATGGACTGTTTTATAAATTATTGCAAGTTGTCCCATGCAAATGGATGACAAAATTAATTGACAACCTGAAGGACATTTACTGTAACTACAGAAAAAGACACTAGATGCCCAAAAGCATTGAATAATGGCTTACCACAGAGATCCATCCTTGCTTCTCTCTTGTTTAATTTATATATACCTGATATCCCTCCAACACAGACCAGAAAGTTTGGCTATGCAAACGACTGGGCAATAGCTACTCAACAGTAAACTTTTGAAAGAACTGAAGAAATCCTTACTTTTGTTCTAGACACTTTAACCCACTATATCTGTAAATAGAGGTTACAACAAAACTCAAATAAAACAGAAATTTCATGTTTTCATCTGTCCAGTGGAATGGTACACAGAGCCCATGATGTCTGTTTTGAAGGATACAAACTTCATCATAATATGCATCCAAATTACCTTGGGATCACATTAAATAGGACACTTTCTTTTAAATAGCACATGACACAAACGTGCTGAGCTGAAAACCAGAAGGAACATTCTCCATAAACTCTGCAGCTTTAATTGGGGATCAGTTATAGATACTCTATAGACATCAGCACTCGGTTTGGTTACTGCGCAGCAGAGTACCGTGCACCTGTCTGGCTAAACAGTCCACATGTAAAAATATAGATTTACAACTTAATGAGGCCATGCACGTTGTTAGTGGGTCAATACGATTTACTTCAACATACTGACTACCTATCTTGAGCCACATTCCACCTCCTGATATCGGACGTAAGAGCCCGCTATTCCGTGAATATCAGAAAATTGCTAATAACACTGACCTTCTAGTAATGGATGATGCATCCCATTCTCATCACAGCCAGGAATCTCACGGAAACTGAATTCAATACCATTGATGAATGGAAATGCTGCTGGCAACAAAACTGTTCCACACAATGCCTGAAGCTGTCTTGCGTCCAGAAGAAACCCCCTGTAGTCTAACAGCCTCAGGCAATTTGGACTACCTTGAACCATCTCTGAACGGGCCTTGGACGATGTGCGGACACACTGCAAATGGGGAAAATCTTCATCACCATCATGTGACTATGGTGTGGAACGACAGACAGTTGCTTATGTTGTATCGACATGTCCTGCACATGCCTACAAGGGTCCTTTCGAAGATTTTCTCACAGCAACAAGTGATGATGTTATAAAATACATAAAAGACCTTGATATCCATTCATAGCTGCTGTCATTTGTGTTATTTTATGCTGGAGAGCTGAGCTTAAACGTTGACATGTAGTAGTTTTTTAATTTTTGTATAAGTAATGCCATACATGTGCTTCTCAATTCAGGGCTGTCTACACATCAGTCTACACATTAAATGCTGTCTGTGTAAGCCTGATTGTGATAAGGTAACTTATGAGAAATGGTTTGGTAAGGAAACATCACTCAAGCATATGAGTAAGTTTGAGCTCAATGCTTCATGCACATTATCAAACAGTTTCGATCCAGATTACAAAGCAAATCAAAGAAGATGGTAATGGTTGGGTACCATAACAGCTATAGATCATATGAGTGTGTAACAAAGAAAATTAACTGTTTCTTGAGGTGTGACCTTCAGTGAAAATGCCGCAAGGTATCCTACTGAACTTGGGATCAATGGCATTATTTACATATACAACTTCGCAGTTGATAGAGG
This sequence comes from Schistocerca cancellata, assembly GCF_023864275.1. NCBI lineage: Eukaryota > Metazoa > Arthropoda > Insecta > Orthoptera > Acrididae > Schistocerca > Schistocerca cancellata. The sequence continues at coordinate 762,096,274 of NC_064626.1, read as the reverse complement.
AAGAGATGAAGTTAAACAACCCATTGAAAATGGAGGTTGATAAAATTACACAAGGCCAAGAACCTGCTGCTACTGAGAACATTGCTAAACTAGGAATGAATCTTTGAGACTGATGAGCTTGACTCACAAGTTTGTTTCCAAAATTATGTGACTTTCACAGTAGTCATATATTAGCCACAAACTTTCAAGGTGGTGATGGCATCCAGAGACCCTGAAAACTGATACAAAACAATGTAAATGAAATGAAATGAAATGATCATTTGGTATTGCTGGCCGGGAGCTGCGTGTGGGGGAGGATTCCTTGGTGAACTTTTGGCCAGCTTGGGAGCACGTTGCAGAGCATGCATCGCCTCCATGGTGATCATACACCCATTAAGAACAATGTCCCACTGTTTGTAATTACTGGGGGACCATCTTGAATCACAGTGATTTCAGTGTAATTATTGCCTTTAAATATAAGTGTCATTTCAGTCAGTTTCATTGAGTATTTCTTTCACCAGCCTTCTGTACTATACTGTAGCAGTTGCTCCTAATGTGTGCCAGCATGGAACAACCAACTTAACTCTTTCTGCACAACTGGAGTTTTGTTAAGCTGTGTTTCTTGGCACTGATAGATCATGTGAAAGTTATTTTCATCATTAAATATATTGTTGTAATGCATTTGATCTATTTTTTTATACTTGACACTTACAGCTGACACACTGTCTTCTATTCCATTGTGTACCCTTTCCATACAACCCCTTGTTAACTGCAAGTGTTTTATGTCTTGTGCAGTTTTATCCAAGAAATAAAACTCATACATCATAAGCTGTTATAAATTGATTACGCTCTATCCAACGCTTGGATTACTTGTCCAGTGCTGATTTTAATAGAAGATAAATTTAATTTCAAACGTAAATCATAATTGCGTGATGACATTGTCACCTCCAAAGAAGAATCTGAATCTGCATAATAATGTGTGTGTGTGTGTGTGTGTGTGTGTGTGTGTGTGTGTGTGTGTGTTCTACAACTGTGTTGGTATGGATCAAAGGAATGTTGTTCCTGACCTGCTACCACTTGGGGGCTTCTGTGACTAAGCTTGGTGGAGATAGACACAGAAGCCCAATTAGTCCATGTAACACAATTATTTGCTTGTCTCACAAAAACCCTTAAAAATGGGCATGAGCTTATCAACAACATCAAGCAAAAACTAGACTAAAGTCAAAGATCTTTGATTCTGTAGTTGAAGTTGTTCAGTTCACTTTCGATAGTCGCCACAGTCCATCCCCGGTAAAGCAGAGTGTGGAGAAGAGAAAAGACTAATGAGCCTGTTGTGAGGCCATGTTAGGTGATATGGCGGTCAGCTGGTGCTAGGAGGCAAGCTTGCGTGACAGCCATGTCATGGCTGGTCCCAGAGGAAGGTGCCATTTTTCTGTGACCTATGGAGGTTGGTGGCCTGCATGTCTGAAACTATGTAGTCTTGGAGCCAAACAGGTGGTCATAGACTACAACCTGCATGGGCAAGGGGGGTTTTTGCAAGTGCCCAAAAGCTGGTGAAGGTGTGAGCAGCGGAACCGCAGTGGAGAGACGGCCATCTGTGGCAACACTAGCTGCGACGTTATGCTTGTGTCAGCATTGACAGGTATCTCAAATGAGCAAAGCAAAGTGATGTGGGTGGTGGGCAAGAAATCATGTAGGTGGAGAAGCAGCAGCCATGAAGCCTGAGCAGTCACAGAGTTGGATTGAGAGGTATGCAGTGTGGAAGTCAGAGGCATCAGCAGCAGTGGGGAAGAAGGAAGTAAAGAGCACTTGTGTTTCCTAAATACCTATTCTGCCTACTAGGCGGAGTCATCATCTCATCAGCTAGGACATAATCAAACATCTCTTCCACATCAGTAGCTGTAGACATCACTTGCCGCATCAGTAGCTGTAGCCTACGATGGCCTGTCATCCAATGCACAACCACATTTTACTCAGTTGATGGAAACCATTTGACATTTACCATCAAGTTAGATTTTCATGATGTTACTCACAGGCTGAATATTCTTTGTGGACCTGAGTACGGCAGCTGAAATGCCACCTGGACTGTGTTGTTGGTTAACATGATGAATTCACAGTAAGACAGTTCGCTATGTATGAACACCCACAGATAGGTGTGTGGCCACAGGGCTGCGGTGTGTATGTTTGTAATGTGTGAGCAGATGTGCTCAACTAGGGCAGGAAGCTTGTCCGTGGGTGGGAGCTTGGAGTCTTCTACGAAATCGACCAGTAACACTAGGGGCTTGCATATAGGATATCTGCTAGAGAAACGTTCAAGTCTTCTTCATGGGCAATGCAAATGTCAAAGATCTTCAATTCTGTAGTTGAAGATGTTCATTTCACTGCCTCTACACAGCACTAGTGTTTGTTTTTGCTCTATCTGCACTGTTGTGTGTTGTCTCCATGTGTGTGCCTTTATGAAATGGAGTGGACAAGAAGCACGATTTATGAATTTGTCATGCTCTATTCTGGCAAAGGAGTGCCTCTGAAAATTTTGAAGTCATAGTTATAAAAATATTACACAGAAGCATGACTCCCTACAAAAAAATGCTGTGTTGCTTCGCACCAGCAGCTGTCACTTATTTGCCATGTGATTACTGAAAGCCTCTTCTCAGGGTTGGCACCTATGCAGTTATGATCTATGCAACATGAAGAAAGCTAAACCAACTGCTCAGCATGTTTTACTGTCAACATTTGATCACCCTGACCAAATAAAGCATTTACTATAACATTTACATCTAAGTTTCTGAAATTATTTGGATTGAGGAACAAATTTTTAATGGCTGTTGCATTATGACCTTCAATCCACAAGACAAAAGACTGGGTCTAAAAAAAACTTTGCTCCATAAAGGCAATGTGTATACAAATTTGTCAGTAAATTTCACAGCAGCACACACAGTGCTGCAGGGTGAAAATTTATTCCCATTTCACATAAACAGTATGTCAATGCAATTTTAGTTTCTAACATAAAGATAGAAGTGGTTGAAGCTGACCTAGGGGAAGATCAGTTTGGATTCTGTAGAATTTAAGGAGATGGGACCTGCATAAACTGAAAGAACCAGGGGTTGTAGAGTGTTTCAGAGAGAGCATTAGGGAATGATTGACAAGAATAGAGGAAAGAAATACAGTAGAAGAAGAATGGGTAGCTTTGAGAGATGAAATAGTGAAGGCAGCAGAAGATCAAGCAGGTAAAAGTATGAGGGCTAGTAGAAATCCGTGGGTAACAGAAGAAATATTGAATTTAACTGATGAAAGGAGAAAATGTAAAAATGCAGTAAATGAAGCAGAAAACGGAATTCAAACATCTCAAAAATAAGATCGACAGGAAGTGCAGAATGCCTAAGCAGGGATGGCTAGAGGACAAATGTAAGATGTAGAGGCATATATCACTAGGGTTAAGATATATACTGTCTACAGGAAAATGAAAGAGACCTTTGGAGAAATGAGAACCACTTCTATGAATGTCATGAGCTCAGATGGAAACTCAGTTCTAAACAAAGAAGGAAAGCAGAAAGGTGGAAGAAACATGTAGAGGGTCTATATGAGAGTAATGTACTTGAGGAAAATATTATGGAAATGGAAGAGGACATAGATGAAGATGAAATGGGAGATATGATACTGCGCGAATAGTTTGACAGAGCACTAAGAGACCTAAGTCGAAACAAGGCCCCGGGAGTAGACAACATTCCATTAGAACTACTGACAACCTTCGGAGAGCCAGTCCTGACAAAACTCTACCATCTGGTGAGCAAGATGTATGAGACAGGCGAAATTCCCTTAGACTTCAAGAAGAATATAATAATTCCAATCCCATAGAATGCGGATGTTGACAGATGTGAAAATTACCGAACTATCAGTTTAATAAGTACAGCTGCAAAATACTAACGTGAATTCTTTACAGACGAATGGAAAAACTGGTAGAAGCCGACCTCAGGGAAGATCAGTTTGGATTCTGTAGAAATGTTGTAACACATGAGGCAACACTGACCCTACAACTTATCTTAAAAGATAGATTCAGGAAAGGCAAACCTACATTTCCAGCATTTGTAAACATAGAGAAAGCTTTTGACATTGTTGACTGGAATACTCTTTTTGAAATTCTGAAGGTGGCAGGGGTCAAATACAGGGAGTAAAAGGCTATTTACAATTTGTACAGAAACCAGATGGCAGTTATAAGAGTCGAGGGGCATGAAAGGAAGCAGTGGTTGGGAAGAGAGTGAGACACGGTTGTAACCTATCCTTGATGTTATTCAATCTGTATATTGAGCAAGCAGTAAAGGAAACAAAAGAAAAATTCAGGGCAGGAATTAAAATCCATGGAGAAGAAATAAAAACTTTGAGGTTTGCCGATAACATTGTAATTCTGTCAGAGACAGCAAAAGGCCTGGAAGAGAGGTTGAACGGAATGGACAGTGCTTGAAAGGAGGATATATTATGAACATCAACAAAAGCAAAATGAGGATAATGGAATGTAGTCGAATTAAGTCGGGTGATGCTGAGGGAATTAGATTAGGAAATGAGACACATAAAGTAGTAAAGGAGTTTTGCTATTTGGGGAGCAAAATAACGATTATGTACAAAGTAGAGAGGATATAAAAAGTAGACTGGCAATGGCAAGGAAAGCATTTCTGAAGAAGAGAAATTTGTTAACATCGAGCATAGATTTGAGTGTCAGGAAGTCGTTTCTGAAAGTATTTGTATGGAGTGTAGCCATGTATGGAAGTGAAACATGGACGATAAATAGTTAAGAGAAGGAGAGAATAGAAGCTTTTGAAATGTGGTGCTACAGAAGAACGCTGAAGATTAGATGGGTAGATCACATAATTAATGAGGAGGTACTGAATAGAATTGTGGAGATGAGAAATTTGTGGCACCACTTGACTAGAAGAAGGGATCGGTTGATAGGACATGTTCTGAGGCATCAAGGGATCACCAATTTAGTATTGGAGGTCAGCGTGGAGGATAGAAATCTTAGAGGGAGACCAAGAGATGAATACACCTAGCAGATTCAGAAGGATGTAGGCTGCAGTAGGTACCGGGAGATGAAGAAGCTTGCACAGGATAGAGTAGCATGGAGAACTGCATCAAACCAGTCTCTGGACTGAAGACCACAACAACAACAACAGTGAGCTTTTACCTCATAAGTATGGTTTGTAGATGGTCTGAAATATTGGAGCAGAAGTGACATGAGTGTGTTTAAAAAGAGTACCTATCAATCTAAAAGTTTTTCTACCAAGAAACCAATGACACATCTGTAAATATTATTCAAAGAAGTATTTCTCTCTGTACTCGCACCTTCATGAGAAATTTATATGTATCATTTTGAAAATGCATTATTACTGTGGGGTATTACATCTGAGTGTGTGACAGGACATTGGCTGTTCTCGTGTTTTAAAATTGTCCTTGGCATTTACTTGTTAACTGATTTTTATGTACATGATTTGATGGTACTAGATTTAAAGGATCTTGTTGTACTAACAAACTAATTATAAATTTGGGAAGTTGCCACTCACCATATAGCAGAGATGCTGAGTTGCAGATAGGCTCAACAAAAAGACTGTCACAAATAATGCTTTCAGCCTATAAGGCCTTTGTCAAAAATAGACAATAGACACACATACAACCACACTCACACAAACGCAATTCTCACATTTGCGTTAGTTTGTGTGTGTGTGTTTTTGTGTGTGTCTGTCTGTCTGTCTGTCTGTCGTCTATTTTTGGTGGAGGCCTCACGGGGCGAAAGCTTTGTTTGTGACAGTCTTTTGTTTGTGACAGTCTTTTTGTTGTGCCTATCTATGACTGAACATATCCACTGTATGCGGAGTGGCAACTTTCCTTTTCATAATATTGTTACATTCCATCCTGGATTTTCCATTGTTTAATTATATATTAGAATTCATGTAACAACCCACACAGCATTCAGTACATGTGTCATTATAACTTAATAACGAAACTGTATATAAAACAGTTAATTGCATAAATCTGAGGCAAAAGGAGCTTTGTACTATTTTAAGAGAGCCATTTTTGTTATGGCAAGTGGTGATATTATTGAAGGAATTAAAATATATGATAGAAGGTGGTAATTTTTGTGTTAATGTGAACAGGATAAAGCGGGTTGAGAGTGGGAACCATTATCATTTTGTTTTGTGAATAATGAATAAAAACAGTGTCTGTTTAAAATTTTTGATAGCATCCACTCACAAGGCAGGAGTTTGGTGTGGTAAAACCATTTTTCCTATACAAAAATAAAAAGAATAGCAACTGTTTGATTTTTGTGTTTTTTATTTGTTTCTTTGAGAGAGAGGGAGAGAGTTTTAAATCAAAATTGCATATGTGTTTATAATTTTGTGTTTCAGACTTTGTAGGAGTGTCTGCATCTCTGCACCTGCTGTATTTTTCAACGTAGGAATGGATGGTGTTATCTTGGAAACATTTCTTATGACCTGATATAGTTGAAGGCCAGTTGCTGAACTGCTACAGAAATTTTCATTCAACTTCCTACAAGAAAAATAATCTAAATGTTAAGATAGTTTAACACATTGTGTAAATCATTTATTGTAGTGATATAGATAGGTGGTAGCTATCTCAAATTCCTTACCATCCCTGAATTCAGAAGTATAGAGAGAAAAATCACAAGGCAACATATGTTTTTTGTTTTTTGAAACAAAAAGAGAGGGTAGAATGAAGAAGAGAAAATCTTCCAATAATAAATCAAAACCAAAGAAAAAGTGTAGTACCTTTAAGAGGGCAACATCTAGGAAGGCTAGTGCTGTGAAAAGAAAAACGAAAAATTCATCTGCAACAAAGCCTCGTTCACAACAGAAGATCAATAGGATAACAGTAGCTGGAGATGGATGCAAAAACAGAAAAAGGAAACATAATAATGAGAAAGAGAGAGAAAAGAGCAAGCGGAGCAGGTTACCCAGTCACAATTCTTCACACCACAACAGTCGCTGTAATTTGTGTTCACAGCCAGAGCCGAAGGCTACCAGAGGCAAGAATTCAACAAAGAAGAATGGTTCAAATCATTATCGTGGTGTCATTGAGCTACCCTGTAAAAAAAGTGTGTTTGAGAAGGCATGTAATCTGAGACGAACGATTGAATCAGGAGACCTTCTGCCTGCTAGCTTGCAGCCACTTCTTAATGACAGTGTAGCAAACAAATACGATATAAATGAGTTGGTTGCTACTGTAAAGGAAAGCAAATCTAAGTGGCAAGAAACTGAAAAGCGTATGCTTGAGCTGGATCGCTCTATTAGAGCTGAGCTTTGCATCAATAAGGCAAATCCAGAGAAATGTTTGCCACTTCTTGATGAATTAAATTGTCTTGAGATCGATGCTCTAATGTTGAAACAGAATCCAAGATTAGTCCACACCGTGCAAAAGCTCTGTCAGTTTGTTGGGAACAGAGGATTAGGCAACTTCACAGAAGAAGAGAAGACAAAATATCTAGATAGTGCTGCTCAGATTAGGAACAAGTCTAAAGCATTGTTTCAAAAGTGTCAGAAGTTGTTTGGTATTGAAGGAGGTCAGTCATTTAAGAAAGTTTTTAAAGAGAAAGTTCAAGAATACCAGGAAACAAAGAACAGCAAATTTTTAAGGGAATTATGTCAAAAAGTTAATAAAGGTTTTAAAAAAAATCAGAGTTCGAAGCCCTTGAGAAAGAGGGTATCAGGTAACACAAAATAAGATATTAAGGAAATTGCATTAAAGAATAGCCTCCAAGCATAATAACCCACAAAGCTTTAACAACTCTTTTTACAGGGCATTTTAATAATAATGATTTCTGGTTTACAGTTGTTAGTTTCTAATATATTGTTTTCTAAGTTACTGGTAGTCATTTAGATGAAAACTGGAAAAACTTCTGCTGATACCAATATTCATTTCAGTACAAAACTACAATAACGGTTTACTTTATCTGTTGTGTAAATAAGCTTTTTAAGTGTCTGACAATTTAATTATTTGATCAGCTTACAACATGATGATTTGTTTTATTTGATGAAAGGTTTGAGAAAAGGGAGAAGCCAAGCAAAACCTTGACATAATACCATGAATTTATTATTATTTTATAAAATGGTAACTGATGCCATCATACCTTAACAGAGTAAATATGACATTGAAAAAAGAATGATGAAAAGTGTTAGTATTTGTGTAGGCATAGTATCTGTGTTATGAATAGCTGATTAGGTCTGTTTCTTGAGGGAATTGCTGTATTTATGACTGAGGAATGAATGTTTTTTATTCATTCTTGTGCAATCTGTGATATCAAATAATGTGTTACAATATGTGTGAAACAGCATTATTAAAATGGTAAATAATATAGTAAATACTGTGACACATTTGACCCTTCGACTGCTGTCTTTCTTTCAAATTGTGCTTCTCATAAAACTATGAACCACATGAGGACATTAATAAATTTGGTTTGTACAGAGATAATGGAATTATTTTCCCTTCTAGTTTCTTTACAGCTTTTATTTTTTCTTGGATTAAAAAGGAAAACTTAGGAATGGGAGTTGATCAAATATGCAGAAAGGAATGGTTTTCAGCTTGTGAACAAAGTTAGCAGAACTTGGAAACAAACAATCTTCTAACAATCCGAGGTCCCTTAACGAGATCAGCACAAAAACAATATAATGTAATGGATGAAAGTGCTTGTAGTTCTGTGGAGTAATGCTAAGCTTGGAGTGTAACTCTGAATCTCACTAGACATTTCCTTTTACAAACCATTTATATTTGACGTAATGAGTAATTTGTTCCATTATTCCCAGTATTCCTTCTATTTTTCACATTATTTACCCATTTGCTACTAACTTGATAATTAATTACATACTAAATCTTGAATAAGCTACTTTTGGAAATAATTTATATCAAAAATTCAGATTACCTTTAGCTGTACCCCAACCTGACGCCCCCTTAAATAAGTATAAAACTTTTGTTAGACATTTCTTTTATATAAATTCCATGGAGCTACTGTTATGTCCTCCTGAAACAGTCAAACCATTTTAACTGATACCAAGCTATGTCTCATAAGTTTTGCCATTATAATTTTGCGTCACAGGTCAATTCCCATGTACCTTCTCAAAGGCCTGTGCAACTCTTTTAGATTTCTTCCACATCCTTCTCATAATGAATCTAGCTAACTTTTGAAAGATATGTATAAGCCTATCTAGAACCATAATAATTTAAAAGTCTTCTCAAGTAGATATAACTTTCCACACACTTAATTACACAGCTTACAATCTATGATAAATGCAGGCACAATTCTTCCATATTTTTATTGTTGCATTTAAACAGATTACAAATTCTTTTAACCTAAAAATGAATTCTGTTTCTTCTGATAAATGAAATAATATGCAGTTCTTACTCTTCAAACTACTCTTTGGTTCTGAAAATTCAGTTTTGCTAAAAACATACACTGCACTATAATACAGTGAAATTATTTCAAAGTTATGCTAAGTGAACAACACAAAAATATTCAGTGGCAGCGTACTAGCTATTATGTTTCCCCATTGTAAACTGCTTTTTTCATAACAAACAAGGTAGTAGTGTGGTAGGCATACTGGAATCACATTTGGGAGAACAGTGACTCAGATCCCCATCTAGCCACACGGGTTTCAGTTTTCCATGGTTTCATTTAATTATGTAAGAAAATTTTAGGATGGTTCCTTTGATAAAGACACAGCTGATTTTCATTTCTCATCTTTCACCTAGTGTAATCTTGTGCTCAATCCCTATGTCCTCACTCTTTATGAGTCATTAAATTCTAATCTATCTTCCTATAAACAAATCTGTATTTCTTGATAATAAATATCACTAAAGCACCTTCCACTAATAACTTTGAAGTGGTTTTTGTGGGGGGAGGGGGGGGGGGGGTTACGATTGAACAGCCTCATTTGTTGCATCTTTCTTATATTGCTTTTTCCTCCTGTTCCTTCTTATCAGCACCTGCCATGGTAAGACTAAAATTTTACATCTTTTTCTGCAACAAGACCATTTTGTACCTTTATTTTCAGTTTTCTTTTTTTAGACATACATGGTCATGTCTATAACAAAGCGCAAATATGTAACAGACTTAAACATGTACCAGACTATGATTTGAACACAAAACTCTGTGGTTTGACATGATTGCAAATTTTTTGCCAAGTAAGTTATTCAAGGTTTTTTGAATAGAGACTTTCAGAGACTCAGAGTCTGCTAAGAAAAAACAGAAATTATTTCACATTTGGTTTAGTAAGGAATTTACAAAGCCTGAAAAACAGAAGTTTATACTGGCTAATACATCTGACACAGACAAAGGATGTAATAATTTTTACAATATTTTACAGTAAGTATAACAGCTAACTGATTCCTCTTCTTGTAGTAAAATGTTCTAAGTCACTGTGGAGGGACAAAAGTCAGTCTCCCTGTCACGAAAGATCAATTTCACACAATAAGCGATTGATATCTGAAAGATCTTCATGTTGCAAATCTTACAATATATTCTTGCTATAGATGCAATGATTGCTTTTGAAAGTAGAAAACTTCAAAAATTTATTTTGAGTTTCTATGAGGATGCTTAGTCATGCAAAAATGCTCACTCCTGGAGAGCTGTGATTCCATCTCCATTTCAGGAGCAAGAACGTATTAGCTTCTATCTATGATCGATATTATACCATGAGAGCAGCCGGAGAGTTGACTGGGGGGTGGGGGAGGGGGGGGGGAGGTGGAGAGAAAGAGAATTAAAACTGGTGCCATAGACCAAAATACATGGGAGTATACTGTCCTTGAAAACCTTTGACTATTTAGAGAATGGACTCGTGAATGGATCTTACAGTATCATGTAGTAACTAACAGACCCAGACTTTTCAAATCAGTTAACTCAGAGGATGGAACCAGTAATCATAAGCCAATTATGACATCAATGACTACAGGTGTTACAATGAATGTTAAGAAATGTAATGGAAATATTTTTGCTTTGTAATAGTGATAGGAATCATAGTGTAGAATATATAAGAAGTCAACAGTAACTACTCAGCTCAAGGAATGAAGATGTGAAGAGTATCCAGGAGCATTGTACAATATGCCTTGGACCTTTATGTGTCGAGCAAGGTTGTGAAAGATGCTAAATAACTATTGTGGTTCAATAGCCAAGTTAGAAAGTTGCAACAAAAGTGCAGAGAGTTTCAGGACTATTCAATATGAAGCAATAAATAGATACGAGTCACAAATGCTTTGAGGAAGGAGGTCTGTGGGACAAATGGTGACATCTGTTATCCCCAATAATTGTGAACCTGTGGAAGGAAGGGCCTGGCTTTATCTAGGCAACCTAAAGAAAAACACCACTTCGGAGAAGGTTAGAAGTTACCTAAAGAGAAATGGGATGAAAAATAGTATAAAATGTAAAGAACTGCACACACTAGGTGACAAAAAGGTCTACAAAGTAGGGTTTCCATTCAGATTTCTTGAGGATACAGAGCGATCAGAATTTTGGCCACAAGGAATAGGAGTTAGGAGATTTCGTTTTCAAACAACACGCGGCAGCAAAGGAGCAGAGCTGCAATAACCACACAAATATTCTGTTTTGAACTATCGAAGGTTTAAAAAGTGTGATATCATTCATACCAACAGAGATACTAGCAAAGTTCGATGCCATCTCCTCACAGAAACCTTTTTAACAGAAGGGCATACTATAAAAGTGTACTATGAATTTCACTCTTTTGCATGCCAAACTGCAGGTGGACCAGCAGAAGGAGTTTCCGTATCAAACTATGCCTGTGATTAATAAAGGAAACAATAAGAGATGAAAACACAATTATAGTTAAAACAAGTCAGGTCCTAATAATGAGCATATATACTCAACCACGGATGATGATAGACGATGAAATCAAAAGAATATCCGATACATTAACAGAAATAAAGATCTATGCAAGAGTAATCCTTGCAAGTGATCTCAGCACAAGTAGACACAAACCAAACATTAAAACAGGACTGATCCTGGAAATGTTAGGAGGAGGAGAATATAGCCTCATCAACAGACTAGTGTTATTCAAAGGTGAAGGCATAACAGCAGTTAACCAGAAAGTACTCGTGGATATCAGTGGTAGCACCAATAAGAAAACATATACCAGCACAATGACTTCTGAATTTAATCAGCTATTACCAACAACCTAGTCCAAGTCAAACAGGATATCCAGGAAATTAGACACAGAGAAGTTAAAAGGAAACCTAGGAAAAAGAGAAAAAGCAAAATGTGTAATACAGTTTCACCAGGCAAATGAAACTGTGGAACTATGCACAGTGACCTCTGCAATCCTGTCAAACAGAAATGAAAGAAAGAAAATTGCAACCCTTGTTCGACAACGAGTGTTATGATGAACAGCAGAAGATGCTGTCAGCACTACACTGAGCCAAAACCACAACTTAACAATATGACCTGTCATTATATACCAGCCAGAGAAGGTCATACAAAACACAAATAAAGAAGAAGAAGGTGGACGACATTGAAGAAGAGGCTAAATGATGAGCAGAATGCGCCCAAAGAGACCTATTCATAGTGATCAAAAACCCAAGACCACCACCAATAAAAAGAATCTCAATGGATACATGTGAAAACAATTTTGAAGCCATCCTAAACCTCCAACACATGGAAACAGCTTATGAATACAGTACAATGGAAACTGTAGAAAGTCACACACCTATAACAAGACAAGAAATGTGCCAAGTGATAACAAAGGCAAAAAGTAAAAAGGCTTCAGGGCCAGAGAGCATATATATAGAATGCATCATGGAATCCTCTCACATAATGGAAGACTACTGGTTGAAACTATTTAACCACTGAAAAAAATACCAGAAGAATGGAGAAAGCTGTAGCCCGGACTCATACAGAGGCATAAACATAGCTTTCAAAATTTTCATGGAAATATTAACCAGAAATCTTACCACTGAAATAGATGCCCAAGTATCAAAAAACCAGTTTGTTTCAGAAAGGGAATAAGCACCCTACATGCAGTGAGGACTGCCTAGTAAAGCAAGCACAAGATACACTAAGACATCAAGGGAAAACATATTTTATAGAATATAGCAAAGTATTTGACACTGTTACCAGAAAAAAACTCTTCCGAAAACTCAGACTGTTGATTGGTGACATGCACCAAATAGTAAAAATACTTTCAGACATCTTAAGATACAATCACATCCAACTATCTGATGGTATCACCATATCAAAGAATTTAACTCAAACAAACAGAGTACTACATGGAGACCCAATCAGTGCAACGCTATTCAACATCATGACAGCTGACATCACAAATATCACCATGGACAGTTCAGCAAAACTCATATTTTATGCTGACAATATGGTAATAGGCTCAGAATACAAACAAGAGCTACAAAATGTGCAAAACAGATCAATATTATGGGCTGTGGAAAATGACATACAAATAAACCAAAACAATACCAAACAGATGATTTTCAGAAGAGTAGGTAAACTCTTACCAAAAGACACACTGGCTCTTCAAAACAAACTATTAGAAGCAGTACCAAAATACAAAAATTTCAGTCAGTCTGCAAACAACAATGACATCATTAAATACCCAAGTGAAAGGAAGAGCAGGAGCAGCAATGAAAGCAATTTACAACAGCCTCAAAAGCTTCCAATAGAAGCAGTGATGACACCATTTAAAATGGCCATAGCATGAATAGCAACTTACGGGATCCACATAATCAAGGACAAACTACAACATCAATGACCTAGTAACACGAGAGAAGTCAAATCCCATTATATGAAATGAATTCTGGGAATCGAGAAGACACCACTTCAAGATTGGCTTACATCTTAATGAAAGGAACCTCCTCATAGAAGACATCACAATGTAGTTGCTCATGCCCAACACCAAGGCCTACATCAGCACATACCAAATACTCATAGAAAAACACATCTCTGTCTGGAATTACTTCCATTCAGCCAATGCCATAATGACAGAAGAGTGGAAACAGACAAACTACGCATTCCAACACACAGTAATACTACACTCAATACACGGATTCCTCACAAGTTTTGCCAAAACAAGAGATTCCACCAGCCAAATGAACACTTCATGTGTGAACCGTGCAGTGAACACTGTCAAAGGAATCATGCAAAAAACTGCAAAAAAGGAATAATGTCAATAATAGAAGACTAGAGTAATGACATAACAACAATAACAGAGTAAAAGAAGTCAAAGCCATGTTGGGAAACAAAAGCAGAACAAAACCAAAATTAGCATAAGGATAGCAGAGCAAAAATAATTCAGTGAATTTGAAAACAAAATTTTGGGAACAAATCTGCCCAAAAAGCATAAATTTTGGTTTTATGTAAAATCAGTAAGCAGATTTAAATTGTCTGATTAGCTGCTCAGTGAAAATTCCAGCACTGAAGCAGGTGATGACAGAGAGAAGGCCGAAATATTGAGTTTAGTCATCCTAGTTTTGTTTCACTCCAGAAGATACTCCTCTCAAATTCACTCACAAATGGTTTAGTGTACAGAACATTCATTAGACCATATTGATAGTCTGGGACCCTTGTCATGTTGCATTACTAGAAGAAGAAGAAGAAGAAGAAGAAATCTAACAAAGAGTACCACATTTTACCATGAGTTTGGTTCTTAAATGCAAGGGATTACAGATGTGCTCAACAAACTCCAGTAACAGACAGTGGAAGACATTCTTTTCCATTTCAGAGAAGTTTACTGCTAAAATTCCAAAAACACATGAACTAAGCCGAGTCGGGCGGCATTTTACTTTTTTCTGCATAAGTCTCACGATGTGACCACACAGAAAATTTGAGCTCATATGGAGCAGTCATTGTTCCCATTTATCACTCGTGAACATAACATGGGAGAAGAGAAATTATTGTGGTACCAGAAGAGCCCTCCGCCACATCCTGTAAGGCATCTTGCAGAGTATGGATGTAAATACTGCACCTTACTAAACAGTAGCAGGCTTTCCCTTCATTGGGGATTTAAATCTCTTCTCAAGCTGTACTGAATCTCATCTGGTTGGAAACAGTGAGGGGTGGGGAAAGTTAATTTTCCCATCCCATCATATGTCCTCCTGTGACAACCAGTGTGGAGCATTTCATGGAGTCCATTAGAAAATGCACACTGTCGGTAGTCTACAGTTTCATTTCCACAGCATTTGCTTTCAGTGTGCAATTATGAGAGGTACACCGTGAAATAGATCCTTATTGCTGACGCGTTTTATGCAAGAAAACTGTTTGGTTCACACTGCTGCTGGCACACTTTGTGATTCTGTCTCAGCTAATTATTTGTTTAAATATTCATTGAATGCAAGTTCTGTGTAGTGCTAAGAGATTTTTGATTTTACTTGAGTACTTCCCTGTTCCTATTTGTGAGCTTATATGGCATAGTTCCAAGACACATGGTGTCAAGTGAAGGAACTCATATACAAGGATAATAAAGTCATTCTCAACCTTAAAGAGAATTCCAGAAGACATTTAATTGTGTTGACACAACAGATTGCAAAAACACAGGTGTTTGGTATTTCACTTATAATTATTTCGAAAATGTTTGCAGAAATGCAAAGGACAGAAACCTGTGATGAAGAAAGTGAGTCTCAACCTTTGAGGAAATACATTAATGTGCCTAACTTTTATATTTGGGTTACTTTTATCATAGTTCCCATGAGATCTTCACTTTGAATGGTTTCAATATCATTCAAAGTTTTCCACATCTTATGACCAGTTGGCTTTATTGTTTTTGCTGAACCATATGATGATGGGGACCCTCCATATGTGAGGAGGAAAAACTGCTGAGAGCAACAGTGAACTGTGACAGGTTGCTGTTGGCTATTGCGAATTGTAAAAGAGGATAAATGGACCACAGTGGCTCAAATCACTCAGCAACAAAGTGCAGGGCAGCAACTGATCAGCAACCATACAATGAACACCGCAGTCCCACATTATGATGCAGAAGCATGTACATAATCTGTGTTCCTTTGCTCACTGTAGATAACAGGCCACACAGATTTGTCAGTGAACAATTGTTGCAATCAGTAATACTGTCATTCAGTTTAGTTCCTACTGTGAACTTTGCAACTAATATATGTAAATACTCTGAGATTGCTACTGATAATATCTTTGTAAACAAATCGAAGAAAAAAGTCACATCACAAAACCAACAGTAAATGGGCTATCTAATTATGAAAAGCAGCATCTTGTGTTAAATGTTGAAACTTGTCAGGAGAAAATAATCTGTTAAATCCGAGTAACGGAGGATAATAAATCAGTCAGAAACTGATAATTTTAGGAGATTGCTCAAAGACGTGAACTGGATAGATGTTTACAATACTTCTGACTCATATGGAAAATACAAATCATTTATTAATAAAGTTACTTTTGTTTTTGAAAATTGTTTTCCCACAAAGGTAACTCAAAGCAAACAGAAGTAAAAAAATAAACCATGTTTTACAAAGGAGACTGTATCTACTATCTAGGAACAGCTCTGATGTTAGCATTGTAATGCATTGCAAAGAATATTAAAACCGAGCGAGGTGGCGCAGTGGTTAGCACACTGGACTCGCATTCGGGGGGGGACGGTTCAATCCCGTCTCCGGCCATCCTGATTTAGGTTTTCCGTGATTTCCCTAAATCGCTTCAGGCAAATGCCGGGATGGTTCCTTTGAAAGGGCACGGCCAATTTCCTTCCCCATCCTTCCCTCACCCGAGCGTGCGCTCCGTCTCTAATGACCTCGTTGTCGACGGGACGTTAAACACTAATATCCTCCTCCTCCTCCAAGAATATCAAAAACATTGAAGCAAGTAATCCAAAAATCGAAGCAGCTTTATTATCAGAAAAAGATAATTACATCAGGCAACAAAATAAAAACTGTGTGGGATATAGTGAAACAGAGGCAGGTGTGGCCAAAAAGGAAGAGGAACAGATAACTCTTAAAATAAATGAGACATTGGTAACAAGTGCATGTAGTGTTGCAAACCTCTTAAACAGGTGCTTTATTTCTATTACTGACAGCTTGGGGTTATCAGGTTCTGTGGACAGTGTAGTGGAGTACCTGAGACCAGTCGTAAAAAATAACTTCAGTAAAATGGAAATGGCACGTCTCCCGATGAAGTAGCATCCATCATAAAATCATTAAAATCTAAATATTCTAGTGGATATGATAATACCTTAAGTTATTTGTATAATCAATCTCTTACCAGTAGAACATTTCCAGACTGGCTAAAATATGGTGAAGTTAAATCTCTTTACAAGAAGGGGGACGAAGAGATACCATCAAACCATTGACAAATTTCACTTTTGCCAGCTTTTTCAAAAATATGTGAAAAGGTTGTGTTCAAGTTTCTCCTTAAGGATCTGACTGCAAATAATATATTGTCGAAGTCACAATTTGGGTTTATTAAGAGTGCTGATATAGAGAAAGCTATTTACACTTACAGTGAGAATGTACTTAATTCATTAGATAATAAATTAGAGGCTACTGGCTTTTTCTGTGACCTGTCAAAAGCCTTGAACTCTGTGAACCATGGCATTCTCTTAAGTAAATTAGAATATTATGGTGTCTCCTGCAGTCTTATCTAACTAACAGGAAACAAAGGGTTTCATTGCAAATACCTGTGCAGTAAGCAGTCAGTCTTCACCTGATTGGGAATTAATTACATGTGGTGTTCCTCAAGGTTCCATTTTTGGTCTGTTGCTTTATCTTGTGTACATTAATGACCTCTCATCTGATACATTGCCAGATGCTAAGTTTGTTTTGTTTGCAGGTGATGTTGCAATAAGTAGCAAGACAAGTAGAGATTTAGAAGTAGCCGCTAATCAAATTTTTACTGACATTAATAAATGATTTAAAGCTAAGTCACTCTCATTAAACTTTGAAAAGACCCACTATGTGCAGTTCAGAACCTGTAAGAGATTTCCTTCCAACATGTGTGTAACATACAATGACATGCAGATTGAAGAGGTAAATTTCTGGGATTACAACTCAATAATAAATTCAGTTGGAAAGGTCATACCACAGAATTGCTGAAGCACCTAAACAAGTCTGTATTTACAGTGAGAATAATGTCAAATGTCATACAGGACAATGTTCTGGGGTAATTCATCAAACTGAGCAAACGTTTTTAGTACGGAAAAGCATGTATTAACAATCATTTGTGGTGTAAACTCAAGAACATCATGTAGAAGCCTGTTCAAGTAACTTTGTATTCTAACCACTGCTTATCAGTATATTTATTCACTAATGAAATTTGTTGCAAGTAATGTATCTCTGTTTCTAATCAATAGCTCAATACATAGTATCAATACTATAAATAACAACAATCTACACAAAGACCTACAATCACATAACTTGGTCTAAAAAGGGGTCCATTATTCAGGAACACACATTTTCAATAAATTGCCAGCAACCATTAAAAACTTGGTTTCAGATAAAGCACCGTTTAAACAGAGTTTGAAAGATGTTTCGATAGGCAACTCCTCCTACTTCATAGATGATAATCTTAACAGGGACTGTTAAACCAGCTTAAGTAAAAATGTCTGTTAGATTTCAGTTTTGACAGCACTCGGTCACAACAATCCAGATTAGGTACTTTGTGTACAGTAAATTTGTTAAAAGTGCGTAACAATGTTTCATTTTGACATTGTATTAATTCTGTAAATATTAGCAGTTCCAGTTTACTGTAATGTGTTCACCTATTTTGACAATCTCTTGAAGAATGATCAGTGTGGTAAGTATTATATTTAAATGTTTTATGTTTTTTGTGTTATTCTTTCTGACATGAGAATCATCTCATTTTTGAGTCTGTGGAGAGAAAACTGAATCTAATCTAATCTGTATGGTTACTGGATACTCAAATCATGGAATGCTTTGCAAGTCTATGCTGTTCGTGACAAAACACCCAAAATACAGAATTTCACAAAAGTTTGTTCTGTTCTAAGGTTGTACCCTCATTTCCACTCCCAGATTCAACTTAGATGGACAGGTCGTATTCATGCTCCCTTCTGTAAAAATATTGCTTTATCATATTTCCAATTAACCACAACTGAATCAGGTACAAATCTACACTTTTAAGTGGTCCAGTTGGTTCCTACACCAAACTGTGCCCTTTCTCACTCAGTCTTCTTGACAATATCCCAAGAACTCTAACCTCCAATCTTTTCCCCAGTTGCTCCCCTAGTTCTGTTCCTTATGTTACCAGCAATATGACAGCTAAAAAAATTGTAGAAGGAAAGTTGTGGCAGAATGTAAATAATTTAGGAGTGAAGGAAGTCACTCACTGAATAGTAGGAGCATTTAGTCATCAATGGGCACACACAAAACAGTTTGGTAGCGTTCAGAAGAAATCCTTTGCAGTAATTTTGTTCCATTTCAGAAGTTCATCAAGGCTCATCCCATAACCTTTCAGATGCGTACACCTCTGTCCTTGCCCTCATATGCTTCCCAAAATTCACAAATGTTCTCACCCATAGCATCCCATTGTGGCTGGTTACACTGATTCCACTGAAGAGACATTCATCCTTGGCCAATGCATTCATCCTACTGCCTATCCTTTAGTACTGAGTACACCAACCACTTCAGGCTGCCTGTGTGTCACCGTTAAAGCCAAATTGTCAAATCCTTATATACTCACACCCTTCCCTTGCTTATGAACTCAATGCCATCATACATTTGTCTGGTTCAATTTTGTGCTAACTCCAGACAGACAGGTACCCTTCAAGTAAACATGATCAAATACATCCTCACACACGCCTCTGCTATATTTCTTTTGAAGGTCAGATTTTTAACCAACTCTTTGGCATGGCCCTTATTACTTTAATCTTAAGCTACAAAGGGGCTATTTAAAGTAATGTTTCCCTAGTGTGGGAACAATAATCTCTTTTGTTATTCCCCCTCATCATGACACTTCATCTTACATTGAGAGAGAATTTATTTGGTTCACAGCCAGGGGATGTACCTGAGTATGAGTAGTCAATTTGTTGGTAAACTGCACTGGTCAGTACTCACCCCACCAAAGACATCCAATAAAAATTTGACATGCCGCCTGTAACTACATAAATGGGCATTTACAAGAAAATATGGGCTACCTTGTAAAATCAGTATTTAGTCCCAAGTGTTTTCATTCCCTCAAACCATTCAGCCTACTTGGTGCGATGAGCCTAAACAGTTGGTAGCAAACATCAAATAATAGTGGCTGTCCTCACCCTGCAGCTTACATCACTGTCATAAGAACAAATTGCTCACTGAAAGACAAAGAGGATTAGGATTATTGTGGGCCAGAAGTAGAGACCACCACAAACAAAATTATTACAATTGCAAACAACATGAATTTCACTATGTGACCACCACGGTGATATGGAGGGGCAATTGTCCTGAATGGCATCCTGTGATAATCCATTCTGTGTAGCTTGCACTTGTGCTATCTGGTGGTCATGGGTAGGTTCCTGATCACAAACTGCACTACCCTTCACATACTGATGACGAGGGAGAGAGATTGGTGAAGCAGCTAGTCCTGGCTGTGTACCCAAAGTGCAAGGCAAGCTCAGGAGGTGGAACCTGTATGAGGGCATGCGACTGTCTCATTGAAATACATCATGGGCATGAACATTCATGAACAGCAGCACCATCAGCTGTAGAATGTCTTTGAACACACTGTGTGAAATTCATGGTGCCCATGAGAAACACCAACAGAGATCAGATACTATGTGAGGTGTAATCAAAAAGTAACAGGAATTATTTAATTTCAAAGGCTTTATACATCCGATAAAAAAAAAAAACTCATTGGTACACATGTTCCTGTTGTCTGATTGCATTTTCAGATTTTTAGAATATTTAATATATTGTTGACAGTTGAAAAGGTTATATGTGTTTCTGAGTACTTTGCGAATTTTTACTTTTGAAAAAGATGGATCAAAGAATTTGCATTAAATTTGTCTTGAGAAATGGAATGAAGTGCAGCACCATATCTGAAATGTTGACTGTTGCTTTTGGTGAATCTGCTATGAGTAAGACAAGAGTTTATGAGTGGTATAAACATTTCAAAGAGGTTTAAGAAGACATTGAAGATGATACCTCCCTGGAAGCCCTAGCAGTAACTGACAACAAAGTGGAAGAAGTAAAGAAAGTGATTCTGGAAAGTCACCATCAGAGAGGTTGCTGAAGATGTTGGCATATGCTTTGGTTCATGCCAAGCAGTTTTTTCAGATGTCTTGAGCACAAAATGTGTTGCAGCAGAGTTTGTTCCGAATTTGTTGAATTTCAACCAAAAACGACATTGCTCAGGATTTACCAAATGAAGTTGACAGTGATCCAGAACTTCTAAAGGAGGTTATAACAGGTGACAAAATGTGAGTGTACAGGTATAACATCAAAACCAAAACCCAGTTGTCCCAATGGAAACTGCCTGAAGAATCAAGACCAAAAGACATTAAAAAAGTTCAGTCACATGTGAAGGTTCTTCTCACTGTTTTCTTTGATTAAAATGGGATAGTGCATCATGAGTTTGTGACTCATAGTCATACAATCAATAAGGAATATTACCTGGAAGTTATGCACCATTTGCATGAAGCAAGCCAAGGAAAACTACCAGAATTGTGGCGAAACCACTCATGGAAATTGCATCACAATAATGCTTCCACTCATATCTCAATGGTTGTACATGATTTTCTGGAAAAAAACAAAACCATTATGTTGTCTCGGTGACTGTATTTGCTAGACATGGTCCC
Source organism: Schistocerca cancellata (assembly GCF_023864275.1). Classification (NCBI taxonomy): domain Eukaryota; kingdom Metazoa; phylum Arthropoda; class Insecta; order Orthoptera; family Acrididae; genus Schistocerca; species Schistocerca cancellata. The sequence continues at coordinate 762,074,540 of NC_064626.1, read as the reverse complement.
CTGTAATTTCTTTCTATTTCCAAGTCAGAAGAGAACCATGAAAGGACATCATTTTCCGCCATTGTTGAGATGAGATGAACACCATAACAAAAAGTGAGTTCCAGAACTGCTTCCAAAACTGGAAAAAGTGCTGGCACAAGTGTATTATACATCTGAGAAGGATTACTTTGAAGGGGACAAAGTTGATGTTGGTGAATAAATAAAGATTCGTTATGAAAAACAAAAATTCCCATTACTTTTTGATCACACTTCATGTGATATAAAACTACACTTCATCACAATTAACTGTCAGGCCATGTAATGGGATACCATAAACGAATCCTACTCCACACTTTTCCTACAGTCACAGAAATAGTGGTTATTGCTACTGCAGTGTTCCCATTATAGATAGTTTCCTTGTGTTGAATATGTTTACTTTTCAGCATATTGATTTGCACTCAAACTATAATTACAAGTGTTGGACAAAAAACTGGAAACTCTGCAGGCAATACATGCTTTAACATAAATGCAAATGCTTACTGAGCCTGGTGGTGGCACTGTTGTATTTGACAACGAATGACACCTGTGAAGTGCCATCAATGTGTTGCATGTGTCAGTCATAATTCGAACATTGTTCTATGTAAGTGTGAGTGCGTTGTATTGGAGCTAAGTGAATTCAAACATGGGCAAATTCTTGGTGCTCATATGGTGGATGCTTGCGTAATAAGGTAGATAAAATGTTTTGTGTTTCAAGAGGTACTGAATTGAAGATTTATACTGCATAAAGGAAAAGTGGAAAAATATCATCTGCTAAATCACAAAGTGTGTTGAGTGACTGCAAAAGACAATTGTTGAAGAGGATTGTGGCAAAAAATAAGACGAAAACAGACGCAAAAGTCAATGCAGAACTGAATATCTCATTCGTGAACCCTGACAGCACCTAAACATTATGAAGGGATCTCCATAAGCTGAGAACTGAAGGGTTAGCTGCAATTCCAAAACCACACATCAGTGTTGCCAATACCTGTAACAGGAATGCATGGTCCCAACACCATAAAACCAGGACTATGGAGCAATGGGAGAAGGTAATTTGGTTGGATGAGTCTTTTCTCATATTGTTTCCAACTTCTGGACTAGTTTATATATATAGTGTCTGCTGTCCCAAGCCCACAATGTAGACTGCTTACTGCCAAGAGTGAAACATGCTGGGGGTTCAGTGATGATTTGGACAGCCATATCACGGTTACTCTGTGAGATCACATTCCTGCCAAGGATTACATGACGATTTTGGCTATTCAAGTCCATCCCATGGTACAATATTTGTTCCACAATGGTGATACTATGAACAAGATGACAGGGCTCTTGCATTGTCCAAGACTGTTTTATGAGCACGAGGATGAATAGTGTCATCTCCCTTGGCCTCCGCAGTCACCAGATCTCAATGTTATTGAGCCTTCTTTGTAATCTACTTTTGATGAACTTGAACACTATTTTGCAGGAAGAATGGCATAAGATACCCTTAAAAGCCTTACAGAACCTCTGTTTATCCATTTTGAGATGACTGGAAGCTTTTTTGAATGCCAACAGTTTCCTTATACCCTATAAGGCATGGTAATATGTTGTGTTTGCGGCATTTCCATATTTTTGTCCATCACTTGACCATGACTGTGCAAATCTTCAAACTTCTTTTCGTTGGCAGACAAATAATGTTGTGAGAATGATTCTTCAACAACATTCTCCACATATTCTTCAATTATTATGGCTAGGAAAAAATTGTTTAATTTTATGGCCAAAGTTGGTGTTATTTTTCTCCAAATTCAGTGTTACTTTTACAAAATTATTTGTTATTTCTGTCAAATTTAGTGTTATTTTTGCCCAATTCATTGTTTAGTTTTTGACACTTTCGAAGTTGTTTTTTGTGATATTAGGATTTTTTGGCAAATTCAGTATTTTTTGTCACATTCAGTGTTGATTTTTGACAGATTCAGTGCAATTTTTTTTCAAGATTCATTGTTATTTTTGTCAAGTTTGTCATTTTTGCCAAATTCATTGTTATTTTTTGTAACATTCACTGTATGTTTTACCAAATTTGGTGTTACTTTTTGCCAAGTTGAGCATAATCTTTTGCCAGAATTCATGGCTTGATGTTAAATCCTGGGCCTTCTGATATTGTGGTTCATGACATCACATCACAGGTACTTAATGCTTTAGAAAGAAAGTGGCCGTTGGGGGTGAATATCATTGCTTGCTGATAAAATCAGACATGAAATCGTTATGACATATATGTGCTGTATCGAAGACAACAGAGGCAATCTATTGACTTTTGTGAAGTTTGAGAGACTAAACTGAGATATCCATTTTTGCAGTGAATTAAAGGAGCCACTCATTATGTCTTCAGTTGGTACACTCACTCCAATTTTGGACGCTTTTTTTTAAGTGTGAACCTGCTAGCTTTTGGAAAAATTAACTTCACAATATATTTTTTAAGGAGTAATATGTAATATGGTGATAGAGTTCCTGTGTCTGAAACTACCGCGAGTCTGATTACCCTTTTTCTTTCTTTATTTATTTTTTGTATGAAAAAATTGCTGACCAGTAGCAGGGTGGTATGGAGTCCATGTTAAACTCAACACAAGTAAGGAATTACCTTCAGAAATGATTCAGCTAATTAAAATTAAAAACTGACATGGCTAATGCCAAAGCATAATTTGACAATTGACCTCCATACTGTCAACCAATTACACATATCATTGAAGAACTGCATCAGTGTGTATGATCTGGTGCTAGTAGTTTATTAGTAAGGATTATTGAATCTGAGCTGTAGACACACTTTTGAGATTTTCAGTCTCACCAGGGAGAATAAAGGTGCAAATCTGACTTATCTACTTTGAGACATCATTGATGTCATTAGTCACATTTAATGCCAAGGTTAACTTCTCATTTTGTTCCTGTGTACATGATAGGTACAACATTTTTGCTGAAAATAGATGACTAAAGCCCTTTTTTCTCAAATATCAGTAAATTGCAAAGTTTTATAATCATCTGACCCTTACTATCAACACATCTTAAAATTTGCAACAGTACTTTCATTGCAGTTTCCAAATGGCTGTGAATACTGGATTAAAGAATTTTATAACATTGACCATCAAGTGAAATGGAATGAAGATATCAAACTACCTTGAAAAATAATCTATAGCATGCTAAACTCTTCTGCATCTAACAGCAGCACTATATGTTTTGTGTGCCAAGGCAAACTACTTTCCTTACATACACTGTCATTAGTCATGCCCTAAGGATCTTAATGGGTAATGTTAACAAAACTTTGAATTTTACTGATATGAAGAACCATTTACAAGTATTATCCACTCAGCATTAGATGTGACGAATGACTTCCCCAATGTCTCAATGCATATAAGTGAGACTAGCACCTGACTTTCTCCCAGGTGAGATAGAAAATCTCAAAACTGTGTTTGAAGATCAGATTCAATAATCGTAACTAATAAACTACTAGCCCAACTTCAGACCCACTGATGCACTTCTTCAATGATATGTGTAATTGGTTGACAGTATGGAGGATATCTATTAAATTATGTTTTGGCATTGGACATTCTAATATTTAATTTTAACAACTGAATCATTTCTGAAGATAAGTGCCTATTTATGTTGAGTTTAACAGGGTATCTGTATCACCATATAACAACTGCATTTAACTGACTGAGCCACAGTGTACAAAGTTGCTAAATTTATCATTCGCAAATCATATTGTGAGGACATTTTTCCCTAAAGTTAGCAGGTTCATACTGCCAAAGAAAATAAAAAACATCAGTAGCTTTCAATATTCCTGTGAGTATACCAATTGAAGATATAATGAGCTGCTTCTTCAATTTATCTGCAGAAATGGGTACTGCAGTTTAGTATCTCAAATGATCACAAAAGTCAATAGATGGCCTGTGTTGTCTTTGATATAGCATGCACACATAATAATGACATCACATCTTGACATTAACAGCACACAGCAAGACTCACCCAGTAGCGAACACTGATACTATATGGCAGCGCTGTTTATCGTAACTGCGGTTGCACATACAACCAGAAGATAGCAGAGTCCAGACTCCGCTGTTATACTTCTGACACTGAAGCAGAAACATAAGATGAAATTGTGGAAAACACGCAGTAAACATGTTTTGAATTATTGTATGCCTACGGACCAGTAATACGTTTCCCTAGCACAATTTATGCAACAGTATCTGGAATTCAATACAGTGAATGTAAAAGATATTTATGCAACTAGATATTTCTACTTTGAAGCTTGGTGAGAAGATGAATCACAGAACTAGACTACAAATTTAGGTGTCTTATGATTTGTTTTCCACGTCAAGTGCAAGACGTTAAACATGAAACATACATTACACCATATAAGATAAAACCTCACAATAAATATTAATGCCTTGATTTAGACAGGAAATCTGAAAGTGTGCTATGTCATGAGGCTAAAAACTTTATAATCTAAAGTATTGCCAATCTGATTTGTTCAACAAAATATCTCAAAGAGGATGTTTATTTACAGTAAATAGCGCTACAACAGCCAACGACAAATGCCAACTGCAAATGCATTTTTCCTGAGTGTTCTATATCTCCACTATTTACTGCTAATGCCCACTAATTTCTCCTTTCTTCATTCCATGGAGAAATTAGCATACAGAATGCACCAGTATTATTGATGAAATGTCCTGGCAGATTAATCTGGTTTTAATCTACGAGGAAGTTTCATTTCCGCACACTCTCTGCTGCATAGTAAAAATTCATTACGAATTATTATTGATGTATATAAGTAATTTCCATATCTATCACATTTTAATTTGTTTCACATGACCCATAATTCAAAATAAAATGATGTTATTTTCATTAGAAAATTATAATTCAATATGTGTTTTTTATAATTTCCACTTTGCAGAAAAAATAGAATTCAAATAAAAGTAAAAGCTCATTTAAGAGGCAACTTTTTTCTTTTTTAAATTTTTTTTGGCATTGTTTTAGGAAACTGATGTCTGGGCACAGACTTTCAAATTACGTAAATATACACAAAGAAAATCAAACAGGGCCAATCCATAAGATCCTCTTGTCAGATAAAAGCTCATACATTGTCCAGTCACATTAATGAGACTACAACCTCTATTTGACCACAACATGCAATAACCACTCACAGAAGGCAGCTGGGAGCACTAGCAGTGAAGGGTATATAGAGCATGTCGGAGAGATGCAGAAAACACAGACATTGTCATAATGCTGAGCTGGGGCAGTTTATCTTATGTCCAAAAGGGTGTGATCATTGGCTTTCAAGACAAGGATGGAAGCATTTCTCAACATTTCGACAAAGGACATAAAGTCCTGCATGACAATGAGAGGTCGGGGAGGCCGCATTCTTCAGTGACTGACATTTCCCTCAGGGATGCAATGGTGAAAGCAGATCAGCATGTGCACATCACAGCCATTTCCTGGGAGCTTGGCATATTGCATGGGAGTGATTATGACATTGTCCAGAGGTCCTTAGGGTACCAGAAGGTTTCATGTAAATGGTTGTCTTAAGCAGCAAGCAAGTGATGTCTTCACTGAATCATCTGGAACGATATTCCAAGGAGGATGAAGGTTTCCTGGGCCGCATTGTTACCGGTGATGAAACATGGATACTACAGTACAACAATTCACAAGTAACGATGAAGCCAAGACAGCAGACCAACAGTAGTTCCATAATCAGCTGGACAAATTCTACCATAGGGCACCTAAAATTTAGTGCTGCAATGGAACAAATATGTGAACTGGTGTAGGGACTATGTGGAAAAAGGTACATAGAATGTGATGTATATTTGTCCATACCTGTAGGTACCTTACTTTGGGTGTATTTCCTTGTATGAGCTTTCACATTCATGTCACAACAAGTACATCATGCAGTTGCAACACCCCATTGATGCAAAAGGTGTCCTTTGGAGAAGGCAACACTGAGAATCGCCAGGGAAGAATATACGGTTTAAAAAAAATACTGATTGAGTGAGAAGCTATTAATTTGTTTTATCTTCACATAAAGCATATTGCATATGTTCATGTAATAAATGTACAGTATTATACAATTCAGTGGACATTTATTTGGAGTAATCAGAAGGAGTAAATAACTGATACACTGAATTGAGATATACTTCAAGAGTAATATTTTTAGGATTCAGCCACCTGGAACCCTCTCAGCATCAAGGGACACAGATGTCGACAAGGTTAAATCACATTACAAACTGTACTGTAAAACTCTAAGCAGTCATGGAAGCTCTTATCATTGGGCATCAACTCAGATGGGTTGGACATGTCCAGCGGATGAAAAATGACAGACTTCCACGCCAAATGCTGTACAGCGAAGTGAGCACAGGTAAAAGGCCACGAGGTGCCCCTCTCAAACGTTATAAGGATCAGTACAAGAAAAATCTGAAAAACTTGAACATCGATCTGAGTAACTGGTCCACAATAGCAGAAGACTGAAGTCGCTGGTGCTCAGTTACCTCAAATGCTCTTCAAAACTTTGAGCTGGAACGTCGAAGAATGGGGGATGACAAACGCTGGAGACGTAAACTCCTCCAGGCTCAGCCACGTCCTCCACCTTCCATCAGCTGTAACGTCTGTGGCCGCCTGTTCCACGCTAGGATTGGATTGCTAAGCCATCAACGACACTTCCACGCCTGAACTGTGACAAAGGAAATCTCAGGAGAGAAATGAAAACTCGGATACGAGTGTCAGCCGACGACGACGACGAGTCATAAGGGCATCAAAATGTATGTACTTTCAAGAAAAAAAGCTCCTCCAGCAACACAAGGCTGTTCCAGCTTGTGTGCCTGCCATTGGAGAGCTGGGCACCCATGGGCTCAAATGGACAGGGGTCAGCTAAAGGCTGACATGTTGGCACTCAGCTAAGCGGGCCAGAGTCTACGCACATTCTGCATTAGCCAAGCACACGCAGACAGGTTGGCTGCTTGGTCAGCACTTGTGCAGAATGCATGTAATATGATTGCTGGATAGGTAGCCTATATTAGCTATGCCTGCCTAGGAGTAAGCTGAGAGGCACTCGGCAGTGCCCATGTCCTATGGTACAGGCAGTATCCAATGCCCTTTAATGCATATCTCAAGAAAGGTGACCTAGAAAATTATATGGTCATCTCTTTACTCTCATTATTCAAAAAGTAATAAAACTATAGTGAAAAATTGATGCATGGGGTACTTCATAAAGTACAATCTTCTGTGTAAAGAACATTTTGGTTTCAGGTATGATAAAATCACAGGATCTGCTACAACTCAAGACACACACACACACACTAATGCAGATGGATAAAAAACAACAAATTAACTCAAAATGTTTAAAAAAACTCCAATTGCAATTTCTACATAAGCAGAAAATCCAGCAGTAGTCTCTAAAAGTAAAAAGTGAGATCACAGAATGTGAATAAAGAACAAAATTTCTAGGGATGTGCGAGGACTCGCAAGTAAAGTGGACTGAATATATTACATTCCTCAGGAAGTGAATAGCTTCAGCAAGCTATGCACTTACAATAGCAAATTCAGTGTGTAGTAACTCATGCATTATAACAACATATTCTGCATATGATCATGTTATAATTCATTATTGATAACCTTCTGGGCAACAAATGAGTAGAATATACAATCTTTAAGCTACAAAAAAAGACTATACAAATTATAACTAACAGTAGAATTCTCTGCACTAACTTGTTTAAATTTATGGGAATCTTAAACGTTCCATGTGAATACATTTCGCAAACAGTGATCCACATGAAGAAAGATATCAACCAATACTCGACAAACAGCTCACTAAATGAACATGGAACAAGACCAAGTCACCAATTACATATCAGGATGTAATCCAACAATGGAAAATCCAGGTTGGAATAATGTCAATATTATCAAAAGAATAAATTGATACTCACCACATAGAGGAAACATTGAGCTGCAGACAGGCACAACAAAAAGAGTGCTGTACATTTGAGCTTTCAGTCACAAGGCATTCTTTAAAAGTAGAAAAGACACACAGCCATTTACACAAGCGAAACTCACATGCGCATGACAACTGTCTCTGGTCACTGAGGCTGGACTGTGTAGAGCAACTGCACCTGCTGGAAAAACAGTCTGTGGTTGGTGGGAGTAAGGAAGAGGCTGGGTCAGGAAAGGGCAGGGATAGCAGAGCAGGGGTGGTAAAAGGTGTAGTGCTACTTGTGGGGGAATGCAGGGATATGGTAGGGCTATTACAGTGCAGTCGGGAGGTTAGAGGAAGGAGGGAAGGGAAGTGGAAAAGGAGAGAGTAGAGGAGGGGAAAAGCGATTAGTGGCTGTGTTGGTGGAATAGAAGGCTGTGTAGTGATGGAGTGGGAGCAGAAAACATGGTAGGTAGCTAAAGAAGAGGGACTGGCAAAGGTTGAAGCCAGAGGGATAGGCGAACGTAGTATATATTGCAGGGTAGCTCCCACCTGCGCAATTCAGAAAGCTGGGGTTAATAGGAAGGGTCCAGATGGCGCAAGCGGTGAAGCTGTCATTGAAGTGAATCACTTAGTGTTGTGCAGCATCTTCAGCAGCTGTCTCTTGGCCAGTGTTTGTCAGTGGCCATTCGTGCTGACAGACAGCTTGTGATTGTCAGGTCCATTCAGAAAGCAGAACAATGGTTGCAGCTTAGTTTTTAGATTGCATGATCACTTTCACAGGTGGCCTTGCCGCCTTTGATGGGGTAGGAGATACCTGTGTCTGGACTGGAGTAGGTAGTGGTGGGAGGATGTACAGGACAGATCTTCATCTAGGACTATTGTATGGATATGAGTCATGATGCAAGGGGTTGGGAGCAGCGATCGAGTAAGGATGGACAAGGATATTGCACAGGTTCACTGGGTGAGGGAATACCGCTGTGGAAGAGGAGAGAAGAATAGTGGGTAATATATTCCTCATTTCTGGGCACAACAAAGCATAGTTGAAGCCCTGGTAGAGAATGTGACTCAGTTGCCCCAGTAGTGGATGGTACTGAGTCACAAGGGGAGTGCTCACTTGTGGCCAGACGTTGGGTACGTGGAAGGTGGTAGGTGAGCAGAGAGACAAGGCATGGGAGATCTGTTTCTGTACAAGACTAATTGGGTAATTACAGTCTGTGAAAGCCTCAATGAGACCATTGGTGTATTTGGAGAGGGACTGCTATTCACTACATATGTGAAGGCCACGTATGGCTAGGCTGTATGGAAGGGACTTATTGGTAGGGAATGGGTGGCAGATGTCAAAGGTGAGGTATTGTTGGTAGCTGGTAGGTATTATATGGGTGGAGATACTAATGTAGTCATGGTTGAGGTGGAGGTCAATGTCGAGGAAGGTGACCTGTGGGTTGAGGAGGACGAGGTAAAGTGAATGTGGGGAGAAAGTGTTGAGGTTATGGAGGAATATGGATAGGGTGCCCTCACCCTCAGTCCAGAAAATGTCATTAGTGAATCTGAACCAGGTGACTCGTTATGAATTCTGATTATTTAGGAAGGATTCCACTAGATAGTCCATGAATCGGTTGGCATATGATGGTGTCATGCAGGTGCTCATTGCTGTACCACAGGTTCCCTGTAGGTCTGGAGTCAGCAGGGCACAGGAAAGGTAGTGTTCAACAGCAACAAGGGTACAGTCATTCAGGATGTTAGTGCAGAGGGAGGTGGCATCAGTAGTGACAAGCAGGGTGCTGTGTAGTAAAGGAACAGAAACTACAAAGAGGCAGTGGAGAAAATGGTTTGTGTCTTTTATCAAGGTGTGTACGTGGACAAGGAAAAAAAAATTCACGGATTTTCCCCGGATTTCCCGGTTAAAAAAACACTTTCTCCCGGATGACAGTATATTTTCCCCTATCACTCCTTTGAATGGTTATGGTTTTGTACACGAGCGTACAATTTCCCGGCACTTTAGAAAACGAAACTCAGAGAAAAAGACACGTTTTGGAAATATCTTTAATGTGCAGCAACATGTACGCTGCGTCTTTTCGTATTACGAAAACATACATTGGAAATCCATCAAACACCGCATGTTACTTTCCGAACCATTGAAACCGAGATTTCGATGCGCTTTTGTAAGCCGTTCGTAACTCATGTCACATGATCTCGCCAGCCGATGGCAGAGGATATTCAGAGCATAGGACACGTGATGTAGTCAGCCAATAGCAACATCAGTGTTAAGTAGCACGCCAAACAGGGAAAGTTAATAGTTTAAATTAATATACATAGTGCTGTTACAAGAAAAGAAAAGCTTTCACATAAAATATTGGCCTCAAGCTGCAAGAGAAGCAAAGCTTTCGCATATACTGTTGATCTTTTTTGCGCGTGTTACACTTTAAGAGATATCATACAAATGTGCCTGTAAAATTTTTAATAATGACATAAATGTCTGATCTTCAGGGTTCGAAATGCTTCTAAATGGCTCATCATCAGACACCTGATTTTTAAATGAGAGTCAAACGCTTTGTGATTTAATAAATTCACGGTCCATTCTTGTACGTAGTTCAACTTACGTAAAAGGATATTTACCTTGAAAGTAACGCTTTTCGTTTCAGCAGTTGCCAGAGAGCTCAGGTAACAGGCGACACCACTCTTGGGTAGATATCATGACGTAGGAAGCCCGTATGTACGTACGTGTAAAAGATCATCATTGAAAGACGATACTGCAAGAGCATCGGAATTTCGTGAACCATATTAAAATGTGCACATTATAAAGAGCGTACTTAAAGGCACACTCGTATGTCAAGGAAGTGTGGTTTTCAGGATGTAAATTTTCTTGGAGCACCAGTACTGTATTATATCATGTTTGGTTCTTTATTATGGCATAATGCCATACGTGCTAGAAAATGAAAAAGTGCACTTGAAATGCAGCGAACAGTTGAAACTACCCAGTACTGTGGAATTAAACATTTCGTTTCAAATACATTGACTGCCTCTGCGGAAAAGATTAGCAAAAGTAAAATTTCTTTAGCAAACAGACAAAAATAACTTCATTGTTCCGCAAAGCGATTAATGCTTGACTGTCAGAAAGGTGGAAATAAAATAAAATCTGAAACTAATGACATATTTCAGCCTTCAGTAATTATGTGAATGTGTTTTAATTCACTTGATAGCTCCCAGCCACGGATATCCATTTTGTTTTCATTTGACGTGAGAGTAAACGAAGGGGAAACAGAAAAATCACTGAACGTAAACACAGGTCACGTGGAGACTACCCAGTATAGCTCAGATTGCTCTGCGCATCAGCCCCGGATCTACGACATTTGCGAACCGGGTCAATACTAAAAAAAATCGAATTTTCAAAATATGTTCATCTTGTAGCGCACATCTTTCTGAAAAGTCTGAAACATAAAACGTATGTATTCGAGGAAATTTAAGACATATTATTTGGTCTTAAGTATGCCCAAGTGCAGTTCCATGCCTCTTCATAAAGCATTTTTCTACTGCACGTCCAAACTATATTCAGGAGAGTGGAAATTGAAATGTCCTGTGGTGCCTCTCCTGCTCCCAGTCGGCCGGTTTGGCAGCCTGCCTCTCTTTAAAAAAAGTCCCGCAATTAATAGCGGATGGGATTATTTGTAATCGAGAGAACAAGAACTCTTCGGAAAATCTGAACTCTTCATTGCCCATTAGTTAATAACTTGCTTTTTTGTGTGACATAAAATTAAATATAGGATATATAAAACCAGTACTGACAAGAGATAAGCAAGAAATTACACGTTTCTTCAAATCTTAGCTCCTAGCCCTTTTTTCTCTCTAATCTTGCTACAGCTTTACATGGCATGTTTTCCTTTCTGTGAAAGAATCTTTTACCTCATCAAAGTTTGTCAAACGTTTTGCTACATGGAAAATCGAAATGTAGTTATCTAATACTGAAAAAGCTGTTAATACAAATAATACCCAAGACTGGTGTGGTTTCTCGATCTGATTACGTCTCTTTTGTCACTGTCTGCTAGATAAAACAAAATAGGCCTTTCTAATACGGCAGCAATTTTATAACACACCAAATAAACAAGACTGTTTTCGCACAAATGGTCATTTTTATAACACGGCAGAATATAATCCAATAAGTATCAATATCAAATGCCTATTAGGCCTACTACAAGCAAAAAGCTTTATGTTAGCAAATAGTTTCACGTTTCATTCATATGCACCAGCTTCTCTAGCAAGAGATCGAAAACTAGTATTACGAAATTTTTATATAAATTTGGAATCGTCATCACAAATTCTGTAGCTATTGCTGCCACTGTCAAAATTTGTTCGCCGATTAACTTCACTAACCCTGCCAGAATCACTGGTTTAGTTCTCCCGCAATTATTCTCCGGTTAGGTGTTGTTACGTGTTCATACAACACGTTTTCCGTGTTACTTCCACAATAGAACTTAAGCGGCTGGTAGCCGGGGACTGTACTACTGGTCCTTACTAGTGTAGCGATCTGGCCAAACATTTTCTGTCAAAACTTCATTTTCTTGGACACACCAAGAAGATAATACATAATCTTTCTCACCTGTTATTCCTGTCAGTCGTTTATTTCCATTCTGATAGTATGAATCTATGGATTTCGCTAGTAATTATAACAACGCTGATCATTCACACACCCAATCAGCCACATAATCAGACAGTGATTGCCATTCATCCATTCGGCTTTACTCCACTCAGCTCGTATAGTCCCGTCCCCTTTTGTCTGTGGAAAGTTTATTTCTAGGTGCGACGAGGATTCTCCTGACAGAGACATCACGTACACTATGCATGCATTCAAAAGTCAGCTTATGATTCATTCAGAAATCAACTTAAAATGTGTTCAAAAACCAACAGAGAAGCGTTTCAAAATCATATGACTAATTGATAGGCAAACGTGCGCTGGATGCTAGGTGCTTTGTGAAACAAGTTTTTTTTCCCTCAAGAATATGAATTAGGCACCCCCATTTCCCGGAAGTATCTAGCTGCTTGCTGCGACTGCTTGCACAGTCAACAGCCACATTCCTGTTGACAGAAGCGGGAGAATCTACTACTCAAACGTGACTCTACTGCGCATGCGCATGTATATGGCGCATTTCCTTTGCAATTTAAGTTATTTTCGTTTTTTTCTCTCGTTTATGTTTTATTGTTGCTGTATTTATTCTGCAGTAGCGGGATACAGTAATATCCTTTGTTAGTGTGTCGGTTCGTACTAGTCAAAATTACAAAAATTTAACTGAAAACTAAAACAATGAAAAATTCCTGGAATTCTAAAAATATCCTGGGTTGTTCCCGGTTTTCTCCCAGATGAAAAAAATCCCGGGTTTTTCCCGGATCTCCTGGTTGTCCCGAGTCGTAGACACCCTATTTATATAGGATGGTAGGTGTGTGGGGAGTGGTAGGAGTGAGGAGGAGATACTCAGGAGAGAATTTCAGATGGGCCTTAGGATTTGAGGAGAGACTGCATTTCTGGAACGGGGTCAGCTAGCTGACTCTCTGCCAGGTAATCACTGCAGTTCTAAACCATAGTTATGGAACCTTCGTTGGCAGGTGGAATAATAAGGTCAGGATCAGTCTTCTTGGTTTCCTTGTTGAGGGATTTGGAAAATGATAGTGAAGCAAGGTTTGAGATTAAGAAATTCTGGGATGTTAATAGGGGGTGCTTTTTGGGCAGTGGGATTTGACCATGGATGGGTGGAGGAATGAACTGAATCATCTGCTTTGGGTTGAGTCCGATAGGTAGGGTTATCGGCAAGAAAGTGCGGGGGTCATTCAATAAGTAATGCCCCACACCTTTTATTCTCAGAACGTATTTATTGTTAAGTCAGAATTTGATGACAATATATATCAACATGTCTTGTCCATGTCCTATATTTCTATGTAATCTCCAGCATGTTCTATGGCCATATGCCAAGGTTATGGAAGAGCATTTATTCCCTGCTGGTAAAAGCTCTTGTCCTGTAGCCGTAGCCATGTTTTCATGTCACGACTGACCCTCTCATCATCTTCCCATAGAGAATCTTTAAACAGCCCAAAATAACAGAAGTCAAAAGGTGCCAGGTCTGGACTGTAGGGTGGATGAGGCAATGATGTCCAGCCCAATTTGGCGAAGTGTTCTCGGGTTCACAGACTTGTGTGTGGGCGTGCATTATTGTGTTGGAGCAAGATTTCTGCTGGATTCTTGTCCGATCAAACATGTCGGAAACAGTTCTTGAGTTTATTCAGAGTCTTCACCCATGAGAATGACGCCATCACAATCCCAGAAGACTGTCACCATGACTTTTCCAACAGAGGGGGTTGTCTTGAATTTCTTCTTTTGTGGTGAGGATTACGCCAGCACAAAGTGGTGCACCCAGTTCTCGTCCCCCGTAACAATCCATGACAGAAAGGCCTCTCTGTCAGTTTCAAAATGCTCCAACAATTCAGATGAAATGGCCTTTCTTTGAATCTTGTTGTCCACTGTGAGCTTTTGTGGAACCCACCGTGAGCACCTCTTTGAATATCTGAGAGTCTTGATTGTTGCAGACGTGTTTCCAATGCTGACCGACAACTGTAGAGCCAGTTCTTGAGTTGTGATGCACCAGTCGGCACAAAGAATGGCATTTGCATGATTCAGCATGTCTGCAGCAGTGGCTGTGACAGGACGTCCTGAGCATGGCTGATCATGGAGCTCTGTTTCTGCATTTCATGAGGCTGCAACTTTCTTTAGCCATTACCTAATCATACTCCTATCAACTGCAGCATCACCATATACTGAACACAAGTGTTTATGGATGATCACCACAGTTGCTTTTTCTGCACACAAAATTCAATAACAGTACGCTGCTTGTAACGTGAGTCGTACATAGATGCCATTTTGATGCTGTACTATGACTCTGCCATCTGCCAGAATGGTTCAAAATTTCACTGGCGCACAGATCAAACATCAAATGTGAAGCAAGCACCATCAAGGACATTTGTCTATGTATACCAATGGCTTTAAAAAAAATTCGGGGCATTAGTTATTGAATGACCTTGGTATTTCCACTGTAGGGACAGGGAGAAGGAGAGAAGGTCTTTAACAAGTTCAGCATGTTTCAGTTTGGGAGTGGGGCAAAAGGAATCTCATTTGGAATGGACTCATACTCTTGTGGGACTAAGGCTTTTGGAGAAAAGGTTCATTGCTGTGTTTCAGGCCTGTTTAGGTTCTGGATTCTGTATGGTGGTGGTGGGAGTTTCTGAGGATGTCGTAAATCTATGCCTGGGAGGAAGGTTTTGTCAGCTATGAGGGGATGTGGGAGAGGTTTAGAGGCTGTTGTAGAGGTGGTGGATAGTGTAGTCCATGGTGGGAGTAGGAGGTGAACAGGTTGGAGAGTTTTTTGAGGTGGCATTTGTACACTTTTCTAGTTCTTAGAGGGCAAAAGTTTCAATGTGAGATGTGGGAGCAGGAATTTGGGATTGCAGAGCAAGAGAATTTTACAGATGGATAGGAGGAATTACAAGGAGGTTTGGACCTGATTTACATGGTTTTGCAGGACTAAGACGATGAGGAGTATGAACTGGCAGAATTCAAACACATGGAGTGTATTTCGGAAGGAGGAATTACAGCTGGAGTTGGGCAATTTGATGGTAAGGCCACCTGGAGAAAATTCATGAACTAGGCAACAACACCTCATATCTATTCATGTCAAATCTACCAACCATCAGCGATACCTCCAATTTGACAGCTGCCACCCATTCCATACCAAGAAGTCCCTTCCATTTAGCCTAGCCTCCCATGGCAGTTGGATCTGAAATGATGAGCAGTCTCTATCAACATATAACAAGGGTCTCACTGAGGCCTTCACAGACTTCAGTTACCCAACTAACCTGGTAAAGGAACAGATCTCCAGTGCCTTGTCTCTCCAGTCACCTACCACCTCCAATGTACTATCTGGCCACAAATGAGCACCCCCCTTGTGACTCAGTACCATCCAGGACTGGGGCAACTGAATCACCAGGACTTCAACAACCTCTCGCCATGTCCTGAAATGGGGAATATTTTACCTACTATTCTTCCTATCCCATCCAGAGTGGTATTCCCCCGCCCACTGAACCTATGCAATATCCTTGCCCATCCCTACTCCATCCCTGTTCCCAATCCTTTGCATCATAACTCATATCAAGGTAACACGCCGAGATGAAAACCTGCCCCATACATCCTCCCACCACGCACTGCTCCAGTCCGGACAGTTATTCCTATCCCACTGCAACCACTATGCTGCTTTCTACGTGGACATGACGGTCAACAAGCTGTGTGTCTGTATGAATGGCCACTGACAAACTATGTCCAAGAGACAGCTGCCCCCCCCCCCCCCCACCCAGTTGCTGAACATGCTACCCAACACAACATCCTTCACTTTAACGACAGTCTGCGCCATCTGCATCCTTCGTACTAAAGTCAGCCTTTCTGAACTGCATATGTGGGAACTCTCCCTGCAATATATCCTACGTTCCCATAACTCTCTATCCTCAACCTTCACTAATCCCTCTCCTGCTCCCACTTCAGCACTACACAGCCTTCTATTCCACCAACGTATCCACTAATCAATCTTTTTTACTCTCTTCTATTTCTCTCCTTTTCCACTGCCCTTCCCTCCCCCCTGTAACCTCCTGACTGCACCCTAGTGGCCCTATCCCATCCCTACTACATCCCTTCATGCTCCCACAAGTAGCACTACACCTTCTACCACCCCTACCCTGCTATCCTTTCCCTCCCTTGCCCCAGCCTCGTCCTCATCCTCCCCCCACCCCCACACAAAACAAAAAAAAAAAGAAATCTGCCGCAGTTTCTCTATGCCGTCTGGTGTCAGTGGCTAGAGGCAGTGGTCATGTGTGTGTGTGCGTGGGTGTGGGTGTTTTTTCTACTTTAGAAGACGACCTTGCAGCCAAAGCTCAAATGTACAGCAATCTTTTTGTTCTGCTTGTCTGCAAGTCAACATCTCCTCTATATGGAGAGTAGCAATCCATCCTTTCCATAATACTGCCAAATTGGAAACTACACGTATCCAAGATGTAATAAATTGATAATTTATGAAAAACAACCAAACTTCCTTTAACAAACATAAAGCTATGGTACCCCACAAGAAAAAAACAAAAAACAAATATTCTATATAATGGAATAAAATTTAACAACAAATTTCCAAAAGTGATCAAGGACAAAAATGAAATACATGCCATCAGGAATATTCATTAGAAAATGTTTTTATACTGTCATGGGTTACCTGAAATGATATGTAAATTATGTTGACAAACATGGTCATGATTAACTGCTATGATTAAGAGTCATTTTACAACATTTTCAACAGCATACAGAAACACACTGCCTGAAAAAAAGAAAAGAACCACCCAGAAGATGAGGAGGAAACAAAGCAAAACTCCATACGTTGAGGGGGTGTCTCATGCAATTCCAATGAGTCATTACAATATCGAATGAAATTCACAAAGAACTCTACAGTATGTACTCATGTATCAGGATGATGTTGCACCACTTCTGACCTGGATGCATGCACCAAATTACTTGAGAGGGATTTCATAAAGCCATTGTATCCTTTTCTAAGACAAGCTGGCCCACAACTGTTGTAAATGGACCTCGATATCCTGGACACTGGCACTGGGATGGAGTTGACTTCCTAGCTGGTTCCTCAAGTGTTCTATCCTTTGATCACTACCAGCTATGACCTGAAGTCATATTCAATGGCTGCCTACACCATAACATGAGTACCACTGCTGAATTTCTCCAAAACACTGGAAGAATGGGACCTCTCCCAGGTCATCTTCATACTTAGCCAACAATAAGTCAATCATGGTAGTGCACAACTACGATTCATAACTGAATACATTACAATGCCATTCATCAGCAGCCCAACCTTCTCAGTTCGGCACCACTCCACATGAAGCCATTTGTTATGTAGTGTCGATGGCAGCCTACGCATGGGATAGTAATGGCTTAGTGCAGCTGCTGCTCGTCCCTGACCAATGGTGCAGGATGACACAGAACCCTGTAGAGAGTCCGTTACTTATTTTCAGATGGCAGCCACAGATGTGTAGGGATTACAATGTTCTTGGTGCAAAGTATGATGATTTCCCTTGTGGTGATCAGAATCTAGATGCCTACTCAACATTCCCATGCAGTCTAACAATGGGCCCTTGTTACATATGAATGTCCTACAAATTTGGATATTGGACAATTTGGCCAGCTGGGCAAATGGAGACCTGGGATGAGGCCTCTTTCAAACTATGTCAGATGCTGACAACACTCTTTCACACAAGAAAGTGGCATCTCCCCGTTTTTTTACAGCGATCACTGGACATCTAACACAGTTTGTACACCTTATGTACCGTATCTGGCCTGGTAACACTACCAATGCATTATCAAGGCAGTTCCACCTGCCACAGAGAATTGTGACTACAATCATTTACATAACTGTTGATAGTATGTATGTGTACAAATATCTGTTTACATCTCTTCTGTACTTGTATATATTTATGTGCCTGTATTGTGTAAATTTATGTCCATACAAATTATACTGATGACAAATAAATAAATAAATATCTCGAACAGAATGACATGCTCCATAACAACCAGTGTAGATTCCTGAAACATTGTTCATGCAAAATTCAATTTGTGCTTTTCTCACAGGACATCCTAAAAGCCATGGATCAAGATGCAGCACTTCTTGACTTCTGAGAAGCATTTAATTCAGTACCACATCAATACTTATTAGTGACAGTACAATCACATAGGGCACCAAAGTAAGTCTGGGCCTGGCTTGATGATTTCTTGGTAGGAGGATGCAGTATGTCATCTTGAATGAGGAGCTGCTGATATACACCGAGGAGACAAAATTCATGGGATAGTGATGTGCACATGTACAGATGGCAGTAGTATCACATACACAAGGTGTAAAAGGGCTGCATTGGCAGAGATGTCATTTGCACTCAAGCGATTCAATAGAAAGTGTTTCCGATAAGATTATGGCCACACCACAGGAATTAACAGATTTTGAACATAGAATGGTAGTTGGAGCAAGAAGCATCGGTCATTCCACTTTGGAAATCATTAGGGAATTCAATATTCCAAGATCTATAGTGTCAAGAGTGTGCCAAGGATACCGAATTTCACACATTCTCTTTCACCAAGGACAACCACAGTGGCCCACTGCCTTCACTTAATGACTGAGAACAGTGGTGTTTTCATAGTATTGTCACTGCCGATAGACAAGCAACACTGTGTGAAATAACTGCAGAAATCAGTGAGTAATGTATGATGATTGTATCTCTTAGGAAAGTCTGGCAAAATGGTGTTAATGGGTTATGGCAGCTGATGAGCGATGTGAGTGCCTTTGCTAACAACACAACATTGCCTGCAGCACCTCTCCTGGCTCATGACCATATCGGTTGGACACTAGATGACTGGAAAACTGTGGCCTGGTAAGATGAGTCCTGATTTCATTTTATAAGAGCTGATGATAAGAGTTCGAGTGTGGCACAGACTCCATGAAGCCATGGACCCAAGTTGTCAACAAGGCACTTTGTGAGTGAGTGGTGGATCCGTAATAGTGTGGGCTGTGTTTACATGGAATGGACTGGGTCCTCTGGTCAAACTGAACTGGTCATTTATTGTAAATGGTTATGTTTGGCTACCTGGAGACCATTTGCAGCCATTTATGGGCTTCATATCCATAAACAACGATGGGATTTTTATGAATGACAGAGCACCATGTCACTGAGCCTCAATTGTTCGTGATTGGTTTGAAGAACATTCTGTACAATTTGAGCAAATGAATTGGCCACCCACATCATCTGACATAAATCCTATCCAACACAATCAAGAGGTCAGTTCAAGCACAAAATCCTGCACCGGCAACACTTTCGCAATTATGGATGGCTATAGGGACAGCAAGGGCTCAGTATTTCTGCAGTGGACTTCAAATAACTTTTTGAGTCCCTGCCACATCAAATAGGTGCACTACACCATGCAGAAGGAGGTCTGACAATATTAGGAGATATCTCATGACTTTGGTCACCTCAGTATAAAAGTAACTTCAGGCTTGCCTCAGGGTGCGTAGTGACCTCTGCTGTTCATACTGTATATTAACAACCTGGCAGACAATAGTAACCTCAAGACTTTGTAGGGAAGCAGCCTACTCACGCCATATAAAATTCATATGCTTTCCATTGTGTGCCAGCCTAGTCCGCTATAACTAGCTATGACGTCACGAATGTTGCACAATACCTTAAAAATAAAATAAATAATCTGAAAAGTTAATAGCATGTCAGGAGTGATGCTAAAATGATAATGTGTTATGTTTCAGTTTACCGTATTTACTCGAATCTAAGCCGCACTTTTTTTCCGGTTGTTGTAATCCAAAAAACCGCCTGCGGCTTAGAATCGAGTGCAAAGTACACGGAAGTTCTGAAAAATGTTGGTAGGTGCCGCCACAACTTACTTCTGCCATCGAATATATGTAGCGCTACAACAGGCATGTTTTGCAGGCACAAAGATAAATACTGGCGCCAAAACCTCTTCGTCAGTAAATAAATTTAAAAAAAAGGTGGAAAACGAGCTTTTTTCTCCGCCCAGAGTTTCGACCACTGCACTTTCATACATTATCCAACGAAGTAAATAGAAATTTCGTATTGTTCATCTTCTAGCAGCATTTCAATGTACTACGAAAATCCGACTGGCAAGACTGTTTGGGATGTTTGTCAATATGGGAAACTCTACGTCCTGAATTTTTTCCTACCTGTGAGAAGAGATGGTTGCTACTAGGAACTTTTATGAATTGTGAATCACATGCAGTATTCTCTTCACAATAAGAATAATACGAATATAAACATTTTGCCATGTATTCTTTCGTGTTTGCTGCTGTATCATTTAAATCCTGTCTGCCTAATAAACTACGAAACTACAGCGAGACAACAGCAAACGCGGAAGAATACACATATCATGTCATGTTCGTCATATTCGTATTATTCTTATGCCTAATAGTGATACAGTCAGAAATGAAGCACGGCAATTGACTAGATTTTTAAATCTAAGATGATTCTAATTTCTGTGCAGAATATAATGTACAAAAGAGGCGTCTGCAAAGATTTTCAAATGGTGAAAAATGTTCGCTAAACTCTCGTTCAGAACATCTTCCATCATATGCAGTCTATTATTTGGTTCTTGTTGATCATTATCAAATAAAGCAGCAGTGTAAGTAACCTCGCACAAGAGCAAGCCACGCCGCGAGCAGCGATAGGCCGTAAACACTCATTATCAGAATGCGACAAACAATGCAAGACACAGTACAGTAATGCATTTTCAGCTTAGAGTGACGCAAACACATAACGGCACTTATCAGATCAAAGAAAAATAAGCAATCAATTCAAACCAGACGAAGCACGTGAAAAAGGAAGGGTACCCGTATAAATACGGACGGAGCGCCTGAAGTATGGCAATGGCTACCTGGTAAAGCTTAACTGCTAAGCTTACAACTAGAACCAAACTACTGTAGCTGTATCGTCATTCATTCGACCTAAATTGTGTCTCGTATTATAATGGACCAACATTGTTTCGATTTGGAGGTGCGGCCTAAAACTTTTATCTCCCCTTGAATTTCGAGTCTCAAATTTCGGGTGCGGCTTAGATTCGGGAATTTTTTTTTTCCTTTATTTCGAGTCTCATTTTTAAGGTGCGGCTTAGATTCGAGTGCGGCTTAGATTCGAGTAAATACGGTAATAACTTCAACAGTTTTTGAAATTTGGATGTTTTACAGAAAAATCATTGGCGCAACAGAAAGGAGCTAGAAACTTCAAAATTTATATTCAGATTCCTTTTTCATTGTAATTTAATGGAAACAGCATGCTGGATCTCACAAAGTAATATTTTGATTGAAATTCATGATTTTCTGTTTTTGTGTTCCAAAAGTTCGGTAGCAAGATAGATTAAGTAAGTGATTAGATAAAGCTAGGATGTTTAGATTTAGGTAGAATGGAGATATGCTATAATAAAAAGATCTGAGAAGTTTCAAAAAGGTAGCTATAAAACTATAGCTGTAGCGTCTCTCCAAAGGGCAGGTTCAGAGCTCAACTACTGCATGCAGTACAACTAAAATAATTCTCTCGCCAAAAGTATTTAACCTAGACACATTAGAATTTTATTACAGATACTTACCTGTGTGCTGATTGCACAAGTAAATCATGAACTTCATTGGCCTTCAGTGAATGAAGCAATTAATTATTTAGTAACTTGAAGTAGTGTTCTGCTAGCCCCAGCGGTGAATCAGTAAGGCAAATGTTGTCGGCTGCGCCTTCGGCGGTCCGCACTGCGGCTATATAAATAAGAGCGTGCGAGCTAAAGTAAGGCCCCAGTTCTCTTCTAGATTCGTGTGAGCGTACATTCCGTGTCGGAAGCCGCATTGCGTTTGTGCAGTTGCCATGAACAGTCTTGGATGCCGTATTACGTAACTCAATATGCACTTAACAATGAGTTCGCATTGGGGTAAAGTGTTAATTATGGAACGACTCCAGTGATTTAGTCTCAGTTTGCGTATATCATATTTTCACGTGTCGCCACAAGACAGACTTTCTACCATTACTAGCGTGGCGTTTTATGGGTATTAACATCAAATTTTTGCGAGCATTCACTTTAAAAATTTACATCGATAACGGTTATTGAACAGTTTCGTTATCTAGGGATAATAGGATCCGCACAATAGACTCTGAACATCTCTGATAGTACAGTAGCTGATATGGGTAATCATTTGTATGGAATTTTATGCTTTATCGTTTTCAGAATATAGTGAAAATGGTTATAATAAACTGCATTTTCTATGAATCCCAGACATCATCCTAAATCCTCAGAGTAATGAACTTCAATAATCAATAACTTTTATTCTCCATCTGAGTGGGCATAGTGAACTCTATTTACAGGCATTACGTTTTTGCTAGTTACTTTCTGGTTGCTAACATTGTAGTTAGAGAGCCTGTGTTGAGAACGGCAACAAACCTAACAATAGAAGAAATAATAACAAAATTTTCCACCCACCGCCCAACTTTTCACAAATGATACAATTTTCTGTAATGAAGTACTGTCTGATAAAGGATGCATAAATATTCAGGGAAATCTTGGTAAATTTTCAAAGTGGTGTAAAAACTGGCTACTGGCTTTAAATGTTTGGAAATGTAAAACTGTATGAAAAAATGTAGTATCCTTTGTCTACAATATTGAGTCATGGCTGGAATCAATCAAATCTTACAAATACCTGGGTGTTACATCTTGTACAAATATAAAACAGAATAATTACATAAGCTCACAGTCACAGATAAAACAGGTGGCAAACTTTGGTTCATTGATAGGATACTGGGAAAATAATCAGTCTACAAAGCTTTTTGAGATTGCTTACAAGACACTCGTGCAACCGATCCTAGAGTATTGCTCATGTGTGTGGACCAATATCAAATAGGACTATCATGAGACATTAAATGTATGAGGCATGCTCAGAAAGTAAGTACTGTGACCATAGTCGGCTGGTTTGTTTTCTTCTGAGGGTTGGAAAAACTGAGGTGGTAGAGGGGGGTGCCCTCAACACAGCAAGCAATGCAGGATCATGGGAGCACATAAACACACATTGTAGTGTCCAGCTGCATGAAAGACGTTGGTAAGAAATCCCGTCAAGCATAAGCTGCATGCTGCAATCTGCTTCCAACTCGTGGAAGGTATAACACACACTGAAATTTTTTCATGAATCAAAAGGGTGAAGGTGTTATGGACAGAATAAGTGTGTTTGAGTGATCTAGGGAGTTTAGTGGAGGCAGAACAAATATTCATCACAAACAGAGGAGTGGAGGACCTTGTTTTTTTGTGATGAGTTGATGCAAAAAACTGAGGAAAATGTTCGTGAAGACTGCCGACTGACACTGGATGAAATTTCTTCAATGTTTTCACAACTCTCCAGAACTCCCTTATACATGACACTCACAGAAATGCTGGCATACTGGAAACTGTGGACACAATTGGCTCTAAAACAGATGACAGAGCAGCATGAGAAAAATGGATCAGTAGCACCAGTGAGTTTCTTTGCGTGACTTGAATTGGAAGGAGAGAATTTCCTCAGCTCTGTTGTGTCTGGAGATGAAACATGAATGGGTCATTACACGGCTGAGACATAAAGTCAGTCTCACAGTGCTGTCAGACCAATTCTGCACCTGCCAAAAAATTTCAAACCACAATTTCAGGCAAAAAGACTATGGCCGCAGTATTTTTGTATGGATAAGGCATCATTTTTGTCAAATTTCTGCCTCAAGAGGAGACCATCAATGCACAATGTTGTGAGACTTAAAAAAAGAACCAGAAGGAGCATTCAAAACAAAAAGAATGGAATGCTGATGAGAGGAGTGTGCTTGCTGCACAATGCTCATCATCACACAGCTTTACAACCAAGGTGACTTGGAAAAATTTGGTTGGAACGTTTTGAATCACCTCCCGTACTCCCCTGACCTGGCATCGTCATGTTATCATCTTTTCACCTCCCTGAAGGCAAACATGAGTGAAATTAAATTTTCAACCAATGAGCTGGTGCTAAAAGAGGTTCTGAAGTGGGGAAATGGGCTGTTGGGAAAGTTTTTCGTGCAGGGTATAAAGAAGCTTGTACCACAGTTCACCACATGCATTGGACAGGATGGCGATTATGTGGGAAAATAGTCAACAAGCATGAAAACAATATCCTGCAATTTTTTTAAAAATACACTTTTTCTAAAAAATATAAAAATGCAGTAGACTTATTCTCTGAACATCCCTTATATACAATGAAGAGTAGTATGAACGTTCATAGGTTTGTTTCATCCATGGGAGAGTTTCATGGAAATGATGAAAAAAGTGAACAGGCAGACACTTGAAGATGTATATCATATATCCCAAAGAAGCCTGCTTAAAAAATTTCAAGAACCAGAATTAAGTCAGGAAGCTAAGAGTGTAATACCATCCCCTACATAGCACACCTACAGGAACCACAAAGACAAGACTGGACTAATGATAGTGGGCACAATGGTATCCAAGTACTAATTCTTCCAGCATTCTGCATACAAATGGAATGGGAAGAAATCCGTACAAGTAGTGGAAAGGGAAGCACCCTCTATCATGCATTTCACAGTGGTTTGTAGAGTATAGTTATAGATGTACAGTACTCTTTTCTTGTGTTCTAATTATATTACTCACACTAAACTCAAATTCTTATATTCCTAACAATCTTCTGCAGCTACGTTTAGTTACTTGAACCAATCTACTATTGGAGACCCACATCTGAAAACATTAATAGGAATGAATTTTGAATTCATTAGACAGATTTTATGTAACAGTTTATTCACACCTTATCTTGACAGTGTGCTTCAGAAAATATACATAAAATATTGTACAGTCTACACTGCATCACACAATGTTCATTTCATTTGAATTAAGGCACATATGTACACAATACAATTACAAAATAAAACCTCTCATACAAAAATATTCATATAAATATTGTGATCACAAATACATGCAAAACATTAACAATAATTTTCACAGTTATCTTCTTTCTCTAATACAGTAAATTATAAAACATCTACAAGCACTTTTCTTTATTAATGGGCTCTTTATATTAGTTTTGTTTAGAACGTTGAGGAGGCAAATCAAGTTGAATCTCTGCTGGGCGGCCAATTTTCTACATCCTCTCTATGTCTGTTGTCAGCATTGGTAGTTCTCGAGTGATGTACTGACCTTCTAATAAATTTTGCTGGCCTACCTACTATTCTGGATAGCCTAGGCTGTGCAACAGGTTTGCCTATTTTTCTTCCTCTCGTAGAAAGCTTTCTTATTACAGTGTTACTAGGACCAGGTTGTGATATCACAGCAGGAAATACTTCACTTGCAGATGAACTGCCAGTTTCACTGGAAAAACTATGTCTATGGGAATAATCTACATTATTTAAGTATGTTGAAGGAGATACATCTTTTTCAAAATTAGTAAACATTGCTTTGTACTTGTTATATATTTGCTGAGATTTACACTGAATAAGAAATATTTTTTCTGTTGCTTTTCCCCCCTCAGAAACAGGTGTCTCTAAGTTGGTAGTGTTTCCTAAGTATTTAGTCAGCTTCCTTACTGTAACTACAATCTGGGGACACCTTTTCAATGTGTTGCAGTCTACTGGCAAGTTTGCCAGCTCAGTTAAATATTTAACACAGTTTTCAAGCTTGGCTTTTGAACAACAAGTAGATGCTTTTATGAGAGCATCTAAGCATAACAGTTGACTCACAGTTTGCAATTGTTTTATTTTAGTCAGTCGAGTAGTTCCAATTGATGGCAAAGCATTCTGTACAGGTGGTTCAGAAAGTTCGACATGTGGCTTAAATATTGTGTTATCTCCTTCTGCAGTTCCAATCTGCAAAGAGGACTTCCTCTTATGAGACACTGGAAATTGGTGAGATCTGCCTGTTCTGCAAAAATCCACATGATCATCTTCACTGCCTGCAGCATTGTCTTCACTAACAGTATTAGATAATGTATAATTATTTGGTAACACATTACTCTTGTTTTGATCATAGGAACCACCTATGGCTCGAACACTGTGTTCACTGTTGTCTGTATTAATACCCGTCTCCGTTATTTCATCATCAGCAAACTTTTTGGGCTTTATTTTTCGTCCAGAGCGACTCACTCTTTGTGCTTCAACCTGAGACGAAGGTGATGTAGATTCATTTAGAGATTTTTTACTATTTAATTTATCAGCAGACTTCAAAATCTTTGAGCTTCGCTGGTTAACAGAATTTCCTTCAGTTTGTTCAGAACTTTTGGATGCCCTTTGTGATTCAGGAGAGGTTTGGTTGAAATCCGACTCCCAGTCTGACTCGCTGTCTTCATTACACTTTGTTTCAAAGAGCTTATCATTAACTCCATTCTCTATCTGTGCTAATGCCTCATTAAAACCCTTCCTCTTCAATGGTCTTCCAAATCGTTCTTTATTTTCAACATATGGAAACATGTCTTCAGCCTTGCAGACCGCTGTCTCATAGGTCCCATAAAATATTACATGATATTTTAACTTATTATTTGTTGCTTCTGCTAAACACTGGACATGGGCAGGCCAAGGTGGATACCCACGAACCTTTGCAAAAACTTTGTCACCTTTCTTAAAAGGACCGGCCATTTTAGAACTATAAAATATATCACTACAAATGAATGTGATGAATGAAGCTGAAATGTTTTAGTGAGGCATTTTTGTGTATACTGTCTAGGAGATAACTATAAGTAAAAGTTATTTTTTTCCTAAGTGTAAGGCAGATGTTTTGAACGGAACTGTATAGCCGTTATGTGATCACATGATGTACTGTAAACTCCAATGTTTCGACTATTTTTAAACAGAGAGCATAAGTCAAGAGATACAAATATAAGCATTCTATGACACTCTATGATTATATTACAGAAACTAAAATCAAGTCAATGTCTGCTTCTTTTCAATGTTGTTTTTATACTGCTCATTGTTTACACAGTTTAAGTTGTCTTAATTGACTATTGTATGAAATATAAAATGCAATGAGTCAGTGTAGTTTTGACCACACCAACAAACTTGTTAACGTTATTTACTTTAAAATCATTGCAGCAGTCAGAAGCATTAGGCAGTTTCTTGCTTAAAAGCGAATTCCATCAGCCAAAGGATCTGAAAGAGAAATACAGAATCAAACTCAATGACCCATATACACTAAGAATGACTGTACATACTCCGTCAACAAATGACTGTACATACTATGTCTACAAATAGGTAGTCTAATATCTTGTGGTCCAATATGCGCGCGCGCGCACACACACACACACACACACACACACACACGCGCGCGCGCGCGCGCGCGCGCGCGCGAATTGGAAATTTCAGATTATTTTCATATATTCTCAGAGGGTGGATCTTGCATGTGTTAAAAATCGAGCACCTGGGAATGTTTCTTAAATTTACTGAATGTTTTTAGTTATAAGATTCAGTTACTGACAATTAAGAAATGGTGAATAAATTTGGAAGTCAATATCTGTCTCCTTTGATAGTTGATAACACTGTGCCTGACAATGTAAATTTCATAGTCACATATTCTGAAAAACACTCAAAAGATTTTTAAACCTTAAATAACTGGCTACATATAATATTTCAAATTACTGTATACCATACAATGTCATCACACATTTTTATTAAATCAGAACTGTTAATATGTTATCATTAAATCAGGAGTGTTCAGATGCTGTATTCAGAAAAATTTGCAGCGCAGCAACATTTTTAAAGAAAATGAAAAATATTTATTGCAGTTAGCTAGAATATAATTTTGATTATTACTCTCACGGTCTGACAAATACATTTGCCTTACAAATATGAAATGGTAAGATATTTTAAGGAGGTATTAAACAGAATGCATTCTGTTGTTCCTGTTCTTTGAACAAAAAGGACACTCACACAGGTAGCATTAAGTACCAATTAATAAGTAAAGGAAAAGTGTTATTCATGATGCAAGAAAAATAATTTCACAGAAATTGTTATAAATTCTGTTATTTGCCAGTTCACTGTACTTCTAGATGACTGTGAATGATTTGACTTGGCATCAGCTGGTTAGGACAAAGCGTAATGTAAAAAAGGAAAACACGAACACTACAAAAACTGTTCCCTTCTGAATAACAACCTCAATAACTGCAGGTAAGACATTCCTAATCTAATTTGTTTGTATGTCAGTATTCAAAAACAATTCCACTGACAAAATCAAAAGCTTGTGTGTTCCAAAATCTTTTGAGAAATAAACTAATGGTTTGAAGATTACAAATAAGTGCAGCAGGCATTTTCCAAGTGAATCTTTTTTTTTTTTTTTTTACATTAAGTTAATGTAGAAGTCCTGACCTCATTTTAATGGCTTAAAATTCAATCTAAAATATATTACAATTAGAGAAAATATTACAATTACAGAATTTATAGCATAATTGAGAGTTAAATTAGTTCATATGTATGAGTTCCTCAGTATTCAGTGGTTCTGTCTCAATGTTCCTGAATTGTACATGCCTCTACAACAGATCACAGCTCTCTGATGCATTGTTCATAAGTGAGAAATCACTCTGACAACAATTAAGCAACTGGAAATTGCTAAGAATGGGTTAATTGGAAGGGCTACCGAGAGTCATGCACCAGGAATACCAAAGATGTGTCAAGTACTATTCTGTCTTCTGGATACTGTCTTGTCTACAGGAAGTACAGGATTTACCATTATGAGATTTTCACTCTGCAGTGAAGTGTGCACTGATATGAAACTTCCTGGCAGATTAAAATTGTGTGCCGGACCGAGACTTGAACTTGGGACCCTTCCTTTCGCGGGCAATTGCTCTACCATCTGAGCTACCCAAGTACGACTCATGACCCGTCCTCACAGTTTCAATTCTGCCAGTACCTCGTTTCCTAGCTTCCAAACTTCACAGAAGCTCTTTTGCAAACCTAGCAGAACTAGCATTCCTGGCAGAAAGGATATTGCGAAGACATTGCTTAGCCACAGCCTGGCGGATGTTTCCAGAATGAGATTTTCACACTGTAGCGCAGTGTGCACTGATATGAAACTTCCTGGCAGATTAAAACTGTGTGGTTCACAGAAGAGCTTCTGTGAAGTTTGGAAGGTAGGAGGCGAGGTACTGGCAGAATTGAAGGTATGAGGACGGGTCTTGACTCGTGCTTGGGTACCTCAGATGGTTGAGCAGTTGCCCGCGAAAGTCAAAGGTCCCAAGCTCGAGTCTCGGCCCGGCACACAGTTTTAATCTGCCAGGAAGTTTCAGGATCTACCATTGTCATCCACTTGACTGAGTGGCGGGTCAGTGGTAGGTCTATGTGCTCTGTCCAGGGCAGACAGGAACCATGTAGAACTCAGGATTACACCTGTCCACCTAACCAATAGGTTTGAGGTACTGTCTTCCACTGAAACTGAAACTGATCCAGTGAGACTAACTCCATACTGGGAAATGAATGGTGTCCCGTGTCAAAGGGAGGTAAATGCAAAATGGCAGGGCTCTATTAATAATTAGCAATTCAAAAATGCAGTGAATAATGGTATCCCTATGGAAAATGGAACCATGGGTGGGAAGGAACACCATGTGCACTCAGTGTGTATGCCTGAGGTCCTTATTTAGCAACTTGATGAGACTATGGGAAACGGCAGCAACGGGTGGGAAGGAACACAATGTGCACTCAGTGTGTATGCCTGAGGGCCTCATTTAGCAACTTGATGAGACTATTTCAGCAGCCACTAAGGGAACAGGTTGCAAACAACTGCAGATTGTGATCCCTGTTATGATAAACAATACCTGTTATCTGAGCTTCAAGGTCATATTTGGATCATTCTAATGACTGGCAGAGACGATTGAGAATAACAACTTTGCTCACGGCATTACAAGAAAGCTCAAAATGTGCAGCATTTCCCCCAGAACAGATCATAACCCCCTAGTTCTGAGTCAAGTGGAAGGCTTGAACCAGAGGCTGCAAAGGTTCTGAAAGGAGCTAGGTTGCAACTTCCTAGACTTGTGCCACTGACTTCAGAAATGCAGGCTTCCTTCAAATGGGTCAGGTGTGCACAAAACATCAGAGGCTGCTACCCAGGTAGCTGACAGCATATGCATCACATACAAGAATGTTTTCAGATAAGGAGACTCTCCGTTCATTCCAGATAACATCTGTAGGAGACCTGGAAGTGTTAATGTAAGATTCAAAGAACAATTCCCATGGATGAGACTACTGAAACCATAGTGGTTAAATGCCAAGTATTCACAACAAAATTCCAAAGTTTGAAGCACCGCTAAAGAGCAGTGAAGCTGAAATAACATCAGATACATAAATCTGATTAAGACCCGAAATTGACAGCAGTGAGATTTTTGGGGAAAATTTAAGTGAATATCAAAAGGATAAGCAAATGGGAAATGAAGATGGTGCACTTGTCACAGTAGACAAAAAGTCACTTCCTCCGAGATAGAAATTGTTCTTCTATCCTTCTATCAACTACAAGAGTTGTCTCCTGAGGTAACCAAAAATTTTAGAAAAAAACCTCAGTTCACTAGCAGTTAACTACCCCAATTACACCATAATCTTTGGAGGAGACTAATCATCCAACAATCAACTAAGATGATTACAGTTTTATTAGTGGTGGGTATGACGAGACATTCTGTGAAACATTACTAAATTCGTTCTCTGAAAACTATCTAGAACAGATTGTTTGGAATCCCACTCATGATGGAAATCTGTTGGTCTAATGGCAATAAATAGATCTGACCTCTTTGAGGATGACCACACTGAAAATGACATACACTATGTGATCAAAAGTATCCGGACACCCCTAAAAACATACTTGTTTCATGCTAGGTGCATTGTGCTGCCACATATTGCCAGGTACTCCACATCAGCGGCCTCAATAGTTATTAGATATCGTGATTAGATATCGTGAGAGAGCAGAATGGGGTGCTCCGCGGAACTCATGGACTTCAAATGTGGTCAGGTGATTGGGTGTCGCTTGTGTGATACACCTGTACACAAGATTTCCACACTCCTAAACATCCCTAGACCCACTGTTTCCTATGTGATAATGAAGTGGAAACGTGAAGGGACACATACAGCACACAAATGTAAAGGCCAACCTCATCTGTTGACTGACAGAGACCACCGACAGATAAAGAGGGCTGTAATGTGTAATGGGCAGACATCTATCCTGGCCATCACACAGGAATTCCAAACTGCATCAGGATCCACTGCAAGTACTATGACAGTTAGGCAGGAGGTGAGAAAACTTGGATTTCATGGTCGAGCAGCTGCTCATAAGCCACACATCATGCTGGTAAATGCGAAACGATGCCTCACTTCGTGTAAGGAACATAAACATAGGACAATTGAAAAGTGGAAAAACGTTGTGTTGAGTGACGAACCACAGTACATAATGTGGCAATCCGATAGCAGGGTGTAGGTATGGCGAATGCCTGATGAATGTCATCTGCTTGCATTTGTAGTGCCAACAGTAAAATTCGGAGGCGCTGGTGTTATGGTGTGGCTGTGTTTTTCATGGAGGGGGCTTGCACCCCTTGTTGTTTTGCATGGAATTATCATAGCACAGGCCTACATTGATGTTTTAAGCACTTTCTTGCTTCCCACTGTTGAAGAGAAATTCAGGGATGGCGATTGCACCTTTCAACACGATCAAGCACCTGTTTGTTCATAATGCACAGCCTGTGATGGAGTGGTTACCTAACACTAACATCCCTGTAATGGACTGGCCTGCACAGAGTCCTGACCTGAATCCTACAAAACACATTTGGTATGTTTTGGAATGCTGACTTCGTCCAGGCCTCACCAACCGACATTGATACCTCTCCTCAGTGCAGCAATCCATGAAGAATGGGCTGCCATTCCCCAAGAAACCTTCCAGCACCTGACTGAAAGTATACCTGTGAGAGTGGAAGCTGTCATCAAGGCTAAGGGTGAGCCAATACCATATTGAATTCCAGCATTACCGATGGAGGGCGCCACAAACTTGTAAGTCATTTTCAGTCAGGTGTCCAGATACTTTTGATCATGTAGTGTAAGTGACCATGAGACAGGATACTTACCTATGATTACCAAAGCACAAAGGACCATTAAAACAGATAGAAAGAATTATATGTTCACTAAAGTAGACAAAGAAGCAGTAGTGTCATATCTCAATGTGAAACTTTTAATTCAGGACAGGAACATGTACAGGAACTATGGCTTAAGTTTAAATAGTGGACCATGCAATTAATAGATATGTACCTAGTGAAACAGTTCACGATGGGAGGGACTCTCCATGGCATACAGTCACTTAAAGAAACTTATAAAGGAACTTAGACTACTTAATAGCAAGTATAAAACAAATTATATGGCTTTTGATAGAGTGTTCCTGAATGAAACATGTTCAGCTGTCAGTTGGGCAATGTGTGAAGCCTTCAATGACCTCCACAGCTGAACATTAGTGAAAGATATTTCATGATACCCAAAGATATTCAGGTCATATATTGCGCTGGCATTCAGCTGTTGCCAGCACACCAGTCAGCAAAGATGAAGTGCAAAGATTGACTAGTAGGCACTGTATCAAGTTTGCCTATCACGAAAGAGGCCAGAGACACATCCAAAAGCAACACGCCACCAACAGCCTCTCGACAGCATGTATTTAGGCCGCCGCCACTCAATGGAGGGCCTCGCTCTCTCACTCACTCGCTCACTCACTCATCCAGGTTGGCATCTGTCAATTTACTCGCAGAGCGGGTTCAGTTCATCACAGGTTGTGTTGTAGAGAGATGATACCAGACACCCACAACAACATGTCTCCCTTGCTACCTTGCAGTACAAGACTCTATAGTGGTGAACGAGGATAATTCAGTGGCGATTGAAGACAATTAACTTGGCTGAAGAGTTTGCTTGTTTCTCTTGTGTTTTAGCTTGCAGGGATGATTGTGTACAAGTGTTTCTATTTGCTAATTTGATGTTGTATTCTTGCATGTATTCCAGGAGGTGACCTGCAGAACTAATCAAATTTTGCTTTTCAGAGGCTTTGCTTGCTTTCTGATATAAAGAATTTGTGCAAATCACGAATTTCCCACCCCCGCCACCCCCTGCCCCTGTGCATCAGCCACAGATGGCTAACACAAGCTTTTCAGTTTCAGAACCAACAAGTCGCTACTTCAC
Source organism: Schistocerca cancellata (assembly GCF_023864275.1). Lineage (NCBI taxonomy): Eukaryota > Metazoa > Arthropoda > Insecta > Orthoptera > Acrididae > Schistocerca > Schistocerca cancellata. The sequence goes on along the minus strand of NC_064626.1, from coordinate 762,040,819 downwards.
TGATGATGGTATGACAACAACATGATGTGCAAGACGCTTTGGCCACACAACCACAACTGACCAACCAGCCAGCCCAACAAGTGCTGCTAACCAGTATACCAACGTTCTGGCAATTTAAGAAAACTGAGGAGGAATGGATTGAATACTTGACTTAGTTCAAAGCACATTGTCAAGTTCATTGTGTTCACGGTACTGTAAAGTCACAAAACTTCCTTTTGACTGTTGTGTTTAAGTTAACAAAAAAAATACTCCTAACTGCATCTCCCCACAAACTCATCTATCACCAAGTAATTGCTGCATTAACTCAGTTCTATGACCAGCAAGTCCAAGTATCTGCACTAGATATCAGTTCTTTTGCTTGTACAAAAAGTCGGAATGGACGTACCACTAGTAGTACACAGAATTAACTGGCTTGACTAGGAAATGCAAATTTAAGTGTAATTGTGGCAACCTTTACAGGGGTTTAATGATACATGACGCCATAACATTCAGTGTCCCAGATAGTAGAAAATGGGAACAGATCTTAAAGTACTCTGATCCATCACTTCCCCAAGTATTGCAAATCTTAGAGCAATATAATTTGGGTGCCACAGCGGCCAATAAGTTTGTCCAGTCCCCAATTTTTCGGATAGAGTCGCCCCTTGTTCACAACCACCCCAAGCAGCCACAACAAGGAGCGCATACAGAACCGTGCAGACAGCCACATAGACATGTAAAGAAGCCTGTGAATTTAGTGAAGTCTTGCCCTAGATGTTTTGCTCACCATAAAAGACAGGATTGCCCATTGCGTAACCCAACGTGTTACACATGTGGAAAAAAAAGTCTATGTCCGAGCAGTTCGTTTGCAATGGCACAATACGCCAGTTTTGCCCACTCCCAGAAGAAAACACGCTTGTGCACATGGATTAAATGCTATGTTTTCAAAGCCTACAACAGGTTCTGACAAAAGTAAGATTATGGTTGTGTCTCCTTCTCACTCTAGTGCTGTGCAACAATGTTCTAACAAACTATTTGTCTCATTACAAATTGCTGGACGTCATGTGAATTTCAGTCAGACACAGGTGCCTCAGTAACTTTGCTTAATCGTGCCAATCTAGTAAACACCTCATGGCTTGCAAAGTACAGGAAATCCCAGTGCTTGGGCAGTGTACTTTGTCTGCTACTTACAAATCTCACACTAGGACACTGTATTTTACTGTGTTGAAATCAAGAGACAGTGAGAACATATTCAGTTTAGATGTCTTTGATTTGTTTGGGCTTAGCATTCAAGACAATGCGCTTTCAGTGTCTGCTTTTGAACCAAAAGACAGCGTAGCTAGCTTGCTTAGTGAATTTCCTGAACTATTTTCAGAAGGAATGGGGAATGCTAATAATTTTGTAGTGCATGTTACACTGAAAGACAATGCACAGCCTATGTTCTTCTGAGCATGCCCCATTCCAACTGCGTTAAGAGACAAAGTAGCCACTGAACTGAAAGAATTGCAAGACACTGGTGTAATTGCTCCCATTCATGTTAGTAAGAGCGCAAGTCCTCCCGTTTTGTTGCCTTAGCTTTCTGGTCACATTCGCATTTGTGTTGACTTCAAGTCTGCAGTCAACCCATAGCAATTAGTTGACAATTATCCCTTACCTCACCCTGAGGAACTCGTGGACAGGCTCAGTGCAGGACGTTAGTTTTCTATGAGAGGTTTTCATGATGCCTACCCGCAAATTCCAATGGATGAAGAATCACAAAAAGTGTTTGCTGTAAATACATACTTAGGACTGTTCAAGTACTTGCTTTTGCCCTTCCGCAGTGCTTCCGCACCTGCCATTTTTCAACGTTACCTGGCACAGCTGATTGCAAAAGCACCATTTTGTTCAAACTACCCTGACAATATTGTCGTCTCAGGTTGTACACCAGAGGATCACATTGCCAATTTGCATACTCTCTTTCGAGTGTTGTCAGATGCAGGACTCTTAAGTGTCTTCTCAAAAAGTGTGACTTTTTTCAAACTGAACTACAGCACTTTGGTCATGTAATAAACAGTAGGGTGTGCACCCCCTCTAATCTCATTTGTTTGCAATCCCCGACCTGCCTGCTCCTTACCGTGTGTCAGAACTTCTGTAAATATGAAGCAAGATGACATACTGCACTCAGTTCATACCGAATGCTGCTCAGATCGCAACTCCACTGCATTGCTTGTGTCACAGAAATGTACTTTTGTGTGGACTAAATACTGTCAAGACACACTTCAGGAACTCAAAAATGCTTTGCTTAGTGACAAATGTTTAGTGTATTTTGACCCTGCCAAGCCGGTAGTTTTGCAAGTCAATGCTTCTTCCTATGGAATCGGCACTGTGGTTCCGCACAGAATTGGTGAACAAGACAGACCCATTGCTTTTGCCTCAAAGTTATTAACTCAAACTCTGTGCAATTATTCTCAAATGGAAAAAGAGTCTTTCACCATTATGCATTGTGTGACCAAATTCTATCACTATTTGACTAGTTGCAAGTTCTTTCTAGTGACAGAACACAAGCCTTTGCAGTCTTTGCTTGTTTCATCCGTCAAAGCCGGTTCCTACACGCACTGCTCAAAAATTACAACATTGGGCTTTGTTCCTTTCACAGTATCAGTATGACATTGTGCCAAACCTGCGGCAAAGCATGGCAATGCAGATCTCGCCTTCCAATTGGCTCAGACTCTGATTTTGATGTGTGTGCCTCATCTTGCTGCCAAATTGATGTGCAGAACTCTGAATTGCTAGTCTTTTCCCTTGTACTATAGAAAAACTTCACAGACATGGAAGCAGACCATGATCTGAAGATTTTGTTGCCTTACATTCGCACATCTTGGCCTCACTCATTGAACAGTATCCAGACGTCAGTTGTGCAGTGATATTTTGCACGTTGGCATAACCTTTCAGTTCAACAGGGTGCGATTCTAGTTCAAAATGACAGTGGTCAATCAAGTGTCCTTATTTATAGTGTTGCAAAAGGATGTGTTGTGATTGCTCCACCAAGAACATTGGGGAATTATTCACATTCAACAGTTACCACAATGGCACTGTACCTGATAGGCCATGGATGCTCATATTGAACAGATGACATCACAGTGTCGCCCATGTACGAACATTCGCAGCTTGGCCTAAGACTCAGTCATCATGGCAACGAGTACACACTGACTTTGCAGGGACACTCATTGGCCTATAGTCATAGACTCCTTTAGCAAGTTCCCATTTGCAGTACCTATGGCTTCTACCACATCACATAGCACCATTCAAGCATTGTCCTCCATATTTGGCATAGAAGGTTTTCCAGAAGTACTTGTGTTGGACAATGGACCACAGTTCACTTCACATGATTTTGAACATTTTTATAAATGATATGGCATTCGTCATCTAACAATTTATATGTTTCACCCAATGTACAACGGTGAAGCAGAATGCTTCATACGCATTTTTAAAAACAGATGGCCAAGCTTCGTACCACCCACCTTCAGGAACAGGTGCTGCAACTCTTTCTCACCTCCTTTCATTCCCACCCATGAGATGGACCATCACCAGTAGAACTTCTGCATAGTTGCCACCATCGGATGCTGCTACAATTGCTACACCCACTGTAGCATCTGGCACTGCTGATGGTCTGCAAGTATTGCTTTGCACCGCACAAGCTTGTTTTTTTCAGGGCCTATGGCAACTGTGGGCACTGGGAATGAGGCATTATTCAGGAACGTATTGGCTCTTTTGTGTACTTGATTGCAGGTCCCAATGGTTTGCAGTGCTGCTGCCAGAACCAAATTCATGCATGTCATTTGCCCCGTGATTCTGCTGCTTTTCTTCCCCCAGATTCACGGCCTCATGGGATCGTGCAGCTCGTGCGGTCTTATCAGCCGCCCGCTGGTGCCACCTGGGCACCCCAGGAGGAGTGGTTGGATGAAGCGCCCCCGCTGACCCTGCTCGCCAACCCGATGGACATGGCCCCATCATCATTGTCATCACCCTCAGGCCTGGATGTGTGCCCAGACAGCAATTTTCCACAGGATGTTCCTGTTGCCTTGCAAGCCATATGGTGGGGTACGGTGGGGAGTACACCATCCTCCACAGCCATGGCTCCCAGCTCATGTCTACATTCAGCGTCCCCCCCCCCCCCAATTGCCATTCGCATCCTCTCTATACATCACAACGGTGCGGTATTATTTTTTTTTGGGTGGGTGGGGGGGGGGGGGGGGGGAGAGGGTGTAGTAATGTGCTGGCATAAACTGTTGCCAGCATACTGGTTGGCAAAGATGAAGTGCGAAGATCAACTAGTAGGTGCTGGATTGAGTGCGCTTATCATGAGAGAGGCCAGAGACACACCCACAAGTGACATGCTGCCAATGCCCTCTCGACTGCATGCATTTAGGCTGCTGCTGACCGGAGGGCCTTGCTCACTCACTCATCCAGTTTGGCGGCTGTCAGTTTACTCACAGAGCAGGTTAAGTTCATCACAGACTATGACAGTCCATAGTGACCAGATTAGTGACTATAGTGGGACTATTACTGAACAGCTTGCAGCACAAACATGGACTCTATTTAAGTTAAGTAAATGTTCCACTTCTTGTAAATAAAGAACTGTATTAATCCACATGTGCATTTGTGTTGTAGAAAGAGGATACCAGCCACCCACAACAACCTCTCCCTTCTTCCTTGCAGTACAAGACTCTACATATACAAAGGCTGTTATTGGCACCAAAGATAAGGTCCAGACACCCACGGGTGAGGCAGAAATTGAAACTGAGGGTTGCAAAGCAAAAAACAGAAATGTTTAACTCTGCTTGTAAGCATGCTTTTACAAAGACAGCCCTGGAAGTTGGCCAAATTTAATTCTCAACCCACTGCAAAGCTGAGTGAAATAGATGTTAGTGTTAGTGGCATTGAGAAACAGCTGAAATCTTTAAGTCTTTACAGAGCCAACACAGAAACAAGTACATGAGAATGCTAAAGACACAAAGGAACACCAGAAAACAAGCAAGGCTTTCCAGATGAAGACAGAAATTAATAAGGGAATCTCTTCTGAATCACAGATCCACAAACAAACAATTACAAAGTGTTGGGACAGATAATGCAACTCTAGCAAACAGAATAGAAAACTGATGAAATAGAACAAAAGGTCAAGGAAGGGGAAAAGATTGTAGAAATATGACATGACGTCCCCTGTACCAATTTCAAGCACAGCAGAAGAGTGAGTACTGCTGAAGTTGAAGGAAGTTCAAGAAAACATCAACAGGCTCCACAAGCAGCAGGAGGAAATAATTGGCGAGGAACTCTGCGATTGAAAGTTACTGCACTTAGTCGCCAGTGCAATTGAGTGCAGCATCCTCTCTGTACCTGACATGATGATAGGCAGTTACCAAAATCACTCACTCACAGACAATAGCAGCACGCCATCATAGCCGCCAAGTGCAGCATGTTATGAGCCACATCTGGCATTCAATGAAGCCACGAGGTCAATGTAAGGGGAAAGCTTTGACTTTCATAACCTCCATCACAGAACCTGGGCGGAACAGTGTGATTATTCAGCATCCATCATTGTAGCCTGTTCATTTTCAACTACATTTTGTGTGCAGTTTTATCGAAGGTGAAGCTGTGACAAAGCTGTGAACATTAGCACAGAATTGCCACTCTTACCGAATGTTTCAGGAGAAGTTCCTCATGACATATTAGCCACAGGAAATCAGGCACTTGTTAAAGATGAAATCATGTTGCACAAAAATTTTGCAAAACTCAGGTATACACAGCCTTGCCATATTTTTCAAGAAAACATGTCAGAAAAACCTGTTTCTTAACATGCCTTTTGCACCAACTGTTCAACATGGTTCTGTTATGGCAAGCTGTCACACACTTATCAGAAAAGACTAATAGAACGTTGTGGAGACAATGAGGAATCATTCAAGACCCAATTACTACGGCCTGAACACATTAATAATGAGAATGGGAATTGGAATGGCAGCCCAACTCACGGTAACAAGAAACACTTTGCACGACCACACCATTTATACAATGAGCGTAGAGACAACAGGTTCCATCCACACATGCCTAACAGCTGTACTACAGTAATCACCACAACAAGGGTAACTGGTGAAACGGTAAAGGTAACAATAATAATTACAATCAAGGAGATGACAGAGCACAGGGACACAATCATGAAAGACACAGTGCCCAGATTGTGGAGGTGAGAGATCCTTGTAAGGAAAAGAAATGACGGAGACAAGGAACCTACATCCTGCTACAGTTATCACTGTAGGTGGGGTTAACTTAATTGTAATCTGGGGCAGCGGCAGCCAGAACTCTGCAATTGCAGAAGAGGAACTGGAAAAATGTCTAGAAAAGATCACTTGGCCAATTCTGTGATTACAGAAGACAAAGATACAGAAGCCACTGTAGGAAAGACCACAGAAGCTGCAAGGCAGGTATACCTTGAATTTGAGTACCAAGGCCACACACGCAAATGGGACTTCCTAGTCATTAATAACCTCTCCGTCAATGTAATACTGGGCTTGTATTTTATGTGGGAGTTTTAGGCTTTCTTGGATCTAAATCATCATGAAATTATCCTGCACAAAGAAGTTCAGATGAGCATACGTTTTGAAGAGCATGCAATATGGGCGCACATCCTGTCAACATGCCCGAAACTTTGTCTAAATGTCACTGGTACAGAAGCTGAAGGAAGTTACTCATCATCGATCACAGCAATAACAAGCTGAATGGAGTCATGCTCAGTGAAGAGAAAGTAGCAGCTACCACCACAGATAAGATTAATGGTGCCAAAGACATTAACAATAAGGAGAAGATCAAACTGATGAATGCAATGAGCGACAATCTTGAGGTCTTCTCATTGCAGTCAGTGCAATGAAGGACTTTCAATGTAAGTTCAGGAAGAAAGATCACAAGGCATTCTTCACTCGGCCACACTCCATACCAATAACATAGAAATGTACACAAACAATACTTGATCAATGTGTAATTGAGCCAGCCATAACATTCTACAAAAAAAACCTCCTCATTGTCCTGAAACGAGACGATACACTTCGCACAGTACTTGACTCCATGGCAAATGAAATCTACACTGAAGCGCCAAAGAAACTGGTATAGGCATGCACATTGAAATACAGAGGTACGTAACCAGGCAGAATATGGCGCTGCAATTGGCAACATCTACATAAGACAAGTGTCTGGTATAGTGGATAGATTGGTTACTGCTGCTACAATGGCAGATTATCAGGATTTAAGTAGTTTGAATGTGGTGTTATAACTGGTGCATGAGTGATTGGGCACAGCATCTCCAAGGTAGCAATGAAGAGGGGATTTTCCCATATGAACATTTCACAAGTGTACCATGAATATCACGAATCTGGTAAAAAATCAAACCCAAGACATCGCTGCAGACCAAAAAAGATTCCGCAGAGCAGGACCAACAATGATTGAAGAGAATCATTAAGTGTGACAGAAGTGCAACCCTTCTGCAAATTGCTGCAGACTTCAATGCGGGGCCAAGAACGAGTGTCAGTGTGAACCATTCAACGAAACATCATCGAAAGGGGCTTTCGGAGCCCACTTGTGTACCCTCGATGACCGTATGACACAAAACTTTATGCTTCGCCTGGGCCCATCAACACAGACATTGGGCTGCTGATGACTGGAAACATGTTGCTTGGTCAGAAAAGCCTTGTTTCAAATTGTATCGTGTAGATGGACATGCACAGATATGGGGACAAGCTCATAAATCCATGGACCCTGCATCTCAGCAAGGGACTGTTCAGGCTGATACAGGCTCTGTAATGCTGTGGGGAGCATGCAGTTGAAATGACATTGGACCCCTGGTATGACTAGATAAGACTCTGACAGGTGACACATAAGTAAGCTCCTGTCTCATCACCTGCATCCATTCATGTCCATTGTGCATTCCGACAGACTTGGGCAATTCTAGCAGGACAATGTGATACCCCACACATCCAGAATTATTACAGAGTGTCTCCAGGAAAACTCTTCTTTGTTAAATACTTCCACTGGCCACCAGACTCCCCAGACATGCCTGGGATGCCTTGCAAAGTGCTGTTTGGAAGAGATCTGCAGCCCCTCATACTCTTACGGATTTATGGAGAGCCCTACAGGATTAGATATACTATGCCTGTCTGAGCATCACATTGTCACTGATATGGATAAGGTAAATGTAAGTGGATATAAGCTCTCTGCACATGTAATGGAGAAAGGAGGAGTTGCCATATATGTCAAAAGTTATCATTGTGCAAAATGTATAGAAACAAAAAGTTTTGTGTTTAGAAACATATAGAAGCGTGTGCCTGTGAGCTTAAATTAAATAAAGGCACATTTACAATTGCAACTGTATATAGGTCCCCATTGGGAAATTTTCATCCATTTCTGAAAAATTTGGACTCCTTGTTGTGCTATCTGTCAGACAGGGGGAAGCAAATTATTATTTGTGGGGACTTCAATGTAGATTCTCTGAAAGAGGGTAATAGGAAAAATGACCTTGAAGTATTACTCGGTTCTTTCAATTTGACACCTGTTATTGATTTTCCTACTCGGGTGGTAAAGGATAGCAGCTCACTGATAGATAACTTCTTTATAGACCAAGATAAGTTTAACCAGATAAATGCTCAGCCTATTGAGAATGGTCTTTCTGATCATGGTGCACAGCTAGTTACAATATATGACATAGCTCCATTCAGCAGTACTAAACAGTCCTCCAAAGTAGTACATTCAGTCAACGATTCAACAGTTGCAAATTTCAGGGAAAGCCTACAGAAGTTAGACTGGGATGAGGTGTACTGTGAACCTGGTGCCAATTTAAAATATAATTTATTTCATGACACTTTTGTAAATGCATTTGAAAACTGCTTCCCCAAGAAAATAGTTAAATACACTCGTAAGAAACCATGTAACAAACCATGGCTTACTAAGGGTATAAAAATATCTTGTAACTGGAAAAGGGAAATGTATCTGACAGCAAGAGAGAGTAGTGACCCAGAAACTATCAAACATTATAAAAACTACTGTGCTATATTAAGAAAAGTTATTAAAAATCCAGAAGTATGTGTATCATGTCTGAAATCAGCAACTCTGATAATAAAATTAAAACAATTTGGAATATTATTAAAAGAGAAACAGGTCAACCAAGAGCACAGGAAGACAGTATTATCATCAAATTGAATGATAACTTTACGAACAAAAAGTCAGAAGTTGAAAATATTTTTAATAACCATTTTCTAAATGTTGTGGATATAGTAGGATCCAGGTGTTCATTAGAAGATACTAGGCAGTTAATGGAAGAGGCCATACCTATGCAATTTGATACAACTGAAATCTCACCCACTTCTCCCTCTGAAATTAGGGAAATAATAAACTGGCTTAAATGTAAAAACTCACATGGAATTGATGGCATTTCCAGCAAAATGCTAAAAGCTTGTTCTCAACAAATAAGTAAGATTCTCAGCCACCTGTGTAATAGCTCTCTGGAACAGGACATTTTCCCTGATAGACTGAAATATGCTATTGCTATACCTTTGCATAAAAAAGGGGATAGATCTGATGTCAACAATTACCATCCAATCTCCCTACTAACAGCTTTATCCAAAATTTTTGAGAAAGTAATGTATTCAAGAGTAGCTTCACATATCTGTAAAAATGAGGTACTAACAAAATGTCAGTTTGGTTTCCAGAAAGGTTTTTCAACAGAGAATGCCATTTCACCAATCAAATTTTGAATGATCTGAATAACTGAACACCACCCATTGCGATTTTTTGTGATCTCTCAAAGGCTTTTGCTTGTGTAAATCATGAAATTCTGCTAGACAAGCTCAAGTATTGTGGCATGAATGGGACAGTGCACAAATGGTTTAATTCGTACCTAACTGGAAGAGTGCAGAAAGTTGAAATAAGCAGTTCTCATAATATGCACAGATCAGCACATTCCTCAAACTGGGGAACTATCAAGAATGAGGTTCCACAAGGGTCGGTCTTGGGTCCTTTGTTGTTCTTAATATATATTAATGACTTGCCATTCTATATTCATGAAGAGGCAAAGTTAGTTCTCTTTGCTGATGATACAAGTATAGTAATCACACCTGACAAACAAGAATTAACTGATGAAATTGTCAATAATGTCTTTCAGAAAATTACTACGTGGTTCTTTGTAAACGGACTCTCGCTGAATTTTGATAAGACACAGTACATACAGTTCCGTACAGTAAATGGTAGAGTGCTGCAACGCTCCATGTTTGACCGGTCACGGCTCGCCTGTTGAGGGGGGGACCGAGCCGCTCGTGTCCGGCCCCACACGACTCGGCTCGGTCACGTACTTGCCCCAGGTCTGTTGTCTGGATTCCGGACACGCGGATAACCGAGCATGACCGGTCACCGCTGACATCTCACCTCGCCTCACCACGGCTCGCTGCTCTGTACTGTACAAATCCAATGCCTCTCTCTCTCTCTCTCTTTTAATACAAAACTTACGTTTCCAAGAACGGGCACGTTACACAGCTAAATTCATAGAGCACTTTCTTTTATAATATTTACTCCCATCTTCCTAACATCCAGGAATTTTGTTGTAAATAAAACATTGATCACAAGAGACCAATCTGTGTTAATGTAATGAAATGTAAGCGTCAAATAGTGCACCTGATTATGCAAATCAGTCCACATATCAACTGTCGCAGCACTTGTTTTATTAATAACTTCCGCAATAACAGAAGGCATTATGCTGCTTCGTATTGCATCAGCTTGTTCTTTGACATGTCTGCTTATAATAGAGGGATGTGGCGTGACATCTGCCACGTTAACTTCTCCATGATGCGCACCTAGATGTATTAATTCTTGGCCTAGCTCTCTGAAACCTTCACCGCAAACAGCATTAAAAGGTCTCGTATCTTTAGCACACATTGCAGCACACTTTGCTGTAATACTATTTTTTATTACTGCCGGTATTCCTGAAGGAGCTGTATCTTTGTGAGGTTTCTTGCAACTGTGTTTCTTTAAAAGAGTGGTTCGCAATTGGAAACACAATAATGTGGAGCAGTTTATGCACGATACGTACCCAGTAGACGCACTGTTTTTGTCTACAACCACCAAAAATATGCTCCGTACTTGGCTTTTTAGACCTTCCCGTCTCTTCAACGTGTAAACATTGATTTCAATCTTACGTCTTACTGCACTGGTTTCCTCGCACTGCATGATTGTAGAGAGAGAGAGAGAGAGAGACCAAAAATCAGAAGCCCGTACTGGCTGCAGTCTCACATGGATAATGACACGTGTACTGTGTTTGAAGTTGCGTGCTACGTATTCGGTCACGGCTTCTATGCTCTATCACTTGAACTAGTGCGGGCAGCCTATCCAGTTAGGGTGTGCTCGCCCCACCTCGTATTTTGTGCTCGCTTACTCGGTCCTGCAGGACTCTAGTAAATGGTATGATGCCATTAATAAATATAGACCTTAATCAGAAGCATATAGCTAAGGTAGAATATTCAAAATTTTTAGGTGTGTCCATTGATGAGAGATTAAATTGGAAGAAACACATTGATGATCTGCTGAAATGTCTGAGTTCAGCGTCTTATGCAATAAGGGTCATTGCAAATTATGGTGATAAACATCTTAGTAAATTAGCTTACTACGCCTATTTTCACTCATTGCTTGCATATGGCATCATATTTTGGGGTAATTCGTCACTGAGGAATAAAGTATTTATTGCACAAAAGCGTGTAATCAGAATAATAGCTGGAGTCCACCCAAGATCATCCTGCAGACATTTATTTAAGGATCTAGGGATATTCACAGTAGCTTCTCAATATATATACTCTCTTATGAAATTTGTTATTAACAACCAAACCCAATTCAAAAGTAATAGCAGTGTGCATAACTACAATACTAGGAGAAAGGATGATCTTCACTATTCAAGATTAAATCTAACTTTGGCACAGAAAGGGGTGAATTATACTGCCACTAAAGTCTTTGGTCACTTACCAAATAGTATCAAAAGTCTGACAGATAACCAACATGTATTTAAGAAGAAATTAAAAGAATTTCTGAATGACAACTCCTTCTACTCCATAGAGGAATTTTTAGATATAAATTAAGAAGAAAAGAAAAAAAATTAAAACAAAATTAAAAAAAAAAAACAAAAAATAAAAAAGTTGTTATATTAACTTAATTATGTTGTTAAATTAATTTAATTATGTCATGTATTGGAAAATTTGACTCGTTCCACATCATTACGAAATATCGTATTCATGATCCATGGAACTAGTATTAATCTAATCTAATCTTTCTGACATTAGTCGAGTCCATGCCACACTGTATTGCGGCACTTCTGCGTGCTCGCAGGGGCCCTACACGATATTAGGCAGGTGTACCACTTCCTTTGGCTCTTCAGTGCATAATAAAACCGGGAACCAATGGACTAGAAAGTATTGAAAAGCTCCTGCACGATTCATGGAGCACAAGTGTCCTCTTCACTTGACTTGAGATAGAGCTACTGGCAAATAGAATTTGATCCGTCCTGCAACATTACAGCCTTACTTGTGTTCGGTCGCTGTTAGGGTTTTTGGTGTTTGCTGTTCAGGCTTACCATTTCCTCTGCAGCCTTCATCAGAACCCCAGATCATGTGCTAGATGAGTCGTTATGCAAGTATGTCACGCATTATGTAGACGAAATCTTGACAGCGGAAAGCACATTGGGGAACCACAATGTTGTGCTCTGCCACCTACTGATTGCACTCTGTACAACTGAGTTTATGGTGAACTTGCAGAAATCCAAATTTGGGGTGCGAGAGATGAAATTCCTTTGCCACATCATCTCCAAGAATGGGATCTCACCTGACCTTGCAAAAATACAGGCCATACGACATTTTCCGCAGCCCCCTACAAAAAAACAACTGACAGGATATCTAGGTATTATCTTGGCCAAAAGCATAGCTACACCATGCCTTTGTGAACTCATGAATAGAGCAGCAGCTTGGACCTGGAACAATCAAACAGAAACATCAAGCATTAAAATCAGCTCTAGTATTGGCATCAATACCTGCACATCTGGCCCTGTTGATTTCTGCACGGTAATGGACAGTGCATTAACAGGGCTTGGGGTGGTTCTGTTTCAGGAGATGGTGCAAGATGGTCACTCCTGCACAAGACCATTGTGCGTGGTAGCCGCATATTAAAGAAATCTGAACGAAACTACTCCATCACAGAGGTGGCAGTCCTGGCCATCATCTGGGATTTCCAGAAGTTCAGATTCTTTTTATTTGGCAGGAAAATCACCATTCCAATGGATCACAAGATGCTGCAGCTTTTACTTATGAACCTTATGCACGGTACACTGGTACAATGTGTGCTTTTGCTCCAGGAACTTGTTTTATCAATACAATACGTCCTTGCAGTTCCAACATCATTGCAGGTGTTTTTTCATGCTCCTCTGTGGACCTAACACAAGGTGTGAAGGAGGATCTCGAAGAGAACTACTTTAGCTTGTACCATCTCAAAAACATTGTTTCTGAGAAACATGTGACAGCTTCACTAACTGACATCTTCGCTGAACAAGACAAGGATCCCGCATTGCAGGGAATGAAATGGTGTTAGTGTTAGTGAGACAACCCAGGGGTGAGACAGTTCTACCTCATCAGAAAAAGGATGCTATTTAGGCACAGGACAATAGACACCCAATGGTTGATCCCAGACACACTTACTGAGAAACTGGTTTTGTTCATGTACCAGAGCTATACACATTTTTGTGCAAAGAAAGTTTTTTTCAAACTGAAAATGACATGCCATTTTAAGAATATGCAGTGGCGGATTTGCAAGATACTTGTGACATGCAAGGATTGCCGGAAGGCAAAACTGGCATCAACCTCAAATCAACCAATCCTGTCCCTATTGTCCCATTAAAATTGCGGGAACAGCCGCAACTGACTTCCTTAGCCCACTCCCAAGGTCGAGCTGAGGCTACTACTACTTGCTTATAATGACTGAACTGATCTCCAACTACACTGTGCTCACACCGCTCAAAAGAGCGATGGGGAAGAGCATCCTGAGCGTATTTGAAAAGCATTTCCTCAAATAGGTAAGACTAGTTTGCAGAATAATTTCAGATAATGGGCCGCAATTTTAGGCGGATCAATTTGGAGGGGGGGGGGGGCAGAGGTGAGGGGGGGGGGGGGCTGTTGAGACATCACAGTATAAAAAATTTGGCATGTGTTCTTACACAATTTCCAGAAAGTTATCAATGAACTCTCGCACTCTGCCACTATGCTGCCACTGATCATGGTTTTGCGAAGCCAAGTGCCTCTGAATAACATCAGTGTAGTAATTGATTTCCGGCCGCAATGGAAATTACCTAGAAGAGCAGCTGAACGGAATGGACAGTGTCTTGAAAGGAGGATATAAGATGAACATCAACAAAAGCAAAATGAGGATAATGGAATGTAGTCGAATTAAATCGGGTGATGCTCCGAGAATTAGATTAGGAAACGAGACACTTAAAGTAGTAAATGAGTTTTGCTATTTGGGGAGCAAAATAATTGATGATGGTCAAAGTAGAGAGGATATAAAATGTAGACTGGCAATGGCAAGGAAAGTGTTTCTAAAGAAGAGCAATTTGTTAACATCGAGTATAGATTTAAATATCAGGAAGTCGTTTCTGACATGGACGATAAATAGTTTAGACAAGAAGAGAATAGAAGCTCTCAAAATGTGGTGCTACAGAAGAATGCTGAAGATTAGATGGGTAGATCACATAAATAATGAGGAGGTATTGAATAGAATTGGAGAGAAGAGAAATTTGTGGCGCATCTTGACTAGAAGAAGGGATCAGTTGGTAGGGCATATTCTGAGGCATCAAGGGATCACCAATTTTGTATTGGAGGGCAGTGTGGAGGGTCAAAATCGTAGAGGAGACCAAGAGATGAATACATTAAACAGATTGAGAAAGGATGTAGGTTGCAGTAAGTACTGGGAGATGAAGAAGCTTGCACAGGATAGAGTAGCATGGAGAGCTGCATCAAACTAGTATCTGGACTGAAGACCACAACAATAACAACATGGAAATTACAACACCAGGAAATCATACAGTGAGTGATAGATCGCATCTGATAGCAGAACACATGCCATGGTCTTCCATTTGGGGACAAAGTTCTTGTCAGTGCACACAGGCTATCTAACAAATAGCAGAAACAGGCCAGATGTTTCTTTCCCTGTTTGTGGGTCAGTTACATGTGAGAAGGATTTTGCATTGAAATTTCTTAGAAATAGAATCCATCACAACAGGGAAAATCTATAGGCACCATCATGTAGTGGATGTCAAACCCTACCTGGAGCTCGTAGCTCGTGCTTTTAATACATAGGAAGCTGGTGTGCTGTGGCTACCTAGAAAATAAGTGAGTTTTTGTAAGAAATATTTTAGAACAATTCACGTTTTATTTGTTTCATGATGTCTCTTTCCGTGGATTCCTTTTTCAATGCATATTCAGTTAAATCATTATGTGTAATATTTGTGTTCTCCTGTTGCGATAGTATTACAGTCTGCTTATGTAGCAATCTTGATAAGGGGATGGGGAGGGGGGGATAAATGATAGGGTCTTTTGGCAATGTCCTACGTGCTACACTGTCTAGCAGATAATTATGGTGATATTTTTAGTTAAAGAGGTAAGAGGCATTTGAGATGGCGCACAGGTGCATGCATTTTCCTTTAATGAAGGGTGAGATAGGAAGTACTTTTGGGGTCAGTGTCCACATGACATACACCCACACTACAAATATTGCAGCATGCCACAAGTTTCACCCTGCATAATAAGGCAAAAAAAGTATGTTTCTGTCAAGCTGGATAAGCAGGAGTGGATGAAGTCAACTGGAGCATTTAATAGGGGAAGAAAGTTGTAGTTTGATCACCATCGTAGATGACATATAAGGAAGATGTGTGTGCGTGTGCGTGTGTGTGTGTGTGTGTGTGTGTGTTGAAGATGATGCCAACCACCACAAAGAGTTAAATCATTATGTGTAATATTTGTGTTCTCCTGTTGCGATAGTATTACAGTCTGCTTATGTAGCAATCTTGATAAGGGGATGGGGAGGGGGGGATAAATGATAGGGTCTTTTGGCAATGTCCTACGTGCTACACTGTCTAGCAGATAATTATGGTGATATTTTTAGTTAAAGAGGTAAGAGGCATTTGAGATGGCGCACAGGTGCATGCATTTTCCTTTAATGAAGGGTGAGATAGGAAGTACTTTTGGGGTCAGTGTCCACATGACATACACCCACACTACAAATATTGCAGCATGCCACAAGTTTCACCCTGCATAATAAGGCAAAAAAAGTATGTTTCTGTCAAGCTGGATAAGCAGGAGTGGATGAAGTCAACTGGAGCATTTAATAGGGGAAGAAAGTTGTAGTTTGATCACCATCGTAGATGACATATAAGGAAGATGTGTGTGCGTGTGCGTGTGTGTGTGTGTGTGTGTGTGTGTGTGTGTGTGTTGAAGATGATGCCAACCACCACAAAGAGTTAGGGCTGATTTTTGCTCATGTCAGAACATACCTGGACCACTAAGATATTAATGAGGATGATGTTTTGTGCCATCCACACTGCAGTGCACTGGGACTGCCAGCAATTTTTAAGAAGGTTAGGGACCCATTAAGGGATTTGGTGTTTATTCTGTGGCTGTCTGAGCCTACTGCACAGGCGAAATGATTAAGAGTTCATTACTGCTATCTGCAACAGACATTAGGAACAACACCTGGGAATAAGGTATACTATTAGTTAGATGATGCAACTAAGCCTTTTTTTCATTATTTTCTTCGAAGTTATGTTTTAGTAGTTCGTTACAGGATGATATGCAGCCCCACATTACTTGAGATACTTTCAGGTAAAAGAAAGACCCCAGCAAAGCCGGGTTGGTGTTCCTCACAACAACATAGTAGGATAAGTGAATAGTAAATAATCATGATTGGTCAGCCAATATAGTGCAACAGTCGAGGGGAAAGCCACAAAGCAATGAGCTTGAGACATATCAAGGGACTAATATTCAATGTTTTTCTGTGCATATTTACCGTATTTACTCGAATCTAAGCCGCACTTTTTTTCCGGTTTTTGTAGTCCAAAAAACTGCCTGCGGCTTAGAATCGAGTGCAAAGTACACGGAAGTTCTGAAAAATGTTGGTAGGTGCCACCACAACTAACTTCTGTCGTCGAATATATGTAGCGCTACGCAGGCATGCTTCGCAGGCGCAAAGACAAATACTGGCACCGAAACCTCTGCGTCAGTAAATAAATAAAAAAAGGTGGAAGACGAGCTTTTTTTTTTTTCTCCGCCCCGAGTTTCGACCAGTGCATTTTCATACATTATCCAACGAAGTAAATACAAATTCCGTATTGTTCCTCTACGAACGTAGCAGCATTTCAATGTACTACGAAAATCCGACTGGCAAGACTGTTCGGGATATTTGTCAATATGGCCAACTCTGCTTTCTGAATTTTTTCCTAACTTTGAGAAGAAATGGTTGCTAATAGGAACTTTTATGAATTGTGAATCACATACAGTATTCTCTTCACCATAAGAATAATACGAATATAAACATTTTGCCATGTATTCTTTCGTGTTTGCTGCTATCTCATTTAAATCCTGTCCGCCTAATAAACTACGAAACTAGAGTGAGACAGCAGCAGACGCGGAAGAATATACATACCATGTCATGTTTATATTCGTATTATTCTTATGCCTAATAGTGACACAGTCAGAAATGAAGCACGGCAATTGACTAGATTTTTAAATCTAAGATGACTAATTTCTGTGCATAATGTAATGTACTAAAGAGGCGTCTGCAAAGATTTTCAAACGGAAAAAATTTTCGCTAAATTCTCGTTCAGAACATCTTCTATCATATGAATCTATTATTTGGTTCTTGTTGATCAATATCAAAGAAAGCAGCAGTGTAAGTAGCAACGAATAGCAGTCTCTTGCCATTGTTTCGCTAATTAGACGATTCCTCTCTTTGTTTTTTTTTTTTTTTTTTTATTGTAAGCGGCGGTAGCATGCACAAAAGCAAGCCATGCCGCGAGTGGCGACAGGCCGTAAACCCTCATTTTCAGAATGCGACAAACAATGCATGACACTGTACAGTAATGCATTTTCAGCTTTGAGTGATGGAAACACCTATAACAAAGAGAACTGCACTTGTCAGATCAAAGAAAAATAAGCAATCAATTCAAACCAGACGAAGCACGTGAAAAAGGAAGGGTACCCGTATAAATACGGACGGAGCGCCTGACGCATAACGACGGCTACCTGGTAAAGCTTAACTGCTAAGCTTACGACTCGAACCAAACTACTACGGCTGACCAACTTCGTTTCGATTTGGAAGTACGGCCTAAAAATTTTCTCTCCCCTTGAATTTCGAGTCTCAGATTTCAGGTGCGGCTTAGATTCGGGAAAATTTTTTTCCTCGATTTCGAGTCTCATTTTTCATGTGCGGCTTAGATTCGAGTGCGGCTTAAATTCGAGTAAATACGGTAGTAGTGACGCACGTGAGCACTGTTGTAAATAGTTTGTTTAATTTAAGATAAGTAGTACACATTGTTATGCATGCTTGCTTCAGGAATGACGCAATTAACTTGGATTTAATGGCATTAACAGAGCGGTGCTATTACTGTGTGCGACTAATTACACAAACCCTGCGTTACACAACAATAAACATGTGCGTGGATGTACAGATGAGTCATTGAGATTAGTTTCTTTTCCACATGTTCTCCTTTTTATTCCTTCCACTTCTTTGTGTGTGTCCTGTTTAAGTTGTAAAATTTATTTTTATCATAGTGTTATATTTGTAAATTCTCATATTCTCTAAAGTTCACCTTAACTCACAGCATTCTGTAAATAGTTTATGTAAGATCCATTAATGCCAACACCCAATGGTGGTGCCACAAATTCTGCTTTGCCATCAAATTGATTTTCCTGATAAATTCAATTCTTGTTGAATAGGTCACAGAGATTGCACAGTTTATTTTTTTTTTTTTTTTGTTCATTTATCTTTTCTTTGAACTAAACAATATGATAGCAATTATAAAGGCCAATTTGTTTAATTTTCTTCTTGTAAAGTTCATTGGTTGGATGATTTTCAGTAGGATGTATACTATGTTTTTGTAAGACATCAATGGCATATGGTTGTCAGTTTGTATAAGTGTATAGTCAGAGGAAAGTAGCACAAGTACTGGCACTCACAAACAATGGTGCTATCACAACACGAAGTGAGGGATCTGTCTTCGCAAAAGGAGGACCAACTGGTCTCCAACAGTGTGCTGACTGCCCGCTTCCAAAGAGGCATTGCTCTCCTGGTCCTGGCCCACATAGCAGTCTCAGCAGCACATGTCTTCATAAGGGGCATTTGGCCATGATGTACATGACGTGCTGTAGGCAGGACATTCGTACAGCCGCTGTTTAATGTTCCTGATGTCTCTACAAAAGGTGTAAATGTCACCATCAACAAATCAACTGAAGTTGCATGCATGCCCTTTCCTCACAGACTGAGAAGCACTTTCCGTGCTACTCATCATGTACAATGGTGAAGCACGTAACAAAGTTTGATTGTTTGTTCTAATAAGAGAATTGCTCTTTGATGTCTGGTTTGCCACGAAAGCAACCCAAGTTGTTATTTCCTAGTGAGGTCTTACAGCAGTAGTCACACAGATTGTAGCACAATTATGCACTTGGTTGACAATTAACAGCCTAATATCAAACCTGGCATTTCTGTCCCATGTTACACTATTACCAGAATATACAATTGCCCTCATACCTAAGCTGCCATAATCAAATCTGCCAAGAAGATGACAGCCTTGGTGTTCCAGTTGGTGTTGCCAGATGTTCCTGTCAGATGTCCTCAGCCGCTCGCACAGTCCCACAAATTGTGACCAGAATATTCAATTAAAAGGCAAAATCAAAGAAGTGAGCATATGCAGTGCTAACTCATTCAGATCAATCATGTGTCTATCTTCAAACACAGCCACATAACTTTTAAAGATTAAAATTGTACGTCACTGGAAGGCTTTATAGTTTTTTGTTCCTTTAATTGATTTCATGGTGTTCTATGATCTGTTTTTCAAAGCATTCCTGTGCTAAATGTTGGACCTCACTGCAAGTCTTGATGCTGTATTTTTGTTGCTGCTTATTGCCTCACTTTTGTTACACTTAACTGATATTTTAGTACCAATAACGAAGGTATTACTTTGTCTCTTCATACGATTTCATCCACTTCTAAAAATGTGTTTATAAACCCATTTTATGTTCAGTGAAACATGTCACATCAAGTGTACATGTTTGCCATTTGTAAATGTGCCGAGTTTCATGTGTCTCACAATTTTTATACGTTATTTAAGTCATTTCATGTTTTGTAATTTCATTTTGTTTTAACATACACACCCATGACTGAGCACACCATTTATTACAGATCATATTTTGTTGTACACAACATGCACATGTACTTAGAGGCACCTTTTCACACTTTGACACAGTTGAGAGTTTGTAAGATTTTGGTATATAAATATTTCGATTTTGTTTTGTGCTCTTCTTTCATTAGAGAATTTTTTTGATGTAAATGCTCATAACTTTGAGTTAATTCATAATCTTTGGGATGAATGTGTGGTAATCTGAAGCAATTTTTATGTTTTGTTTGATCATTTTGATGTAAGAATTTAAAGTTACTGTGTACAGAAATCTTGTAATTTCAGTAAATGGAAATTTCGAGGAGATACAACAGATGCTCTCTCTGTGTTCTTTCCTTTTCTTATTGTGTTCTTTCCTTTTCTTATTGTGTTTTTAAACTTTTCTAGTTTATTTTCTTTCCTCATTGATTGTCAGTTGATAGAAATTGTTCTTGGAAAGGCCTCACCATGTTTCTTAGTGAAACCTCCGTGGAAACACTTCTGGATCAGAGTACTGTGTGATGTGAGGTGGCAGCCTGTTTCAGGCCTTTCTCCTGACATTTTACCCTGGTTTCATACTAAATTTGCATACGAGACTCTCTTGCTCCATATACTTTCCAATTCAGTTTTATTTGTTGACTTTCTGCCTGTACTGGGTATTGTTTACATGAGAGACTAGGGGAATGCAGCAATATAAGTAACCCACCCCTCTAACATTTCATTCTTGTAGTAGTTTCTTCCATTAAATGCATCTGCTCTTGATCAGGGGAACTCCATTTTCACTGGTACAAAAACAAGATGAACTTTCACACATTCTGGAAGAGCTGCCAGCATTTTGACTCCCTCATTTTCAAGGTACATAAAGTAAAAACACTGAATTAAATAGGCAAATAAAAGAAAACAGCCTGTCCACTATTTGCTGCTTTTCTCGAAAAGTGATATGTGGTTGAATACTCCTAAAAATCATTAGTATTCTCCTCTTGATTCTAATTTTCTAAAACTCAGCTCAAGAATCCTATTGTAACTGAGAATCATACCACTATTTGGGCATTATGAATACTCATTGCTAAAGGTTGAAAACTGAGGATGAGGTACTCTACTTTTCAAGTTAATTTTCCTGTTTTCAAGACATACAACCAGATAAAGACATATTATGTAGACATAGATAATAGATGAGCTAATTTCTATTTCTATCGTAAACTATAAATGAATGTTAAGTTTTACTTTTTCTCCTTATAAGATGTTGCAAGTACATTGTTTCTATCTGTAAAGAAATTCTTGCTTGCTTCAAAGGAGATTTTCTTGTAACCACTTGTGTTTATGTCACAATTGAGTTAATTCATTGGAGCTCACCCGCCTAGAGATGTTTCTTTCTGATTCTTCATTGATTCCACACTTCGTATAACATTCCCAGACTAGGAATGGTGCCATTCAGTAATATAAGTAATGTCCAATGACAACAGTGAGAAACTATCATACAGACCAGATGGGGCAAGTCTCATACACGGAATGTACATGCTTAGTTCCAATAGGCCAAACAACATGGTAACAGGTACATTACTGTCTCAGCAATGCTGTACCAATTCTTCTGCCATGTATTCGTTGCTCACTTCTGTCAGCACTGTTAGTGAAGTAGCACTGACCCTTTTCCCATTTTCTATAAAAAGAATTATTTCAAAGCAATGAAAATTAAACAAATAAAAATTACTTGTTTTTTTAAAGACATTTTTAAAAAATTTTACCACTGCTACGGCTAATTGATACTTAGGTTTTTTACTTGGTTATTAGTAAAAAATAAAAAGCAAATGTGATGACTGAGACCAAACAAATACTGAAAAATGCCAATTATTCAGAACAAAAATACTGATATCAGTTCTACCTGGTTGATTTTTTTCCATCCCTAGCCTCCAGATACATTTCCTGAAGCCAAGTATGTAGCCAGTTGTATGTCTGCAAATTTCCAAACTTTGCTCTTCCCGTGGAAACACTGTGCAAAACCCAGCAAAATTTTCAGAATTTCTTACAAACAAGTCTAGTTGTGGGAATGGAGCAATACTTGCATCCCTTTTCCAAAAAGACGTGTCTCATTGGCAGATACATTTTAACTTTCTGGTGGAAGCTAAGGAACAGACTTCCAGATCCCGATTGGAAGACGACCTGCAATCACACCACATCGGCTCAGCCCAGCAATAGTTAGCAGCTGCCACAGTTTGGCGCACCCCGACTTGTTGGCAACCACCTCAATGACAGTCACGGTGAGAACACATTTGCAACGTCCGCTCTGTATTTTGGAAATCGTGATATATTGAAGAAAGAAGACTTCTTTCCTGGTTTCCATTTATTAGTCTTCTTAACTTGATCTATGAGCCTTATGCACCAGTATGCAAGTTTTTCTGCAACCTAATTCTTGCTTAAAAGAGGATTTTTCTTGTAACCACTTGTGTTTATTTCACTATTGAGTTAATTCATTGGAGCTCACCTGCCAAGATATGTTTCTTTCTCATTCTTCCTTTATTCACTGCTCTGGTGTATGCTCTGTTCAAATTCATACCTATTCTTATGTAATTTTAAAGTTTTGCAATCATGGCTGAAAGCATAATTTGTGTCCATTGTGTCTGGGCATCATCTCAACTGTAATTGCCCAGCATCATGCTGGTGGCAACCCTAGCAACTATTCATTTTCTTGCCATTTTTCTGTTTTAATTATGTAAATTCATTCTCAAATTGTTTTATAACCTATACATTTATGTGTCATGAAATAAATCAAACAATGGAAAATCCAGGGTGGACTGTAACCATATTATGAAAAGGATAGTTGCTACTCACCATATAGCGGAAATGCTGACTCGCAGATAGGCACAACAAAATGACTTTTACAAAATGATCTTTCGGCCAACAAGGCCTTTGTCAAAAATAGACAAAACACACACACACACACATACAAAATGAGCTTTCGGCCAACAAGGCCTTTGTCAAAAATAGACAAAAAAAAAAAAAAAAAAAAAACACACACACACACACACACACACACACACACACACACACACACACAAACACACCACAGTCTGGCTTCAGCTGCCAGAGACAGTGGACTGAAAGCTCTTTTAGTGACAGTCTTTTTGTTGTGCCTATCTGTGGCTCAGCATCTCTGGTGTGTGGTCAAGTAGCAACTATCCTTTACATAATATTGTTTATATGCCATGAGTAAGTTTTAGAGACTTGTTTGAACAAACATTAATTTACAGACCAAACTCTGTCATTCAGAAACCATTGAAGTCAATTATTCAATTGAAATGCCAAGGTCCTCTAACCATAAGCAATGGGTGAGGCCCCTGACAAGTTCAGGAACTTATCCAGTAATGTTTTCTGATATGCGTGGCAGCGGAATTTTCAAGTAGGCTATTAACTTCATGGGGGTAGTCTATCATTTTATATGACCTGGGGTGATAGATTCAGTATCAGTCTAATCTGCATACCCACAGAGTACCTGATGAGCAATAGGTCGTGTTCACAGTACACCTGGCTTCTGGCAACTTTCTTTTGTTCATACTGAAGATCATGTATTTCTTAACCAAACACCATTTATATAGCTAAATGCTTGCTTTAGTGCATAAGGCCTCAGCTGCAATGCACCTGAAAGTGTCATTGGTGAAGCTGTTCATGGTTTTCTGAGCCTTCAGCGAGATAACAGTGTCATGGTGCACCTGCTTCAGCATTTTGTATTATGTTGGTACATAACTCCATAGCGTTTTTCCGTAAGTTTAATAAGCACAACAGACACATAACAGAGAATTTAGTCATCAATAATATATTCTCCTTCACTATTTACAGCACTTATCCAATGATGGGTTAACTTCTCAATTCTGTGACTGTGGAGATCATGTGGTTTTGGGGCGAAGCACTCGTCAAATCTTGTCTGAGTGCATTTTCATCCAGGAAGGAAGTTCTTTGAGGGCTGTTTGATAGTGTGTGGAAAAGGTGAAAGTTTGAGGGCACAAGATTAGGTGAATAGTGTGGGTGCAAAATGACCTCCCAACCCAACTCCCATAAGTGCTTTTGTCAGTAGAGCACAATATGGCGTATATTATCATGGAGTAGAATCATTTCACACAGTCTTCCTGATTGTTGTTCTTGGACTGTGTCTGCAAGACGTCTCAGTTGCTGATAATAAAATGTCAGCAGTGATGGTTATACCTCATGGAAGCAATTCGTAGTACATCAGTACATCACATCATCGCTATTCCACCAGATGCATAATATTATCTTTTGTGGATGCATGCAGGTCTTTGCACGGGGAATTATTGATTTGTTTGGGCTCAACCATTCCTTTGTTTTCCTTATGTTAGCATAAAGATACCATTTCTCATCACCAGTAATGATACAGGATAGGATGGCCAGTGTTGTTCATGAGCAGAGGTGCACATATGGCCACCCACTGATTTTTGTGATTTTGGTTTAGAGCATGTGGTACTCATACACACAAGTTTTGAACCTTCTCCAACGCACGCATATGTCTCATGATGGTGGAATGATCACAGTTAATCACTTTTGCCACTTCTCGAGTACACTGACATGGATTATTACGAATTAAAGCGTTTAAATGATCTTCATCAAACATCAAAGGTCTTCCGGAACATGGAGTCACTAATGTCAAAACAATCCTCCTTAAAATGAGAAAATGAGAAAACCATTTTCTTGCCATGCTCTGTTCAACAGAATTATTACCATACTTGACACAAATGTTTCTGGCTGCCTTCTCTGCTGCCACCCCTCCACTGAACCCAAACACAAAAATCTGTCAGAATGTTCTGATTTATCCACTTGGCACTCTATTTTCTAGTGTCCGCAGTTCCAGTCATTATCTCCGAATGACAAAATGACAATATGTAAACTCAAATAGTAACAATGAACTACAAATAAAAAATGACAATCGATAAGTAAACCTGTAGCAACTGGAATACCAACATGTGATACAAAAATGCTACAAACTTATGCACCAACCTAATTTTTGCCTTTAGGATCACTCACTTCACTGAGTTCATATACACAGTACAGGGTAAGACACTGAATTTGTATTTTGTTCACATTTTTTTTTTGTCTTAAATCATCAAACAAATGTATTTGATTACTAAAGCATGTAGCATTGGGACATGGTGTTCTTCATAAATGTTCCAAATTAGAAAGACAAGTTCACTTGTAATTATGGCATTGCTGACATGTGACAGTGCTTGGCAAAGAGGAACATACGTATGCATATGCTGAGAAAAAATTCCAAGAGACAACTGCAGAGGAGGATACATAATTCACATTTGCTCACAACAGAAGGGCAAATTTTTCGGGCATGTGGGGACGAAGCCAGGGGTATCCATTCTGTAGGACTGATGAACATCTCTTTTCTCTAGCCCACCAGTGAAGTACTGTCAGGGAGGGATCCTGGGGTGGGAGGAACAGGCATCTGTCTCTGAGGCTATCTTCTTGCTTTCTTTGGCCACAGCATTTCTGATCTTCTTTTTTCCTTTCATATTTCCCTTTTTAGGCACCGAATCTATCTTTCCCTCTGTCCATATTCACATAGTCTCAATGCAAGACCCATTTCCATTTTAAACTTCATTATTGGAACAGCTATGATTACGCATTCACCATTAGAAAGACCACACTCCTCGGATCTTATACGACAAAACAGTTGATTCAATCGCAGTAAAATACCCATGTATAGTGCACTGCTTTAAAAATTTTTTCCTTACATTAGCAACATTACACTGATATGAGGAAGAAATGGTTGAACATATGACAAACAGATGGCTGAGAAAGTACCATTTACGATGTGCTAACATGAACACTGAAATAACATTTATGACATGCTAACATGACTGCTAAAATAATATTTATGACTTGCTAACATGACTGCTGCAATAATATTTAGGAAACACTAACATAATGCAGCAACTGGCTCATTTCATTTAAAATCACCCAAAATAAGGAAATTTTGTTGCCCTTGTGTCACAGATGTTTGTGATAAATTGGTGTATGAAAGTACATATTGAAAGAGGGAGAAGATAATTTTTCTAAATTATCAGATCAAAACAAGTCAGGAGACCATTTTGAAATGTGGGTCTTTTTCATAAATTGGCATTGGTAGGAAAAGTTAGTTAAAAATTTGTAACTACTGTAACTTCTTTGTTTATGAATCAATTTTATTCAGTTTTATGTTGTTGGGGAGGATTGACTATGATATAAAAGTATTAAAGTGTCGAAATTTTCAGATACAAATATTTACAAATCTGGAATGAAAGTCTTATCCACTTTTTTTAATTTATTTTTTTAGAAGGGAGTTTGTTCTGTTTAGTGATTTAAAACTGAAAGAACATAAAAAAGTATCTTCATTTTGTTTTGTGACTCTTAGCAAGTGTACAGTAAATAATCTCCAATTTGCATAAAATACATTTGTAACATTCTAAAAAGTGTTCATTCTTTAAAGCAAGTCATCAATCAAGAATACTGTGTCTGATCCACAAGTATATAAGAGACTTGTGCTTGTGCCAGGAGCAGGCAACATCATTAAAATGTTTTCATAAAGGATACAGCAAACTTCAGCATGCTGTGGCCACTAATAATCTGAGAAAGGCCCACTTGGTTTATTGAATTTGACCTTTGTATCTCTGGGTTCTTCAATAATCTCTGGAATTTTTTCCAAGCCACCATTGGTTTAAAAAAAAAAAAGATTGGACTCTTCTCCCAGGAATGATAGAACCAGTGTCATGTGATTTTTGTAACACGTCTGTGGATTTTGTTACCTCTTCTGTCATAACATAAAATGTTTATTTTCCAGAAATTTGAGTTTTGGCAAATGTAAACAGATCTTTTGGACTGAAAATGTGACTGTCATAAGGATTCTGTAAACTCTCTCTTGTTGCTAAATGTTTAACAGTGGCACAAACTACACCACATGCATTTTTGCCCTGAATATCGGCAAAAGTTTGATATTTCAGTTACCCCATGATCTTGCTTGTGATGGTACGAATTTAAAAAGTTTTTATATTGTGCAGAGCCTCGATCACTGAAGTAATTAACAAGTTGGATGCATGGTAACTGTTCCAGTATACTGGTGAAAGAGGTTTTCCTAGTCTATCTCCAATGTTATTCAATCTGTGTACTAAGCAAGCAGTATAGGAAACAAAAGAAAAATTTGGAGTAGGATTTAAAATCCATGGAGAAGAAATAAAAACTCTGAGAATGAGATTTTCACTCTGCATGATGTGAAACTTCCTGGCAAATTGTGTGCCGGACCGAAACTCGAGCTCAGGACCTTTGCTTTTGCGGGCAAGTGCTCTACCATCTGAGCTACCCAAGCATGACTCACGCCCCGTTCGCAAGAGAGCTTCCGAGAAGTTTGGAAAGTAGTAGACGAGGTACTTGTGGAAGTAAAGCTGTGAGGAGGGGGCATGAGTCGTGCTTGGGTAGCTCAGATGGTAGAGCACTTGCCCACGAAAGGCAAAGGTCCCTAGTTCGAGTCTCAGTCCAGCACACAGTTTTAATCTGAAAGGAAGTTTCAAAAACTTTGAGGTTCGCCGATGACATTGTAATTGTGTCAGAGACAGTAAAGAAGAAGCTTGCACAGGATAGAGTAGCATGGAGAGCTGCATCAAACCAATCTCTGGACTGAAGACCACAACAACAACAACAACAACAACAACAATAGAATGTGGTTGTATCATGCTACAAACAATCACATGACACAGCAATACCCTGTTTTAAGGAACACAGCAAAATGATGAAGGGTGACTTGAATGTTCTGTAAGTGAAACTCTTGTATTGCATCTTGAAGCAAACATGTCTAGTTTTGTGCAAAATGTATTATAATGTTGCATGAAGTATCGGAGAGTGTTCCTTGGTAAATTTTAAGTAGTGCCTCTGAGATTTTAATATGTGATGGTGTTGTGTCAAGTTTTGAAGCTTTTGCATGAGATACTCAATAAATTCACTGAATGTCTTCATTAATGTGTCCAACATAGCTCAACCTACTTGGATCCATTGCTTGAAGATAAATTTCAGAATCTTGTAAGGATTCCAGCTCTAGTAAAAAGTTATAGAGTTCACATTCTTAAAGACCCGGAGTACAGTGATGCAGCATGCACTCCTCGTTTTTCAGATTACAAAAAGGTTTTTTTCTGAAAGTTCAGTGTATGGTCCTTTTACATGAGCAGCACACATCATCACCTTTACATTTTGGTGATAAATACACATACATGTATTATGCATTCCATGACTGTTCACAGTAAGACATCCTTTTGGGCAAATAAATGGAGGGAACTAAAAAGTCTTTGCCCTAAGCCCCCCCCCCCCCCAAAAAAAAGACTGTCTTGGAGTGAAGAGACTAATCAGATAGGGGAGAAGGGTGGGGGCAAAGAGTCCAAAACCCATATTCAGGAGGGTCTACCTGGACACAGGTGCTCTTATCTTTGTCTGTGAGGAGATGGTAACAGTGGAATAGCTTAAGGAGATGGTGCCCAACATATCTCTGCGGGAGATGGTGAAGCTGCTGGTCAAGACAGTGGACAATCTGTTCAAGGCTGCAAAGGCATCAATTTTTGTACCAAAAATTCTCAAGGGTTCTCCTCCAAAGACATTGTTTGAGAAAATAAGAGCACAGAACCTTAAATCCTTGACAGAGGATTGGAGGGTAATCAACCAAAAGGTTGTACTGGACAGCCAAACTCTTGTGATGGAAGTCAGTGAAAAATCCTTGGCAGCAATGTGAGAACAAGAAATGAAATTGTACTTAGGGTTCTCACAGGTTGGTTGCCACCAGGCTAATCAAAGACATCAGAAGTGACCATGGCAGCAAGTTGGAGGCTGCAAGTGTTACAGGGTAAAACTGCAACACAGTAATGGGGCAACGGCCACCCTGAGTCATCTTCTGGGAAGACATAAAGTGGATGTGTCACTGATCCAGGAACCCCATCTATATTGGGGGGGGGGGGGGGGGCAATTCAAGCTTCAAAGGAACTGGAGGTAAGCTGATTTATACTAGAAATCTACAGAACTGCAGAACACGTATTTATGTTAAGAATGTAATTTCATTCATGCCAATCGCGGACTTCTGTTTCAGGGACTTAAGTTACCATGAGCATCAAACAATGTGAGGAAGAAAGCATGAGCGAAATTGTATTGGCCTTAGCTTACCTTCCTTATGGTGACTGTATTACTCCTCTCCAGGAAGTGAGGAGACTGGTAAATAGAACAGTTGGTCACAGCAGAATGAACAATTGCTGGTTAGTTGTGATGACAATGCCCACAGCCTAGTGCAGGGAAGCAGCAACAACAATGGCAGAGATACGGACCTACTCAAATTTGTACTAGAAAATAGTCTGGAAAGCTTGAATTACAGTAAGGAACCTACCTCCAGGAATATAAGAAGGGAAGAAGTAATTGATATAACTTTTAGACCCACGCTGATGGGTAGTTACATCAAACAATAGTCTGTGGCAATGGAGCCATCCTTATCTGACCATGAGTATATTAAGTTTGAGGTTGAACTGAGTGTTGAACAGACCAAGGCCTATAAGAATCCAAGGAAAACAGACACACACTCATGGAGGAAAGACATAACTCATGCTTACCTGAAGTCAGAACTTCAACAAGGAACCCGGTATTGACAGCTGCCGTTATGACCTCATACTTAGAAAACTGCCCAATCATTGACAAGTGCACAAACAGGAATCCGGAAGGGCAAAGTAAGTGAGTAAGAACCCTGTTTAACCTTGCAAGGGAAAAAGGACATAGGCTAAAATATCAGGAGGCCCTTGTGAA
Organism: Schistocerca cancellata; assembly: GCF_023864275.1. Lineage (NCBI taxonomy): Eukaryota > Metazoa > Arthropoda > Insecta > Orthoptera > Acrididae > Schistocerca > Schistocerca cancellata. The sequence goes on along the minus strand of NC_064626.1, from coordinate 762,010,572 downwards.
ACAAAACCTTGCAATAAAGCAAGCAAAGCTATTTTGCTGGAATGCATCCTATGAGGAAGTGGAAGGTACAGCTGCTTGTGCTAAAGTTCATAAGATCCTCACAAGAACAGTAACTAATCCAGGAAGTATGTTAAGGAAGGAGGATGGTGAGAATACAAGGACAGCGAGTGAGATGCTGGATGTGCTCCTCAAGACTCACTTCCCTCAGTGCACTTCGTCAGGTAACACAGAGCAGGAGTCTGTCACAGAGAGACACTTGTTTAGAAGTAACCACAGGGAAAATTGGGAATCTGCCATAGAATGCGCTGACTTACAAAAAATCCACAGGGTGGTGGGAATGTTTCAACTGCTCAAGTTGCCAGGCCCAGATGGTATCTTTACAGTTCTACTGCAACAAGTAAAGTAGGATTTAATCAGACTCCTATATAGACCGTTTAGGGTCAGCCTAGCAGCAGGAATAGTTCCTAATGCTTGGAGGGTGGTGAGAGTTATTTTCATTCCAAAGCCAGGGAGAACTGATCACAAGGCCAAAAATATGAGACAGTCAGTCTGTCCTCCATTCTTACAGGGGCATTAAAAAACTGATTAGTGTGCATGGTAGGAAGAAGAGGCTAGCTAAGGTTCCTCTACAAGTAAGCTGACACTCACATCAACCAGGGAAATCAAGTGATACAGCACTTCACCCACTCACCAGGCGGAAAAAGCTCTATACTTTCAGGAAATAGCTTTCTGCATCTTCCTGGATATTGGGGGTGGTGGGGCGGGGGGGGGGGGGGGGGCTTTTAGCAATATGACCTTTGCATCCATGGTTAGGGCTGCAGGAGAGCATGGCAGTGAGACCACCATACGCAGATGGACTAATACCATTCTAGGTAGAAGAAAGGTGGCAGCAACCATGCTGAATGAGAAAATGGTGATCAATACAACCAGGAGGTGTCCAGAAGGAGGGGTGTTGTCTATTTGAACCTGCTTACTGTAGTCAGTCCATGGTCTCTCTCTACAACTGTTATTCCCTTACATCCAAAATTAAATATTCCTTGATATCCAAGAATGTGTCCCATTGACCTGTCTCTTCATTTAATCATTTTGAGCCATATAACATCTTTTATTGTAAAATAAAAGTACAGTCTGAGAACTCTTAAAGTGACATCGCAGTCATCTCTATAGCATCAATAACCCTTAAGTTACACTTAAATTTTTTCTTAAAAACTATGGGACACTGAACATTACTTTTCATATTTTGAAACACAAAATCAAAACACTGTGGTTCATGGTGTGGGTTCCTGTAGTCATGTTCTAGTTCATGAACCACGGGCAACGTATGAGTGGCCAAGTAAGTGGTCCCGACAGTCGGGATACCAGTTACTTTGGAATAAGGCTGGGCATCTCGGACATATTCTGAGTCGTGGTCACCTTTGTGCTCATACGGCAAAGACTACCAAATCCACCGGTTAGTCCCTCAGCCGTTAGGGGTAAAACCCAATGGGACTCGGGGCAAGTAAGGCTAGCAACCTGCTTCCCTGGTACTTTAAATATGATGCTGGCAATAATCAGAGCAAAATGCCTCGGATCTTTGGAGGTGACGGAGTCCAACCTCTAATTCACAAACCAGGGACTCCTAAGATACGACTTGGCAAACAAAGGGTAATGAGATGGGGAGCTATTAATATCAATGGGGGCTACTCTGGGAAGAAGGTAGAGCTGGCAGAGGCTGTAAGTAAGATGGGGCTGTACGTTTTAGCTGTTAGTGACATTCGGGTAAGGGTGAGAAAGAAGAGGAAGTGGGAGAATACAAGGTCTACCTGTCAGGAGTCAAAGCAGGAATAGCACAATGGGGTGTAGGGCTTTACATCAGGAAAGAAATGGACCCAGCGTAGTTGCAATAAGGTATATAAACGAACGACTGATGTGGATAGATTTGACAGTGTCTAGCAAGAAAATTAGGATTGTGTCAGTATATTCGCATTGTGAAGGGACAGATCAAGATAAGATGGATAGTTGTTATGAGGCACTCAGTGATGTAGTTGTTAGAGTAAAGGACAAGGACAGTGTTCTGCTCATGGGTGATTTTAACGCCAGTATTGGAAATCGAACAGAAGGGTATGAAAAGGTTATGGGTAAATTTGGAGAGGATATGGAGGCCAACAGGAACGGGAAATAACTCTTGGATTTCTGTGCCAGTATGGGCTTAGTAATCACAAACTCCTTTTTTAAACATAAGAACATTCACCGGTGTACTTGGGAAGGCAGGGGAACCAGATCTGTCATTGACTATATAATAACAGATCAGGAATTCAGGAAGGCTGTGAGGGACACACGTGTATTCAGGGGATTCTTTGATGACACTGATCATTATTTAATCTGCAGTGAAATTGGGATTGTGAGGCCGAAAGTGCAGGAGGTCAGGTCCATATGTAGGAGGATAAGAGTGGAGAAACTTCAGGATAAGGAAATCAGGCACAAGTACATAACAGCGATCTCAGAAAGGTACCAGTTAGTTGAATGTAGTCAATTACAGTCATTGGAAAAGGAATGGACAAGGTACAGGTACACAGTACTAGAAGTGGCTAAAGAATGTCTTGGAACAGTAGTGTGTAAAAGTAGGATGAAGCAAACAGCTTGGTGGAATGATACAGTCAAGGCAGCCTGTAAAAGGAAAAAGAAGGCGTATCAAAAATGGCTACATACCAGAACCCAGGTAGATAGAGAAAGTTATGTTGAAGAAAGAAACAAAGCCAAACAGATAATTGCAGCATCGAAGAAGAAATCGTGGGAAGACTTTGGAAACAGGTTGGAGACTATGGGTCAAGCTGCTGGAAAACCATTCTGGAGTGTGATTAGCTGTCTTCGAAAGGGAGGTAAGAAGGAAATGACAAGTATTTTGGACAGGTCAGGAAAACTGTTGGTGAATCTTGTGGATGCCTTGGGCAGATGGAGGGAATATTTTGAAGAGTTGCTCAATGTAGGTGAAAATGCGATCAGTAATGTTTCAGATTTCAAGGTAGAATGGGATAGGAATGATGATGGAAATAGGATCACATTTGAGGAAGTGGAAAAAATGGTCAATAGATTGCAGTGCAATAAAGCGGCTGGGGTGGATGAAATTAAGTCGGAACTCATCAAATACAGTGGAATGTCAGGTCTTAAATGGCTACACAGGATAATTGAAATGGCCTGGGAGTCGGGACCGGTTCCATCAGACTGGACAAAAGCAGTAATCACACCAATCTTTAAACATGGAAACAGAAAAGATTGTAACAACTACAGAGGTGTCTCTTTAATCAGCGTTGTGGGTAAAATCTTTGCAGGTATTGTTGAAAGGAAAGTGCGTGTATTAGTTGAGGACCAATTGGATGAAAATCAGTGTGGGTTTAGGCCTCTTAGAGGTTGTCAGGACCAGATCTTTAGCTTACGGCAAATAATGGAGAAGTGTTATGAGTGGAACAGGGAATTGTATCTATGCTTTATAGATCTAGAAAAGGCATATGACCGGGTTCCTAGGAGGAAGTTATTGTCTGTTCTACAAGATTATGGAATAGGAGGCAAACTTTTGCAAGCAATTAAAGGTCTTTACATGGATAGTCAGGCAGCAGTTAGAGTTGACGGTAAATTGAGTTCATGGTTCAGAGTAGTTTCAGGGGTAAGACAAGGCTGCAACCTATCTCCACTGTTGTTCATATTATTTATGGATCATATGTTGAAAACAATAGACTGGCTGGGTCAGATTAAGATATGTGAACACAAAATAAGCAGTCTTGCATATGCGGATGACTTAGTTGTGATGGCAGACTCGATTGAAAGTTTGCAAAGTAATATTTCAGAGCTAGATCAGAAATGTAAGGACTATGGTATGAAGATTAGCATCTCCAAAACGAAAGTAATGTCAGTGAGAAAGAAATATAAACGGATTGAGTGCCAAATAGGAGGAACAAAGTTAGAACAGGTGGACGGTTTCAAGTACTTAGGATGCATATTCTCACAGGATGGCAACATAGTGAAAGAACTGGAAGCGAGGTGTAGCAAAGCTAATGCAGTGAGCGCTCAGCTACGATCTACTCTCTTCTGCAAGAAGGAAGTCAGTACCAAGACTAAGTTGTCTATGCACCGTTCAATTTTTCGACCAACTTTGTTGTATGGGAGCGAAAGCTGGGTGGATTCAGGTTACCTTATCAACAAGGTTGAGGTTACGGATATGAAAGTAGCTAGGATGATTGCAGGTACTAACTAGTAGATGGGAACAATGGCAGGCGGGTGTCCACAATGAGGAAATCAAAGAAAAACTGGGAATGAACTCTATAGATGTAGCAGTCAGGGCGAACAGGCTTAGATGGTGGGGTCATGTTACACGCATGGGAGAAGCAAGGTTACCCAAGAGACTCATGGATTCAGCAGTAGAGGGTAGGAGGAGTCGGGGCAGACCGAGGAGAAGGTACCTGGATTCGGTTAAGAATGATTTTGAAGTAAGAGGTTTAACATCAGAAGAGGCACCAATGTTATCACTGAATAGGGGATCATGGAGGAACTGTATAAGGGGGACTATGCTCCAGACTGAACGCTGAAAGGCATAATCAGTCTTAAATGATGATGATGAATCAAAACACTGGCTTGGTCAAAAGCTGTAAGAAATTGCAGCATTTGGTAAGCACTACGTATTATCAATATTGAACATCAAAGAAATCTGGGACGTCAAGGTCCAATATGTGACCAAAACTGGCTGATATGATATAGGAATAGTAATTTAGAAAAAATACCAATCAGGAGTGATAAAGCATGTGGGTCTGTACAAAGAGTTTTATAAACAAATAAGAAAAGTTATCATATCCACAAAGAAACGTAAATCACAGAAAACGTAAAAAAAAAAAAAATTAAAGTACCTAAAATACTAACATTATTTGCATTATAGATGTATGAAATGCATCTCTTTCTTATGGTAAAGTGTGCAACTTTACTACTCAGGCTTCCATGTATACAACAACAGATCAAAAGATAATTATAATACCATTAATGACTAAAACAAGCAAAAGAGTCACGGTAAATAAGTAAACATATTTCACGACCAACTCCAATCTAGCATAAAAAGTTATCTCTTTTTGCTCTTTTGGTGGCAATGAATATTTCATAGTGATAAGTAATTTGTGAGTAATGTAAAGCACGCACATCTATGACGTTCAAAATACTTTAATGTCTCAAAATACAGCATGGACATTTCTATTCCTTCTATTCTGCAGAAGAATTTCTATTACTATAATGGGCAAGTGGCAGTGGACAGGAATTATTAACTCACGCCTGTAAAATGACTCGTTCCACATCATTACGATTTAGCGTGAAAATGATAAGCAGAACAAGAAATTAACTAACTAAATATACTTTGACACATATGTTTAATAATGTTGCACTCATAAATTATATATGACATGTTTGACTCATCCACGGACAGTGGAAAGCACAAAAAATTAATAAACGCTGGATGATATTTCTGACTCACTTTATCTATAAAACTGAAAGTACGAGTTAAAAATTACAGTAATTTATGAGAGAAATCATCGGTTCAATAATTATGTTGTATATAACAAACGTAACATAAAAATACAAGTTGGACACAAACAATTAAACACTCTGATACTTACACGGCGTTAAAAGTCAATATTTATATATTACTTCGTACTTCATATTTGAAATCTGAATCATATACGTGGTGGACAATTTCAAAAACGAATAACTTTCTCAGGCAAATAAATGTATTGACAGAGATTTTCATACTTCTAATAAAGTCATTATAAAATTTCACTAAATTTCATACCGATCTCACATGACTAAAGAACGTCTGTTTACACAATTGGTGGCCAATTATATGTTTACAAACAAACATCCACGGACAGGTTCTCAGCACGACAAGCAGTTCAAAGTTGAAGATATTCATTCTCTTACTTGTAAAGATTTGTACTACTCGAGATACTGTCAAATCAATAGCGCTCGATTCCAACCTGACAGGACAAAATGGAACTAGAAAACATTCCACAATACATTTAAAATAGTGCATTGACATAAGCCGACAACAGAAAGAAATGAGACAGGATGGAATGAAAATCATTGTTATTTATTCGAAATTAAGTGGCTGCTCTAGAAATATACTACAATCCCCAACTTGTCGCTCACCTAGGAATCGCGAAGATAAGATCATAAGATTAGAATAATTACTGCACGCGCAGAGGCATTCAGACAACCATTCTTCCTGCGCTCCATAACTGAATGGTATAGGAAGAAGCTCTAATAATTGGTACAGCGGAACGTACCCTCTGCCATTCACCTCACTATGGTTTGCAGAGTATAGATGTAGAAAATGGTATTTAGTGTTTTATTTATTTATTTATTTATTCGTGTCTCTTTGATCCAGTATACAAGAGAACGAGTCGTAATTATACATGAGGACAGTACACTTACTTACAGATGGTAATAGATACAAATTATAATATTGTATAGGAACAAAACATGCTAATAATTACAAGCTTACGCAGTTCGAATAGTGAACAGAGGTCTAAAACAATCAAATAATAAATTACAATTATTCCAAATTACAAGTTACAAATTTGATAAAACTGAGCGAAAATTTCCGTGCTAATGCAACACCACCTAAATCACAAGGCCTTACAACTCTCTGCCAGCAGGTAAGTGACGTCATCAACTTCAGGTATAAGGCCAGTGTCACCTACCCGTAGTAGCGCAACCTAGGTGCCTGTAGAAATGTTATGTGGAGCAATGTAAATAACTGTTTCGGAGCTGTAGTGTTAGTGAGTTGAATTCCCTTGTGGAATCGTTTGCTTTTCTGTGCTTTTAAATGTATACTGCCTGTAGCAGTTCAGAAGAGATCATTGCCATGGTGAATAAGTATTGTGTTCCTGGTTGTGACAGTAATTACGATGAGAAGAAGAAGGTTCACATTTTTAAATTTCCAGCCGATGAGAATACGCGAAGGAAATGGTTATCTGCGATCAAAAGAGAGAACTTCGTTAATCAAGCATTCTGTGGTGAGTACCTTTCATTTTAAGCCGTACTTATCGACGAAAGTATATGGCAGTTGAAGTTTGAGTATCAGTAAAAGTTTCAGCGACATGCGTGTAGTATATTATTTTTCACTTCGCAGGTCTGCCATTTGTACTTCTGCGAAGGCGATATATTGTGGGAAACACAAGCAGTAGACTGGAAAACCGGGGCTACGTTAACCGCACCACTAAGCGAGCCGCAACTCCGAGAAAATGTAGTCCCAAGCAAATGTCCTAACTGCACTTCGTGTATTTCGAAAGTGATGCCAAAAACCAGAGAAACTCCTTCTGAAAAACAGGAGCACAGGGAAGCTTCTTCACTGAGAGCATCCACAGAGGACAGTATTAAATCTCTAGAAGAATAAGTTTTCCTTCAATTCATTTCAAGAACTGGTAAAGAACCTCGACTCTGTTACTTGTAGCGAAAAGTGCTCAAAAGCAGTGAATGGTTCATATATACTGTTTTTTTATGTAGACACTGAAATAACACCATATCATATTTTGTACATAATTATTAATCAGGAACTCAGTGTAAGCATTTATGTTAAGGGCTGTGAAATTACTTCCAAGAAAGTTCCAAAAACTGTGAGTAAAATCCGTGATCTAGACAATATTATAATATTTGTTGAAAGTTTAGTGTGAAAAAAGGAAGAAAAACATCTTCAACACATCATTGTTGAGTTGTTAGATAACTTAGAATGTGAGGGGAAAATTAAATCTGCTGTTGAATTAATAAGAAGTCAGTTTCAGTTAAGCTTTTCGCGTTCTGAGAGATAAAGGTTTCCTCCCCATGTTTTAGTATTTGCTTCTTTGTTGGTTTTTACTTCGGGCCATGCTTACAGATTCATAAGGAACACTGAAAATATTATTCTACCTCATCTTAGTACTATTAGAAACATCTGTGCAAATATTAATGTTGATCCTAACAATCCAAACTTTCTAGTTACAGTAGGGAGAAAGTACCAAACCCAAATCATCAGTGTTGTTTTGTGACATTCATGTCAGATGAAGTACACATTAAGCCAGTCATGGGCTACAAAGGAAGAACTTTTGTTGGTATGGCACATGATAGCACTCCTCTTGCAACAACTGCTCATGTGTTTATGATGCAAGGTGTAATTTCATCATTCAAAAATGTTGTCCATATCTTGCCTGTAAATAAAACGACTGCTGACCAGTTGTTCAATGTAATAAAAGTATTGATTGGCTGGAAGACTTAGGTTTAAACATTATTTGTATTTGTTCTGACAATAATTCAATTAATAGAAAAGCTGTTAGTAATTTTGAAAATATTCAACAGCTGTGAGGTCTGAGGCGTCTTGTCACAGTTCGTGTGGCTCCCACCATCGGAGGGTCGAGTCCCCCATCGGGCATAGGTGTGTGTATTGTCCTTAGCATAAGATAGTTTAAGTTAGATTATGTATTGTGTAAGCTTCAGGGCCGATGACCTCAGCAGTTTGGTCCCATAAGACCTTATCGCAAATTTCCAGTTTCCACCACAACTTAGTACTACTTTCCCTTGTTTTATGTTATAGGCCCAGTACATATTTCTAAATGCATCAGAAATAACTGGGGTGAATTTGAAGGATTAACTTCTGACATTTTGCTTCCCCAGCTTTGGAAACACCTCTGTGAGAATGCAAACTTAATTTTCTGCAATTAGGTCATATTTGACATTGAAACAAACAAATAATTGAAATTTGCATATGGTTTAAGTATGAAAGTTCTGTGGCCCTCTTCATTAAAAAAAAATGTAACGCTTGCTTGTCATATTTTCAATGAGAACATCAAGTGTTTTTACTGGAGTTAGGGCCTACAAATAACATTAAAAATTATGAAGGAACTGCTGAATTTAATAAAATAAGCACATGGTGGAAAATTTCAAATGTTAAGTTCCATTTGAAAGCCTTAGACTTAGAGAGGAAATACAAAAGCCACTAACAAGCCACAAGGATAATGAGACGTGTAAATTTCTAGAAAATTTTCTAAATTGGCTAGACAACTGGAACTCCATGAATTTGTCAAGTGGTAAGCTCAGTAAGGAAACACACTCGGTACTCAAGCATGCAACATATGCATTATTAGAATTGAGAACATATTGTCTGTCAGAACTTAAAATGTCACACTTGCTGCCTGCAAAATTTTAGACTGATGCCTTGGAAGCCAGGTATGGACTGTATTGATGACTGTCTGGATCCCTGCACCATGTGTCAATGTGGCAAATATTTGAGGCAGAGAAAAAGCTGAGATGATCAACATTGTTAGTTTTTTTACGAGATGACTCAGCTAAGAAAATTGTAATTAGATCTCTACACAGCTGTGTTCAGTCTGAATGTCTTGATGTTGCCTGAGACATCTCAGCATCAGATATTTGTAAATTAAGTGTTAGTGTGATTTGGAAATTATCGGTCCAGAATTATCAGTGCTTACATTCATTGCTGGATACTGTTGCTACAGCACAAGAAAGAAATTAAAGTATGGTAACTGTGCTCTGTTTTTAACAACAGATAAGCAGCTGGCATGTAGTGCTGAGCACAAACTAATTAAAGATCTTGACGTGGCTTGTGATATCCACAGAAAATGCTGATAGTACTATATTATTTTTTTTAATGTGGGAACTATTATCAGATGAACACTGTGATCCCTTTCTCTGGCTTCAAAACCAAAGGTAAATAGTATGTAAATTAATTCTTGTTTGTGTCATGGCCAATGATGATTTTGCAGTAGATGTCTGTGACAAACATTCAGCACAGGAATTGTGTAAATCTGTTGTTTGGACAGATGTTAATATTTTGCTTAACAATTATTATAAAATGGAAATGACAAGCTGCATAGGTTATTAAACAAAAGGAAACTGAAAACTGTGGTGGAAGGACATATTTTAAACAAAGTAAAAAATGTACATAGTTTTTATTAATAGTTGTCAGCTTTTGTTAACTTCACTAAGCAAGTTCTCAGTACTAAGTAGAGCACATGTAAGCCCTCCCTATACATATTTATTTCCTCAGCTCTGATGTTACAAAACTTTCACCATTTTGAATATAGAGAGAATATACTTTGTGTATAGTATGTTACTCTAATGAGTATCACTTAGTGGAGTGTATGATGGTGAGTGAGCTGTTAGGTGTATCTAGTCATAATTGTTTGTCATGTTCCTCCTTTTATACATTCTCAAAGTGTTTTAAAAATATTGCTGGCAGTTGTTATTCCAAAACCTGTGACTCATGTCTCTGGTGTAAGATATTATCATTTTAGATACTATGCAAATGTGAAATACTTAGTGTGGGTGCAGGATGGTGTGAGTGTGCAGTTAAGTGGTAAGAGAAGAAGAGATAAGTGTCATTAGTCATAATTGCTTCCCTTCTTCCTCCTATCATTTTTAATGTGTTTTGAAAATATTTTGGTTCTGATATCCAACAGGTCATTTAAGAATTTTCTAATTTCTATTGTTCTTAGAGTGCTGCTTTCCTTAACCCCTTGACTGCTGGGGACGTGTTAACTCATCATGCCTCGCCGTTCCCCAGGAGCACTCTACGTGTTTAAGTATGGCCCTTGGCTTTCCCTACAGCACTAAGGACGTACTGACACATACCGTGACACCGGCCTTTCCACCGTTAGGGACGAGTTTTGGAGCGCAGAGTCACTGCTACCTGAGCACGACAGACATGTAAACACGCAGAGCTGTCTTTCCGCCCTTCTCTTCCAGCAGCTGTTCAGTGGTCTGACTATAGTTAGAGATTACGTATACGTGTGTTGCTGTGTCCCCTCTTTGCAGAATGAGACTTCGCTTCCTCTGGTTTCGTCAGTTTTTTTTGTTTTCTATGGAAGAAATGTCACGTCGCCATGGTTGCACAGATAGAGAGATCCTGGGTATGCTCACTAGGAGAGACAGTGAGTGTTAATTATCTGATGTTGCTAGCAGTGATGAGTCTTCAACAGAATCTCGAAGCTGTAGTCATCAGCCCTTTACATCAGAGGGGAGAGCAAGAATTACAGTCATCAGTTCCTCTGAATCCGAGGATTTGGAAAGTGACAGTGGAATGGTTCAGAAAGGAGAGCAATTAAGTGACACGTTTGACTGGAAAGAAACAGATTTCCAGCCATTAAACCATTAGTTTGATGACTCGAGCTAAGGACAAACTATTACTTTGATGACTCGAGTTCAGGACACAAATATCAACCAGGTACTGACCCAAGAATTCTTTCATTTTTTGTGATATTTGTCTGAAGAACTTTTGCAACTTATTGGAGACGAAACAAATCGTTTTTACGTTTACACCACAGAAAATACTACAGAATCAGTGAATTCTCGACTGTCTAAATGGAAAGACACTGGATTTGACGAAATGTATTCTTTTGTTGCTATTTACCTTATAGTGACGCAAGTTAAGAAGTTTTTATGTGATTATTGGTCCAGAGATAATATTTCGAACACACCATTTTTTAGCGAAATTATGGCCAGAGACGGTTTTTGTCTGCTTCTGAGATTACTAAACTTCAGTGACAACTCTCAGTACTTGAGGCGACAATCTATTTTAAATTAGGGCGATTGTTGACAAAGTTCATAAGACCTTTCGTAATTCATTTCGTCCATATCACAAGCTTTGTATAGATGACTCTTGCTGTTCAAAGGACGATCATCTTTTAAGCAATTTATTCCAACCAAGCGAAGTAGATTCGGAATAAAGATGTTTGTACTGTGTGACTGTCAGAGTGGGTATATTTTGAAATTTTTTGAATGTCGATAATTGGTACTCCAGCTCAGTCCTCTTCCTCTGGTTTCACAACCATGGAATAGATGCATGTGGCACTGTTCGTAAGAAAAGGCGCAACATGCCAAAACTGCAGAAGAAATTAAAACGAGGGTAAACTGAGTCTAAATCCACTGACAAGATCCTTGCTATCAAGTGATGTGATAAGAGAGGCGTGCATGTTGACCACATGTTACACAACACACATTGTTGGAAAAGAGAAGACTGACAGAAATCCTGTAGAAAAATAAACCGCATTGTATTTAGATTACAATTAGAGTATGGGTGCAGTTGCCCGTTGTTACATGTTACTGAGCTCAGTGGGATCAGTGCATAAAACTGTGAAATTGTACAAGAAATATTTTCTCAAATTCTGGATTTATGTATTCTAAATGCTCACCGGTCGGTAACAGGGCGAAAAATGGCACTCACAGAGTTTCACCTTTCTCTCATAGGAGAGATTGTAGAAAAATATGCAGCAGAACGGAAAAAAGGTGGTAGGGGAAGGCGCTACGATGACGAGAATCCTCTGCAATTCACAGGAGACATTTTCTGGCTGTTCTTGAGAGTGAACATTCGCAGAAAAATACGCTAATGCGCAGATGCGTGGTTTGCACGAAAAGGAAAGTGCGCCAGGAACCTAGATACCAATGTAAAACTTGCAACGTTATATTATGTGTTGTGTCCTGCTTTGGGACATTACAGACAAAGAAGCATTAGTAATAATTGGTTACCAAATCTGAGAAAATTTGACATTTCTGAATTATATACACAACTTCGCTGGAGCTGGTCCAAAGCCCAGACCGAAGAGAATGATGAGGAAATAGATGCAGCAGGTGTAAAATTATCCAAACATGCATATGTAGCAGTTTGCTAGCAAATGAACGGACTTAGTGATTGAGATGGTGCAATATTTGTACTATGGCAAATGTAATTACTTAGATTACATTGCGCTAGTATAACAAAACCCTTATCTTAACATAAGTATGATATGTATAAATTATTAACATGTAACATACAGTTATATTCTTTTATCATTAGTACTACAAATACAGATGACATTCTGTATACTTGTACAAAGCCTGTTTTCCATAACTGATTTCAAACGCCTTTAATCAACGACAAATAACATGCCAAAGTTAAAACTGTTCTCTTTGCCTCTGTTGTTAGCCAATATGGGGAATTTAACTCACTATTCTGGGGACGGTGGGGGGCTTAAAATTAGTTGTGTCGAATGAGACCAGTTTTGAAGCATTAATAGAAAATGGTATTTGTAAAATAAGTATCGAATATACCCTACTTTCATCTTTTCATAAAAATCAACGTCTCTTCGACTAATTTGTAAATTATTGCAAAATAGTAGGGGAATAAATATTTTCATTCCATATCTTCGTGCTATCAGTCCATTACGCTCCAAATTTCATTTTCATCGTGCATTCACTCTACTAGATATGGAAGTCTGAAGTTTACATTGATTTTCGCGCCAAACTTTCATTCCAATAACACAGCTTGGAATGTTGTATAGAACATAGTTTTCTTTAGTAAAATCAGAACGAAATTACCGCATTTTTGACGTTTTTACAAAATCTTCAATTTTGCACTTAATTCATTCAGTACTGGAAACTGCTACGCAAATGAAACTTTATATTTGAGAAGCTTGTGTCGTTAGGTTACTACATGCCAAGTTTCACGTTCGTCATAGAATTAGTCCAGGAGATGCAACAAGCCAAACGTGGAAATTTTTTCGAGCGCCTATTGTTTTGACCGGCTTTACCTACACTTTTCTGTCTCAATATAGCTCATAAAATTCTTTTCTTTATCGTTCTTAAGAGAACATAAAAGGTTGTACTACTTGGCCAAATTTGATTTCTCTACAAAAACTGTTGCCCAAGGTTTTACAGTCCAAAGTCGCCAAAAATTCACGCTGGCTCTGCACGAATTGTAATCAGTCCAGAAGTATTCGGCACAGGGCGGGTTGGGCAGAGCGGGCCGTTCCAGTCACTTAGCGCAGGTAGCTGGATTACGCCGCAGGCCATGGCGCCTGAGCGCGCCAAGCAGATGGTGTGCCTCCAGAAGTCAAAGGGTTAAGAATGAGGCGTGGCTATTGTTGACACTTTTTATCCAATTCCTTTGACTCTTATGCTTGATGTGAGGTGATGTGGCTTCAGATAGTATGCAAATGTCAAATAGTATGGGTGTGGGATGGTGTGAGTGAGTTGGTAGGTGGTAAGAGAAATGGCAGATGAGTGCAGCTAGTCATAATTGCTTGTCTTGCTCCCCCTTTTATTTTCACTGTGGAATATTTGGTTTCTGATATCCACCAGGTTATTTACGAGATGTCTATTTTTCTATTATTTTTATTTGAGTTTTGCTTTCTGGATGGATGAGGTGTGTGCCTTTGCTGACACTTGTTATTCCCATACTTTCGACTCTTGTCCCTGATGAGAAGTGTTACAGTTTCAGTTAGTTTCATGTTCCCCCCATGAACCATGGACCTTGCCGTTGGTGGGGAGGCTTGCGTGCCTCAGCAATACAGGTAGCCGTACCGTAGGTACTACCACAACGGAGGGGTATCTGTTGAGAGGCCAGACAAACCTGTGGTTCCTGAAGAGGGGCAGCAGCCTTTTCAGTAGTTGCAAGGGCAACAGTCTGGATGATTGACTGATCTGGCCTTGTAACAATAATTAAAACGGCCTTGCTGTGCTGGTACTGTGAACGGCTGAAAGCAAGGGGAAACTGCGGCTGTAATTTTTCCCGAGAGCATTCAGCTTTACTGTATGATTAGATGATGATGGCGTCCTCTTGGGTAAAATATTCCGGAGGTAGAATAGTCCCCCATTCGGATCTCCGGGCAGGGACTACTCAAGAGGATGTCGTTATCAGGAGAAAGAAAACTGGCGTTCTACGGATCGGAGCATGGAATGTCAGATCCCTTAATCGGGCAGGTAGGTTAGAAAATTTAAAAAGGGAAATGGATAAGTTAAAGTTAGATATAGTGGGAATTAGTGAAGTTCGGTGGCAGGAGGAACAAGACTTCTGGTCAGGTGACTACAGGGTTATAAACACAAAGTCAAATAGGAGTAATGCAGGAGTAGGTTTAAGAATGAATAGGAAAATAGGAATGCGGGTAAGCTACTACAAACAGCATAGTGAACGCATTATTGTGGCCAAGATAGACACAAAGCCCGTGCCTACTACAGTAGTACAAGTTCATATGCCAACTAGCTCTGCAGATGACGAAGAAATTGAAGAAATGTATGATGAAATAAAAGAAATTATTCAGATAGTGAAGGGAGACAAAAATTTAATAGTCATGGGTGACTGGAATTCGAGTGTAGGAAAAGGGAGAGAAGGAAACGTAGTAGGTGAATATGGATTGGGGCTGAGAAATGAAAGAGGAAGCCGCCTGCTAGAATTTTGCACAGAGCACAACTTAATCATAGCTAACACTTGGTTCAAGAATCATAAAAGAAGGTTGTATACATGGAAGACCCCTGGAGATACTAAAAGGTATCAGATAGATTATATAATGGTAAGACAGAGATTTAGGAGCCAGGTTTTAAATTGTAAGACATTTCCAGGGGCAGATGTGGACTCTGACCACAATCTATTGGTTATGACCTGCAGATTAAAACTGAAGACACTGCAAAAAGGTGGGAAGTTAAGGAGAGGGACCTGGATAAACTGACTAAACCAGAGGTTGTACAGAGTTTCAGGGAGAGCATAAGGGAACAATTGACAGGAATGGGGGAAAAGAAATACAGTAGAAGAAGAATGGGTAGCTTTGAGGGATGAAATAGTGGAGGCAGCAGAGGATCAAGTAGGTAAAAAGACGAGGGCTAGTAGAAATCCTTGGGTAACAGAAGAAATATTGAATTTAATTGATGAACGGAGAAAATATAAAAATGCAGCAAATGAAACAGGCAAAAAGGAATACAAATGTATCAAAAATGAGACCGACAGGAAGTGCAAAATGGCTAAGCATGGATGGCTAGAGGACAAATGTAAGGATGTAGAGGCTTATCTCACTAGGGGTAAGATAGATACTGCCTACAGGAAAATTAAAGAGACGTTTGGAGAACAGAGAACCACTTGTATGAATATCAAGAGCTCAGATGGAAACCCAGTTCTAACCAAAGAAGGGAAAGCAGAAAGATGGAGCCGGCCGGTGTGGCCGTGCAGTTCTAGGCGCTTCAGTCTGGAACCGCGAGACGGCTACAGTCGCAGGTTCGAATCCTGCCTCGGGCATGGATGTGTGTGTGATGTCCTTAGGTTAGTTAGGTTTAAGTAGTTCTAAGTTTTTGGGGGACTGATGACCACGGATGTTAAGTCCCATAGTGCTCAGAGCCATTTGAAACATTTTGAGCCCAGAAAGATGGAAGGAGTATATAGAGGGTCTATACAAAGGCGATGTACTTGAGGAAAATATTATAGATATCGAAGAGAATGTAGAAGAAGATGAAATGGGAGATACGATACTGCGTCAAGAGTTTGACAGAGCACTGAAAGACCTGAGCCGAAACAAGGTCCCCGGAATAGACAACATTCCATTAGAACTACTGACGGCCTTGGGAGAGCCAGTCCTGACAAAACTCTACAATCTGGTGAACAAGATGTACGAGACAGGCGAAATATCCTCAGACTTCAAGAAGAATATAATAATTCCAATCCCAAAGAAAGCAGGTGTTGACAGATGTGAAAATTACCGTACTATCAGTTTAATAAGTCACGGCTGCAAAATACTAACGCGAATTCTTTACAGACGAGTGGAAAAACTAGTAGAAGCCGACCTCGGGGAAGATCGGTTTGGATTCCGTAGAAATACTGGAACACGTGAGGCAATACTGACCTTACGACTTATCTTAGAAGAAAGATTAAGGAAAGGCAAATTTACGTTTCTAGCATCTGTAGACTTAGAGAAAGCTTTTGACAATGTTGACTGGTATACTCTATTTCAAATTCTGAAGGTGGCAGGGGTAAAATACAGGGAGCGAAAGGCTATTTACAATTTGTACAGTAACAAGATGGCAGTTACAAGAGTCGAGGGACATGAAAGGGAAGCAGTGGTTGGGAAGGGAGTAAGACAGGGTTGTAGCCTCTCCCCGATGTTATTCAGTCTGTATATAGAGCAAGCAGTAAAGGAAACAAAAGAAAAATTCGGTGTAGGTATTAAAATCCATGGAGAAGAAATAAAAGCTATGAGGTTCGCCGATGACATTGTAATTCTGTCAGAGACAGCAAAGCGCTTGGAAGAGCAGTTGAATGGAATGGACAGTGTCTTGAAAGGAGGATATAAGATGAACATCAACAAAAGCAAAACGAGGATAATAGAATGTAGTCGAATTAAGTCGGGTGATGCTGAGGGAATGAGATTAGGAAATGAGACACTTAAAGTAGTAAAGGAGTTTTGCTATTTGGGGAGCAAAAAACTGATGATGGTCGAAGTAGAGAGGATATAAAATGTAGACTGGCAATGGCAAGGAAAGCGTTTCTGAAGAAGAGAAATTTGTTAACATCGAGTATAGATTTAAGTGTCAGGAAGTCGTTTCTGAAAGTGTTTGTATGGAGTGTAGCCATGTATGGAAGTGAAACATGGACGGTAAATAGTTTGGACAGGAAGAGAATAGAAGCTTTCGAAATGTGGTGCTACAGAAGAATGCTGAAGGTTAGATGGGTAGATCACATAACTAATGAGGAGGTATTGAACAGAATTGGGGAGAAGAGGAGTTTGTGGCACAACTTGACGAGAAGAAGGGACTGGTTGGTAGGACATGTTCTGTGGCATCAAGGGATCACAAATTTAGCATTGGAGGGCAGCATGGAGGGAAAAATCGTAGAGGGAGACCAAGAGATGAATACACTAAGCAGATTCAGAAAGATGTAGGTTGCAGTAGGTACTGGGAGATGAAGAAACTTGCACAGGATAGGGTAGCATGGAGAGCTGCATCAAACCAGTCTCAGGACTGAAGACGACAACAACTACAACATTACTGATGTATATTATTATCTGTTGAACATCGTTTCCATCCCCCCCCCCCCTGCAGGTCCGGGGATTAGAATAGGCCCTAGGTATTCCTGCCTGTCGTAAGAGGCGACTAAAAGGAGTCCCTCCCCCTCAAGGGGGTAGTTAGCGCCTGCGTCCGGAGACGGACGGTTCCACGACCTCTATTTGCGGTCATTTTGCTTTTTCACTTCTCGTTTCTTCCTTCCTTTGGTTGGTTCCTTTCTTTGCTCTTCTCCACCTCACTGTCTTCCTTACTCTTTCCCTTGTCTTCTTCTCCTTGCCTTCACATTGCCTTCTTCTCCTTACCTTCTCATTGCCTTCTTCTCCTTGCCTTCTCTGGTCTCCGCCTCGGCGTTTGAGACAGTCTGTCCTCTCTCTCCCTCTCTCTCTCTCTTCTTTTTCCTCTTCTTCTTTCCTCCCTGTGCGCGCCTGAAGGCCGACCCACGCGTTTGCACGCGTAGCCGGTGACGGGGTAACGCGTAATTCCCCGCCCTGGGTAGACATGTAAGGCACGCACGTACCCCCTGGTAAAGGCCAGGCCCAGGGAGGGGTGATTGCCTGAGCTGATACCTTCTGACCATGCCAATTGGTCCCTCCGTCTGTTTCTCGGGAGGTGTGACCTGAGGTGTAAACATTCACCTAAGGCGGGAGTGCCCTCTGAGAGGGTCCCCACAAGGAAGGAGTGCGCCATCGGAGACGCTGGCAATCATGGGGGATTCCTCCGCAATGGATTTCACTCCATCTCTCTCGACTTCTGCCCAAAAACGGAAACATGACCAGCCACCAGTGACAAAAGTACTACCGCCTGCCCCACAGTTCCTCGTCGTTTCTCGATCTGAGGACGGAAAGGATTTTTCTTCTGTCAACCCTTTCGTTATCCAGAAGGGCGTAGATGCCATAGCCGGATCTGCCAAATCTTGTACAAGGTTGCGTAACGGTACCTTATTACTAGAAACTGAGAGCGCCTTTCAGGCACAAAAACTGCTTCGGGCCACACTCCTGTACACGTTCCCTGTCTGGGTGGAGGCTCACCGAACTTTGAATTCATCTCGTGGTGTGGTCTATACTAGATCTCTCGACGGATTGACTGACGAGGAGATTCAATCTTTCCTCGCTGAGCAGGGCGTGACGGCTGTCCATAGGGTCATGAAAAAGGTCAACAATGACCTTGTACTGACCCGGACACTTTTCTTGACCTTTCATAGTGTTAAGCTGCCATCGCGCATCAAGGCGGGCTACGAGGTTATTTCTGTTCGCCCCTATGTCCCGACACCTACGCGCTGCTACCAGTGTCAGCGTTTCAATCACACTCGACAGTCTTGTTCCAATGCGGCTAAATGTGTTACTTGTGGCAGGGATGCCCATGAGGGTGACTGTCCACCTCCGTCTCCTCGTTGTGTGAACTGTCAGGGTGACCATGCCGCATCCTCCAGCGACTGTCCTGTCTATAAGGAAGAACGCTGTATCCAAGAAATTCGGGTCAAAGAGAAAGTGTCCACCTCGTCTGCTCACAAGCTATTGGCTAGTAGGAAGCCCACGCTGCTCCCAGCGGGGAAATACAGTACTGTCCTCGCCTCTCCTCGGACTACCAGGGAGGTGGCAATCCAGACATGCGATCTGACCTTCAGCACCACGGTCGTCCGTTCGGCCAGTGCTAAGATCGCGCGGTCGACGTCTCCTCTTCCTCCCATCACCCCACAGACACCAGCCCCTTCATCAGCTTCTGCTAAGATGAAGACCCCGAAGTCAGATGCACGGGCCTTCAAGAAGGAACCGTCCCGTGCAGACTTCCTACGTACCTCGACCTCCCAGCCTTCGACCAGTCCTTCCACCAAACGACCTTCCAAGAAGGCTCATAGGAAACACAGTTCTCCTTCTCCGCCACGGCGCATTTCTTCTCCTGCGCCACCCAGCGGTTGCCGCCCCAGGCCGTCATCCGTTTCGCCTGGCCGCACCGCTGGTAGCCGAACATCTGGCCGTTCACCGGCGGCGGAAGCTTCCCCTCCCGGCCATCTTCCCAAGATGGCCGATGAACCTATGGATCCAATGGACGATGACTGTCCGCCTACTGATAGCAGCGGCAGTGCTCGCTCGAAGCCAGGCCCTCAGCGGCCTTCGAGGTGACCCCTTCTTTCATCTTCCTTTTCTTCTTACGATGGCACTTATTCACTGGAATATTCGCAGCATTCGCTCCAACCGAGAGGACTTGAAGTTGCTGCTCCGCTTGCACCGTCCGCTCGTCGTAGCCCTCCAGGAAACGAAGCTACGCCCATGCGATCAAATTGCCTTGGCACACTACACCTCTGTGCGTTTTGACCTACCCCCTGTGGTAGGTATCCCGGCTCATGGAGGGGTTATGTTGCTGGTCCGGGATGATATTTACTACGATCCCATCCCGTTGCACACCGGCCTGCAGGCAGTTGCCATCCGCATTACTCTCCCCACTTTTACGTTTTCCATTTGTACTGTTTACACACCATCGTCGTCTGCCGTTACCAGGGCAGACATGATGCAACTTATTGCTCAGCTACCTGCACCATTTTTGTTAACTGGAGACTTCAATGCCCACCATCCCCTTTGGGGCTCTCCAGCATCCTGCCCGAGGGGCTCACTGTTAGCAGACCTTTTCAACCAGCTCAATCTTGTCTGCCTTAATACTGGCGCCCCTACTTTTCTTTCGGACACATCTCACACTTATTCCCATTTAGACCTCTCTATATGTACTCCCCAACTTGCACGCCGGTTTGAGTGGTATGCACTTTCTGATACATATTCGAGCGACCACTTCCCGTGTGTTATCCATCTCCTGCAGCATACCCCCTCTCCGTGCTCATCTAGTTGGACCATCTCCAAGGCAGACTGGGGGCTCTTCCAGGGCGACCTTTCAGGATCAAACCTTCACAAGCTGCAATCGTCAGGTCGCACACCTCACGGAAGTCATTCTCACTGCTGCTGAATATTCCATCCCTCACCCTACTTCTTCTCCACGTCGCGTACCGGTCCCCTGGTGGACCGCAGCATGTAGAGACGCTTTACGTGCTCGTCGACGTGCTTTACGCACCTTTAAACGCCACTCTACAGTGGCGACTTGTATCAATTATAAACGATTACGTGCACAGTGTCGTATTATTAAAGAAAGCAAGAAAGCCAGCTGGGCTGCTTTCACAAGTACCTTCAACAGTTTTACTCCTTCTGTTGTCTGGGGTAGCCTGCACCGGCTATCTGGCACTAAGGTCCACTCACCAGTTTCTGGCTTGACGGTCGCGAATGACGTCCTTGTGGCCCCTGAGGCTGTCTCCAATGCCTTCGGCCGCTTTTTCGCAGAGGTTTCGGGCTCCGCTCATTACCACCCTGCCTTCCTCCCCCGCAAACAGGCAGAGGAGGCTAGGCCACCTAACTTCCGTTCCCGAATCGTGAAAGTTATAATGCCCCATTCACCATGCGGGAACTCGAAAACGCACTTGGCCGATCACGGTCCTCCGCTCCAGGGCCTGATTCTATTCATATTCAGATGCTGAAGAACCTTTCTCCTGCGGGTAAAGGTTTTCTTCTTCGTACTTACAATCGCATCTGGATTGAGGGACATGTTCCCGCATGCTGGCGCGAGTCTATTGTTGTCCCGATTCCTAAGCCGGGGAAGGACAAGCACTTGCCTTCCAGTTATCGACCCATCTCGCTTACCAGCTGTGTCTGTAAAGTGATGGAGCGAATGGTTAACTCTCGATTGGTTTGGCTGCTCGAGTCTCGACGCCTACTTACCAATGTACAATGTGGATTTCGTAGGCGCCGCTCTGCTGTTGACCATCTGGTTACCTTGTCGACCTTCATTATGAATAACTTCTTGCGGACGCGCCCGACCGCAGCTGTGTTCTTTGATTTGGAGAAGGCTTACGACACCTGTTGGAGGGCGGGCATTCTCCGCACCATGCATACATGGGGCCTTCGCGGTCGCCTCCCTCTTTTTATTCGTTCCTTTTTAATGGATCGACAGTTCAGGGTACGTGTGGGTTCTGTCCTGTCAGACACCTTTCGCCAGGAGAATGGGGTGCCACAGGGCTCAGTTTTGAGCGTCGCTCTCTTCGCCATAGCGATCAATCCAATAATGGATTGCCTCCCAGCTGATGTATCAGGCTCCCTTTTCGTGGACGATTTTACCATCTATTGCAGCGCGCAGCGTACGTGTTTCCTGGAGCGCTGTCTTCAGCGTTCTTTTGACCGTCTTTACTCCTGGAGTGTCGCCAATGGCTTCCGTTTTTCTGCCGAGAAGACGGTCTGTATTAACTTCTGGCGCTACAAAGAGTTTCTCCCACCGTCCTTACGACTCGGTCCCGTTGCTCTCCCATTCGTGGAGACAACAAAATTTTTAGGTCTTACATTTGACAGGAAACTTAGTTGGTCTCCACATGTGTCATATTTGGCTGCCCGTTGTACCCGTTCTCTAAATGTCCTCCGTGTTCTCAGTGGTATGTCGTGGGGAGCGGATCGAACCGTCCTACTTCGCCTATATCGGTCGATCGTCCGCTCCAAGCTGGATTATGGGAGCTTCGTATACTCCTCTGCACGGCCATCCATCTTACGCCGCCTCAACTCCATACAACATCGGGGTTTACGACTTGCGATCGGAGCGTTTTATACTAGTCCCGTCGAGAGTCTTCATGCTGACGCTGGTGAGTTGCCACCCACCTACCGGCGCGATATACTGCTCTGTCGGTATGCCTGTCGGCTACTGGCAATGCCCGACCACCCGTCTTATCGTTCCTTTTTTGATGACTCTCTCGACCGGCAATACGGGTTGTATGTCTCTGCCCTGCTACCCCCTGGAGTTCGCTTTCGTCGCCTCCTTCAACACCTTAATTTTTCACTCCCTGCAACCTTTAGAGTGGGCGAGAGCCACACGCCACCTTGGCTCCAGGCTCAGGTTCGCGTCCACCTTGACCTCAGCTTGCTCCCGAAGGAGGTTACCCCCGGTCCAGTCTACCACTCCCGTTCTGTCGAACTTCGTTCGAAGTTCATTAATATGACCTTCATTTATACAGATGGCTCTAAGACCAATGACGGGGTCGGGTGTTCTTTTATTGTCGGAGCACAAAGTTTCAAATACCGGCTCCATGGCCATTGTTCGGTCTTCACAGCTGAGCTCTTTGCCCTCTACCAGGCTGTTCTTTACATCTGCCGCCACCGACATTCTGCATATGTCATCTGCTCCGATTCCCTGAGCGCTATCCAGAG
Organism: Schistocerca cancellata; assembly: GCF_023864275.1. Lineage (NCBI taxonomy): Eukaryota > Metazoa > Arthropoda > Insecta > Orthoptera > Acrididae > Schistocerca > Schistocerca cancellata. Next base: position 761,987,548 of record NC_064626.1, on the reverse strand, counting down.
CCTCAGTGATCCGTACCCGGTTCACCCTTTCGTGCACCGGATCCAACGCTCTCTTCAGCAGCTGGTGGACGTCGGTTCTCCGGTTAGCTTTATGTGGGTTCCTGGCCATGTCGGTATCCCTGGGAATGAAGCTGCAGATGCCGCGGCCAAGGCTGCGGTCCTCCAGCCTCGGACAGCTTCTTGTTGTGTTCCTTCATCAGATTGTAGCAGGGTCATTTGTCGGCGCATTTTATCGCTGTGGCATGCCGATTGGGCTGCACTTACAGACAACAAGCTTCGGGCCTTGAAACCTCTTCCCGTGGCTTGGACGTCCTCCTCACGCCCTTCTTGACGGGAGGAGGTAGTTTTGGCCCGGTTACGAATTGGACACTGCCGGTTCAGCCATCGCCATCTGCTGACGGCTGCGCCGGCGCCGTTCTGTCCATGTGGGCAATTACTGACGGTCCGCCACATTTTAACGTCCTGTCCGGATTTTAACACACTGCGTCTTGATCTTGGCCTGCCATGTACTCTAGAAGCCATTTTAGCGGATGACCCACGAGCAGCTGCTCGCGTTCTTCATTTTATCAATTTGACAACCCTCGCTAAGGACATTTGATTATGCTGTTTTCTTTTTTAATCCTATGCCTCAGTCTGTCTTGTATCGTGTTTTCCGTTTCGTTGCTGTTTTAAACTTGTGACTCGCGGTGCATTCCTAACATAGTCTGGGCGCTGATGACCGTTGAAGTTGTGCGCCCTAAAACCACAAAAAAAATCGTTTCCATGTGTAAGCTGTATATTCTATAATTCTGTTTGTGCCAATGTTACGAGAATAAAACTGTCATTGTAAATAAAAACTTTGGTACAATTGAAGGTGTTGCTGGAAATGCTAGCCAGAAAATTAAGGATTAAACTGATAACTTTATTTGTTGTTTCGCAATACAGAACGTTCTAGGACATAATAGTACCGTCAGAATGCAGTGCCTACTCCGTTTGTCCTTGTCTTTAAAATTAATGAAACATATAACATACAACAACTCAAAAAATGCTGTTGTTAATTAGCACATTCTTCCACCGTCTGCTTCAGGGTTGTATGTTATTTGACACTTGACATACCTTAGGAAAAAAAAGAAAATGCTTTAAGTCTCAGTAATGTCATTTCTTACAGCTCGACAGCTTTTAGCGCCTGGAATTGCCAAAGTTGTGTTAAGCGCAAAATATTTTCATGATTCTATATCTGACATAGTTGAAAAAAGTAAATGCTTCCGCTTTTTTCCCCGAGATAACAAATCAACTCACAGTAATTTCATTTATAGTCAAGCTCGAGCGTCTTAATGTCTTTTACTGTCTTATATTTATCCGTTTCTAAAACGGTGTTAGCGCAACGATTTGGCGAAAGGCATAGTTGATGCTAAGTGCCTCGCCTGTATTGCGTGACGTCATAGTTGAGTTTGAGGCCTTGTCTTGTAGGTGGCGTTGGCTAATGTAGGTTATCGTGTTTCTTTACAAAGTGGTAACAGAAAATATTACAAGTATAATGTGTCATTTCTAAATTACCTCCATATCCTACTCTACACAATCCATGAGAATTGGCAAGGCTGTGAAACGGCTTACTAAACTGATGTGTTACAAGATGTATAGAGTGAATATCTGAGTTTCGATTGCTGTGAGATCTGCTACATTTGTTGAACTTTTGCTCTTGATATTCAAAATTCGCTGGTATGTCGGTAAAGGTTAGTTTTCTAACAAATATGTTATCATGGAAACGACGTTTAAATATGGCGCAATAGTTTGAGGAAACACAGTAAACTGTGAAAAGTAATATTATAGTAATAGGTAGTGAGTTATCTACAGGAACTGTGTATTACTATTAATTCAATGATATTTTTCAGATGTCAGGCAAGTGTTTTGTCCCAAAATGGTCAACCGATTATTGTTCAAGTGATGGTAAAAGCTACATCACGGTATTCTGGTTCCCAACAGATACAGACACACACTGCAAATGGTCGAAAGCTGTTATAAGGAAAGACTGATTATCTTCCATCCAAGAGATCCATCGTCTGTACTAAGTATTTTGGAGAAGAAAATATTGTGGTGGTGATTATAGTGACATCACAGTCTAATAAATACATACCGTCACGACACTCTGGCGCGAAAGTGTTACCGTTTGACAGCTGGAGCGACACTAGCGCACCAAGCAGTGATAAAGCAGACAGTCACATGCTTCGTAGGGATAATGTTTGTTTATAATTATTTTCTACTTAACTAACGGAATAGTTGTTATATTTTTGCGTTACATGCGTTAGTTATTCATCAAGAGACATGAATTGTCGTGAAATACACGTAAAAACGGACGACCACACTGATTCAATAACATTCATGAAGAAATACTTTCGAAAATTTCTATATTTGCAGATAATTTTACTGGAAGGAAGGGAACATACACACTTCATGCATGAGAAGCAATATATTTCTTTTGTTGTATATTGTTATTATAATAGACACTTAAAATTTTTTATAGAGTCCAGTGATCCCTTTCTTACAGTTTACTCGACTTTCTCATACATGAGGATTTTTCTAAATGAAATTACTTTTGTTTCGAAAGCGAATCCGTCGAAGATTCTTGCTGTTAATGGCTCTGATTTAGTAACAATTGTAGAATTGGTTTCTCCTGCCTTGGCAAAAAGTTTTACTATTTTTAATGATTTATTATCACATCTGCATGGTCTTTTTTCATATGCAGGTGTGGTGTCTTATTTGATACCATAAATAATGTAGGTATTACAGTCCATATACGTTCCCTACATATCACATTCACTGATTTGGCTGAAAGTGTAGCGAACATAACTCTGCTTTTTTGGATAAATATAGAAAATATTCGGTGTCGTGTTCTGGGATGGTAATGAGTTTTTCCCTAATGTGGGCAGGAAGACCGTTCTTTAAAATTTTCAGCACGTCTACTTGAGATACCTGGTTCGTCCAGTATCTGGTTTTATTTAAATATTTTTCGAAACAGCCCCTTAAGCTTCCATACTTGCTATTAAACGGAGCTGGGTTGAATACTCCATGTCGGAGCCTCTCTTGTACGGCCTCAGACCAATACTTATCCAAAAATGCACTCTCAAATAGTTTATAATAGTGGCAACATTCCGCCATGACCGTAGCCAATAGCAGAATGTCACCCTGTGTATAGCCAACAACAAATCTAATTTCTTGGGTTCCGGTCCAGGTCGACTGCTGGCAAATGTTATTGCATTATGCGACCTTCGCTATTTTCCTTCGACAGGCTAGCCCCGTATTGTGGGTAACCAGTGGAAGGTATCTAACTTCTCTAAAAGCATCAGTTTGTTTTCTGTCACATGTTTTTCTGGAATGTCAGTAGTTTTACTGCCTCGTAACCTTTCCTCTGCTTCCGTTAAACCCGAATCTATTTTAGCTAGAAATTGACTTTCTTTCTCTTTTAGAGCTTCTTCTACAGTATCTCTTCTACTTATCTCTTTTTTTTTTTTTTTTTTTTTTTTTTTTTTTTTGCAAATTCTGACTCCTAACGTAATTGATCTACTCTTAGACTCAACATTTGTACTTCTATAGGTAGGTTTTTGCATACGTTTTGCAGCTCTGACTGCGTTCGTCACATTTTTCACCTTCGTATCCACTTCGGATTGCGTCTCCTGAATCTGAGAATATGCTTCACTAGGGTTACGTAACTCACCTGCAAGTTGTACCTGATTATAGTGTATGGATGTTACTTTTCCGTTAGTGAATTTATATTGCGGGACATGTCGGTAATTATTTCTTGTTTTAGTTGTTTACCAAGCTCTGTGAACTTACCAGATAATTCAGTGCGTATAGTTTTGCTCGCCTCACTGAACTGCTGACTAACACTATTCTTGAAATCGTTAAATGCCTGATTTTGCAGTGCAAACTGTTGTGTTATTAGTTGCATGAGCTGTATCAAAGTGTTTGTCTCATTGTATCCGCATTCTTTTTGTGAGCTGTTTCCTGTTCTTTTGTTCGCGACGTTGTGAGCAAATAATCAAAGAAATTTTCGCTGTCGCGCACTGCAGTTCCACTATTCGAAAAAATGTTTCCCAGTGAGACCAGACAATTATCTCGTAGAACGCCATAAAAGTGACATCATGATCAGTTATATTACCAGTGACATAATTTTTTAATAGTAAAGGCCAACCTGGTTGTTTTGGCAGCCATCGTCCCATTCACGAGTCGCTGCATTACTTTCAACTGTTGCCAAGCTCGGATTTCCGACATCTTGGCATATTGCATTTTGTAATGAATTTTCAATAATGGTAATTCCCTTTGGCTCCATTATGAACAATGTTTAACAAAATGATGATAAAAAAATTGCAGAAACGTAATTTTGTTTGTATTGGTACCCTTCAATTAAAGCAGTTTTATATGCATATTCTTTTATGAACCTCATTATTCTCTGATACAGTCTGCCAGAATTTGAATGAATTATTTTGCGCTTTAATGTTGACTTTGCACAAATTTTCGTCTTTCCTGTAGAAATACCCTCTCCATTGGAAGAAAAAGAGATTATTCACTGCGAGAAAGATGGCGCCAAGTATGTCCATATAAGTATACAGCGTAGCAGCTTCCTACCTTTACCGCATAAATCAGCATTCCTGGCGCACCTCGCTTGTAGGTAGAATTTAATTTTAATTTGTTCCTTCAAGTTTCTTTAGTCTCAATCTCATGGACTTGTAACAAATGCAACAAGGCCTCACTAGGTTCTTGTAACGATAAAATGGAGCATTTATCTCAAAATTTTATCTCAACAATTGAAAGGTGTATTCACACAACGTTCGGCGACATCCTTTGAACAGTCATCACTGAATAGTGGCAAGAGGAGAGGGAATAGGAGGACATGCATAAAATATAATATATAATGGAAACTGATTAAAAATTGCTGCTTAAATAATTAAAAAGGAAATTTGGAAAGAATAATTGAAAGAAACTGGAAAGTACTCATATCCTGAGTGAATTTCAGCTGGCATTAATATCAACAGACCTTCAATATTAAAGACATTATTAGATTAACGTTCGTAAATTTACGTTCATCCTTTTCCTGTTGCTGCTATTGTGCATAGAGACTGACATGACAATACTGGTTCCAGATCACCCCTCCTCCGCTCACGCAAATTCCTCTTGTTTGCTTCAGTCCTCTTGATGCAGGATCTCGGTGCAGGCGTAATGATGAACAGAATAGGAATGTACGAATAATCTTTGCTTTCGTAATAACTTTCTATAGCACTTCTTTAATTTGCTGTTGGAATACACATTTTTTTCAACAATATTAACATAGCGGAACTCGTCTTATGTCAATCCGCTACCACTAATATAAACAGGTGAAGATAATCAACTGAAGAGGGTATCTCTACTTCTTTTGTTTGTATGCCAATATTATCTATGGTACAAAATTATTATTGTTTAATATATATAAATCTTATATGTATAAAAAGAAAAGAACAAAAAAATAATGATTCTTTACAAAAAGCAATGTTTCACAAATGTTGGTGTTGGTGTTGGTGTTGGTGTTGGTGTTGGTGTTGGTGTTGGTGTTGGTGTTGTTGTTGTTGTTGTTGTTGTCGTCTTCAGTCCTGAGACTGGTTTGATGCAGCTCTCCATGCTACTCTATCCTGTGCAAGTTTCTTCATCTCCCAGTACCTACTGCAACCTACATTCTTCTGAATCTGCTTAGTGTATTCATCTCTTGGTCTCCCTCTACGATTTTTACCCTCCAATGCTAAATTTGTGATCCCTTGATGCCTCAGAACATGTCCTACCAACCGGTCCCTTCTTCTCGTCAAGTTGTGCCACAAGCTCCTCTTCTCCCCAATTCTATTCCATACCTCCTCATTAGTTATGTGATCTACCCATCTAATCTTCAGCATTCTTCTGTAGCACCACATTTCGAAAGCTTCTATTCTCTTCCTGTCCAAACTATTTATCGTCCATGTTTCACTTTCATACATGGCTACACTCCATACAAATACTTTCAGAAACGACTTCCTGACACTTAAATCTATACTCGATGTTAACAAATTTCTCTTCTTCAGAAACGCTTTCCTTGCCATTTCCAGTCTAGATTTTATCTTCTCTACTTCGACCATCATCAGTTATTTTGCTCCCCAAATAGCAAAACTCCTTTACTACTTTAAGCGTCTCATTTCCTAATCTCAGTCACTCAGCATCACGCGACTTAATTCGACTACATTCCATTATCCTCGTTTTGCTTTTGTTGATGTTCATCTTATATCCTCCTTTCAAGACACTGTCCATTCCATTCAACTGCTCTTCCAAGTGCTTTGCTGTGTCTGACAGAATTACAATGTCATCGGCGAACCTCATAGTTTTTATTTCTCCTCCATGGATTTTAATACCTACTCCGAATTTTTCCTTTATTTCCTTTACTGCTAGCTCAATACACAGATTGAATAACATCGGGGAGAGGCTACAACCCTGTCTTATTCCCTTCCCAACCACTGCTTCCCTTTCATGTCCCTCGACTCTTGTAACTGCCATCTGGTTTCTGTAAAAATTGTAAATAGCCTTTCGCTCCCTGTATTTTACCCCTGCCACCTTCAGCATTTGAAAGAGAGTATTCCAGTCAACATTGTCAAAAGCTTTCACTAAGTCTACAGATGCTAGAAACGTAAATTTGCCTGTCCTTAATCTTTCTTCTAAGGTAAGTCGTACGGTCAGTATTGCCTCACGTGTTCCAGTATTTCTACGGAATCCAATCTGATCTTCCCTGAGGTCGGCTTTTACTAGTTTTTCCATTCGTCTGTAAAGAATTCGCGTTAGTATTTTGCAGCCGTGACTTATTAAACTGATAGTACGGTAATTTTCACATCTGTCAACACCTGCTTTCTTTGGGATTGGAATAATTATATTCTTCTTGAAGTCTGAGGATATTTCGCCTGTCTCGTACAACTTGTTCACCAGATTGTAGAGTTTTGTCAGGACTGGCTCTCCCAAGGCCGTCAGTAGTTCTAATGGAATGTTGTCTATTCCGGGGACCTTGTTTCGGCTCAGGTCTTTCAGTGCTCTGTCAAACTCTTGACGCAGTATCGTATCTCCCATTTCATCTTCATATACATCCTCTTCCATTTCCAAAATATTGTCCTCAAGTACATCGCCTTTGTATAGACCCTCTATATACTCCTTCCACCCTTCTGCTTTCCCTTCTTTGCTTAGAACTGGGTTTCGATCTGAGCTCTTGATGTTCATACAAGTGGTTCTGTTATCTCCAAAGGCCTCTTTAATTTTCCTGTATGCAGTATCCATCTTACCCCTGGTGAGATAAGCCTCTACATCCTTACATTTGTGCTCTAGTCATCCCTGCTTAGCCATTTTTCACTTCATGTTGATATCATTTTTGAGACATTTGTATTCCGTTTTGCCTGCTTCATTTACTGCATTGTTATATTTTCTCCTTTCATCAATTAAATTCAATATTTCTTCTGTTACCCAAGGGTTTCTACTAGCCCTCGTCTTTTTACCTACTTGATCCTCTGCTGCCTCCACTATTTCATCCCTCAAAGCTACCCATTCTTCTTCTACTGTATTTCTTTCCCCCATTCCTGTCAATTGTTCCCTTATGCTCTCCCTGAAACTCTGTATAACCTCTGGTTCTTTCAGTTTATCCAGATTCCATCTCCTTAAATTCCCACCTTTTTACAGTTTCTTCAGTTTTAATCTACAGTTCATAACCAATAGATTGTGGTCAGAGTCCAGATCTGCCCCTGGGAATGTCTTACAATTTAAAACCTGGTTCCTAAATCTCTGTCTTACCATTATATAATCTATCTGATACCTTTTAGTATCTCCAGGATTCTTCCATGTATACAATCTTCTTTTATGATTCTTGAACCGAGTGTTGCCTATGATTAAGTTATGCTCTACCAGACGGCTTCCTCTTTCATTTCTTAACCCCAATCCTTTTCCTACTCTCGAATTCCAGTCACCCATGACTATTAAATTTTCGTCTCCCTTTACTATCTGAATAATTTCTTTTGTTTCATCATACATTTCTTCAATTTCTTCGTCATCTGCAGAGCTAGTTGGCATTAAACTTGTACTACTGTAGTAGGTGTGGGCTTCGTATCTATCTTGGCCACAATAATGCATTCACTATGCTGTTTGTAGTAGCTTACCCGCACTCCTATTTTCCTATTCATTATTAAAGCTACTCCTGCATTACCCCTATTTGATTTCCTATTTATAACCCTGTATTCACCTGACCAAAAGTCTTGTTCCTCTTGCCATTGAACTTCACTAATTCCCACTATATCTAACTTTAACCTATCCATTTCCCTTTTTAAATTTTCTTCCACTATATCTAACTTTAACCTATCCATTTCCCTTTTTAAATTTTCTAACCTACCTGCCCGATTAAGGGATCTGACATTCCACGCTCTGATCTGTAGAACGCCAGTTGTCTTTCTCCTGATAACGACATCCACTTGAGTAGTCCCCGCCCGGAGATCCAAATGGGGGACTATTATACCTCCGGAATATTTTACCCAAGAGGATGCCATCATCATTTAATCATACAGTAAAGCTGCATGCCCTCGGGGAAAAATTACAGCCGTAGTTTCCCCTTGCTTTCAGCCGCTCGCAGTACCAGCACAGCAAGGCCGTTTTGGTTATTGTTACAAGGCCAGATCAGTCAATCATCCAGACTGTTGCCCTTGCAACTACTGAAAAGGCGGCTGCTGCCCCTCTTCAGGAACCACATGTTTGTCTGGCCTCTCAACAGATACCCCTCAGTTTTGGTTGTACGTACGGTATGGCTATCTGTATCACTGAGGCACGCAAGTCTCCCCACCAACGGCAAGGCCCATGGTTCATGGGGGGGAGGGGGGGTCATAAATGATGAAAATTTAAATTTGTGTGTCGAAATCCAGAATCGGTTCATAAGTAACAAGGAGGTTAAAATCTATGGAAATGTCCTAACACTGTAAACATGAGTCCAATGACTTATGCACTCTGCCATATGGTTGAAACCAGAACACTATGAGTTGTGTGTGTGTGTGTGTGTGTGTGTGTGTGTGTGTGTGTGTGTGTGTGTGTGTGTGTGTGTTGTTGCCTATAGCAAGCTAATGTATGATGTGAACTCTGTCTTACTCGAGTTTTTCTGAAAATATGATTGTATCATACTGTTGTTTTATTTTCATTGTGCATTTATACTTAATGTTTAACATTTATCAAGTGTATCTCATTTATAGTTGTTGAAACGTTTTTCTCAGGTCGTGTCTTGTTACACACACTGTTTCTCCTTTTGTCATTCTACATGACGCATTTATATTTAAGATTACTTAGTTTGTCCTGTATAGAAGGTACATCTTACTGAATCTTGTTAAAAATATGACTTTTATGTAGTTATACACAGTATGTAAAATGGCATCAACTGCATGGAAAATGCTTAAAGATGCATCAATAAATCCAACCGCAAACAAATGTTATACATCGAAATGTGAATGTAAATTTGTGTAAAAAATTGTTGCTAATGTTACCTGTTGATGCAAAAAACATGTTCAAATGTGTGTGAAATCTTATGTGACTTAACTCCTAAGGTCATCAGTCCCTAAGCTTACGAACTACTTAACCTAAATTATCCTAAGGGCACGCACACACGCACACGCCCGAGGGAGGACTCGAACCTCCGGCGTCACCAGCCACACAGTTCACGACTGCAGTGCCTTAGACCACTCGGCTAATCCTGTGCGTCCCTGTGGATGCACAAACATAAGCAGAAAGACAGCTATTTCTTTCAGGAGGAAAATGCTTTAGTTAAAATAATACTTTGGCTTTAAATAAGGACTATTCATTTCGATATTTTTACCTCACTGATTTTCATATTTGCAATATTTAGGTGCATGAAGGATCAAGCTTGTGGATCAAGACTGACAGAATATAGCACACTAGTAAAATATATCACTATTATATCCAGAGAGTTTCCAGTGTGTCCATACCTCAGATTTGCATTCCTTTTTATCGTTTCTCTCATACACAGAATGTAAGTTGCAGCAGATTTTTCATAAGTCATTATAATGTTTCAGTGTGAAACACCTATTTATTTGGCAGAATATAATGTTAAATTTATTTTCCTTTGTTGTTGACAGCTGGTATCACAGCAGCTGTCTATGCGCCTTATATTTTATTTAAATGTTTATACTTCAGACAATTCTATGAGTGAATATTGTGATAAGACATTAAATTATTCGTTTAAAATTTTCAACATATTAATTCGCTTTTGTGCATATTTGATTATTCTACTCTGTTCTAAGTATTATGTGAGAGAGTTTCCCTTATTTTTGGAATTATTGCTCCAGAATGTAATCATAATTTGTGCCCCAAAACTTTGACATATAATACTAATTTCATGGATCTATTTGTTTGATACTGTAGCCACAATTCGTTCCCCTCAGTTGAAATGCTCCATTTCGTGACACTGTTGCTCATGTGAAGAGAAATATGTACACTGAGTGACATAAATGTGCAAAACAGGTAGAAAACCAAGCTTCCTCAGCAGCCTAACTGTTGCCACAGACAGCAAAATCCTCTAAAAGAAGAGTTGTCACATCTTTTTGCCAGGACAGCAGGTTCTGTCATTCTTAAAAATGTGGCTCAACTTTAAGGTCTTTTGCATCAACACTTAACTTTTATTCAACAAGAACATATGATTGTCAGGGTTACATCTGATTCTTGCTTGCTACATCCTAGAAAAGTAAATGGTAGCAACATGGGGTACCTGGTTTCACAGGTGATGGAGTACGTTTTGCCACAGAATTCCATTGATTAAATATTTAGTGAAGTTATGACTAAGTGTTTCAGTGCAACTTTATTTCCAAACCTGAGTCCTTGTATGAGACAACAATGGTCACTTGATATTGCAATCTAGGTGGCTCATGCAGTAAGAATTTTGCAAGACTTTTTCTCACACATGGAAAAGTGAATGGAATTATAGTAAGCTAATTATCTTCAAAGGATAGTGAACTATATTTTAGATAAAGTAGCTCATTAATAACTTGTAAATTTATTTGCTCATGAAATAAAAATTTAATTTCACAAAACACTAGTATCATTTTGCTGCATATAAAATGATCATTCACATGTATAACCCATTTGTTGTTGAAATTCGTTTTTACAGATATCATAGTTACTGGTATGCAAGCTACTGGTATGCAGTAGTGATTGTAATGTTAATGTAAATTTAAGACTGGAATACATATTCTCGACTGTATAAAATTGTCAAATGAAACTGATAATGTGTATAACGACCTAAAGAGCCTTAGAAGGGGGAGAAACGTATGAGACACACAAAGACAAGATATGCTTAACATTAACTGTAAACTTCTGATTTTAATGGTAATGCTTAATTGTACGTAAGCTCATTCAATAATTTTCACACAATATTGTTATGTTCCACTTCCTAAAAAGCAACATTTCACTGCTTACATTCTGAAAATCGTATAAGTTCGTAGTAGAGTTGTCAAAAGGATACTGTGCTGTTTGTTGCATTAACTATTACACCTAATAGTTCGACTAAAATTAAAACGATCGACTGTTTTGTCCCAATGTAGTCAATGCATAATGAATGAAATTATGCATCAATAATCTGTTCTTAGCTACATGATTTTGGGTATTCCTCCACAACCCCCATGGTAAGAAAGTTCCATGTGAGATGATTTTTTTTCATTCCCACCAATCGATCATTCACGTGCGTAGACTGATTTTATACACACAGACCCAGAAATCAGTGGTACAATATTATCTGGATTTCCAGAAGTTGAAATGTTAATTGGACACACAAATAATTGTATGCGAAAATTTATCATCAAGAGATATTTAGTCCATGACGAACTGTGGGATGTTATAAAAAAAACTTTTCTTTGGGATCGAAGAAACTGGAGGACTCTTGAAACAAAAGAGAAATAAGGATACATTCATGGATTACAACCTACAAGGACAAGACAAATTGTTCCCATATAAGGGACAGAATACAGCAGCAGAAACTTGGATAGCCCTGGGAAAAGCATTGAAGACTCTGGAGTCTATGTAGAGTGGGCTCACTTAGAACATTAATCACAACCAAATTTGATAAATAGAAGTTGGCAGACAACTAATGCAATCGAATCATAATAGCCACAATTGCATAAAATTAAATGAAATTCTGAGTGAGTGAAGAATGGACAGGCACATGTATCACCACAGATTCTATAAAGTAAAACTACTACCAATTGTCAAACGGCATTATTCATTGCTACAAGTGCACAAAGATCAATATTGTTCTAGTATGGTCGAAAAATAAGCAAGTTCATCAAAAAGTACCAATAAAAGAAATGTAACAAGTAAAAGTACTTACACATGAAAGAATTTCTTGCAGCAGGGTCTTAACCATCTCAAAATAGGTAGATTTTGTATTTAGATGCCGGCTGGGGTGGCCAAGCAGTTCTAGGCGCTACAGTCTGAAACCGGCCGACCGCTATGGTCGCAGGTTTGAATCCTGCCTCGGGAAAGTATGTGTGTGATGTCCTTAGGTTAGTTAGGTCTAAGTAGTTCTAAGTTCTAGGGGACTGATGACCTCAGAAGTTAAGCCTCATAGTGCTCAGAGCCATTTTTTGTATTTAGATCATATGTTTTGACTCACATCACTAACGATGGAATGACGTTTCGTTATGACAAACCATGTAGTAGCTCAATGATCAGTATGGGAGGTGAGGACTTAGTAGCAGAGACTTCTGGAAGTCTGACCATCCGCACTGGTGATAAAACAGTGGATGTAGAAGTGCCTGGCATCCTTCATATTTCAAACACAGCCATGAAGTTGTTCTCAGTTAGTTAAATTGTAAACAAAGGGCATAAAGTAACTAACAAGGGAGATTAATCTACTGTGCAGAAGATGAACTGAATGCCAAAGCATTTCATAAGAATTGGGTCTATTGTTTGAATAGAAGAGAAAGGAATTGTACTACACACAAGGTAGTGGATTTCTATGGCATTACAGGCTAGAAAAAACACTCGCAAAAGTATGCTGAAGTTGGCAAAAGGTGTCAACTGGATTGAATGAGGATATCTTGGTCAAGGAATCCTGTGAGTGGTCCTTGATGGGTAAACAGTCACATCCTCCAAATCTAGCAAAAAATACACAGGTGTGCAAAATTTAAGAATGAAAGTAGCTTTCGCATGATGTGTCACTGCCAGGTCGCAAAGCTCAGTGAAATTTGGACCGTACATAGAAAGAACTGCTACAGTATATACAGAAGGTAACTGTTAAAAATACTCAATGAGACGATAACACTTTTATTCAGACACTAATTATGCTGGAAGCACTGAGATTTATGATGGTCCCCTGGACATTACAAAAGGCAGGACAGCAGTGCACGCTCTGCAGCGTGCTCCAATGCTGACCACTATGTTAATAATTAGTTTTTGTTGTATGGAATTCCATTCCTCCACCAGCGCAGTTGACAACTGCTGAAAGGTCACTGGTGCATGTGGATGCATTGGAATACACCTTCCAAAAGCATCTCACATATGTTCAATAGGATTTAAAATGGCGAATTGGCAATCTCTTCCACATGCACAATATAGTGTGGACGCACATTTTCATCCATAAAAATGAAATCGTGGCCGAGTGCGCCTCTGAAAAGACTCGCAAGGGCTGGAGGACAGTGTCACAATAACATTGGCCAGTGAGTACATCGTGTCCAAAGATTTAGAGGACAGTATGCTCACGCAGCATTATGCCTCTGCGCAGCATAACAACTGAAACGCCAAAACTATCATGTTCAACAGTGTTCCTGGGTTTTCTAACCTCTCCCCATCTGAGAGTACACCCAGAATCACTAGACAGACTGAATCTGCTGTTTGAGAAGAGCATTCAACCCAACTTCTTCTTTGACCCAGTCAGTACGCTCATGGCATCATCGCAAATGGTGTCGCTGAGGTATGGGTGTCAATAGTACACAACATACAGGTCATCCAAAAACTTATCCCTGTGCAGTCGCTGTGGCACCTACGGAGTGTGAGACTGTGCGCTTGCAGTCCTATTACTCGCCGTTCCAATTGCAATGCCCTCTTCGAAGTAGGTCTCTTCTTTGTATTGCACAATATAGCGTTCATTTGCTGCTGTAGTTAACCAAGGTCGACCATATCCTCTCCTTCTGGCTGCGGTGTCTGTGGTTCAAAATGCTCTCTCCATGCTCGTGAAACAAAGCAAACTTTTCGGATACACTCTACATACTTTGTCCTCCATCAATTTTCCTGTTGTTCTTCCCTGTGTGAAGTAATTCAGACGTTGCCACCTGAGCATGTTGTAACGAAGAACGCTACCAGAGTGCACTGTAAATGCTCACTGATTGCAACACACCGTCTTTTCCCGCTTCTTCATGTAACTGGTGTTGTTGGGCCAGCCATATTTAATGTTACAATCATGCTGATCTCATGCCATGTGGCCTTCGACTTCCTGTGCACATCTGGGAGACCTCTGGCATTGTGCTCCCAAACTTTCATTTATTTCCACCATGCAATTAATATGTTGTTTTATCTAGCTCGTCCTTTAGGTTTGTAGAGCAGTGTCTTCTAAGCACTTAGTACATTCTGATGTATATGGACCAATGGAGACATCGTCTAGTGGTGGAAATTTTTATCTCCTGTCATTTACTGACGATTTTTCAAGACACAAGTAGTAGTAGGCGTAGACAGGCTTCAGACCAAAGACGCCATTATCCCTCCATATGTAAGCAAATCAGCCAGTTACTCCTAGCCCATGTTTTGTTTATTTGTCAAGTAATTCATGGGCAATAACTGTCATGATAAGACAATTAGGGTCATTAAATGTAATGTGAATTACTGTTATTTATAGACAAGATGGCAACCTAGTGGGGGACTTGCTTTTATGATTACCCAAGTGTCCAAATGCTTTTAGTGTGAAGTGACAACTGTTACTTTAATGACGGTAAGTTATGATCCAAAAAATGGCGTCACCCCCATTTTGTTCTTATTGGTCCTACCTCCCACCACCGCCTCCAACGTCTCCACCACCACCACTGTGCTCCTATTGGTCCTTCAGTCATTACCCCCCCCCTCCAGAGCTCCTTAGTGTTCCCAGTATCCTGAGACTGTCATTTGTAGTATGGACCTTGGCCAAGTAGAGAACTCGTATTCATGTTTACCCAGGTGTTATTTAAGAGTTAAATTCTTTTAGCATAAAGTGAAAACTGTCGATTGATAGTGGTAATTTATAACCAAAAAATTGGTGTCACCTCACCTGCACTGTTGCAGTATGCTCCTCTCCCTTCCATAACCCCACAGACCCTGAGTGCACCCAGCATCCTGAGATTGTCATTTGGTATATGGACCTCACTTCAGCATCAACAGCAGTAGCATCAGTAAATTTTGGTGACGTTTCATATTTCCTGCATAGTACATCATCCATTGGTACTGGTCTAGTTTCCATGAATGTTCGGCAGACACTTTTAGCATGTGATGTAACTATCAGCTCTTCTAGCGCTATGTGATTATATTGGATTTGTTTTCGGAGTGTCTGGGTCAATCACTGAGGAAACTGGAGCCAGTAGTGAATGTCATCGAGCATACAATGTGTCGAATGGCAGAGGAAGACCTCATACGAGCAGTTTAACCCAAAACTGGCTCTCGGATAACGTTGATATAGTCACAGGAGTTCTGGCCTCCGAATAGCCCGGATTTCAACCCCCTAGACTACTATGTTTGGAGCCTAGTCGAAAGAGTTACCAATAAGACGAGGCACCCTAATGTCACATCTGTATGCATTACTATCGAAGTAGCATTCGCGAATATGGAAGTGATGTTTTAAAGAGTGCGTGCCATTGTTTCATGACAAGACTGGTGACAGTCATTGTGGCTGAAGTGGGTTACATCGAGTAATGTTACTACTCTTGACCACTATTTATAAGTAAAAGGATTTTCATTTTCATTTGTATTTTATTTTAATAAAATAAAATAAAATTTGTCCAGATTTAAGCAGCACACCAGTATACTTCGGTAATATACTCCACTAACAGACTGCCACCACCGGGATAAGAGTAGAAGAGCTGCGCACTGTACTTAAATAAATAATAACCTTACAATCACATCGCAGAAGATTTCATGTCTTTGCTGAATGCTCCAGAGTGCATCTGAGTATCAGATGCCGCCATGACCGAGGGCTGCTGAACATGAAATAACAAGTAATGCCCTCCCAATTTGCCCGGCATGTAGCAAGCGTAAAAGGCAGAGATGCACTGTGCAGCCAACTGCGACAGGTGACCCACAGGAGCTCTCTGCTCTCCACCTCTGGACGCAAGAGGGCACACCTCTGACCAGCTCTATGAAAGTCTTCCACATGTATCGCAATTAAAACTTTCCTCTGACCATTTCCTTTTCACTAGCACAACATATTGCAGCAGACTGTGTGCGCGAATTTGCTTCCCTCCTCACTGCCAGCAGTGCATTTCTTATGACCTTAGAATGTTAGCAGCATATAACTCGCACAAAAAGGGTTTCAAAGACAATGTTCAGTACATAGCTCTCACTGTATTGCACTGAAAATATCTACATAAAGTGTGATATATCGACGGTATGTGTTGTGCGTCTCGTTTGAAAATAAATATCTTCAATTCACTCATGATACTTGCTCCCCAAGCACCGAAAAAAGTTATTTTATAAATATATTTACCTACAGTTCGTATCACACTATAATGTCTATGTTAAAACCTCTGTCACTTATAAATTATAGCGTAATGTTTACACATTAAACATTTACAATCACTCAATTCTCACGCTTTTTTCGTGGATACTATCCCCTCTCTCAGCATGACATTTGCTTTTTCTGCTATTTGCTAGTCATTGCTCTTTACGTAGTTGTGAATATTTACTTCCAGATCTTTTTATGATCTTCAGTGGCGTAATAGACAGCAATTTTCTCAGTGCAGTCGCATTGCAAGATATATGTGGGAGGAAGTAACGTACTTGTAAATAGAGAAAAAGGAATGGACACCATTACCAGCTGGTTATGTTAAAACAGTCGGACATTTAATGTGAAAAAAATGAGGCATATTAAAAAACACTTATTTCTTTATATTAATTTTTTTATATTTAATTTTTTATATTATTTTTTATATTATAATTTTTATAATATAATTTTTTATATCATTTTTTATAATATTTTTTATAATATTTTTTATAATATTTTTTATAATATCATTTTTTATAATATCATTTTTTATAATATCATTTTTTATAATATCATTTTTTATAATATCATTTTTTATAATATCATTTTTTATAATATCATTTTTTATAATATCATTTTTTATAATATCATTTTTTATAATATCATTTTTTATAATATCATTTTTATAATATCATTTTTTATAATATCATTTTTTATAATATCATTTTTTATAATATCATTTTTTATAATATCATTTTTTATAATATCATTTTTTATAATATTTTTTATAATATTTTTTATAATATTTTTTATAACATCATTTTTTTATAACATCATTTTTTTATAACATCATTTTTTTATAACATCATTTTTTTATAACATCATTTTTTTATAACATCATTTTTTTATAACATCATTTTTTTATAACATCATTTTTTATAACATCATTTTTTTTATAACATCATTTTTTTTATAACATCATTTTTTTTATAACATCATTTTTTTTATAACATCATTTTTTTTATAACATCATTTTTTTTATAACATCATTTTTTTTATAACATCATTTTTTTTATAACATCATTTTTTTTATAACATCATTTTTTTTATAACATCATTTTTTTATAACATCATTTTTTTATAACATCATTTTTTTATAACATCATTTTTTTTATAACATCATTTTTTTTATAACATCATTTTTTTTATAACATCATTTTTTTTATAACATCATTTTTTTTATAACATCATTTTTTTTATAACATCATTTTTTTTATAACATCATTTTTTTTATAACATCATTTTTTTTATAACATCATTTTTTTTATAACATCATTTTTTTTATAACATCATTTTTTTTATAACATCATTTTTTTTATAACATCATTTTTTTTATAACATCATTTTTTTTATAACATCATTTTTTTTATAACATCATTTTTTTTATAACATCATTTTTTTTATAACATCATTTTTTTTATAATATCATTTTTTTTATAACATCATTTTTTTTATAACATCATTTTTTTTATAACATCATTTTTTTTATAACATCATTTTTTTTATAACATCATTTTTTTTATAACATCATTTTTTTTATAATATCATTTTTTTTATAATATCATTTTTTTTATAATATCATTTTTTTTATAATATCATTTTTTTTATAATATCATTTTTTTTATAATATCATTTTTTTTATAATATCATTTTTTTTATAATATCATTTTTTTTATAATATCATTTTTTTTATAATATCATTTTTTATATTAAAAAACACTTATTTTTTATTCTATCCCTGTTTTACGATCTTTACAACACAGTGTGATAGGAGGTGAGTAGTAAGTGGGCCTGCAGAGCGCTCTAGGGGAAAAAATTTATAATCCCTAGGGTAAAGACAGTGGCTGTGTTAGTTCTGTTGGTTGATTTTGGAGTAACTATGCTGGGGGGGGAGGGGGGGGAGCCCAACAACTAACACAAAGAGTATTAATTGGCATGAAATTTACACAATGAAAGATAATTACTACATGCAGTACTGGAATTAAACTATGGATTCTTGTTGAAACTAAATTAGTGCCATGAACAGTCTTCCTAGCAGCATAAGAAAAATACAATGCAACATACCAATAGCGAAGACACACGAACCATATTTGCAGCAGAAAGCTTTGCTTAACATAAAGTAAATTGTTCGATTATTACACATTGTATATATCTAATAGAAGTAACTATTAAGTTACACTGACATCATTAAATTAACTCTAATTATCTGTTGTCGCTGATCATATAATCCATCTATTGAATCTTGATGATTAGCTCATGTTTGTCTTATGATGTCTTGCATGATGGAAGAAACTACTGCCTCTTCTTATGATTGCAGGCAAAAGTCAAGTTTGTGAAGGAATATTGGCATAATAAGTAAAAATATTCTCGTGTCTATGATAACTCTTAATATATGTATTTTCTTAAATTATTTTTATCACACATATCATTTACAACACATATTGTTGATTCATGACAAAAATTACATGTTCTTTTTGTGTGAGATCTAAAACATAAGTACTCTCAACAGAAACTGATACAAAAGTTGTTAAAAACTATTGAACATTCTCCAGAAATTAATCTTTTGTTAAAAAGATATTTTTAAAACCCTATCTTTGCCATATTCTGCAGCAATGTACGAATGTATTATTACTAATGAGGAAAAGAAAACATTCATATAAATTAATATTGGGAGCTAGTTGTTTAGGTATTACATATGGCCTGATTCACCTGGGTTCTAAGAAAAATAAGAAAACAAGCAGAGAAATGACCAGTTTTAGATGTAGTATATACTGTTTCTTTTTATTTTTACTTTATTTTATATTTTTATTATATTTTATTTATATTAATTTTTGTTCATTTTTATACTTTTTATCCCTTTTAAATTTTGAATAATTTTCTGCCATTAGCCTCAGCTTGACTCAGATTTAATAATGAATAAAGCATGAAATATCATTGGAAATCAATATACTTTTCTTTTCAAATAAAGAAAGTAAGGTAAGGTATCATAAGAAAATATTGTAAAAATTAAAATGGAATTCAGTGCCATCTGTATTCACACTAAAAATTACAAATCATGAAAATCATTATCGTTATTTTTATGTTTCTTCATTCCCTTGTATCAGTGTAAAATTTCCATCTTCAAAAATATTAAATCTCCCAATCAGTAATTGATTTACAATGTTTTTTGGCAAAATAATTTTAAAATCGTTATTAACCACAATACAAATATTTCACCATATCTAGTATCTATATATTCACATCCAGTAATGTTGTACAAAATATTTTCTCATAGCTCATTAATTTTTTATCAAATTAGAATTGCTAGCATTGTTGATTTTCTTGAGTAGCATATTCATTTATACAGAGAAAATGTTTACTACGATTGAAAAATATATATGTTATAAATAGATAGCAGATTTTAGAAAAAGCAATGTTATTCAAGCTATTGAGTTGTTTAAGTTGTATGAATTTTTTAAAAGGAACAAAATTATTTAAATTGAAAAGATAATGTTTGCAACTATACATACATTTAAAAAAAGAATTACGCTCCAAAACACTGGTGAAAAAATAGAAACAGTAAACATTGCTTATTTTTATAAAGAATGGAAAAACATTTAAAAGAATTAATAAAATCTTAAGAATAACTGAACAATATCTATATATTAACTATGAAAATTTATATAATAATAACTTTGCACAAAATAATATTAGATAAAGAACAAAAGGAACATTACTTACATTTAATAAATCCTGATGTATTAAAAATATTTTTCAGATTTCTTACTTTCTGATTATTATGTTTTTCTCGGTTCCCAAAATCATGAATTGAAAAAGAAAAATAGAGAGGAAATAGATTGATAAAAATAGAATACAATAAAAGCTGTTATTGCAGTTATGTAACTGTTTTAATAAATCCTGATACCAATTTTATTTTTACATTAGAAGGTATAGGAAACGTATTTTAATTTTATTTCGTAATAGAATTTTAATACCCATAAGGCACTTTATTATTATCTTCTAAAACTACTCTTTTATCATACTCAAATTAGAATTCTTTCTTAACTTCCTTGTTGATGAAATTTTTTGTGTTAACATTCTCTGGTTATCTGTATACAGTAGGAATATATTTCTACTATATGGTTATCTGGTTGTATAACAGTCAGTGAGCTCAATACTAAACTGTTAGTTTGTTGTTTGGTTTCTTGTCTCCAGTTAGACACTATTGAGTCACTGCTGCATAGTAATAATATCTTTCTTCATTCGATATGTGCATATTTTAGTGTAGCTTGGTTTTTCCTGTTCCTTATCATTTACTATTAAACTTTATATTTTTATCTGTCCATTACATATAAATTCGATTATCTTCTTGTAAGTTTTAATATTAGGTTCAGATAGCAAGTACTTCTGATATTTTATTTTTGTTAACAAATGCTAAAAACGTATTCCTCTCCTCACTATATTTTCTGTATTGAAACAATATATAGTCCATGTCTCCTCGTGCAGTATCGTCACAGTCACAGACTGGTGTTTGGTTTACAAGCAGCTGGTATAAATGCTCAGGAAACATCCCATGATTAAGCCTTATTCTAATTAATGTGGATGTCGCTTGTTGAGGTCCACAATCGTATTCAATCCAAGGTTGTTTCAGAATTCGTGGCTGTATTTGCACCTAGGAACCCCATTTGTATCGTGAGCTCTGCATCCATTCTTCCTGCCAAGACTGGAATGTCCGGTTCTGAATAAGTTGTCCATACTTCTCATATGGAAGTTTTATGTCTAGTGCTGTCCTGTTGAACATAGCCTGCTTTGCGAACTGATTTGCTTTTTCATTGCCAGTGGGTTTTCAGCATATAAAGACAATTTTTTCTGCCTTGTGAGACATTCATAGTAGCAATAATTAATTTAGAGAAGGTACTCATTGGTTTTTAAGATTTTTATATTTGATATTGCTAGATGTACATTTTTACAGTCTGATCATATTGCAGAGGATGTGTATTTCTCATTCATACACCACTGTATTGCCTTTAACACTGCAATTGTTTTAGACAGACAGAAGTAGTCGCTGGTAATTTATATTTTGGGCCATCTGCAGTTGTGGATTAAATACAGTACATCCTGTGTTGTTCTCTACTGCTGTGTATGAACCATCTGTGTATATGTAAATTACCAATTGGCTTGTTTCCCCCATTTGTCTTTGCATTGCTGTAATTGTCTCTAAGAAGTTAGACTTTCCCCTCTATCGTCTGGAATGAGATGCGGTCCTTGATTAAGAAATAATCATATCGGTAAACAGGCTACTAAGTACTTGTGGCAATAGCTTTGCACTCATCTGCCAAATTACTACATGTCAGAATGAAATCAAAAGGTTTTCTACTCAAGTTTCCTAGAGAAGGATAGTACAGTTGTAAAATCTGATGAATTGGGTGCTGTGAGTACGATAATAGCTCTACTATGTATTGTTTCATCAGCATCTTCCTCCTCATATAGTGGGGCATCTCTTGCGCTTCCACCAGCAGTGCATTTGTTGATGTGGGTTTCATTACTCCTAAGCAGGTGTATTTACACTGGTACTGCAATCTATCCAGTTTCTCTAACACTCTTCATGTTGTGTACTTGTGGTACATACATCCCTAATCCAATCTGGATTTAATGAGCGAGTGACATAGGAGCAGCAGCACTGAAGCATGCGCTCCCCACCATGTTGTTGTAAGTGATCGAATAATATTAAGTGTTTGCTCATTGGTTTCGATTAAGGTTTTAATGCGTGCCATACAAGTAAGCTTACTGTCCAGTGTCATTCCCAAGAATCGAAAAAGTGCTTTAAATTGTATTACTTTGTTGTCTGCAGATATTAAACGATTTCTTGGTATATAAGCATTCCTGGTGAATATGACCACTGAAGATTTCTCCGGTGCCACCATCAGGCCATTTCCATAAAGCTGCCAACTCAGGTTCTTTATTAATGATGTAAGTTGGTTCATCGCCTCCTGTAATACAACTTGACAAGTAAATACACTTATCTCATCTGCAAAATGTATAATTCTAACTGGTCGAACTATTGCCCTCCCCATATCATAGGCATAAGCTGCATATAGTAGTGAGCTGAGTACCGATCTTTGTGGTATGCTGTTGTCCACCAAGCATGGGCCCTTGAATCCAGTATCTTTCTAAAATATACAGTTCATTCACTGCTTAATGACGACATACCCTCTACAAACTGAGGTGACATTCCTAAAAGTATTAATTTACCTAATATTATACTTGTGTGAATATTATAACATTCTTTTGCAATATCCAAAAATAGTGCTACTGTATATTTGCTCTCACCAAAGTCAGCTAACACGGAGGAGACTAATGCAGAAATGTTGTCCGTCGAGCTTCTACCCTTACGGAAGCCAAATTGCGATCCAGCATTAAGTATGACGATTCTCCCCACCATTCCAACCACCTTTTCATTAGTTTTTCCAATATTTTAGCATTACATGACGACAATGCAGTCAGTCTGTAGGAAGTGCCTAATAATGGATCTTCCCCTTTTTTATACACTATGTGATCAAACGTATCAGGACACCTGGCTGAAAATGACTTACAATTTCGTGGCGTCCTCCATCGGTAATGCTGAAATTCAGCATGGTGTTGGCCCAACCTTAGCCTTGATAACAGCTTCCACTTTCGCAGGCATCCGTTGAGTCAGGTGCTAGAAGGTTTCTTGGGAAATTGCAGCCCATTCTTCATGGAGTGCTGCACTGAGGAGAAGTATCGATGTCGTTCGGTGAGGCCTGGCACGAAGTCAGCGTTCTAAAACATCCCAAAGGCGTTCTATTGGATTCAGGTCAGGACTCTGTGCAGGCCAATACACTACAGGGTTGTTATTCTCGTTTAACCACTCCGCCACAGACCGTGCATTATGAACAGCATGAAAGATGCAATCGCCATCCCCAAATTGCTCTTCAACGGTAGGAAGAAAAAAGGTGATTAAAAAATCACTGTAGGCATGAGCAGTCGCTCGAACATGAAATCCAAGGATGCTCACCTCCTGCCTATCTGTCATAGTACTTGCAGTGGATCCTGATGCAGTTTGGAATTCCTGTGTGATGATCTGGATAGATGTCTGCCATTACACATTACGACCCTCTTTAAGTTTTGGTTGTCTCTATCAGTGAACAGACGAGGTCGGCCCGTAAGCTTTCGCTTTTGTGCTGTACGTGACACTTCACGTTTCCACTTCACTATCACATCGGAAATAGTGGACCTAGGGATGTTTAGGAGTGTGGAAAACTCGCGTACAGACACATGACACAAGTGACACCCAGTAACCTGACCATGTTCGAAGTCCGTGAGTTCCACAAAGCGCCCCATTCTGCTCTCTCACGATGTCTAATGACTACTAAGGTCGCTGATGCGGAGTAACTGGCAATAGGTGGCAACACAATGCCCCAAATATGAAAAACATATGTTCTTGGGGTCGTATACATGGAAGAAGCCTGGAGATACTAAAAGGTATCAGCTAGATTATATAATGGTAAGACAGAGATTTAGGAACCAGGTTTTAAATTGTAAGACATTCCCAGGGGCAGATCTGGACTCTGACCACAATCTATTGGTTATGAACTGTAGATTAAAACTGAAGAAACTGCAAAAATGTGGGAATTTAAGGAGATGGAATCTGGATAAACTGAAAGAACCAGAGGTTATACGGAGTTTCAGGGAGAGCATAAGGGAACAATTGACAGGAATGGGGGAAAGAAATACAGTAGAAGAAGAATGGTTAGCTTTGAGGGATGAAGTAGTGAAGGCAGCAGAGGATCAAGTAGGTAAAAAGACGAGG
The DNA here is from genome assembly GCF_023864275.1 of Schistocerca cancellata. Classification (NCBI taxonomy): domain Eukaryota; kingdom Metazoa; phylum Arthropoda; class Insecta; order Orthoptera; family Acrididae; genus Schistocerca; species Schistocerca cancellata. The sequence continues at coordinate 761,962,973 of NC_064626.1, read as the reverse complement.
GCTAGTAGAAACCCTTGGGTAACAGAAGAAATATTGAATTTAATTGATGAAAGGAGAAAATATAAAAATGCAGTAAATGAAGCAGGCAAAACGGAATACAAACGTCTCAAAAATGATATCGACAGGAAGTGCAAAATGGCTAAGCAGGGATGACTAGAGCACAAATGTAAGGATGTAGAGGCTTATCTCACCAGAGGTAAGATAGATACTGCTTACAGGAAAATTAAAGAGGCCTTTGGAGATAAGAGAACCACTTGTATGAACATCAAGAGCTCAGATGGAAACCCAGTTCTAAGCAAAGAAGGGAAAGCAGAAGGGTGGAAGGAGTATATAGAGGGTCTATACAAAGGCGATGTACTTGAGGACAATATTATGGAAATGGAAGAGGATGTAGATGAAGATGAAATGGGAAATACGATACTGCGTCAAGAGTTTGACAGAGCACTGAAAGACCTGAGTCGAAACAAGGCCCCCAGAGTAGACAACATTCCATTAGAACTACTGACAGCCTTGGGAGAACCAGTCCTGACAAAACTCTACAATCTAGTGAGCAAGATGTATGAGACAGGCGAAATATCCTCAGACTTCAAGAAGAATGTAATTATTCCAATCCCAAAGAAAGCAGGTGTTGACAGGCGTGACAATTACCGAACTATCAGTTTAATAAGTCACAGCTGCAAAATACTAACATGAATTCTTTACAGACGAATGGAAAACCTGATAGAAGCCGACCTCAGGGATGATTAGTTTGGATTCCGTAGAATTGTTGGAACACGTGAGGCAATACTGACCCTACGACTTATCTTAGAAGATAGATTAAGGAAAGGCAAACCTACGTTTCTAGCATTTGTAGACTTAGTGAAAGCTTTTGACAATGTTGATTGGAATACTCTCTTTCAAATTATGAAGGTGGCAGGGGTAAAATACAGGGAGCGAAAGGCTATTTACAATTTGTACAGAAACCAGATGGCAGTTATAAGAGTTGAGGGGTATGAAAGAGAAGCATTGGTTGGGAAGGGAGTGAGATAGGGTTGTAGCATATCTCCGATGTTATTCAATCTGTATATTGAGCAAGCAGTAAAGGAAACAAAAGAAAAGTTCGGTGTTGGTATTAAAATCCATGGAGAAGAAATAAAAACTCCGAGGTTCGCCGATGACATTGTAATTCTGTCAGAGACAGCAACGGACTTGGAAGAGCAGTTGAATGGAATGGACAGTGTCTTGAAAGGAGGATATAAGATGAACATCAACAAAAGCAAAATGACGATAATGGAATGTAGTCGAATTAAGTCAGGTGATATTGAGGGAACTGGATTAGGAAATGAGACACTTAAAGTAGCAAAGAAGTATTGCTATTTGGGAACAAAATAACTGAAGATGGTCAAAGTAGAGAGGATATAAAATGTAGACTGGCAAATGGCAAAGAAAGTGTTTCTGAAGAAGAAAAATTGTTAATTTCGAGTATAGATTTAAATGTCAGGAAGTCGTGTCTGAAAGTATTTGTATGGAGTGTAGCCATTTATGGAAGTGAAACGTGGACGATAAATAGTTTAGACAAGAAGAGAATAGAAGCTTTCGAAATGTGGTACTACAGAAGAATGCTGAAGATTAGATGGGTAGATCACATAACTAATGAGGAGGTATTGAATAGAATTGGGGAGAAGAGGAGCTTGTGGTGCAACTTGACTAGAAGAAGTGATCGGTTGGTAGGACATGTTATGAGACATTGAGGGATCACCAATTTAGTATTGGAGAGCAGCGTGGAGTGTAAAAATCGTAGAGGGAGACCAAAAGATGAATACACTAAGCAGATTTAGAAAGATGTAGGCCTTAGTAGGTACTGGGAGATAAAGAAGCTTGCACAGGATAGTGTAGCATGGAGAGCTGCATCAAACCAGTCTCAGGACTGAAGGCCACAACAACAACAGCAACATGTTTTTGGGGGTGTCCAGATGCTTCTGATTACATAGTGAATATGGGCACTATGACCTGCGTCTTCCATTCAGAGACCAGTTCTTGATGCATCCAAATTCCATTATATATTTTAAGAAGTAATTCTACAGCATTCTCAGGCATGTATTTTATCATGAAATATGTGATCTGATCCATTCATGGGGCAGTGTTAGGGCTCTCTTTGATGACTGATAAAACTCATAAATACTGAACTGTGTAGTTAGCAGATGTTAAGTTACAGGAGTATCCCTTTTCTCCTGATTAGCTTATTCCAAACACTTGGTGGGACAATAAGGTGACAGAATTATTCTATCGACTCATATGTTGTATATTATTGACTGCAGGGCTGGTATTCCTAAATCTGTTGACCTTCTGGCATATATCCGATGATTGGTCAAACCACTATAATAATTTATGCAACTACTCTTCTTAATGGATTTCAGTAGTTTCTTTGTTTTAGTTGCTGTTGGTTTATAGAGTAAAAAGTTGTCCCTGTTGGACTGTTTAACATATTCACATAACACTGCTGTTTTGTCTTGTACTGCTTTATTGCAGTCGTCATTCCACCATGGATTGCCCAGTCGTCTTGCTTTTGTTGATGAAGGTCGTTTTGGGATGGATTCATTTGCTGCATGATATATGCTGTTCTTTAACTTTGTATAGGCCCTGTGTGGAGGTTGGTTTTTTCTTACTGATTTTACTTGCAATTCCAAAATTTGGGGATATTTATACCAATCTGCTTAGTTCGTGTCCCAAGTCAATTTGTTGGCAATATGTGCTCAGTTACTTTTTTCACACCGTGTATTCAGAGTTATAGGGAAAAGACCTGATCCCAAGGTATAGTGCAGAACCGACCATACTGTGATTTGGTTCATACAGGGAGAAGCTAATGTTATATCCACTGTAGTTGGTCTCATCCATAATCCTTTGTTTAATGTAACAGGTCCTTCATCGTCTATGATCATGTTATAATCATCAATGCAAGACATTATGTACTCCCCTGTCTAATCATTCAAAAGACACCCCCTTGCTGCATGATGGGCATTGAAATCCCCACATATTAGGAAGGGTTTTATCATATGTTGCAACATTGTGTGCATGTGTTGTTCAAAATACTTAAATGTTGGGAAACGATATACAGATGCAATGAAGAATTGGCGTTTGTTAATACTTACTTTTGCTGCTATCGCTTGAAAGTCAAGGTTAGGTAGTGGCATGGTATTTGGTTTATAGTTGAGTTTTGTACTACCTTTTCCACTCTCTCGATCCGATCTTATCACTTGATATTCTCCACTGCTAATAGATGTATTTGCTTCAATCCAGGATTCACTTATAACAGCGATAGAGGAGTCATTAGTATAAAGTACATGCATGAACGACTCTCTATTAGCATATAAGGATCTGGCATTCTACTGGAGAAATGTTGTTCTTTTTATATGAGTAAAGCATAAGAGTAACATATTTCTGTCCTGATCCATATTTTTTTAACTATTGAAGCAATCATACTGTATATATTAGCTTCATCCAGACTATCTTTGTTTACTGAGGAAAACTGTGTTGTTAGCTTTGTTATGCCACCCACCCACTGCTCGATTATCGCTACGTTCTTATCCTCTACTCCTGATATGATTGCCTGTTGTGGTTCAGGAGTATGTGGTCGTGATGCATATTGATTCTCTTTAATAAGAGATATTGGTAAATTTATATTTGCAAAAGGAGGGCTAGGATTTGGCGAATTCTTTATTTGTTTTTGTGTACTGTGATGAACAGTTGCCATGAATCTGTGCTGGATACTCTTTATGGGAAAGGGACTCTTTCTCTCAATCCAGTTTACTACTGTCAAGATTCTCTGCCACAGAAGCGTAAGGTCTTTCGTTTACATATTCTTCAACTTCCTTAAAGGACATAATGTATGTAGCTGAAGCTTTCTTAACCTCTTGTTGTTTGAGATATAGTGTTCAAGACTTATCTCTCGATGCATGGTTCCCTTTACAGTGGTTGCATCACATTATTTCACTTGGGCACTGAGCTGTCTCAAGGTTCCCTCCAACTGATTGCATCGACATTGATTACTAAGATGGTCATACCAAAGGAATTTAAACACTGCCTTACTAGTGGTATGTATGGTCTAGCATTACACTTTATGCCGTATATCGTCACATATTCTGGTAGGAATTGCGATGCAAACGTGGCCACACACGTTTGCCAGGGTATATAATTTGTCGTTTCTAAATTACTTATTCTCTTGATCATTCTGCACAAATGGGTGACTAATTGTAAACTGAATAGCATCTTTCAACTCTCTGTGATCTCGGGATCTACTTTTCTAATAACTCCTTGCCGATGTGTTCTGTGGTTTCGTATGTCTGCTACCATCTGTTTCTGATGTAGTAGGCTGTCCTCCACAAACTTATTACAGTCTCTCTTGTTGATAAACCAATCCGAATTTTGTTTTTCCCCACAACCTTTAGATTTGTGATTTTATGCTTGTGCTCAGAATCTGAGGTAACTAGTATCTTCCCCAAGGCCATGGAGTGATATTTACCTACATTATCATTAAGTCCCTCAAGAAATAGATAAAATGCACATACTGCATTACTGTGATATCTGTTACCTTTGTTTTGATCATATATTAGCTGTACATTTGTTGAGCACTGTCAGATTCTTTATCTCCTCTATTATTTGTTGTTGGTGTTGCTGAATGGTAACTGCTTGTCTCTTCTCTTTTAATTCTTCCTTCCACTCCAGTGTACGTTTTGCTGCAGAACTTGTTGTTTGCTTAATGTCCATACTCATGTTCAGGAGAGCCTCCTCGCCCTGTAATTGTCGGTAGTATAACTCCATGTTGTAGGGGGAATCTGTCCATATTCTTTATTTCGATCGTGCAGTATTTAATACACTCAACGCGTATGTGTCCTAATAACTTTTTCTGCTTTTTCCCTAAAAAATTGGGAGATTAACTATGGCGTTCTTATTTACTCGGTTGCTAACCAAAGATCCCTCAGTACTAAACTAGAGAGACTACTCAAAGGCGTCTCTGCCTAGAAAACTGGGAGGCTCTTCTGTGGAGTCGTCATATTATAACAGGGCAGTAGCACTTCTTTTCGTTCTTCTGCTGGTGACTTTAAAGTGATCGTTTCTTTTTTTTTTTTTTTTTTTTACAAACATGATAAAGAGTTTTGTTGCATATGGATAAAGTAACAGATAGGCAATAGGAAGTGGTATTGTATTGTATTTTATTGATCCAGGGTATCATAGTATTGTACAGTTGTACATATGATATTGGACAGGTCAAGAGAGCATATTTACAAGTAATTTTTACAAACTGATTTTTACATTATTTTGTAGTGAGGAAATTATTTATTTTAAGCAAAACAGTCAATACAAATAATAGAACTGTACGGTTGTACATATGATATCGGGCAGGTCAAGAGAACATATTTGCAAGTAATTTTTAATAAATTGATTTTACATTATTTTGTAATGAGGAAATTCTCTATCTTTAACAAAACAGTAAATACAAATGTTGTATAGTAAAATACAAACAGCCAGTACAAATGTAATAGTAAAATAATCCAGTATATTTCACAGTATATTTCATATACATGCGCAGTGTATAATAATCCAGTATATTTCAAAGACATGCACAGTATATAGTTTTCAGACCTAATTGAACATTTATTATAAAATTGTTTACAATTTTAACACCTTTCAAAAAAATCATCAACTGCATAAAATATTTTTTTAACTTATGAGTGAAGGCTCTTGGGTTCTTTGTTGCTTTGATTTCATTTGGTAAATTATTATACATTTGTATCCCAACATCCAAAACACTTTTTTGGTAGCAGGTAGTTCTGGACTGAGTGATATGTAGATCAGATTGCTGCCTTGTTGCATAGTTATGATTATCTCCATTGAATTTTAATGTACAGTCATTTTTAACAAGTATGACTTGACAAATGAGACGATATTATAAATGTAAGCAGAGGGCAGTGCCATAATATCATTCGTTTTGAGCTGTTGTCTGCATGATGTCTTAGATTACATATTATGCGTATTGCCTTTTTTTGTGTTTTGAAAATATATCTACCCCCAGGTGAGTTCCCCCAAAATATGATTCCATACTGTAATGTAGAATGGAAGTAAGCATAATATACATGTATGAGAACAGATTTTGTGACTGATTTTTTGTGTATCCTTAAAATGTAACACACAGTTGATAGCTTTTTTGAGATATAACTTGTGTGAGTCTCCCACTTAATATTTTCTTCAATCCATATGCCAAGAAACTTGACAGAGTCCACACATATAAGCTCTTGGTTATTTAGAATCACATTGGGCATTTCTTGTTTTTGGGATGAGAGTCTGCAGTTGATGTACGTTGCTTTCTGTATGTTTATAATCAGTTTATTCTCGTTGAACCATCTGCTGAGTGGCGACATAAGCGATTTAATTTTTTGATGTGTGGTCCTCTGTATCAGTACCTGTTATTAGTATACTCATGTCATCGGCAAATAGTGTGGTATGTCCTGTAGGAAGCTTCGTGCTTATGTCATCAATGTATAGCAGAAACAGTATGGGTCCCAGGATTGAGCCTTGTGCACATCATATCTAATAGGCTTTGTGTCAGAGTAGTGGACAGTACATTGATGGGTGGTTGTATTCTTTTTTTTTTCAAAATTAATTTCAACTTTTTGTAATCTGTTTGACAGGTAAGATTCTAACCATTTGTTTGCAATTCCTCTTATACCTTTCTTTCCTAGCTTCTTAGGGAGTATGGTATGGTCAATTACATCAAAGGCTTTGGATGAATCTAAAAAGATACCAGTAGAGATTTCCTTATTATCTAGTGCTTTTAAGGTTATGTTGAGATACTCATAAATAGCTGTGGTAGTCGTCTTTTGTTTTCTAAAACCATTCTGGTGTTTTGTTAATAAGGATAGTTTATTTGTAAAGTCTTTCAATCTGATGTAAAATAATTTTTCAAATATTTTTGAGAATGAGCTGAGTTGTACTATGGGCATGTAATTTGGTACATCATTTTAGGGCCCTTTTTGTGAAGTGGGGTAATTTTAGAAGTCTTTAGTAGGTCAAGGAAAACTCCATTTGTAATGGATGCATTTATTATGTGGGTTAGGGGTTCTACAATGGATTCTCCACATTTCTTTACAATTAAATCAGGAGTGTTGTCACTGCCACTGGAATACTTATTCTTTAGTACTTTTATAGGTGTAAGTACTTCAGTATTAGAGAATTTGTGAAGAAACATTGATGCCTGTGCTGGTATGGTTTGGTGTTGAGTATTTGGTCTGTGGCATTTTTTATTTATCAGGTCTTCTGCTATTTTGCTAAAATAGTCATTAAAACCATTTACTATTTTGTAGGGATCTAATGTGACTTCATCATTTAGGTTGAGTTTTAATGTTTTGTTTATAACATGCTGCTTACTGTTTGTTTCATTTTTTACAAATGTTCACAAGCGTTTCATTTTATTGTTAGATTCCTCTATAAATTTATTATTGTATAATTTTCTTGCTTGTTGGATTACTTTTCAGTAGATTGCAAAATAAGTCTTACAATATGACCTAAACTGATCATTGACTTCATGGTGTTTCATGTGATGTTTTAAGTCACCCTTTTTTGGCTGGAGATCCTTATCCCTTTTGTTACCCATGAGTTTGTTTGTTTGTTTCCGATTTTCCTGGATTTCAGTGGAAATGCAGTATTGAAATGATGGAGAAATGTTCTATGGAGGGAATTAAATATGTAGTTTACAAAAGTTTCTTTATAGACCTCTTCCCAGTTTTCAGCCCTTAACAAATAGTAAAAAAGCCTTATATGATCATCATTAAATTGCCTTTGCTTTTAAGTTTTTGTAGGATATTGTCTTAATCGCCATTAGTATTTGGGGTTCATGGTCACTGTAACCTGTGCTGATGACTTGTGGTGGTGTAGTTTATCGCATTTATGAAAATCTTATCTACAGCTGTTTTTGAATTTTTTGTGATCCTGGTTGGTGTATTTACAGTTGGGGATGAATGAATTTGTAATATTCAACAATTCGTCTTTGTTTTTTCCAGGTGTGAAGAAGTCAATATTAAAATCTCCACTTATTAATAGATTTTTGTTTAGTGAGTGAATTTTTGTGAGTAGTGCTTCAAGGGAGTGATTGAAGGTTTGGATGTTCCCATCAGGGGCTCTATATACATTCATTATCAATAGGTTATAGTCTGTTAAGATAATTAAGGAGAATTCAAAGTCTGCCTCTATTTGCATGTTATTGTACTTTGTGATGCATTTGTAGCTTAAATTTTTTTGACACAGAATGCTGTACCACCTCCCTTACCTTAGTTCCAACAGGAATAACCAGCTAGAGTAAAATCACCAAGTGGCGTTTTTAAATTTTGTCTTCTGTAACCCAGTGTTCAGTAATATGGAGAACATCTAAGAGCGACTTTGTTTTTTGGAAGAGATCTATTTCTAGTAACTTATTAAACACTGACTGCACATTATGGTGTAATATTTTAAAGGAGCCAGCCAGAGTGGCCGAGTGGTTCTAGGCGCTACATTCTGGAACCGAGTGACCGCTACGGTCGCAGGTTCGAATCCTGCCTCGGGCATGGATGTGTGTGATGTCTGGTTTAAGTCGTTCTGGTTTAAGTAGTTATATGTTCTAGGGAACTGATGACCTCAGAAGTTAAGTCCCATAGTGCTTAGAGCCATTTTTTAAAGGATAATAGTGACTGTTTTCCAATGGAATGATTTTTGACACCACTCACCGGGGTTTCTTGTAGTTTTGGTTCATGAAGATTTTGCTCTGCATCTGTTTTCCTTTGATATGCTGCTGGCAGGGAGATACTGGTGTTCTTGCCCATAAAAAATCCTGGCTGTAGGCTGGAGGTCGGCGTTTTCGTGTAGAAGGTCTTGTCACAGTTGCCTCTGTAAGTTACATATGCTTTAATGTATGGTAAAGGAAACAGTGTTCAAGAAATTCAAATACTGTAAAAAGATATCTAAAATCTTTTCTGTATTCCTCACTCACGTCCAGACGAAGTGAGTACTGGATTCCATCAAAACATAGCATCATATCTAGCTCTCATTTTACAAAATACGGCTGCATGTTTCGACCATGAGCTGATAGAGAGCTGCTGAGAGATGACGCTATACTAACTTTATTCAGTTTTCAGGCCGTTTGCAAGCGAAAATCAATCGGAGAAGTCAAGTTGTTCGGTATAAACCATCAGTTTCTGAGGTGAAACCATGTATTGAACTAACAACAAGGATAACATTGCTGTTAATGTATCTCTCTGAATTTGTCATAGCTCATAATAGCTTCTGATGGATTCTTTTAATTTTGTTTCAGAAAATGAATGAGATGCAAACGACAAATACATTGTGTGAATCCGACAGCAATTATGAGAAGCGTGATGCAAGTGTTCAGACTGATGTCTCTCACAGAACTGTGGCCCTTAGGAGAAAAAAGTGAGACAGTTGCAGATGAAACTTGAGTGGTATGAAAAAAAGGTGGAAACAATGGCAAAATGCTGATAAAAGTAACTGTAAATGATAATTTCGAAAGGGTTATTCAGACACTATAGTTAACCATTTAAAAACAGTGGTGCAAAGAAGCAATCCAGGTGATACAGTGAACTATCCAATCAATTTGCCCTATCCTTTCATTTCTATTCATCTAAGGCATATAGATTTGTACCTTCTAGGTTTATTTTGTCCTACCCTTGAATTCTTCATGGTTGGGTATCATCAGTAAACTGTGAACCTCGTTACTACAGGAGGTTTTCAACTATCTAAAACTAAATATCAATGACAAACAATATCTTAAAGAATGTGCACCTATTTTTGGTAGTATGTTAATTAGGAAGCAGCTTGTGTGGAACAACAAAAAAAGTGTATGCAGGCTATGCTGATCTGGGCAATATTGAGAATATAGATGCAGAATTGGTTACTGAAGCTTTAGTTTTCCAGGCAGTCTCATATGCTGAAAAGTTTAAGTGTCCAATTGCATATTTCTTTGTGAATAAACTGTCATCAGACGTAACGACTTAAATTGTGAGACTTTGTTTACAGTAACTGTTTTCTGTAGGTTTTCTTGTGAGGTCAGTGACATATGATGGTACTGCTGTCAACATTCAGACACTGGAAAACCTTGGGTAATCACTGAATCTGGAAAATTTTACTCCTTACTTCAAGCACCCTGCCAATGATAATAATGTTCATGCAATTTTTGATCCATGCCATAAGCTGAAATTAGTTTGTAATACTTTAGCTGAAAAGAAAATTATTAACTGCAAAGCTGGAGGTGTGAAGTGAGACTTTATTTTGAAGTTACATTATCTCAAGAGTGTGAATTTGGCAATTTTCACTCTGGTTCACATGTGAATTTCTATAATAATAAAATCACTTTCCCTTTTTGCAGTCTAGACAATGAGCTCCAGTGTTTCTGATGCTACAGAATTTCTAGAGAGTTCCCAGCTGCCAGATTTTCAGGATATGTCTGCCTCTGTAGACGTCATCAGAATTATTGATACACCATTTGATGGGTGCAACTTTAGGAATGCTTACGCTAAAGGCTTTAAACAACCACTGAGAAATGAAAACGTAAATTATTGGATTGAATGTCTTTGTTGTACCGAAAACTTCCTTCAAACATTATGGTTGATGGTGCGTGTGCATTCGTACATCCACAAAAAACATTTGTGGTAGGAGTTTTCAAGTGCATACATGGTGTTGGAAGCCTCTACCAGGAATTTCTGTTTCGGGATACTGAACCACTAAAGTTTTTTAACATACAAACTCTCATAATATCATGTAGAATTCTTTTTTTTCTGCATCAGATCTAGGTTTGGTTGGAACAATAATCCCACCACATTACAGTTCCAGTCTGTTGAGAACAAGATGTTGCTCAAGAACAATGTTACTGCAAGTGACTTGAGTAATGAGGATGGCGTTTAGAAAGTGACCTCAACCATGAGAATATTATTTATTATGTATTAGGATGTGTTGTGAAAAATATTATGCAAATGTTAAGATGTGCTAAGTGCAAAGAACTTATTACTATTCCCTACATATACCGAAATGGTCACACTTACTGCAACACTCCTGTGACAAATCAAGATACCTTTACTATGAAGGTTACAAAGGTGGTTTGCTTCACCCTTCTGTAGCAGTGTTTAAAATAGAGCAGCATACAGAAAAATGCTTTCATTCTGCTCTAGTGAGATTTACTGTAAACACAAACCATTTTTATAACAGGCTTGTTAATTCTGTCTGTTTTTTTTTTCTTTGGTGAACAAGCCAATGTATTTGGCAAAGTGCACATGCTAGTCTCTGCCATTGACTGTGAAGACATGCTTGAGTCACAGTTAATATGACGTATTGCTACTGTCTACCTTTAGAGTACATTAAAGGCACACACAAAAAAGCAACAGCAGCTGCAGAGGGTGACTATTATGGAATGAGACAGAGGCTTGGGAAGCTGATTAGATTTGTAAATGTGTGGCTTGTGAATATATATTGAATGAAGTAAAACAACAAATAAAAATTAATTTCTTGTTTACATGTTACTAATTTGACCACTTCCTTCCGTTACCAAACTTCTTGCCCGTGAATTTAAAATAACAACCCGTTAAATGATTCACATTAACATTAAAGAGCTGAAATTAGCAAAAAAGCAGTGGTTTAACAGTTATGTTGCTCTAATGATGTGTACTGAACTTATTTAGTTACGTTTCTGTGAAAGTTTGCCACGTCTCTAATGAAGTAATTTTGATGTGAAATTTTTTTGTGTCAATATTTTGGTTATTTTTGTATAGGTGAATAGTTTCGTCATTTAGGAAATAAAATATGAAAAGTGTACACAAAAAGTCTTTTCCAGAGAGGTAAAATTTTTGAGAAGCATAATTTATCAGCAGCTTTATCGACAGAAATTATGTATGTAAACTTGACAGAATAATTGCGAAATTGATCTTGCAAGGAAGGCTTAGAAGGCACAAGACAGTAGCTAACAGTTCCATATCGGCTTACTACTGTTGGGCATTTGACAATATTTATTCCAGCATTTACGAAGCGCAACTACGCGTAAAATACATCTCTGGTTACACACAGCAAGCAAAAGTGAAAACAAAGAATCAACAACACTATAACTGCATAACATCTCATAAATTTATTTGATAAGCGGCACTTTGTAACAAGATAATTCCCCTCCCCCCTCCCACACCCGCAGTGTCAGTGATATTGGATGAATTGCACACGACGCCCCGGCCGCTAAGCACTTTCTTTGTGCCTCTTGCAGTTGTGTCACTTCCAGTGGCGTCACAGGCGCCGTTAGTTAACTTCGGTTGCGTGGCGCCTGCACTTGGCCCTCGGATGGAAAGCTGTACTAAGATGTACTGACGTGCCTGTGTTGGTTCGTCCAGTTGCCTTGTCCCAGTCGGTGGAAGTAGTGCCATAAACGGACTTTAGTCTGTCAACTGAAATCGTCGTTGGGTTACCATCAACTTCCGCTTTAAATTGTTTGTTACCCATAGTGAGCACGTTGTAGGGTCCATCATAAGGTGGCTGTAACGGTTTGCGCAGTGTCGTGCCTAACGAAAACATGTTTGCATCTTGACAACTCGAGGGATACAAATGAATGACGGGGGGCAGTTGCCGAATGTGCGACTGCGTTTTCTAACAAAGTACGAGGCCTTTATCACATCACTCCGAGTAGTGTCGAAAAATTCATGTGGGAGACGAATCGTTTGCCGATAGACCATTTTGACTACCACAGCTCCCACATCCTCCTTTATACCTCCACGGATGCCAAGCAAAACGATAGGTAGTGACTCAGTGTAATGTTCTGAGGTGTGACAACGTAAGGACGCCTTCAAATCTCGATGCAGTCGTTCCATAATTCCAGTTGCTGCTGCATGGTGGTATGTGATTTTAATGCTATTTGATCCTAGCAGCGAGGTGAGGAACTTGAACAGATGTGAGTCGAATTGTCTACCTTGATCCGTCGTGATGCATAGGGGAATGCCAAAATGGGTGATCCGCCAGCGGAAAAATGTCGGAGCTACAGTCTCTGCTGTGATGTCTGGCGTCGGAAAAACCACTGGCCGACGTGTGAACTGATCGACTGCGGCCAAACAGTAGGTAAACCCTTCAGATTGTGGGAGAGGTCCTACTACATTCAAATGTATGTGCTCGAAACGTTGGTTGGATGGTAGAAATGTGCCGAGTGGTAACTGAACATGTCGCATAATTTTATTGTGCTGGCATGTAGTGCATTGATGTACGTAAGCCTTGCAGTCTGCATTAAAATTCGGTCACACAAAAGTCCGTTTGATCAGTTTGGTGTTTCTGCGGACTCTTGGGTGTGACAGCTGATGAAATGAAGCAATGGCTTGCTGGTGGACGCTCTTTGTCATAAAAGGACGCACTCTTTATGTTGTCACATCGCAGCTTATATAGGCGTTTGAGGCCGGTAGCGAAACACACTAGAGCCGTAGACAGGCAGGTTCTGCCAAAATCTCTCGCAGCTCCATATCAAGCTGTCGTGCTGCTGCGATGGTTTCATAATCCACAGCGCTTGTGATCCTTTGAATGCGCGATAGAGCACCAGTTGGCACATTTTTCTCACCGTCGACGTGTACAATATTGGTTATGAATCTAAATGGCGGAGCTGGTGTGGTGAGACTTTGTCAGGTTTTTGTTGAAATGCATATGTGAGAGGTTTGTGGTCCGTAACCAGGGTGAATTGTTTCCCCTCAAGCATGTACTGAAACTTCTTAAAAGCATCAAACACCGTGTACAGCTCCCGGTCGTACGTGGACTAGTGTTGTTGTGCCAGCGAAAGTTTCTTGCTGAAAAATTCTAGTGTTTGTCAGCACTCGTTCGTCTGTTGTTGCAACACGGCACAGACTGCTCTAGCAGAAACATCGAGCATGAGGGTATGAGGGTGAGAGGTGCTTCTGGAGCTAGGCAAGTCAGCAGTACGTCCATTCACTTCCTCACAAGGATTACGTGTTCCAAGTAGGTACTCGTTTAAAGGTGCAGCCAATAAGGCATGATTACGAACGAAACGTCTATTAAAGTTCGTGACACCTAGAAATCGATGGGCCAGGAGTTGGTAATACGTGGTGCACTGTATTGTGTTGTACTGATGCAAGCGTGGGTGACTACCGCATAATCTCTGGGTACTGCTGAAGGAGTGCGTATATAGTGAATCACCCATTACTGTTCGCTTACCAGCAAAGTCACTGTGATGAAATCGACGCTGACTGCTTAGCTTGCTTGTTATGCCCAGAAGATGTCGGTGTCTGAGGTCTGGAAGTAGTCCAAAGAATAACATAAAGTCTGCTCCTGATATGGGATGCACTACATCGGCGAACATGAGCTGCCACCCGAATTGACATCGGAGACCCAGGTGGAGAGATAAGGCCACCCGTCCATATATTGATGGTGGAGACATTAGTGGCAAACAGGTGACAATCGTCACGACTACAGCGAGGTAGGCATTTGGTTGTGTAAACTGACACCTGACACATCACTGGCAGTTTCTACCAAGAACCGCTGTTTCATGTTCTGCTCAGTGATGAAAAGGTGACGCTGTTATCTATTGAGTCAGCTGCTATAATCACTGAGCCCTTATCGTTGCTTCCCATTTCAAAAGGCAGGTTACACTTCTGGATCTCTCTACTGAATCGTCTGTGGTACCAACATACCCTCGTGGTTGAAAGCGAGCGACGTCGGTTGGTACTTGCATGCAGAACAGCGACCTACGCTGTAAGTTCTGCCAGTTGTGCCTGTAGTGATGCAGATGGTGCTGTGGCAGGATTCTCTGGTTGTGGTGCGACAGCTGCCAAACTCACAGATGAATGCATTTCCATTATACTGTCTGTGTGAGAGCGTCTGAATCTCCTGCACTCATCGAAGTATCTTTTGTGCATCGGCAGGCAGGCGTGACATCCAGATGCTTCTCAATATGTCATCAGTGACTGCACTATTTGCCAAAGTGCGCAGACGATGTAATAACTACGAAGGTATGCAATCACTGTGCTCATCTGGGTGCAGCAGCTTCTCCTCTCTATTGCTGGCTGACTGTGGCAAGCGTTCGATTAATGCTGTTTTAATTGTTGCTTAGCGTTCAATGACTGAGGACGCTGCTAGGATGTCCTGTACTTCCCTGCCATCTTTTTGTTTAGTTCCGCAATGACGTAGCTGTAATTCGTTTCGTCGGTGGTGACATGTACCAACACAAATTGGCTCCTCAATTGAGCAAACCAAAGCAATGGGCCTTGTTGCCAAAATGGAGTGCAGCTATAGAGACAATGAGTAAAATAGATCTTTGGATACGCACAGTGACCAAAAGTAAAAACAAAGAATAAACAACATTATGGCTAAACAAAGTTTCATAAACTTCTTTGGCAAGCGCCACTTCGCAGCAAGATAATTGTCCTCTAACGCTACACTATATTCCACATTCACAGATTTGGCTGGAAGTATAGCAAACAAAACCTATCTTTGCTGGGAAGATCTACGACATTGAAGCGACGAAGTTCACTTTAGGTCAGTGCAATGAAGCGTCGCATGTGTTGTGCGCGAGAGTGAATTGTTTACGTCGCGGCGGTCAATTGACTTTCAGTTCCAGCAGCCAGGGGCGCTGCAATCGGCGGTCAATGTTTTGTTGCCGCCACAGAGCGTACATTTTGTTTTGAGATATAATACACTGAAGAGCCAAAGAAACTGCTACACCTGCCTAATATGTAGGGCTCTCGTGAGCACACAGAAGTGCCGCAACACGACGTGGCATGGGCACGATTAATGTCTGAACTAGTGCTGTAGAGAAGTGACACACCGAGCGGGGTGGCGCAGTGGTTAGACACTGGACTCGCATTCGGGAGGACGACGGTTCAATCCCGCGTCCGGCCATCCTGATTTAGGTTTTCCGTGATTTCCCTAAATCACTCCAGGCAAATGCCGGGATGGTTCCTCTGAAAGGGCACGGCCGACTTCCTTCCTAATCCTTCCCTAATCCGATGAGACCGATGACCACGCTGTCTGGTCTCCTTCCCCAAACCAACCAACAACAACGAGAAGTGACACCATGAATCCTGCCGGGCTGTCCATAAATCCGTAAGAATACGAGAGGGTGATGATCTCTTCTGAACAGCACGTTGCAAGGCATTCCAGATATGCTCAATAATGTTCATGTCTGGGGAGTATGGTGCCCAGTGGAAGTATTTAAACTCAGAGGAGTGTTCCTGGAGACACTCTGTAGCAATTCTGGACTTGTGGAGTGTCGCACTGCCCTGTTGGAACTGCCCAAGTCCTTCGGAATGCACAATGGACATGAGTGAATGCAGGTCATCAGACAGAATGCTTACATACATGTCACTTATCAGGATCGTATCTAGATGTACCAGGGGTCCCATATCACTCCAAATGCACACGCTCCACACTATTACCGAGCCTCCAGCAGCTTGAACAATCCCTTCTTATACGCAGAGTCCTTGGATTCATGAGGTTGTTTCCATACCCATACACGTCCATCGTCCATCCGCTCGATACAATTTGAAACGAGACTCGTCCAACCAGGCAACATGTTTCCAGTTTTCAACAGTCATTGTCGGTGCTGACGGGCCCAGGAGTAAAGCTTTGTGTCGTGCAGTCATCAAAGGTACACGAGTGGGCCTTCGATTCTGAAAGCTCATATCGATGATGTTTCGTTGAATGGTTTGCACGCTGACACTTGTTGATGGCCCAGCACTGAAATCTGCAGCATTTTGCTAAAGGGTTGCAGTTCTTTCACGTTGAATGATTCTCTTCAGTCGTCGTTGGTCCTGTTCTTGCAGTATCTTTTTCCGACCGCAGCGATGTCGGAGATTTGATGTTTTACCGGATTTCTGATGTTCACGTACACTCGTGAAATGGTCGTACGGGAAAATCCCCACTACATCGCAACCTCACAGACGCTGAGTTCCATTGCTCATGCGCCGACTATAACACCACGTTCAGAGTACTTACATCTTGATAACTTGCCATTGTAGCAGCAGTGACCTATCTAACAACTGTGCCACACACGTGATGCCTCATATAGGCGTTGCCGACCGCAGTGCCGTATTCTGCCTTTTTACATATCTCTGTATTTGAATATGCATGCATGTAACAGTTTCTTTGGCACTTCAGTGTAGTTCTGTTGTTATTTATAGTCAATTATTATTCTCTTTTAGTTACACCTAGGAAAAGTAACGTTTTTCTTGGAGATATAGTCATCTGTGTAAGATTGTGTATTTATCCAATCTGTATTCGCTAATACTTGTATGCCGCCTCCTTCCTACAGCGGATGCAAATAAAGTTTTTTTTCTGCAAATCCACAATGATAATTTCTTTCACCCTCGTGCTATTTACAAACCAGTCATCACTGATACGTCAGTAACGACCAAAGAGATGATCTCGACGTGATTTGAGGCCTGAAAAACGCCAAGAAGTGTAATTATTCTGAAAACTACATGACAAAATCGTCAGAAGAAATAATTCCGACTGTCGCGAAAACCACAGTGCGCTTACCCTCGCTCTAACCGCAGAATCCGACACTTTGATTTGTGCAGGTTGAAGCCAACTTCATCTGCGGCGGTATTACCAAGGACTCTTCAAAACTTATGCTGATCATCAGTATTGGGACAACAGGAGTATCAGTCCAAAGTACCGTTATCCAAGATGGGGGCGATGTCGTCATCCAAGATGGCGATCGTGACGTGTGACGTCATACAAGATAGCGGATTTTGGAGGGAAGTTTGAGTTTTGGCGGGATGAAGGTCAATTGGGCTACCTCCACTAACCTAACCACCCTACACCCCCCCCCCCAGCCCCCCGCAGAAAATGGCGGGAAGTTCAAATTACAACATCATAATGCATCATACCTAGGCAGGAAAAAAGGACATTTCTTTATTATTTAACCAATTTCAATCATGTGTGTTTGCCACTGGGTCTGGACTCCAACTGAATTAGTTAATATCGTCGCCACCAGAGAGCGCCACTGTGACATCAGATCACGACACAAGTACCGGTATTCAAGATGACGGTAGCCACTGTGTTCACTGCGAGCTCCAGAGCCCAACTGACTTAGTTCATATCATGCCCCCCAGAGGGCGCTACCATGAAATTGCGTGATGACACAAAATCGTCTGCTCTCTCGGGCACGTGCATTATAACCAGACACGTGCCGCATCAGCGGCCCGCGAGCAACTGTTTACATTACAGCCTCAAGCCCGCACCTTCATACTCACATCGAACATAGTCTTCTGTAAATATGCTAACTAAAGTAACAACCACATCGCGCATCTAATGCCAGTATTACACTATCAAATTTCTTTGTCCAATATCTTTGTCCAATATCTTTGTCAAAGATATTTGATAGTGTAATAGGGACTTTGTCAAATGTCGTCCAATATTTGATCAAATCTAGGGCCTCGCTGTATATTTGATCAAAGAAACCGCTTGTCTTCTGTTCACTGCAATGTGACATGTTACTACATGGAGCGCTAGCATCGCTGCAGCGTACTGTCGTCTGTAGTGTTTTTATAACCATTGCCGGTAAATACAATTGGTGTGTGCCGACAACTACAAAATTAATAGAGATGTCTGAAGCTGATGAGGCGCTTTACAACGTCAGGCACCCTGAATACAAAAATAGATTAAGAAGATTGGAGACCTAACCTGATCTAACCTAACCTAACCTAACATAACTCTCTCCTGTAGCAAGGAATGGGAGTGTTATAGTGAGCCTGTCTTCAGAAGATGTAGCAGTTCTTAAGTGAATATTGTGCTTTGTGATATGAGGATACACTTCATTGAGCACATACAGAAATGTATGCTCATCCATTCTTAAGTAATTGATGTACGACTTGACGTCTTCCACTGTAAGCTCACGTAACAAGTTTTGTTGAATGCTTTTATCGTGTCGTCGTAAAACCCACGGCTTCACCCAGATTAGATTAGTTTTTCATTCCATAGATCCGTGCTGAGGAGAGCCTCGTGGATGTGGAACATGTCGATTTTTTTTAAGCTGGAATAACAATACTAATAGTATGAATAAATACAATACATAATTTGTTTCTATTAAAAATTTCGCCAATGGAGTAGAAGGAGTTGGCCAGTAGTAAGACTTTGAGGCTCCTTTTAAACTGATCTTTATTTCTAACTAAATTTTTTATGTTTCCTGGCAAATTATTGAAGATGAGTGTTCCTGAGTAGTGGACCCCTTTTTGAACTAAAGTAAGTTGGTTGGTTTGTGGGATTAAAGGGACCAGACTGCGATGGTCATCGGTCCCTTTTTCCAAATACTAAAAACACACACAGAGAATAAAAACGAGTAACAGAATAGATCACAGACGCTTTTAAGTCCTTGTGCAGATCATTTTTGTTCCTGGTATTGTATGTATGAACTGAGTTGTTTGTTGGAAAAAGAGATATATTATTTACGACAAATTTCATTAAGAAGTAAATATACTGAGAGGCAGTAGATAGTATACCCAGTTCTTTGAAGAGGTTTCTGCAGGAGGTCCGTGAATTTACTCCACAAATAATACGTATTACACGCTTTTGGACCTTGAAAACTTGTTTGACTTCAAGATTTACCCCAAAATATTATCCCATGTGACATTATGGAATGAAAGTATGCAAGCTTTTTCATTTTTATGTTTCCCATGTCTGCTAACACTCGAATTGCAAATACAGATTTGTTAAGGCCTTTCTGCAGTTCTGTGGTGTGCTCCTCCCAACTGAATTTATTATCAAGTTGTAATTCCAGGACTTTTAAGACTGTCAGCCTTGTATGTATGTTTCCGTTTTTTCCCCCACTTAGCCGGCCGCGGTGGTCTAGCGGTTCTAGGCGCTCAGTCCGGAACCGCGCGACCGCTACGGTCGCAGGTTCGAATCCTGTCTCGGGCATGGTTGTGTGTGATGTCCTTAGGTCAGTTAGGTTTAAGTTGTTCTAAGTTCTAGGGGACTGATGACCACAGATGTTAAGTCCCATAGTGCTCAGAGCCATTTTTTTTTCCCCACTTCTTTTTCCGCATGTGCACACAATGCAATTGGAGTACGTAGAACTGCTGCAGTTAGTAACAAGTTGTTGTCAGCCATCTTGAACTTTGACGAAAAATTTGATGAAAGTGTAATACCCCCTCCAGTGCTACGTCAAAGATCTTTGTCAAATATATTGGACGGAATATTGGATCACATCTTTGATCAAATCTTTGACAAAGAAATTTGATAGTGTAGTACCGGCCTAACCTATCAATTACCTGAGTACTTAATCCCATTTCAATTTTAATCATATTCACTACGTCAATTTACCAGTTCAATATTCAGTGATTAAATGAGAAGTTCCACATTTTCCCCATATCAGCAGGGTGTTCATTCATGACCTAGCACCGCTCACCCCTAGAATGCTGCACTCCTATTGGCTACTGCATAAGTCACGTGATTCGACTTCATATAGGTAAGAAAACACGCTCGCTATACTTTCAACTACCTAGTTTCAACTACTTTTCAAGGTCCAGACCGCCACCTCTTCCTAGGAACCGGCGCCGAGTTTCATTTCTGGCCGTAAAGAAAGATCATTGGGCTTTCGCTGCCAACCTAAGAAAATCGTTGCAAACAAAGCTCACCCCCACTAACCTAAGCCTCCAGGGCGCAACCTCTTCCTAGGGTTTGGTGGTAAAAGGACTCAGCCCACACTAGGCTGATGGAGAGAGGAAGGAGTGTACTTTATTTCTTTGGGAACAGTTTATTTAAGGATGGAGTATATGTATCACAGAACAAACGCTCTGACATGCAGATCTGCGAACTATTCCTACATAACTCATGTATAAGGCTCTACACACACACACACATGCTAATTGTAAGCCGTCAAAAATAACGCACTGCACAACCTACAGACATGCGGACCACTCGTAAATAATTATTTATTTTATTTATTTATTTCTCGTTCAGCTACAGGCAAAGCGTGATACACTTACAAACATCAACATAAAAATTTAAATTAACATTAACTATGATTTACAATAAAATTTTCAGGGTTTCCAGCCACAAAAGTGCTTGGTCACTTATCACATGTATGTCCATCAGATTTCCTCCCTTAAGTCCGTGTACGTCGCACTCAACTATATGCTGCATGGTTTGACTCTCTCCGCACTCACAATTGGGGTCCTGGGAGAAACCCCACTTTTTCAACAAATATCCGCACCGACCAACACCTGTCCGCAGACGATTTAGAGTTACCCACACTCTACGTTGGAGTTGGAAGCCTGGAACTCGTTGAGATGGGTCCTCAATGAGGAAACTGTTATTCACTTTGCTTTCCTGCCATTGCTGTTTCCACAGGTTATCGATATCAATCTGTTGTTTGAGTTCTTTCCAGAAGGGATTTCTTGACATCAATCTGTCAGGGGGAGGAGGTAGGTCCCTGAACTTTTCTTTGTACCTCTGGATTGCTCTTTCACGTCTAATCGAGGGTGGTTCGATATTGGCAAGGACGGGTAGCCAAGGTTTCGGGGTGGGTCTTACTGTTCCTGTTATGAGCCTCATTGTCTCGTTAAGTTGCACATCAATAATGAAATACATTTACGTCCAGATAGCCGAGCAACTCCTAAATTGTCAGAATAATAATCCATCTAAAAGACTCTCCTTGCTAATCGTCAACTGTCTAAATCATACACCAGTCTTTATTTAAACAATTAGAAGCAAGTGTATTCGCCACTGAGTCCATAGCCCAACTGACTTAGTTCATATCGATGCGACTAGAGGACGCTGCAATGACGTCAGGTGATGACGAAAGTACCGTAATCTAAGATGCCTAGTGCCTTCACCACGAGCTCCAGACCCCAACTGGCTTAGTACATTTCATCGCCGCCAGAGGACGCTTCTGTGACACCAGCTGATGACAAAAGTACAGTTATCCACGATGGCGGCAAACAGTGTGTTCTCCACGAGGTCTGGAACTCAGTACCACGAGCAGAGGAGGCTGTCGTCCGTTTCCTGAGTAAACTAAGATGGTTAGGAAAAATAGTGGCAAGATGACTCAGCCTGCTCTGGACAGCTGGGGAGAGTAAGGATTGACTGCACTCTGTTTATTTTGAAACAACTTATTTAACAATAGACACACTGATATAAAAGATCCACCCTGATGTTCCTGGAGCCATGTTGCACAGCCCACAGACACGCAACCAACTTGTAATTTCAGTACACAACAGCAAACTGCTCCTAAATAATTCTTCACATTGATGTGTAGACACGCTCAGTACTCGTAAACTGTCCAAATAGCGCATAGCACAGCATAAAGAGCTACTCGCGAAATAATGCAATCAACATGCACAAGCACAGTCCATCGCCCCCTTTCCAGTAGAGTACATAGTAGGTAGCGCCGAGTGATGCGTAAGTCAGATGTCGAACCGCACACAAGCCCCTGCCCGCCTTGCGCAAGCATGAGATGACGGCACCCCCATTCTACGTAACACCTGAGAAATTCCTACCCGCTAGACACCGATTGTGACGCGATCGCACGTGCGGTCCGCGGGACCGTCAGCTGTAAAAGCACCTACAGACCTGTATTTAGGGCCACGTGCACACAACCGCCGTGAAGTGAGGCAGCCGCAGCTCGGGTCCCTCACACTCCGTCACAGTCCCCGAGTCGGCGTCGTCGAACACACCAGGCATCTCCAGGTGCCACTTGTCTTTACCATTGTAGGCAGAATAGCACAGAGCATGTTGACATTCGCGTTAAACCGCACATACCCGCCCCAATGTGACTGACACATTGCCATCTAAAACATTCTCAGTGTTATTCTTACCTCAAATGGCTTTGTGAAAAACAAAAAAAATATCAGCCGAGTCCAGCTCTCCGTAATATTTTAGTGCCACAGAAACAGTTAACGCTCTCTTTCTTGTTGTTCCAGCTTGTATGCACCAAAATTCTTCCCATAACAGAACCTCTTTACGAAAATAACATCGAATGTGCTCTTCCCAACGCTCCTAACGTCGTACCCTTCCAACTCTCAACGTACGTAAACGTTCCCTCCTATATCCCACCGCAATCAATCGAGCATTCTCATTACCTCTTATCGAACTTACCCGCCGAATTAGTGATGCATTGTGGTGTTACCTTTTTTTTATTTATCTTCTCCTCATTAACTATTAAAACAACATCGCTTTGTAATTCAGTTTTAATTTTCACCAAAAGCACATTCAACGTCGCAAAAATACACGTCTTTCGTCTCAAGACAAGAGAGAGAGAGTCCTCCATTAGTTCTTAAAAACAAACAACTACGCAAAAGTAAAAAAAAAAGAACAAAATTATTTATAAAATCGGTCGCTGGCGCAGCGCTCTTCTGCGTGCGCGATCGTAAATTATAACTTTGCGGAAGTCAAAGTACCATTACAATGCCTCCTCTACTGACACGCTCCGCAAGCGAGCGTGGCAGTATAGAAAATTTACATAGATACATACATATATGAGAAAATAAGAAATTTACATATTACAAAAAATATTTCTGAGCACAATGCTCTTTGCATATCAGTCTTTGTATACAGTCTTTTTGGTGTGTATCTTCTTTAGGAGTTAAAACATTAATGTCTTTGAATTGCAGCGTAGTATCGTTGCTTAGCACAGCGTTTGAATTCAGTCCACATGATTCATATTTACAATGGAATTAATTCTAACAATAAATGTTTCTATTATATTGCTCCAATGTCTTTAAACGTAGTATCGGATTCTGAGTGTGTGTGTACTGCCTGGATCTCTTACGTGTGACTTGAAGAAAATCCAAAGTTTGTTCAATGTGTCAACACGAAATTGTGATCTCCAGCAGTCGAATTTTGGTGGCGTCTACCGGGGTATAAATGGTCAATGAGGGCACAGGAAACACCTCACTGCCTACGACAGGTGATGAGCTTGTCTTTTACACCAACCTGAAGACCTGCTGGCTTCCACAACACCATACACTTCAAAGCATATTGACACTACGTAAATATTTCTTGACCAGTGTTCCATCACGTTGGTTTCTTCTTTGCATTTTCAGTTCCATTTATATGAATCATGTGCTACATGCACAAGTCCTTTGCAGTTCATTAACATCTCCTTAAAATACATCTCTCGATACAATAAGTACATGAATATACAAATATTTACAATTAATCATTACATGAGATACATTGTTGTCATATAGTACATATACAGAATTAAATGAAAAATATAGTCAATTTTTTTTTTCGTTACATTCAATATCATTGTGCTGACATGTGAATTACATTACATTCAGATTGAAATATACATTTTATTTGTTAGCTCATTCTTTTTCCGTTACACTTGCAACATTTGAAGATAATTGTGGCAACTCGCTAGAATATTCAACTTAAAATTCATCTTGCCTCCTGGAATGAAATTTACACATATTTCAAGCTTCAAGACAGCCCTCTGTAGGAGGATAGGTTCATGGGATGGTTGCTAAATATTTCATAAATACTAGTAAAGTCATCTCCTACAGTGGACTACACAAAATAAAATACATGTTAACTTGATATAATGTAAAAGTTCCTATACCTAATACCGTTTCTAAGTGTGGTGTCCCCACTATTGCTGTTTCTAAGAGTGGTACCCCTCTATTACCGTTTCTAAGAGCGGTGCCCCTCTAAATATCTTAGGATCCTACAAGTATGTACATCAGTGTGGTAAGTATATATATATATATATATATATAGTTCAAGTCAATTATGTTCCTATAAAGTTTGTGTAGTTCATCTCCTTCCTTTCATGAGTGTCAAGCAATATAAATAAATGTTTTACTTAATAAATAAATAAATCTTCTTAGATAATTGCTGCTGCGTTCCATTCTGTAGTTACCTTGTGGTACCTGTAAAATTCTATTCATAAATAAATATTTGTGTATGTCTCTCCATACTATCAGATAATCACGAATTATATAATGTCAAATATTTCATAGACATGTATAAATTTTTCTAAGGAAGGGATGAGAGTATGAGCCGCAACAGAGGACTGACGTTTTGTTTTCTCCTTATTCTCCTTTATATTTAATGGTGCATCAGTTCAGTTCAGTAGATGAGCTTTAATTATGTCATTAGATGACTGCTAAATATGTTCTCTTAAATAATTCTTCCAATCTGAAGTGTCAAGCCGACATAACTCCAAAAATTTCATTACAAGTTCCCATTAGATTAGTGTTAAAGTGTTATAGATTTAAATCTTCTGGTATATTTCCAACAGTGGCTGCTGTAAATAATTCTTTCCACATACATCTATACTTTCACCTTTAGTTATAAGAATATATAAGACACCACATAAGTTATTATCTCAGGCATACCAATCTTTCAATAAATAATAATCTTTCCACTACTTTCATTCTGTATTCCATGAGTACATGTGATATAGCGTTCAAATCTAGTTTCTCTCCTCTCAACATATTCTCAATTACTCATAACATTCTCACCTACCCATTATTCATTCTTCACAAAATAACATATACTTATTCCTCAGCATTATATATATATATTTTCCTCTTATTCATTACCACTTACTTTTTACTTTAACAACAACAACAATAATAATTCCCTTTTCTCATCTTATATTCCATTTACCTCTCTCCATATTACTATTTATCCTCTTATTAGACTAAAATTACATTCACTCATCTCATTCAGTCACTCACATCACTCATATCAACATTACTATTATCACATGCCTCCTAAAGAAAATAATTCTGTTCAGTTCTCTGCCTCCTCTAATGTGTATATGCCTCCTCTAATGTGTGTATGCCTCAATAGCAACTCCTCTTGTAACCAAATATCTTATTAGCTATTGGATGGTTCACATTGCTTTCTAGACTTACCTGCATTCATTAGATTGTAAGTATCTGTATAACTTAAATGTAGGCTCATCATAACTGTATATCATATTAATTATCTTCTCCTCAGTAGCTAACATTTTACTGTATGTATTTTTTCAAATGTCTGTGTGGATGTAGACCTCTGGGTTTATGTGTTAATGGATATTCTAATGAATAACAGCCAGGGTGTGGAATATTTGCAATTCGGTATGGTCCAGTGTATAAGATCTGCCATTTCCTGTTTAAATGTTTCAGTTTTGTGGGTTTAGGATGTGTTCTTAGTAAAACTAACTCATCAACTTGAAATGTTTGTGCTTTCCTGACACCTCTGTCATATTTCTGCTTTCTTTCCTTAGCTTTGTCACATAATGTTGTGTAAGCTTGTCTTACCTTTTCTTCTAAACTAACATGATTTGTTGTTGCTGTAAATTTAGGTAGAGGGTCTGTCCATTCATTTCTTTCTGTTTTATCCATAATTAATTCAGTTGGTGTGTACCCAGTAGAAATGTGAGTTAAATTGTTCACTATTTGTTCAAATGGTGCTAGGTATTCTACCCATTTTGTGTGCTTCTCTGGTGTGTGTGTTCTCATAAACTGTCCAAATTCTCGAAATGTTCTTTCTACTGGGTTACCTGCTGCATGAAATCTTGAAATTAAAATATGATTAACATTCTGTTCTTCAATAAATGTCTTCCATTTTAAACTGGTAAAATATGCTGCATTATCCGTGATCATAACTTCAGGTTTTCCTATTCTTACAAAATAATCTGTTAATAGACGTCTGGTAATAGCAGTGGTAGAAACTGAACGTAAAGCATATAATTTTAAATACTTTGTGAAAACATCTAACACAGCAAGGATGTATTTCATTCCTCCACGTGCTTGTGGATAGGGTCCTGCAATATCTAAAGAAATTAGCTGTAATGGCCTCTTAGGTATGATTGGGTGCAATTCATTCATGCTTGTGCGATTAGAATATTTGGCTTTCTGACATATGATGCATTTCCTAATATTACTCAATACTCTTCGCCTTAAATTTGGAAAATAGCAATATTGTATAATCTTATCTGTACATTTGGTTACACCATAGTGTCCCCAAGTTCTGTGTGTAAATAAAATAAAATCATCAACATGAGCTTCAGGTAAGCAAACACACCAATGCTGTGATTCAGGGTTTCGTCGGTGAAATAATACTTCTTTGTGTAACGTGTAATATTTTTCAAGATGTGGGTCTGTTCCTGCACGTAATTTATTCTTTATCTGGATCCACCTGGGATCATTGTCCTGCAGTATGGCTAACTTCCTGCACATGTTTTTGTAGTAAGGTGCAAATGTACCATCATACATGAGTAAAATTTTGAAATCTGATGTTTGTTCTGTCACATCTGAAAATTCTTGTAGGCCTTGTGGCAAACGAGATAGAGCATCGGCTATAATGTTGGATTCTCCTTTTATATATATAATATCAAAATCATATTCTTGTAGTGATGCACACCAGCGTGCAAGACGTGGATGTAATAACTTGCATGATAGCAGGAAAGAAAGAGCTTGATGATCAGTATAAAGCTTAGTATGTTTTCCCCATAGAAAGTAGCGAAACTTGCGAAACGCCCATACTATGGCAAGTGTTTTGCGCTCGGTCACTGAATATGACTTTTCGCATTCAGTGAGCGTGCGGCTAGCAAAACTTATAGGTTTGATGACTGTTTGTTCATCTTCTACATGAATTTGGAATAAAAATGCTCCGAGTCCATAGGAACTTGCATCTGTTACTAGGCAAAAGTCTGACATCATGTCAGGATGACATAACAACGGTGCATTAACTAAAGCATCCTTAATCGCTTCAAAATCTGTCTGACAGAACTCTGTCCATTTCCAAATATTATTTCTTTTGAGTAAAGATAGAAGATGTGGGCTGTTAAGAAGGTGGTAGGGTACAAATTTCCTGAAGAATGAAGATAGACCAAGAAAGGCTTTGAGTTGTTTACGATTCTGTGGGGATGGAAAATTCTTTATTGCATCAATTTTTCTTGAGTCTGGATAAATGCCTTCAGTTGATATGATGTGACCAAGGAATTTGATTTCTCTCTTTACTTGTTCCTTTGTCTTATCTAAAATGATCTGTGTCATTGTCTCAAACTTCTCATCTAAATAATCATCACATAATTTGCATTCATGTACAAGTTTTTCTGCTAGAGTTGTGTCATTCTTTAAAGATGCTACATCTGCTCTGTCTTCAAGCTTTTCTAACTTTTCCTGTAAGGATTTCTGCCCCAATGTTACATCATTTAATCTGTCTGAAAGATCTGTAATCGTCAGGTCTAAGTGTTCTTGGTTTGTTTTTACGGAATTGTGTGACTGTCGTAATTCGTCAACTTGGGTACTGGTTTTCTGTTGTTCAAAAACTACTGTTAACAATTTCTCATTACATCGTTGTAAGTCAGTTTTTGTCTCGTCACTGAATTCCACAAATACCTTTTCTTCTCTCGTAACCTTGTCTGATAAGTCAGTAAATTTCCTTCCAAGACTACTGGTGGTTTCTGTCAGGTCGGCAATTTGTCTCGATTGTTTTTCAAAATTTTGTTTTATGTCCCGTGTCAGTTCATCGAATTTAGTGTCAAATTTCCCAATGTCACGTTTTAAATTGTCATTTTTCTCGTCTAAAGCGTCAAATCTTTTGTCTAAAGCGTCAAATTTTCTGTTTTGGTCACCAAGTAACTTCAGAATCTGGTTGAGCATGTCAGAGTCCTGTGTCTTAGTTTCGTCATTTTTTCGTGTCTGATTGATGTCTGGTTCTGAAGTTGACGTTGTCAATGTCACGTTTTGTCGCGTAGTACTCACTCTCCATTCGCCTGTATATCTGTTTAAATATAGGGGTTGTTGTCTTAATCGATCTGGTAAAATTATGTCTTGAACATCCTCCCTATTAAGTTCAATATTCATTTGACTGTCGGACATGTTTTACAATGTGTCACTTTCACTAAGCTCGTCTGCGGAAACAATTTCTACGCGTCTAGCGTCCATCTTGCGATTTTCATAATTAATTGCAAATACAATTTTCCAATGGTAAAAAAAAAAATTTTTTTTAAATATGATATGTTGAAATCTGAAATTTCTCTTATGGAAATGGATATTTCTATATGATTTCTAATTAGAAATTGACTTATTAAATTGGCACTGAAATTTCCCTCGCACAAATAAATGACTGCGAATATGCTCTTCACTTATCATTTGCAATAATAGTAGTAAATCAATTTTAACTACAATTTGAAAAAAATAATTTCGAAATAAATGGATCGGAATAAAGGAAGTACAGATGGCTGCTTGAAACTGGAAAAAATGCAAATTGCTGTACTCACCATTTTTTCTTTGTCAGTCTTATGTTGCAAATGTAGCGTCAAATATACAGTTTTCAATCCAAAATTTTTCTTTCGCGTCCGTGCAAATTATTTTATGGAACGTTATACTTTTCCATTTTTTTTTTTTTACCAAATTAATTTCCTCAACATGAAAATGAAAATTAACACAAATTAATAACAGGAAAACAATATTGTTGTAAATTTCATGCACGTAACATTACAATTTAAATGAATGAGACTTAGTCCAAATTCATTTTCTGATGCTATTAAGTGGTTAAAATTAGATAAAATGCCCAAAATTTATAGTAACTGCACTTGTATCAAATCCGAAGATTGCACTTGTATCAAATCCGAAGATTGCACTTGTATCAAATCCGAAGATTGCACTTGTATCAAATCCGAAGATTGCACTTGTATCAAATCCGAAGATTGCACGTCCTGTCACTAGGACGCCAATTGTGGTGTTACCTTTTTTTTATTTATCTTCTCCTCATTAACTATTAAAACAACATCGCTTTGTAATTCAGTTTTAATTTTCACCAAAAGCACATTCAACGTCGCAAAAATACACGTCTTTCGTCTCAAGACAAGAGAGAGAGAGTCCTCCATTAGTTCTTAAAAACAAACAACTACGCAAAAGTAAAAAAAAAAGAACAAAATTATTTATAAAATCGGTCGCTGGCGCAGCGCTCTTCTGCGTGCGCGATCGTAAATTATAACTTTGCGGAAGTCAAAGTACCATTACAGCATCCGGTATCGAAACACGATCCACTTTTTCTTTCCGAGGCTTTCTGTGGTTATTTTGCACAGATTGCTAAATTGCACTGACAGTTAAACACGTAAATCAAATACATACGAGACTCACAAGAATGTCGGAAACCAGGAAAATATTTACCAGTCTAACTACAATTAAATATTACCATTGCTCCTACATTCTGACTCCGATCAGTGTACAGTTAATGTCTCCTCTTGACGACTGCGCCTCAGTATCTATAGCGCATATAATTTTCCACGTAAAAAATCGCTCACTGTTATCCACGTACTCAATCTACACATCCCTCACTACAGGACACACAGTCATCCTCTCCAGTCATCCCATAACATAAGCAATAGTAACCTAACAATGCAATATATACACACTTTACACTGTGTAAGCCACACTAACTTTAAAATACCATATGTGCACTTTTACACAAATAGCGAAGTTATCTTCTATATCTGTACAGCACCCGAAAAAATTGTTGTATGCCCACACTCGCACTGCCTATATGTCACGATGCTCCCCCAGTCCTATGGAAGCACTGTCATCGTGTTCTTCCTTTCTACAGACGCTACACTCTACGGTAATAAATACGAGGTGTATTCACCGCATCGTCGGCGGTCAACGCATATGACAGATTGAAGGTAGAGCTGATACGACTAGTTCCTGCATCAGAAGAGGAATTTATATGTCATGTGTTAACACAATACATGGGAGACCGCAAACCATTACAGTTTTTACGTCACTTACACAGGAAGGTGGACATTGGTACTGTGACTGATAACCTGCTGCATACGTTGTGAAGTCGCCGTCTGCCGCCACACATATAAGCCATCACATCGTCGCAGACTGGCAGGCCCCTGGACGCAGTGGACGACTTGGTCGACCATATAGTGGATGCTACAGGCCAGGCTGCAATTTCAACGTCGATAGCAGGATGCAGTGGTGCACTGGCGGTTTAGAACAACCTAATACAAGCCATGCCATCCTCAGCTCCAGCTAACACACTGGCAGCGACACATCTGGGCCTATTTACTGGCAACAGCTACGTGTACAGATCTCGATAGTCTGGCAGCGAAAATCGACCACCTCACCAAACGAACTGAGGAGTTACTCTCTCGACAAGGCAACAGCAGCGACATGCACCAGTATCACAGGGGGTCTAGAAACCATTACTCAACTGCCTCCTCCACTACAGGACAAGAACAACCCTCCATCTGTTGGTACCATAAAAATTTCGGAAACCAGGGACATAAGTGTACATCTCCTTGCACGTCGGACACTGTCTCCGATTGCGAAACGTCATTCCAACGCCTCTTCGTTAGTGACAGGAAGACAGGCTACAAATATCTAGTAGATATCGGCTCGGATATATGTACTTTTCCCTGGAGACCACTACATTGTTGTAGACCAACAATTCGCCTATCAAAAACTCTGGCACCCAGCGAATGGAACTGGACCTGGGTCTATGCCAAGCATTCATGTGGGACTTTATTGTCGCAGACGTTATCGAACCTACCGTCGACGCCGATCTGTTGGCGCACTGCAACTTAAAACCCGATGTCAGGAACGCACCGTTGGTTGATGGCGACACCGGGCTGTCTGCTTTTGGGTTTTGCACCCGAGTACTCTGCCCAAGTCGTATAAGGAGACGCCAGGGAGCACACCTGCCTACTCAGACGGTTTCTGGACGTGACGCGGCCCCAGGAGCACCCAAGGAGGTATGTCACATCTTACATTGTATCAAGACCACAGACAGCCCACCAGTCTCTTGCCCCCCTCGGAGTCTAACGCCCGACGGTTAGCTATCGCGAAAGCAGAATTCGATGTTATTTTGAGAGAAGGAATCATACGACCGTTTAGTAGTCCTTGGTGTTCTCCCCTCCACTGTGCCTAAGAAAAGCGGCGCCAGGCGCCTGTGTGGTGACTACCGTGCTCTCAATGCCCTCACATTACCACATCGATATCCTGTGCTTCTACTGCGTGACTACTATTACGCGCTGAAAGGCGCGACGATTTTTATCGTAATGAACTGCACTAAGCCATCTACACAGATACTAGTTGCAGAGGAAGACGTTTCGAAAACGGCAATGGGCACCGCTTTTGGCTTATTTGAAAGAAAGTACATGGCACTCGGCTTGAGGAACGCAGCAAAAACTTGTCAAAATATTGTGGACTCTGTACTGTACGGATTACCAAGCTGTTTCGCGTATCTAGATGACGTTTTAATTTTTTCATCGAGCACAGAACAATACGAACAACATTTTTTACAAGTTTTAAAACGACTTAACAAATATGGTGTGGGGTTAAATGCAGCCAAATGTGTGATTGGGCAGTCGCAGATTGATGTTTTAAAACACAGAATCTCCTCTGAAATCTCACTCCCCTTACAGAAAAAGTGGAAGCCATATTGCAGATCATACGTCCTCGTATAACTCGTGAGCTACGTCGGTTTCTTGGTATGCTCAATTTCTACCGTCGACATCTGCCGCACTCTGCTGAAGTACAGGTACTACTGACTGCAGCACTGGCTCGTCCGAGAATCAAGGAAACTCTGCCGATTCAGTGGACCGACGACATGAATTCAGCCTTTGAAGCACACTTCTTGCATTAGTAGTAGGCACGAGCCAGATAGTGATCGGAGCCGCGCTGCAACAGTTATACGCAGGCGCGTGGCTACCTTTGGCATTTCACTCACATAAGCTGTCGACATCTCATCGTTTGTGGAGTCCACACGATCGTGAACTCCTCGCGATATACGAGACAGTAAAATATTGTAGACCTCAGCTGCAAACAAGAGCATTCACTATCTCCACTGATCGAAAGACAGGATAACAACAACTGTTCACCACGCCAGCACAACCAACTAGTGTTTACTGCACATTTCAGTACCGACATCAGACATGTATCCGGAATCGACAACTGGTAGCAGATTGCCGGCCCCATGCTTCTGCCATTACGAACAACGCGAGCGTAATAGACTTAATGGTTCAAATGGCTCTGAGCACTATGGGACTAACTGCTGAGGTCTTCAGTCCCCTAGAACTTAGAATTACTTAAACCTAACTAACCTAAAGACATCACACACATCCATTCCCGAGGCAGGATTCGAACCTGCGACCGTAGCGGTCGTGCGGTTCCAGACTGCAACGCCTAGAACCGCTTGGCCACCCTGGCCGGCAATATACGTAATGGAACTCGCCGAGACAGAAAAAACAGATTGAGGATTTTCAACTGTCTCAACGATCCAGCGCCAACAATCGAGCTTTACCAGGTTTTGACGTCAAGCTTTATTGCGATCTCTCGAAAGGAAAACCAAGATCATTCTTGCCAGCAGTGTTTTGTAAACCAGCTTTCGACAAGTTACACAATTTAAGTCAGCCTGGTGTCGCCTCATCTCGCACCAACTTGTGTGGCCCGGAGTGCAAAAAGACTGTCGAGAATGGGCACATGCATTACATAAAATGTCAACAAGGCAAGATTCAAAGTCAAGTTCAAGCGCCAATTGGATACTTTCCAGTGACCTGCGCGAGTTACGCCGACGTTCGCAACGACGTCGCATGCTGACTGCCTCCTTCCAACGAGCAGAGATACATTCTAAGAATGATTGATGATCGCCTGACACGCTGGCCTGAGGCAACTTTCATAGACAACATAACAGCAGAAACAAAAGTTTCCATGTTTACCTCAAGCTGGATTTCTCGCGTTCGCTGCCCACTACATATGGCGACAGATCGCGGTGTCGGTTTGAGTCTGAACTATTCTCTCAATTAGCCAAATTCTGCGACACAGCGTACCACCGCACTATTAGATACCATCCAGCCAGTAATGGTCTAGTTGGGCAGTAGCATGGCAAAATCAAAGCGACGATCATGTGCCGTGGATCAGACTGGACTGCCGCATTACCGATGATTTTACTGGGTCTCTGGACGGCGTTCGAATCCGACTTGGACGCTTCACTGCAGAACTAGTGTATAGTAAAATGGTGTGTTTTCTTGGAGATTTCGTCGAAGCACCGCCACCACAGACGCTTGGTCAGCATCACAACGACTTTACATTTAAGCTCGTCCGTCAAACCTGCGCTACAACTACCGTACCCTGGCCTGCACAAGGTGTTGCAATAAGGACAACACGCCTTTGAAATACTGCTAAATGGAAATCCGTCTACAGTGTCAATTGATAGAGTGAAACCGGCTTATGTTCCACAGGAGGATCCTGCTGACAACCGTCCACGACCACAACTTGCTGCTCCATCATCACACCACACAACGAGATTGGGACAGCGTGTGCACCTCCCTACTCGTTACCTGGACGGCGCTCCGCTTCCACCTAGAGGCTCCCGTAGTGACAAAATTCACTTTCCGTAAGTGCAGTGAATTATCGTTTGTGTACTGTGCGCGACTGGTCGTTTGTGTATTGTGAGCGAGCGTGGTTTGTTTACTACGCGGCTGTCAATTGGCTTCCCATGCCAGCCGCCAAGGGCACTGCAATCGGCACTGAATATTTCACAGCCGTCAACAACCGTATGTATAGCTATCAGATTCCCTAGTTCTGTTGTTATTTCTAGTCAATTATTATTCTCTTGTAGTTAAGCCTAGGAAAAGCGACGTTCTCCTCGGAGTAATTGTGTTTTTATCCGATCTTTATTCGCTAATTCCTGTGTGCCGCCTCATTCCTTCGCCAGAAGCAAATGAAGTTCTGTTCTGAAAGTCCACAATGATAATTTCTAGCGCGCTCAGTCTATTAACGAAGTGGTTGTCTTTGATATGTCAGTAAGGGCTGGCCAAAACGTGTTTCTGCAAAAGGTTAGGTCTTCGGTTACTAATGGAAATTTCTTATTATTAAAATGGAATGACGTTCTACGATAAGTATTCATACATTATAAGAGAATCGTAAAGAAACAGCACTGTAATCTGTATTTCATACCTGTCTGGGTTCTTAGAAACCTAAAGAAAGACAAATGTAGTGTCATTTTTTAATTATTGTCGATTTTTATGGCACTAAATACACTCTCTGTTGTACAAAACTATAAGCCAATATAAACGATTGTATTCGCATTCATTCGATACCGTACTCGGAAGTGTCACTTGCTGGCCGCTTGGCACGCTGCTGTCACAGTGGACAACAAAAATCAGATAGAGAGTCGCAACTGTTATGTTAGACTCTGGCTGTACTCTAATTGTATCATCTCTTTCACTTCGTTCTCAATTAATCTTATCATACATTCGTCATTCAACTTTTGAATATTTTTACAGTTTAAAGTTAACCCCTTTATCTTCATTACACTATTTTTATCATTTTTCTCAAAATAGAAACTTTTAGAACCAAACGATACCCAATTTTTAAACCAGTTGTTTCCTAAATGATCAGGCCATTCACCCAGGATACATCCTGTTTCCATAGTATTTTTATCATCATAAATATACACTATAATGTCTGCATCAAAATATATAACTGACTCTCTTAGCTCATCTAACACATCATACAACACAAGCCTTGCAATTGATGTAATGAATGCTGCTATAAAAATATTTGTAGTTGTGTAATTTTCCACACAATGATCCTTAAAATTGTATTTGATCTGTACCATACTCTTATTAACAAAAGTTCTAAACATATTATCTAGTCGGTCAGCCAATAGTATCTCATAAAATTGTTGCAGATCTGCAACATATTCTTTTTTTGCTCATATTTTTTGTTGTCCAAATTTTCTCCATAATGAATTCAGATATACCTTAGCAATAGCTAGTTTTCCTGTAATTTCCTTTATCTGATCTTAATCCAATTCAATATCCATTTTTTCTTCCACTTTTTTAATATATAACTCCTTGGATTCAAAATCATGAGGAATTGTTTCTAATTTTATTTTCATAACGCCTTCTATATAATTTTTAAACATGTTACTTTTATTTCTAAAATCCCACATTAATGTATACATGTTGTTTTATATCCTTTTCCTGGAGCTTTCTTTACTTCTTCAGTTGTCCGAGTTCCAATAAAATTTCTTTCCCTATCATTGTGATTACATTTATTTATTTTTTCTGCTGCATATTTGATACACAAAGGAAATTAAAGCTTTATCATTCTAATCGATATTTATTGGTACTGGCAATACTGGATGATACAGTCCTGTAGGTGCCAATACTATACATTTTATAAACCAATACTATTTTTAATATAATATCTTGGTCTATATATTTTTGCTAGGTGTCACACAGGATAATAATCATATTATTCTACAGTTGGGTAAAGACTACAACATCAATATATTTTATTTTTGTGATAATGCCATTAGCATTAGCTCTTAATTTTGTTATTTAAGTTTGACTACTGTAAAAGGCATTTTTTGGATTCAAAGATTCAGTAACTTCAGGTAACTGTTTTAATTTCATAAGTTTTTATGTTCTACTGAATTAATCCACTCATATTCTCACATCTCTAATACATTATATCCAACATTTTGTATCTTTGTATCTTTCGGTTCAGGTCATCCATCGATTCTTTATTTTAATTTTAATCGTTTAGTTTTTAAAACATGTTTTCTTTAAAACTGTTATATAAATACAATAACTGTTTTTATTGTATTCTCTGTTTTCGAAATCGATTTCCTCTCTAGTTTTCTTTTTTAATTCATAACCTTGAGAATCGTGAAAAATATCACAATAAGAAAGTGTGAAATTTTAATTTTATTTATATACAGGTTTATTAAATATAAGTAATACTACTCTCATCATTGTCTAATATTTTTTGTATAAAGTTATAATAATTATATAAATATTGAAATTTCATACCTGGACATTGTTCAGTTATTCTTAAGTTTTTTATTAATTCTTTTGAATGTTTTTCCCATTTTTTATGAGATATGAAATGTTTTCTATTTTTCCATCAGTGTTTTGGAGTGTTTATATATATATATATATATATATATATATATATATATATATATATATATATTCCCGACCACCTTGTATATACTGTTTTCGGAGCAGGGGACAGCAGCTATAGAAGACTGCACATTGGTGAACATTTATAAGAACTCATGCATTCCTCTAAGGGCAGTGGAAGCAAATGGGCACCTCATGTGTACTGCAATCTTAGTACAAATGAGATCAGTGACACGTCATCTGTGGTAACACAAAGGAGGTATGAAGAATAGAATCATTTTTGAGGGAAGGGATTTATCATATGGATGTATATATCACATTCCTCTCTCCCTCTCACTCTTCTCTTTTTCAGCCCTCCTATAGATAAAAGCCTATGTCTAAATACATATTCCGCAAGCCACTGTTCAGAGCATGTTGTGGGTTATCTCATAAGAGTATTATCGACTTTTTCGTTCCTGTTCGACTCACACGAGTACTGATCGAATAAAAGTGATTATCCATTCGCCTTGGTATATACCCTAATCTCCTATCTGATCATAATTCCAGATATAGGTTTTTTAATGGAGATAATACAGAGGAATATTTCTCCAGTGCAGTCACCAAGGGAGCCCTACTGTTGTGCCTTCAATACATGAGGGCAACACAAAGAAATTTAGAGCCTTAACACCTATAGTTAAATTGAATGATTGGCTATAAATATGTAATTTTTGTCATATTCCTACGATCACTGCGCTAGATGTACGATAGCCTAATGGTATCGCAGTTGTAGTTGACAGCACAGTGTTTCATGAGAAATACATCGTCTTTTTCTTCCAAATAGCATATCCTGGCACCTCCATAATACGATTCAGCACACTATTCATTGAATCATTTACATTGCTGCAGCTGCATCGCACAACAATGTACAATTCAGAGCTAATAAAAAGTAGATGAAGACTTAGGCTTTAATTAGAACATTATTAATTTTTTTCCCCCACGTGCTATTTGAGAGTGGACAGACTGTGGTATCGTACTCCAGCTAGCACAATGTATATCCATGTGGGCAGTGCACATATGTGTAGTGGTACTTAAATTTTTTTAGAAACAGACCCATCAGTACTTCCATGTCGGTTCGAATTGTAGCAAACGAATCTGAGTTCAACACATGCATCTTACTGCAACTCGATCCACATGCTTAGTGCTAGGCATTTTAATACAGTTAATCTTTCCGGTGATAACAAAGGGAATTTTTTTTGTCCGGTTTGTTTGCAGTTGTTAGAATTATTTACGTTCAGATCAACAGCTAGATGCCCACAGGTCTCCCTGCCTGCTTGTATACACTCTGTCACCTGCAAACATCCTACATCTGAAACAAATCTCTCACAAGCCTCTGTACAATATATAGCGGAGGGTACATCACACCAGTATTGCCAATTACCCTTCCATCCTTTTCTCTTGCACTCATCGAGTAAAAAATGGTTGTCTATGTATGTCCATAGATACCATATCCACCCTTATGTTTTCAGGAGAAATACATCATCTCTCCCAGAGCTTTTTTGTGTTAAATATTCGAATGCAGTTCACCAATCTATTTGATCCCAGCAACAACAACATGATGTGTTTCCATCACTGATCATCCATGCAATACAAACAGATGTGGATTCTCATGAGTGGTAGACAGTAATTCCACAGTACTGACCTGTTGAATCAATGTAACTGTTCACCAGTACATATCATTTAACCATCATCAGTTCTATGTGAGTTAATGTCAGAACAGCATCTGACAATGACCTCAAAGTTATTGTGGAAACTGAGAATTAATGGTGAGTATGAAGAAGAGATGCAGTGAAATAGAGTGGGAGAAGATGAGCAGCAAACTGACACATATATATTGAGCCTTAGTTATGGCTAAGGACAGCACATTCTGTCTAAGTATTCCTGCCTTCAATGTCAATAATGTTCCTACTCCAACAGGTTTTGTATACAACACATGTGTAACTTGAAATATACAAAATACATTATTTGCGAAATACTGTTGCATAGTGAATAGGGGTTAATGTGGAATGAAGATGAACATTATGTTTCTTTTTTAAATTTCAGTAATGTCCGTCAGTCCTGTTTAAGTGAAGTAATGATGAGTGTGGTACTTCCCCCATCATTAGCAAAAGTTCTATTCAAACTAGTCTTCTATACCAAGTACATGCATATAGCCTCCTTCCTTATTTTAAAATGTAATTTTCTTATGAAGAAAATACCCAGTCATCCAGCAGAGCAATGGAATCAGATGTGTAGGAATCATAGTTTCCAAATGTCTGTCAGCATTGTTTAAGTACAGTGATTATGTGTCTCGTACTTCCTCCCACCATTAACAAACGTTCCATTACAATTACAGTCTTCCATGCCATGTATGCACATACAAATTACCTCGAGGTTTTGAGATTTGATTTGCTTGCAAAGGAAATATTTCTGTCAGTGCTATTTAAGTACAGTGATGCACCATGTGGGACACCTTCCTACTGTTAACAAATGTTCCATTAAAACTACAGTGAACCATCGGCTTGGATTATCGTAATGGCCCTCTATAGATATCTATTAGCTTATGGATATGGTAAAACGCAACATTTATTTAATACACTGGATATGTTTGACTACGTGATGTCCAGTAGAAATGTATGCACTTTCTTCGCTAAAAAGAACATTGTTTTTAAGCTCTGGTATGTAACTGTGGGATGGACTGGTCGAATTTGGTCCTGTCTAAATGCTAGCCATAGGGAAGTACATTTCAAAAATCACTATAGAATGTATATGCATATATATGGTACAGAAGACTGTAGTTTTAATGAAACATTTTTAATGGGGGTAGGCAGTAATCTACAAAGCATCACTGAACTTAAAATGCACTGACAGACATTCTGAAATTGCATTACACACGTCTGCTTCCATTGTGCTGATGGATGACTGGGTATTTTTTCGTAAGCAAATTGCAATTTCAAAATCATGTGTGAGTGTATATATGGCATGGCAGACTATAGTTTTAGTGGATTTGTTAATGGTGGGATGGATTATGTGCTGTCATGGGAGGGAAGAACACAAAATCATGTAGTTGGCAACACTGCGCCGACGCGGATACTTCGAGTATTTGCTGCACTAAATAATTATAAAAAGCGTTGTTATTAAGCTATTTTTAAACGTCTACAGGTGTTATAATATAAGTGTTGAAATTAGTGGAAGTGTTAGTGAAGTATAAAGTAAGATTAAACGGTGTAAGAAGCGTATTTTTCTTCTCGCGCCTGTAGCACGAATCCTAGGCCTAATTTCACGCGCTCGAATCGTAAGTAAGCAGAGAATTAAACTTATAGGTAAACGTTTCCAGTTGGTATAAATATATTATAAGTGTTGTTAAATTAGTGGAAGTGTTAGTGAAGTGTTAAATAAGATTAAACGGGGTAAGAAGTTTATTTTCCTTCTCGCGCCTATAGCACAGTTTTTAGGCTTAATTTCACGTGCGCGTATCGTAAGTAAACAGCGACTTAAACTTATATGTAATCACCAGTTTTTTTATTCATTACTCTTTCAATTTATTTATATCTGCCTGAATAGTTTCTAGGGTCCTTTGTTTACGTATTAGTCAGTACTTAAATCAGTTTATACGATTTCTGTTTTTGCCATGAGTGAGAAATGTGTGACATGCCGTAGGATCGTCAGTTCTGGGGTATGGTGTGATGGATGTTGTAGTTTCTTTCATTGGGTCGAATGTGGTGGCGTGGGAAATGGGGACATAAATGAGGCTCACCAGTGGTATTGTAGGATCTGCTGTAGAGATAGGAAAGTACTGGAACAGGAAGGGAAAATTGCAGCACTTCAAGCTGACCTAGACAAGGCAAGGGAGGATCTGGACAGGTTAAAGAGGGAGAAGGGCGAACAGAGGTGAGAAGTGGCAACAGGTAATAGGGGGAACAGGCAAAGGAGAGCATCAGACAGCTTTGTGATAAATCTTGAAAATAGATTTGACCTGTTGCCTCAGTCAGAATCGGATGAGCCTCATGTAGCTGAAGCTGTAGAAAGGGCACAACAAGCTTTCAAGGACTTGAAAAAGGTAGGGAAATTTGTAAAGAGAAAGAAAGTTCTGTTGTTAGGTAGTTCCCATGGTAGAGGTGTTGGCCAACTACTGCAGGAAAATCTAGGCCCAGAGTACCAGGTCACAAACTTTTTCAAGTCTAGTGCAGATCTGGGTCAGGTAACAAAGGATATAGGTTCTTTATGCAAGGACTTCACGAAGGTGGATGCCGTGGTTATAGTGGGTGGTCCGGGAAATAGCATTGACAGAGACACTGAATATTCATAGAGAGTGACCTGGTGAAGATAGCATCAGCAACGAAGCATACGAGTGTGGGATTTGTGTCTGTGTTGAGACGCCATGATCGGCCTCATTTGAACTCTTCTGTAGGGAGGGTGAACTTGGAGTTGGAGTGGCTGCTTAGGACGGATATAGGGTCCCATATTGGTTTGATTCCTGTGGCTGCTATTGATAGGTGGGACTACACTAGGCATGGCCTTCACCTCAATAGGAAAGGGAAGGGAAAACTGTCTGGGTTGATTGCAGAAAACGTAAGGGGAGACACTGTCACAAGTGGTAAAATACCAGTGGTCAAAGGTGTCAGAGGGATGCCTTTTTTAGGATAGGGAAGGGGGATAGAAAACGAGTTTTTAGAGAGATTGGCAGACACACTCAATTTGAGAAAACAGATGAACAGGAGTCAGATTTTAGCATACAGCCTCCATTTAAACCATGTTTACCAGAAAGTAATCAGAAACTGCCACTTCATCTTCACCAAAGCAGTTATAATCCCATTTGTATGCAGTATCAGTTATCTTTATTACACCAGAACATTCCGGGACTCAGAAATAAAGTTGATGAACTACTCATTTGTATCGATGAAATGAATTCATCTAACCAAATTGACATAATTGACTCTCTGAACATCAAGTGACCACTGGTATAGATATGTTACACATTTCAGGATTTAAGCTAGCTTCCTACTTCTGCAGAGTACATATGGATGGAGGAGGAGTTGCCACATTTATTAAAAACTGCCATAAATTCAAGAACATTGACATTAATAAATTCTGTTTAGAGCAGCATCTAGAAGCATGTGCAACAGACGTAGAGTTCCATAACAGATCCTATATAATAGTAACTATTTACTGAGCACCTGCAGGAAATTATAATCTATTCACAAATCATCTAGAATCTCTTTTGGGTTATTTAACAGGAAGAAACAAAGAAATTTTGATTGCTGGTGACTTTAATACAGATTTTCTAATGCAATCTTCCAGCAAACATTTACTGCAGTTAGTAATGTTGTCTTTCAATTTAACTCACACTGTAAACTTTCCAATTAGGATCACTAAATCCTCAAGGACAGCCATTGACAACATTATTATAGACAAATCAGAGGAACAAAATCATATCATAAAACCTGTAATAAATGGACTATCAGATCATGACATGCAGCTCCTTGTTTTAGATGTAAATTCTAAGCTGATTATCAAGACTGCTAAATCTGAGTACAAGAGAGTATTCAATCAACCAAAAATTGAGTGTTTTAGAAAACTGCTCAAAGATATGAACTGGAAAGATGTTTATAGTACTCATGACATGAATGAAAAATATAACACAGTCATGAACAATGTCAATACCATGTTTTAAAACTGTTTTCCTCTAAAAGTTAATCAAATTAAACAGAAGTCTACAATAAAACCATGGATCACACAAGGAATAAAGATTTCCTGTAAGACAAAAAGGAAAATGTATCTTCGACCAAGAATAGCTCCAAAGCTGATGATTTAGCTAAATACAAGGAATACTGTAAAATATTAAAAAAAGTAATTCAGACATCTAAACAAATGCGTTATGAGAAGAAGATAGCAATGCCAGGGAACAAAATAAAGGCAATATGGTATATAGTGAAAGAGGAGACTGGTAGAACCAGAAAGGAACAGGAGCAAATAGCACTATGGGTAGATGACACATTAGTAACCTATGGGCATAGTGTGGCAAATCTATTTAACAAGTACTTTATATCCATTACTGATAGAATGGGATTGTCAGGATCAGTAAATAATGCCCTTGAATATCTGAAACAAGCCTTTACAAATAGCTTCAGGTACATGAATATGTCACTCACTTCACCAAAAGAAATAACTTCCATAATAAAATCTTTAAAACAAAGGATTCTAGTGGTTATGATGAAATACCAACAAAGGTAATTAAGGCATGTTCTTGTGAGTTTAGTACAATTCTAAGTTACTTGTGTAACCAGTCAATTATAACTGGGACATTTCCTGACTGGCTGAAATATGTAGATGTTAAGCCTCTATTCAAGAAAGGGGATAAAGAGATGCCATCAAACTACAGACCGATTTCACTTTTGCCAGCATTCTCCAAACTTTTAGATAAAGTAATGTACAGGCAGCTTCTCAACCATCTGACCACAAATAACATATTATCAAGAAAACAGTTTGGATTTCTGAAGGGTTCTGATATCGAGAAGGCTATTTACACCTACAGTGAAAATGTACTTAATTCATTAAATAACAAGTTACAAGCAGCAGGTATTTTCTGTGATTTGTGAAAGGCATTCGATTGTGTAAACCACAACATCCTTTTAAATAAATTAGAATTCTATGTGTCACGGGCAGTGCTCCAAAATGGTTCAAACCTCGCTAACAGGAAACAAAGGGTGTCAGTACAAGGGACTAGTGAATTAAGTCATCAGTCATCATCAGAATGGGAAGAAATTACATGTGGTGTCCCACAAGGATCCATCTTAGGGCCATTGCTTTTTCTTGTGTACATTAATGACCTCTTATCAGTTATACTGGCAGAAGCAGAGTTCGTTTTGTTTGCAGATTACACAAGTATTGCAATAAATAGTTTGTCGAGTGTAGTTCTAGAAACATCTGCTAATGATATTTTTATGGATATTAATAAATGGTTTAAAGCCAACTCACTGACATTAAACTTCGAAAAGACTCACTATATGCAATTCACAACCTGTAAGAGGTTTCCACCCAGCATATGCATAAAGTACGAAGAAGAGCAGATAGAAGAGGTTGACAGTCTTAAATTCCTGGGATTACAACTTGATAATAAATTCAGTTGGGAGGAGCACACCACAGAACTGCAGAAACGCCTTAACAAATCTATGTTTGCAATTCTACATCTACATCTACATTTATACTCCGCAAGCCACCCAACGGTGTGTGGCGGAGGGCACTTTACGTGCCACTGTCATTATCTCCCTTTCCTGTTCCAGTCACGTATGGTTCGCGGGAAGAACGACTGTCTGAAAGCCTCTGTG
This sequence comes from Schistocerca cancellata, assembly GCF_023864275.1. Lineage (NCBI taxonomy): Eukaryota > Metazoa > Arthropoda > Insecta > Orthoptera > Acrididae > Schistocerca > Schistocerca cancellata. Next base: position 761,918,777 of record NC_064626.1, on the reverse strand, counting down.
CGCGCTCTAATCTCTCTAATTTTACATTCGTGATCTCCTCGGGAGGTATAAGTAGGGGGAAGCAATATATTCGATACCTCATCCAGAAACGCACCCTCTCGAAACCTGGCGAGCAAGCTACACCGCGATGCAGAGCGCCTCTCTTGCAGAGTCTGCCACTTGAGTTTGTTAAACATCTCCGTAACGCTATCACGGTTACCAAATAACCCTGTGACGAAACGCGCCGCTCTTCTTTGGATCTTCTCTATCTCCTCCGTCAACCCGATCTGGTACGGATCCCACACTGATGAGCAATACTCAAGTATAGGTCGAACGAGTGTTTTGTAAGCCACCTCCTTTGTTGATGGACTACATTTTCTAAGGACTCTCCCAATGAATCTCAACCTGGTACCCGCCTTACCAACAATTAATTTTATATGATCATTCCACTTCAAATCGTTCCGCACGCATACTCCCAGATATTTTACAGAAGTAACTGCTACCAGTGTTTGTTCCGCTATCATATAATCATACAATAAAGGATCCTTCTTTCTATGTATTCGCAATACATTACATTTGTCTATGTTAAGGGTCAGTTGCCACTCCCTGCACCAAGTGCCTATCCGCTGCAGATCTTCCTGCATTTCGCTACAATTTTCTAATGCTGCAACTTCTCTGTATACTACAGCATCATCCGCGAAAAGCCGCATGGAACTTCCGACACTATCTACTAGGTCATTTATATATATTGTGAAAAGCAATGGTCCCATAACACTCCCCTGTGGCACGCCAGAGGTTACTTTAACGTCTGTAGATGTCTCTCCATTGAGAACAACATGCTGTGTTCTGTTTGCTAAAAACTCTTCAATCCAGCCACACAGCTGGTCTGATATTCCGTAGGCTCTTACTTTGTTTATCAGGCGACAGTGCGGAACTGTATCGAACGCCTTCCGGAAGTCAAGGAAAATGGCATCTACCTGGGAGCCTGTATCTAATATTTTCTGGGTTTCATGAACAAATAATGCGAGTTGGGTTTCACACGATCGCTGTTTCCGGAATCCATGTTGATTCCTACATAGTAGATTCTGAGTTTCCAAAAACGACATGATACTCGAGCAAAAGACATGTTCTAAAATTCTACAACAGATCGACGTCAGAGAGATAGGTCTATAGTTTTGCGCATCTGCTCGACGACCCTTCTTGAAGACTGGGACTACCTGTGCTCTTTTCCAATCATTTGGAACCTTCTGTTCCTCTAGAGACTTGCGGTACACGGCTGTTAGAAGGGGGGCAAGTTCTTTCGCGTACTCTGTGTAGAATCGAATTGGTATCCCGTCAGGTCCAGTGGACTTTCCTCTGTTGAGTGATTCCAGTTGCTTTTCTATTCCTTGGACACTTATTTCAATGTCAGCCATTTTTTCGTTGGTGCGAGGATTTAGAGAAGGAACTGCAGTGCGGTCTTCCTCTGTGAAACAGCTTTGGAAAAAGGTGTTTAGTATTTCAGCTTTACGCTTGTCATCCTCTGTTTCAATGCCATCATCATCCCGGAGTGTCTGGACATGATGTTTCGAGCCACTTACTGATTTAACGTAAGACCAGAACTTCCTAGGATTTTCTGTCAAGTCGGTACCTAGTATTTTACTTTCGAATTCACTGAACGCTTCACGCATAGCCCTCCTTACGCTAACTTTGACATCGTTTAGCTTCTGTTTGTCTGAGAGGTTTTGGCTGCGTTTAAACTTGGAGTGAAGCTCTCTTTGCTTTCGCAGTAGTTTCCTAACTTTGTTGTTGTACCACGGTGGGTTTTTCCCGTCCCTCACAGTTTTGCTCGGCATGTACCTGTCTAAAACGCATTTTACGATTGCCTTGAACTTTTTCCATAAACACTCAACATTGTCAGTGTCGGAACAGAAATTTTCGTTTTGATCTGTTAGGTAGTCTGAAATCTGCCTTCTATTACTCTTGCTAAACAGATAAACCTTCCTCCCTTTTTTTATATTCCCATTAACTTCCATATTCAGGGATGCTGCAACGGCCTTATGATCACTGATTCCCTGTTCTGCACTTACAGAGTCGAAAAGTTCGGGTCTGTTTGTTATCAGTAGGTCCAAAATGTTATCTCCACGAGTCGGTTCTCTGTTTAATTGCTCGAGGTAATTTTCGGATAGTGCACTCAGTATAATGTCACTCGATGCTCTGTCCCTACCACCCGTCCTAAACATCTGAGTGTCCCAGTCTATATCTGGTAAATTGAAATCTCCACCTAAGACCATAACATGCTGAGAAAATTTATGTGAAATGTATTCCAAATTTTCTCTCAGTTGTTCTGCCACTAATGCTGCTGAGTCGGGGGGTCGGTAAAAGGAGCCAATTATTAACCTTGCTCGGTTGTTGAGTGTAACCTCCACCCATAATAATTCACAGGAACTATCCACTTCTACTTCACTACAGGATAAACTACTACTAACAGCGACGAACACTCCGCCACCGGTTGCATGCAATCTATCCTTTCTAAACACCGTCTGTGCCTTTGTAAAAATTTCGGCAGAATTTATCTCTGGCTTCAGCCAGCTTTCTGTACCTATAACGATTTCAGCTTCGGTGCTTTCTATCAGCGCTTGAAGTTCCGGTACTTTACCAACGCAGCTTCGACAGTTTACAATTACAATACCGATTGCTGCTTGGTCCCCGCATGTCCTGACTTTGCCCCGCACCCGTTGAGGCTGTTGCCCTTTCTGCACTTGCCCGAGGCCATCTAACCTAAAAAACCGCCCAGCCCACGCCACACAACCCCTGCTACCCGTGTAGCCGCTTGTTGCGTGTAGTGGACTCCTGACCTATCCAGCGGAACCCGAAACCCCACCACCCTATGGCGCAAGTCGAGGAATCTGCAGCCCACACGGTCGCAGAACCGTCTCAACCTCTGATTCAGACCCTCCACTCGGCTCTGTACCAAAGGTCCGCAGTCAGTCCTGTCGACGATGCTGCAGATGGTGAGCTCTGCTTTCATCCCGCTAGCGAGACTGGCAGTCTTCACCAAATCAGATAGCCGCCGGAAGCCAGAGAGGATTTCCTCCGATCCATAGCGACACACATCATTGGTGCCGACATGAGCGACCACCTGCAGATGGGTGCACCCTGTACCCTTCATGGCATCCGGAAGGACCCTTTCCACATCTGGAATGACTCCCCCCGGTATGCACACGGAGTGCACTTTGGTTTTCTTCCCCTCCCTTGCTGCCATATCCCTAAGGGGCCCCATTACGCGCCTGACGTTGGAGCTCCCAACTACCAGTAAGCCCACCCTCTGCGACTGCCCGGATCTTGGAGACTGAGGGGCAACCTCTGGAACAGGACAAGCAGCCATGTCAGGCTGAAGATCAGTATCAGCCTGAGACAGAGCCTGAAACCGGTTCGTCAGACAAACTGGAGAGGCCTTCCGTTCAGCCCTCCGGAATGTCTTTCGCCCCCTGCCACACCTTGAGACGACCTCCCACTCTACCACAGGTGAGGGATCAGCCTCAATGCGGGCAGTATCCCGGGCAACCACAGTCGTAGTCCGATCGGGGGATGCGTGGGACGAGCTGGCCATCCCCGACAAACCCCCATCCGGACCCCCACAGTGATGCCCATTGGCAACAGCCTCAAGCTGTGTGACCGAAGCCAACACTGCCTGAAGCTGGGAGCGAAGGGATGCCAACTCAGCCTGCATCCGAACACAGCAGTTGCAGTCCCTATCCATGCTAAAAACTTGTGCAAAGAACGTCTGAACTAATCTACAGAGAGCGCAAACAAAACGACACAAAATTGAAGCGGTTATTAAAATACAAGATTGCCTAGTAAATGCAGTAATGCTGCCACTTGTGCACTGCTGACACACTGCTCGGCGGCGGAAGGAGACTACGCGATTTAACACTATTCGAGTACTAAAACGTGATGCTACAACTCTCAAATACTATAATACGCCCGAAATTTATGAATTAAACAATGCAAGTACCAAAAACACGCAAAGAAATTAAGAATTAAACTATGTAACAAATGAGTGAGCTAGGAGTATACGACTTGCTGCTGCAGCTGCTTATCCAACGGCGGCAGGGAGCACACTGACTGTGACCAACCGACACTGGCCGTTCAAAACAAAAACAGATGACAGACGACTACGCGAATTTACACTATTCAGGTACTAAAACGCGATGCTACAACTCTCAAATACTATAATACGCCCGAAATTTATGAATTAAACAATGCAAGTACCAAAAACACGCAAAGAAATTAAGAATTAAACTATGTAACAAATGAGTGAGCTAGGAGTATACGACTTGCTGCTGCAGCTGCTTATCCAACGGCGGCAGGGAGCACACTGACTGTGACCAACCGACACTGGCCGTTCAAAACAAAAACAGTTGACAGACGACTACGCGAATTTACACTATTCAGGTACTAAAACGCGATGCTACAACTCTCAAATACTATAATACGCCCGAAATTTATGAATTAAACAATGCAAGTACCAAAAACACGCAAAGAAATTAAGAATTAAACTATGTAACAAATGAGTGAGTTAGGAGTATACGACTTGCTGCTGCAGCTGCTTATCCAACGGCGGCAGACATAGGTGACATAAAAGTGAAAAAGCTTGCACACTTTGCCTACTTTCATTCCATAATGTCATATGGTATAATATTTTGGGGTACCTCTTCAAGTCAAACAAAAGTTGTCAGAGTCCAAAAGCGTGTAATACTTATTATTTGTAGAGTAAATTCACGGACGTCTTGTAGAAACCTCTTCAAAGAACTGGGTATACTAACTACTGCCTCTCAGTATATTTACTCCTTAATGAAATTTGTCCTAAATAATATATCTCTTTTTCCAACAAACAGTTCAGTTCATACATACAATACCAGGAACAAAAATGATCTGCACAAGGACTTAAAACACTTACTTTAGTTGAAAAAGGGGCCCACTACTCAGGAACACTCATCTTCAATAATTTGAGAGCAAACATAAAAAATTTAGTTACAAATAAAGAGCAGTTTAAAAGGTGCCTGAAGGACTTACTAGTGGCCAACTCCTTCTACTCCACTGACGAATTTTTTAATAGAAACAAATGATGTATTGTATATATTCATACTCTTAGTATTGTTATTTCAGCTTAAAAAAAAAGTGACATGTTCCACATCCACTAGGATCTCCTCAACATGGATCTATGGAACGAAAAACTAATCTAATCTAATCTAATCTTACTTGTAGATGTTAATTTCAAAGTAGTGTTTCAGAAAGTCCCTCTACAATCAAGCAGAATGAGATTACTTACAAATGACATTGCTCAATGACCTGATCTCATATGAATGAAGTGACAACTGATGACACTGTCACCACAATAGCTAACATCACAAACTGGGTTCTCAGATAGTTCTGACACCCTACCTTAAACAGCTTCCATGCAATATGCACCAATTAATCAACAAGTAGCTCTGTTTAATAAGAACTACCAAACCTATAACAAGACACCATAATCCACTGAACACAACTGTTGTTGCACCTAGTGACATGTGTGCTTGCACACCAGGTACATGATATCTGGCACATCTAGTCAATATCACCCTCTCATACCTCACCGCACCAAAAAAATTACTACTTTGTATTAGTAAATAATCAATCAATGCATCTGCCACAGAAAATTACCAGATATCAGTTACTTTACCAGCACAATGGGATTATGAGTTAATTGCTTTATTACTTCAAATTAAAATTTCCACTGAGCTGTACTATTCTGTTGTCTGTAATATACATTTCCCTATCACTGTTCTATCTTATGCCACGAAAGTAAAAGAGAAAGACTGTTATATGAACATAAAGAATATATCATATGAAATAACGATTATAAGCTATTGTTGCACGTTTTGCATGAGAGATTATATATATATATATATATATATAGGTAGGTAGAAAATCCCTTATATATATATATATATATATATATATATATATATATATATATATATATATATATAAGGACTATTGAGAATATGAAAATGTAATGTTACACGTTTGCATGAAGCATTTTCGATACATATATAAATTAAAGGGAGGTTAGGTACTGTAAACTAGGTACTTATTATTCAGTACATACATTTCACAGTTATGAAAAACCGTGAACAAAAACTGACTTGCAGACTGATGATTAAAAGGCTAAACAATACAGATGACTGATATGTGGTTACCCAATCTCTACTGGTTTCTCATAGGGGTGTAGTTAGGATTAACTTTTGAGGCCTGCACCGGTGAAACCGGTACAAGTTCGTTCTGTAGAGCATGCTCACCACCCTTTGTCCTCTGGCGCCTCAGTGTAAAACCCATCAGGAATGATACCCTGGAGTGCAAGTGGAATGGGAATTTGTCTTTGCATATGTATCTTGTTTTCAGTCCCAACACATACCCTTGTATCTCGTTTTCTTCTCCTCCACCTGGAGTACCGGTTTTATCTTCCCTCTTTCCAGATTCATGTGTTTCTACTGCTGAAACTCTTATTTTATCCAGGCCACATACTAGTAATTCCAACCTGCTTTACAGAAAGAGCCAAGAGATACAATGTAACTTGCATAAGATATATCGACGAAGACAATATTTTTTGTGACACAAAGTAAAGGAGCAATTAGTTTGTATAATTGTGATATGCATATGTCAGTAATGGTAACTGAATGATGGCTAAAAGTGGATGCCAACAATAGCCCTTACAGTAGAAGGTGACGTACTAAGATGAAACAGCATGGAATAAGAACTATTCTGCCAAGTCTGCTGTAAATTGTATTTGCTTTATGTATGGTAGGAGAGTGCTGGTAATTTGTTAGCAGAGCAGCATGCACTAGTGCATGAACGGTTTGTGAGAGTATAAGAAAACGCAGTAATTAAGGATATACTGTGTCTTTTAGCACAAGAAGGAAACACTGAAGAGTTGTTAAGTAAATGTTTCGAATGCTGTAAAAATGAAAGAGATAAAATAGTGATTAATAGCAAATGTAGCAGTATTCTCAGCAGAAAGTGAGAAGCTATGTTCTTACACATACAGGGGAAATTGGTCTAACAGAGTCATTACAAACTGCACTTTGATAAAGATTTTTAGTCTGTATGAAAGGTGACTGCTCCAATAATAAATAAACATAAACATGAAAAACTAGATACAATAAATAGATCAAGAGTGGTTTGCCATTGACAAGGATAACAGGAAGGTAGGCTCTGTGCTACGTAATTAGACAGAAGGTACACGAGTTGCGGCAAAGCAAAAGATTATGAAAGAAAGAGTTAGGGAACACATAGCTGGGTAAAGTAATTAGGTATCGAGAAACTTCATCATGGGAATTTGTGAAGGCAGGTGTTATATACTGTGCATGCAATTTGAAATCCTTAAGATGGGGTGGAACCAGTTTTCTGAGGGTATGGGAGGGAAAACGGATAGATGAACCCAGAGAATGGGTGGTCTGATCCCTGGTCTGGTGAGCCCATGCAAAGAATAATCTGTAACATTTCTTTTATGCAGGGGGATAAGGAGAGGACACCCACATCACAAATATGTAAATATAAGCCTACAGTATTACCACAAAGGCTAAGGCATGAGTACAGTTCTGCAAAGATAGGAAGCAATAATATGACTTTTTTGAATGATTTCTTGAAGCCTTCAGCTGCCATTTTCTTTCTTTTCTGAATCATTCAAAAAATTCATCGCAGCTGTGGACCCTATTGCATTGAAAAAATAATAACATGACTGTTAGTCACGCAAATGAAGTATTTACTCAAAACAGGTTTCAAATTCTCGACGAAATAGTGGAACAAGAACAAGTTCAGTCCATGCAAACTAGAAGTAATCCTTCAAGCAGCAAAAAAACTGTGCAAAACGTGAAACTGAACGTAAACAAACCGTCCAAGGAAATGGAGTCTGTGGAATTACATGCAAGAAATCGTCCCTAGAGAAAAACGGAAGAGACGACAACCAGAAACACAAGGAGGGCCGGATTCTATTATCTGGAGACAGCCATGGACGTGAAATAGCGCAAAACATCGCAAATATGCAAGACAACTTTGCAGCGGTAGGCCACATCCAGCCTGGAGCCCCTCTTTCTGCTGTAGTGAAGCCGTGCATGCAGGATTGTGACTCCTTCTCATCCAATGACTGTGTCATTATTATGGGAGGTTCATATGACGTAGCAAGAAATCAAGCAAATGACGCAATTAGACATATGAAAATGGTACTGGGTAAGTTAAATGACACTAAAACAATTGTTGTCAACATTCCAGAGAGGCATGATCTTATGAAACAGTCTATTGTGAACTGGGAAGTTCATAAAACAAATGACAGCATTAAAGCTCTATGTAGTAAATTTCAGAATGTGTCTCTAGTAGATGTCAGCTATCTAGAAAGGGAGCTGCACAAATGTCATGGTCTGCACATGAACAAAAGAGGCAAAAAGATTGTTAGTAGCAGAATAATTGAGGAAGTCAGGCGACATTGTTCACAAAGTGATGAAAAGAAGTCCATTGCCATGGGATGGTACAGCCCACCTCAACAAAATCTGCCACAACACCAGCCACCGCAGGCAAGCCAGGGAAACTTGTAAAGCCTGCTGGCCTCATTGCTTGTCCAAAATTATCCTCTAAGGTCCAGCAGGTAAAACTCAGCCTTAAAATCATACACCAGAATCTTGGTAGTCTTAGAAATAAGCATAATGATCTAGATGTAATTTCACGGATTGACAAACCCGATATATTAGTTGTAACTGAACATTGGTACAATGAAGCTCTGATTAGCATTAGTCAACCACTGTGTATGAAATTCTGCACAGCCTTCAGTAGAAAAGACAAGACTGGGGGAGGTGTAGCAATTTTCACTGTAAATGAAAGTAATTTTAATGTTATTGATGTGAGTGCCTTCTGCTTGGAAGGAGTCTCAGAATTTGCTGCAATAAACCTAAAATGGGGTAGAGATAACTTAACAGTTATCGGTGTTTACAGGCCACCTGCAGCAAATACAGATACCTTTTTTGTAAATCTTTCTGACTTGCTTGAATATATAGACACAACATTTTCTGAGCCAAATGGTCATGTAAATATTATAGTTACAGGGGATATAAATATAGATTTATTAACAAATGATGTCAGCACCAAAAAGTTACATCGTCTGTGTGATGAATTTAACCTGACCCCACTCATTTGGGAACCCACTAGAGAAATTGGCAATAGTAAAACATGTCTTGACAACATAATAACAAACATGACCCACCTATCCCACAGTGCATCGGTTTTAAAACTAGCCATCTCAGATCACCATGCAGTACAGCTTAAATTGGAGCTCCATGAGGCCCCCACTGTCACCAAAAAGCAACAGTTTGTAACTAAAAGAATAATGTATAATGACAACATAAATAGACTAAACTGCATGCTAGCACAAATAGAATGGTTTGAAAATAATAGCTTTTCATATGATACCTTTGCTGCTGACTTCTATTACTGCTTTGATACCACATGCCCAGTTGTAATAACAAAAATGAAACAAACAAAAATATTTGGGTAAATAGTAATGTCACTGAAGCGAGGGAAAAATTAAAACTACTCCACAGTGCAATGCTGAATAATAGAGAGATTCCTGAGATAAAGGAAGCCTTCAAAATATATCAAGCACACTATAAGGACTTACTCTCACAGACCAGGAGCAACTATGTTGCAAATAAGCTTAAAAACTCACACAACATAACTGCTGGCATCTGGGCAGTCATAAACAGTTTTAGAACCTGCAATGACAAATCCTGTATGGACTTTACTATTAACCACAATGGTATGCTCATAAAAGACCAACTGGAAATTGCAAATGTTTTTAATGAATATGTTTCTTCCATAGGGGAAGCCATAAATGACAAACATAAAAACATGCACTACAGTTTGAAAAGTAATACATGGGACCATAGTATATATCTAGCCCCCACAAACGGTGCAGAAATAATGGGCATCATTAGCTCTCTAAAACCCTCTAATTCAGCTGGACATGATGGCCTAAATACTAATGTTTTAAAAGCCTGTAGCCAAAATGTCTCTGTACCTCTGTCTGCAGCAGTCAATAATATAATAGAATCAGGCACTTTTCCAGACAGACTCAAAATAGCACAGGTAACACCCATTTTTAAGAAAGGTGACAACAACAAAATAGAAAACTACAGACCAGTCTCAATCCTTCCTGTCTTTTCCAAAATAGTTGAGAAAGTTATATACAACAGGATCATAAACTTTCTTAACAAACACAACCTGATGTTCGAAAATCAAAATGTATTCCTAAAAGGTAAATCAACTAGCACTCCAGCTGCTCAACTAATTGAAGGGGTGATAGGGGGTATCGAAAGCAAGGAACATGTGGCAGGTGTATACCTAGACCTGGAAAAAGCCTTTGATTGTGTGAACGTTGACATCCTATTAGACAAGCTATGGAAAAATGGGCATTAGAGGCGCTGCTTATGACCTAATAAAGTGTTATATGAGTAATAGAAAAGTAATAGAAAAGTGGTGTCTACAAATCAGAGATCACGTGCATAAAATATGGTGTGCCCCAGGGCTCGGTGTTGGGCCCCCTTCTGTTCTTGATCTATGTAAATGATATTAAATACTGTACTATAAATTCCAAAATTGTTCTGTATGCCGATGACACGTCCATTGTATGTAAAAAGGAATCATGTAATGAACTAGAGGCTGAGTGCAATAATGTGACAAAAGAAATTGTTCAGTTTTTTAATGAAAGCCACTTAAATGTAAGCACCTGTAAAACAAGTTTGATGGAGTTTAACAAAAGTAGTTTGAATAATGAAATTAAATTATACATGGGCAACGAATTGGTAAAGAAAGTCTAGTGTAAAATTCCTTGGCATAACAATCCAAAGCAACTTGAAATGGGACACACATATTGACTCCCTAGCAACTAAGTTGTCAAAAAATATATTTGCAATCACTACTGTTAGCAAGTTCTGTAGAGACACCGTAGTCCTAAAGACTGCATACCATGCTCTTTTCTCCTCTCACTTGAACTACGGTATTGAAATTTGGGGGACAACAACCAAAGCTAATGTAGATAAGCTACTCATTCTTCAAAAAAGGGGTGTGAGAATAATCTGTGGAGCAAAATATAGGGAATCTTGTCGCAACTTGTTTCCAAAAACAGAGGTGTTAACTGTTATAAGCACATACATTCTAAAAGCCATATTGCTTGTGAAAAAACTGCACCCAAACACTTATTCAGATTTCCACCAGTACAATACTAGAAATAAAGAAAGATTTTACATTGGCAGCCACAGAACAGCACTTTACGAAAGGGGGCCTCAGTATGCAGGTATAAAATTAGCTAATGCACTGCCTAGTGCAGTCATGGCTCTTCCTACAATTAAACTGAAACATCAACTTAAGAAATTTTTAGTAAAACACCCTTTCTACTCATTAGAAGAGTACCATACTTATATGAAGAGCAACAAATGCTTTTTGAAATTATGTGAATAGAAATCAGTAAACATCTTATTGTAATTTTGTTGTAAATTAATGACATATTCAGAAGAATGTGTCTTGTGTATTGTACTAATAACTTTAATCATTACTGTTTCTTTGTACACGTGCAGTGTACCATTCGATGTTGAATAAAGCTATTATTATTGTTATTATTATTATTATTATTATTATTATTATTATTATTATTATTATTATTATTATTCAAACTAGTCAAAAGCGAATTAACTTACCTGGGGAACAAATCATTCTTTGAATTTTCATTTCCTTACATGTTGATTTACAGCAAAGGTGAGATATGAAGTTGTGGAAAATAGAGTAGAGTGAAATGTCAGCATGTAGCTCCTAACAGTAAATAAGAGTGTAAAGCTTGTCTTTCTCAATAAATTTGAGAACCTGGTGCTGTTGTATAAAGAGACTGAAAAATAGCGTAAGGCTAATTGCCTTTGAGCCGAAGTATGCACTAATGATCGAGCCTGGTAAAATAGAACAAGTCTTTTATGCATTTGAATTCTGCTATGAAAATCTAACAATGTAATTATGAAGTAGCTGGATGACTGCAATTTGAAATCCTTAAGATGGGGTGGAACTAGTAGTTTAAGAAAAAAATACATTTATCCCTTAACTAAGTAAGCATAAATAAATGCTGAAAATATAACAAAGTGAAATGAAATTATTGTTAAGCCTAACAATACCAAACGCAAAATGACTTACTTAAGATGCATGATCATACATATTCTGCCGTCTGAGGCCATGTCACGACCTCAGTCTCATGAGACATTACTTTAATCAATTATAATAATTTATCATAAGTGGAAGGTTATAAAAGACCATAATGAGTTAAATGAGTTATTTTATATGACATCTTTCATCTTAGAGGGTGGATCTGTGGTGTAATAGGTTATTTCGTCTTTTCGTCTTTTACTCACAAACAGATGTAAGATATCTGTATAAAATCGTTGTTTAGGCAAGTAGCATTTAGAGCAGGGGTAGTCAACCTTTTTAATATACCACCCGATTTTTTATCTCTGTTAGCAGTAAAATTTTCTAATTGTCCACCATTTTCTCAGCAATGGTGATTTGTATACTACAGAAGTAGCTTTACAAAACTTGTGAAGCAGAGTTACAACAAGTTAAAGCATTTCATTATAATTACTTATCAAGTACTTTACATCAAAATTTAATGAAAACCTAGTGGAAATGTTTTGAAAATCCCTGCTGCTCACCATAAAAACCGGTAAGCCCAATAGGCTGACTACCACTGATCTAGAATATTTCCACTGTGTGCACTGCAATTTTGGTTGGTGCAGATTGAATGGGATAAGTGTGAGCATTGGGCAAGAGACTCCACTTCCTGTGGAGGTGGTGGTTATACTTTGACGTCGCGGCTTTGTGGTGCTTCGGAAGACGCAGAGTAAGCACTTCTGTGGACAGTTTAAAACGCCAGCAGAAACAGCTGATAGAAGCTGGGGAGAAATTTCATTCGCAGGAGAGCTTCTGTAAAGTTTGGAAGGTAGGAGACGAGGTACTGGCAGAAGTATAGCTGTGAGGACTGGGCGTGAGTCGTGCTTGGGTAGCTAAGATGGTAGAGCACCTGCCTGCGAAAGGCAAAGGTCCCGAGTTCGAGTCTCGGTCTGGTACACAGTTTTAATTCCCCAGCAAGTTTCATATCAGCACACAATCCGCTGCAGAGTGAAAATCTCATTCTCTTCTCTTCTGTTCTTAGATTATCTTCAGATATATTGTTCTCGTGAGTATGAGATTTGCCACCTACATTTTAAATGTTGAATACCATTAGAACCAAATACAGAAGCATTCTGTAAAAAGGCAGTGACGCATTTACTGGCGGATTATCGATGTGAGTTCTCTTACAGCACTCGACCTATTACAAACCGAAGAAGTCTTACAGTACAAGCAGTGGCACTATATAGCAGGTCTGAAAACGTGAGAAAGGAACTGTGAATCTCATACAAGATAAAAGTGTTCATGAGCAACATCAGGGTGACAGATCGTTAGTGAAATTATTGGTTCAGTGTCATAATCAGTGTCTTAAGACACTTCAAGGGCTATGATGCTGGCATGGATATGAACAGAATATTTACACTGCAGAAAAGAGCAGTCCGTATTATCCATCTATGGTGCAGAAACTCCTGCAGGGAAATCTTTGTACATAAAAAATAGCTCAGAGTTCACTCATTCTGTCTTTACAAATTAATTAATATTTTTGTGACATGTCAAAATAACAGAACTAAGTGCTCTTATACCCTTTTTACAATACTGTACAAGAAAGTGGTCTTACTACTATAGACAAAGAACTGAACTAAAAACAAAAGGCTAAGTATTAATAGCTAGATACAGTACAACAAACTCCCAAGCTCTATAATTATCCACAAAGGGATCTTATTGAAAGTGAAACTGAAATCATTGCTGACTGATTAGTGATCGTACTTTCTGAATGACTATTAATGTTGGATTAAATAGTAATATTTGTGTACATTGTTCTGTAAAATTTGAATATTTGTAATAATTATGATGCAACATCCAGTTTTGTGGCCTTATTAAGTACACTTATAGTTTTATCATGTGTATGTAATCATTTATGCATATATGAAATATATGTATTCTCTCTTCATGCAAAACTTGTAAAAAATTGCCGTCATGTTCGCGAAAGTCATCAGTTGGTGGCTCCATGCAAAAAATCCGATAAATAAATGTATTAGTATCAAACATCGACCTTAATTTGCCAAAGAATGATCTGAGAATGTACGTTTGGAGCGCAGCATTGTATGGCAGTGAGACATGATTAACCGGATAGCAGGAAAAGAAGATAATCAAAGCATTTGAAATGTGATACTGTAGGAGGATTTTGAAAATTAAGTGGTCTGATAAGATAAGGGATGAGGAGATTCTCTGCAGAATCTACAAAGAAAGAAACATATTGAAAACATTGACAAGAAGAAGGGACAGGATGATGGGGTATGTGTGAAGACATCAGGAAATAATGTCCAGGAGCTGTAGAAAGTCAAAATTGTAAGGGAAGGCTGAGATTGGAATACATGCAATAAATAATTGAGGATGTAGGGTTCAAATGCTATTCCGAGATGAAGAAGTTGGTGGAAGAGAGTAATTTGCTTCAGGCCGCAAAGCAGAGACCAGTTCACACTGGCCGGCACATCACGTCACATTATGCCAAAATATAGCACAATGCATTTCAAATGGCGGCATTCACACAGGCCGTCACGTAACGTCAAGTATTCTCGAGAAGAGAGTTTTGAGGCCGTCGTTGGCTGCTGACATCGGTAGTTAAGCTGGTTTCGTTGCATTCGCACATATTATAGTAGTGGATTTTTTGCTTTTGTGCCTACAAGCAATGTCAGATTTCTGAAAGCTGTAAATTGTTTTCGGTTTAAATAACAGAACAGAGCTGACACCCGCAATGTACAGGGTGTTTATAATTAAAGTAAAACTTTCAAACCACTGTGGAAATAACACCAAAGGTCAGAACGACGTCAAATTACAACGGAATGTTATTGGAGAAGGGGGAAGCATATAATCGAAGAAAAATAAATATTTACAAAATGTAGCAATAGATGGTGCTATAAGCATCATAGTTTAATAGTGGTCGACTATAAACGACAAATGAATCATACAAAAATGCCTTAGGTGTAGTTTGACATTAAACAAACTGTACTACTCAGTGTGTATGGCTCTACAGTTGTGATGCAGTTAGTTATGTAAGCCCATCCACCATGTCAAGGTCATATCACATTGGATGGAACAATTCATTTTTAATAGTCTTGAGGCCTAAAACTGCATCAAAAGCATCACTCACATCGGTTTTTAATCGTCCAGATGACAAGAACAGCATAAAAAGCATCAGTCACATCGGTTTTTAATTGTCCTGTTGCCAAAACCCACATAAAGAGCATCAATCACATCGGTCTTTAATTGTCCTGAGTCCAAAAACCGCATAAAAAGCATGAATCAAAATCAAATCGGATTATTAATTTCCGTGTGACTGGCGCAAAATATGTTCAATATGTTGTCCATCGTTTTCTGCAACAAGTTGAAATCGAGAAACAGCATGTTCCACAAGTTATCGAAGTGTTTCCAGGGTCATGTTCAGAATGTGTTGCACAATGCTTGCCTTCAATTCAGCTATGTTTGCAATCAGAACGCTGAACACAACATCTTTCAAATAGCTCCACAGCCAGAAGTCACTCAGATTAAGATCAGGTGATTGGGACGGCCAGGCTGTGGGGAAATGGCAGCTGATAATTCTAGGATTTCCGAAATGGCGCGTCAGCAGCTGCTTAACTGGATTGGAAATGTTTGGATGTGCGTTATCTTGCAAAAAAAAAAATGATCCCATCCACACCTCCACGCTGTTGGACAGCTGGAATGACGTGGATGGTAAAAAGACACCATAGCACTTACCACTTATGGTACAGATAACAAGGCCAGAAGTATCTGTCTCTGCGAAAAGATATGGCCCTATGAAGAAAAATGATGCAGTAAACCCACACCACACAGTGACGTTTTCAGGATGAAGTGGTACTGGTTCATTTTAGTGTGGATTTTCCGTTGCCCATATTCGACAATTCTGTGTACTGACATATCCTGTCAGATGGAGGTGGGCTTCATCTGTCCAAAAAGGTCTCTCTTGCTGGCAGGTCAACAGGAAGCAACTCCTGCAATTGGGTAATTTTGAATGGATAGCGAAGAATGATGTGTCGTATGATTTTACGCACTGTGCTCACAAGTATGATCAATGTTCGGGCAATTCTCCATGCGATACACTTCTTCACACTACCACTTGTCTCCTCCTGCATTGCTGTGTCTACTGCTTCTACTAATGTCGAATCAATTCGTTTCCTCCCTCTGCCATGTTACAATTCTTTTCGAATTTCCGAATCATTTTCTCCAGACCCACGGTAGTCATCAGACCATCACCTTTTTTCAAACCCGACAGTGTCTAGAAGTTCTGCAGAGCGACTTGTGCACGGTCATTAGTCTTGTAATACAGCTTTACAAGCTGAGTGCGATCATGCATTGAGACAGTCATGGCGAACGCAGCAGACACAAAAGGAGGAAAAGCCATGTACCCGGCGTGTTTATACCAACTTCAATGGGTCGTGCACATGACAGGTGTTCTCATTTACATATTATGACACATACAACACCATCTACTGATAAATTATCACACTATTTTTTTTCTTCTCCCATTTGTCTTTCCTCTTCTCCAGTAACATTCCATTGCAATTTGACATCATTCTGACCAGTGGTGTTATTTCTATAGCGTTTTGAATGTATACTTTAATTATAATCACCCTTTATAGGGTTAAGAATGTAAGCTGATGAAGGAATAATTTCCATTAAGCCCTTCTAAGATTTGCTATGTCCGTTGATATCTCTTTGTGGCTCCCGCCAATCTGTACATATGAGTGACACGTGCTCGGGAGTACCTTCATGGCAAACATTATTATTAACAGTAGCTGAGTTATTTATTGCCTGAGTCCAACGGTTTGCTGGCACTGGCGCTCTTGTCATAGATATTACAAATGTTTATTAATGGTGTAACTGTTTTCTAATAGTTAGCATGTCTGTTTTAACGCTTAGAATTTACCTTAGTGTGGCATCTTAGGTGAAATATTAAGCACTCACAGTCGAAGAGCGTTAGTTTATATCAAATTGTCCATCTTCAGTGCTAACATCGTGGTTTGCAGAATATGTATTTTGCTGAGTTTCATCAGGATTTTGACACTAATATACTGGATGATTTGGTTGAAGAAGCTGATAAAATGGGGATGATAGAGGATTTAGGCCTGAGGAAAATTTCCTTGAAGACGATAACGTTGTATGTACAGATGGCAGTAATGTAGACCAAGTCTTTGAAGCAGAAAATCAGGAACTGGAGGAAGAATCTCTGGGTGACCAAGGATGAAAAATCTTGCTTAGATTGTAATGATAGCATCAAAAACAGAAGACTCTCTTCTCGTTCTGAATTTAAGATACTCTTGGAGCTATAATAATTTATAACTAATACATAACACAAAAAATGAGTTATTTTCTAATAACATTTTGAGCAGTAAAATTGTCATTCTAAAATGGATATTTTGTACTTATTCACACTTTTAGTACTCTGGGGTCTAATTGTTACAGCTAAAAAGTGCTGTAAAAATACATTTGAAAAGGCTGCATGCAAGAGTACAGTTGGATGAAGGGTGAGGGGGGTGGGGAGTCTTGGTGCTTGAGTCCATTAGGGCTAAGAACATGAGGTAAAAAGACTTTGGTTTAATTTGGACCAGAGGTCATTTGTGTAGCCATTCAAATATCTGTCTTACTGTAGACTAGTTACATTAAAGTATATTAAATAAGGCTTGAAAGACAAGCTGGAGCTGGCACTAAAGCAAATTGTGTGAATCGATTACTTCCTTTTGCAAAATATTTTAATTGCATTGAAATTAATTCTCTGCTAATAGCACTATTTGTATGTGCTCCATTCTGATTTCACATGGAAATAACACTTTTTTTGCAGCTTTCTGAAGTGCATTACTTTAAACATGTACCAGTCGTTTCAAACTTTCCACTAAAGTTGATAAATGAGAAACTCAAAACGATTTTTTTACACAGTAATCTGTTTCGTTGTAGAAATATGATGGGTTACAGTCAAGCTAAATGCTGTATGTAAAATTCATTCTTACGTGAACCAAATACACAGAAACGGTTTAAAGTAGATAAGATAAATAAAAAATGCATGCTAACATTTAAATTGAAACCTCTCTTTCAGAAATCTAACTTATCCGATTATACAAGTTTTTTGTAAACTTCTATGTGTACCACTTACATGTTTCAAATTACATTCAAAAACACGGATTTGAAGCATGCAGCTCTAATATTTTAAACTTGATGAATGTATTCAAACTCTCCACTAAGGTCGTTTCCTTTCTTTTTTTTAGCCCATTTGATTGCAGCCTCTGAGAGGGAGGACAGACCTTACTAGAGCTTGCACTTGTGTTATTTTTTATGCCTGACTGTTTATTGCTTCACACCTTTATTCATTTTGGTTACATTTGATGCTAGGGTACAGGGGATTGGAGGAGGAGGAGGATTTTTACTAACGTCTCTCAATTGGGAATGTGGGAGAGTCGCAAGGGGCATTTATGACATTCGTCCTACAGTTGAGCGGAAACGTCAAATGTCAGAACTAATATGGGTAAAGTCAAAACGAATGTTTTTACCCGATAATCTTTATCTGCTGTCGAGATTCGACAGTTTAAAGTCGAGGAAAATGTAGCATGCATGTAAAACTCACTCTCATGTGAACTGAATGCTCTAAAACTCTAAAGCTATTGAAATACATAAGAAATGGATATTTACGATAAATTAAAAACTTGCCTCCAAAACTCTAGCTTCATTCGGATTTTATGAGCAAAAAACACGCTTTTGTGAGTTTTTTAGGTGCACCACTTATTAGATTATATTTGATTTACTTTCATTCCAATTCATCCATAGTGAGGAGGTCCTCCAGGATGTGGAACATGTCAGAAAAACAACAATACATGACAAATATTTACCACTAAAACAAATAAGCTAATGTACCATTCCACAGGTCCCAAGTGGAATGATCGTCATTTTTTAATAATACTTACTTACAATGAACACATTACTGCACTGAAATGGTGCGGAAGTTAGATTGTACTTACACACACACACACACACACACACACACACACACACACTATTACTGCTCTGAAATTGTGCAGAAATTATATATATATAAATCAGTTGGTTTTACTGAGGAATTCATCAATGGAGTAGAAGGAGTTGGTCACCAATAAATCCTTACAACCCCATCTTTTCAGTAACAGTTATAAAATGTTTATTGAAAAGTTCTGCAACACTATACACATCTGTTACCAATGTATCATTTACTCTTAATGCTATTTGTTCCTCTTCATGTCTGGTTCTACTGGTCTTATGGTTCAGACTTGTGTGAATTGGTTCAAATTTTGTGAGAAGGTAGACAAATAGGTAGTTCATGACCGTCCTGTTGGTTTGTGAAAGTTTTATCCATTGGCAGGATATATGTAACATAGTTCGAAAGACAATTTAAAAAAGTCTATGCCGATCAGTGGTAGTCTGAGTCAACAAAAATTTGCAATCGGTCGCCTAGCTATGGCTGTCTGATGTCAATGTTACTGTAGATAAAAGTTGGGAACCAGAATGAAAAATTCTCCTGTCATAGCACAAAAGAGGCGAATATGTCCAGGGCAGAGTTAGGGATGTGAAAGAAGGAAACTACCTTTTCGACTAGAAGCTTCAAAGACATTGATATCAAAACGTCTTGACATATTCGCACATAAGTTTGCCCTACTTCCCCAGCGGAGCGAGCTCTCTTAACTGTGAGTTGTTGGCATCTTTCTCTTTATAGGCTGAAGTAGCTGATCCTGTGCCCAAAATCCAGGAGATTCGTCATCACAATATATTGTATCATATGGCTGAATAGCATATATGTAACAGTTTATTTTTTGGGGGGGGGGGGGATAAAATTTCTGGAAGAATGATATAATGATTATGTTATTTTGCTTGACACGATGCATTATATTATGACATGAGTACTAACAGGTAAAAGAGCGCTAACATATAAAGATGTTTTGATTTAAATGTCTTCGCCAGATTAGTTGAAAACTAGTTCCCTTCTTTTGCAACCATAACCCTGCCGAGGTTATATACACATTCTTTTGTGCCAGAATTGGAACATTTTTCATTCTGGTAATATATTAAGTGAAAAAGTCACTTTTAATGAAAGAGAAAAATGCAGTTACTTATGACGTTATTAGTTGCATAGGAAAAAAAAAAACGAAGTGGACAGATTGTCAGGCTCTGGTTACTCTTTTATAATTATTGAATAAAAAGTTCTCAGGTTTCCAGCCACGTCAAGTGATTAAAATTACGCGAGCTTTCAGCCAAGCACTTTTTGGCCATTGTCAAGCATTCTTACCTCATGACCACATCCTCCAGACATTTTCGATCGTTCCCCGTTCAATATCCATATTTTTGGAGCCCTAAAGAAAGAGGTTCGTGGCCATCGATTTGTTTCGGACGAAGAGCTGCACGCCTGACTACAGTCACGGTTCCGCAGGCAACCGCAATCATTTTTCTATGAAGGCGTTGACTAGTCTCACCGTGGGATAAATGTACTAAGGATTATGGCGATTAGTTTTGAAATAATAAACATTTTACCTGCGTTTTCCGTCTCGTTTTCATTTGACTGCTCCTTACAGCTTTTCATAATTTAAGTAAAGAAGCAGGTGTTTGGATGAAAAAAATTAATATAAATCTGTGATGCGAATTACTGCTTGTAGAAATAGTACGTGACTATTTTTCATAGGGCTAATTTTTTTATAGTCCGTTGAGCTTGATAAAGACTTTTTATCAATTTCCGATGAAGTGGGCGTGTCATTCCATGATGCGTTTCGTGATTATTAGTGTCACGGTTGATACGTATAGTGCTGTACCTGCTGTGCGTAACAGGGATAGTCGTTTTGGTTTATGGGTCTGCCAGATGTGTAGACAGTAAGTAATGCGATGCATTATATCGTAAGAGCTGTTCCAGTTTTCATTTCAATGCTTGGAGTCCTTTGACGAGTTCTATCCTACCGGTAAAAGATGAAATACTCTACTTCAAATCAGCGCGTTTGCTTTGTTTTGAAAGCTACAGGTGCGCTCGTGAAACTACGTGATGCGTATGCAAGAGTTGTGTCGCAGGGAAATTAGGACATGCAGTAGTTGTTCCGTAAGAAAATAATAGATAGGTTACACATGAATGTGCAAGCTATGTAGTGCCGATGCAAATGAGTCGACATTGTTGTACCTGACGTAGTCTATAGAATAGTTAGTGTGACGACAAACAGTACAGTTAGTGCTATAGTGAAGACCATTTTCGGCGTATAATGTATTTTTTTTTATAGCTTCTTACATACGAAATGACCGCATTTTGCGCGTAGTAAGAATGCTGTTTTGTAATTTTATGTAGCCAAAGCACCGTTCAACAAATACAAGGATTCTTGTAAGACCGAATTCTCCCAATGTTCAGCTCCATAGAAAGCCCCACTTTGTGCAGAATTTTTTACTGGCCATGCGAAAATACTTTTTATTGTAGTAAAGATATATAAATAAGTTAATAAGGACTCAAACGATGCAAGTTGATACTGAAGCTGTGTAGCAATAAATCGTGTTTCAATGAACGTTCAGAACTCGAAGAGCAAAACTAAAAAAATCCACGAAATGTCTAAACCTAAAATAATCGAAAGAAATCTGCTACCTATCTGCAAATATTTATGAACATTGATAACGCATACTCCAGTATTTCATAAATATCTCTTTAATGTTTGCTGATTCTGTGAATAATATTAACAATTTTTTTTACTGTATTGTTGTGACTGAACTGTTGCATTTATTGTATTTGATATATTTAACTTTAAAGTCTATTAATATGTATGTTTAGTAACCTTTGTAAAAGAAGTTTTTCTTTCTTGGCTCTTCCTACCTCTAAAGTTAATTTAGTCATTCTAAATAAAGGATTCAAAAGAAAATAAATAATTAAACAAGGCCATATTGTTATTTTCCCTGCAACAGACTTGTTACAAGGTTAAAGTTCATCGACGGTTGTAAACTTATACCCAGTCACCATATGTGACTCATTAATGTAAACCACATACTTCAATATGTGTTGTATTTACACTGATACATGTGTTACACTGACATATTCTGAGCCAGTTTTACAAGAAACTATACTCATTTAACCCACAGTGCAAATAGAAATGTAAGGAGACAACAAAGCAAATCAATGCAAGCTAGAAAAATAGGAAGTTGATTTACAGTAGGCCTAGCTGAACATAAAATTTCATTCTGCATTGATTTGTACTTGTATTGAAGATGTTAGGTAATGTTTTCATTAATGATTCTGGTGCCTCATTCCAAGATAAGAAAAAGAAATTGTAAATTGAAATAGAGTAAATAATAAATGTTATCACAGTGGTAGTCTACAATATAATGTTAAATAGGCCCTACACACAGAACTTTTGTTATTGTCTTTCATTGACTTCCTAGAAGTGCTTTAAGGTACTGTCTGTGATGTCTACATTTCCTTATAACTCAAAAGTGAAGTGACAATGAATTTGTGGCAGTAACAGTCAGTAATACTTACAAAGCTACAGCACAAGTGAACTGTACAGTACCTGCAATGACTGTCTCTTGCTTCCTCCACCTACACAGGTCAAATAATAACTAATCAATCAATCTTTCTTCTTTGTAATGTAACTTGCAATCTGCATCTCACAGTCTGAATCATGTCCAGTGAGTGCTGTTAGCTGTTATTACCATTTAATTCCTCGTTAGCAAGCTTTATTTTGTGATCACAAATTCACTTATCACTGATACATTGATCCGTAAGAACTGTTAGCCAGACTCTTCCTCATTTCTTGTTGAGGAAATAAAAAAAAAGAAAGTGTTCTACTTTAATATACCTTCTATTCTATTAAAATAAGTTTGTGATTGACAGTTGCTCATGTTAACTATTTTAGGCAAACCAACAGAACCAAGTTGCCGCCCTTCATTAGAGAGTATGTGGGTACAGTTTGCCTTCTCAAGGACCCTGAGAATTCTGTAATATTAGAATGCTGTGCACTGTCTGGCAGTGCCACTTATCTTTGTCTACTGCTTGTCAGTTGTAAACTTATTTAAATCACTCAAGCTACCTCCCTCTATCCACAATCGACAGATCTACATTTGACCTGCTGATGTGTTATTCTGTCATAAAATGGTAGATTAGTCAGCAACAAACGACCACTGAATTCCATTTACCCAGTCTTTTCAGATATCAGCAGTGAGCCTGTTGCTGAATAAACTACCATTTGAGTGACTATTAATGAAGTTTAAATCAGAAACAGCAACACATGCCAGTTTTCAAATGAATGACGTAAAACAGAATTTGTCATATTTGATAGCAGTTTGAAGTTTTGCCTAGGCAAAAGTTGCATTGATGTACAAGCATAATTTACTTACTTTTGTACATAAATGTGGTGAACGTTTCTCAATTAAATCATTAGCTATTTATTTTTATTCAGCAAAATCTCATAGTGATATGGGACTTACCATGTAATACAACGAAAATTGCTGGCTCTAAGTGTACATATAAACAGAGTACATAACTGTTGTTTTGTTAGGATAGGATAGGTGGTCAACCATGGCCTTGATGAAGGAACTGTCCCAGCATTTGCCTGAAATGATTTAAGAAAACCTAAATCAGGGTGCTTGGACAGAGTAAACTCCATCCTCCTGAGTATGATGTCAGTATCTTAACATCTGCATTGCCTCATTCAGTTGGTTCCTATTGTACAATATTCTTTGGTTTACACACAATTTGCTTCAGATAACTTTTAATATAAAACATAGTTTTTCTCTTCATTGCTGCAGACACTAAGGACAACCTCTGAAGACTCCTGGGCATGAACATGTTGGTGTGCCCCTTGCACTAACTCCATTCAGTTTAGAAAACTGACTGCAGGCCTGTAAACATCCAAATATGCTCCATGTAGGTTTGCACACCCTTACATCCACCCATCATAAAATTTTATTCACTGATAGAAGAAAATGCTATTTCAAGTTTTTTGTTTGTTTTCTGCTGTAAATGTGGGTTCAAAGTGTCGGTTGTCTTGTGATTATAAATGTAGATCTGTCAGTGAAGTACTTAGTAATATTTTCGACGATTACACCACTGATTCGTAGATATACTCACTTAGTGTGGTAAGCGTGACCAGTTTTTTTAATCGTTCTTTACATTGAGCCCTCCTACTATTTCTATGTATTATTCTTGTGGCCTTTTTCTGAAGTTTAAAAGTTATGATATTGTTTCATGCCTTCAAACCCCAGAAAAGAATCCCGTAACCAGGAATTGGTGTACATCACCGCAAGACATTGGTTGTTATGAACTGGTGATAGAGCCCTAGAAGCGTGTTGTGCCAACGACACATTCATTTTGCCAGTACCTTTGTGTGTCCATTCTATATTAACTGATGATCAAAATTTGTCTGTAAAAACTTAGTGTTTGTTACACATTTTATAGATTTGTCATCTGTACTTACAATGACAAAGTAGTTTTACCTCCTTACGCTGCAGTGCATACTGTTTGTTTTCTTTATGTCCAATGTCAATTTATTACATATTGCCCATCTATAAAACATCTTCGCCCATCTATAAACCATCTTTGATGGTTTCATTTGCTTTCTGTAATCCATTCCTCTGACCAACTCCTTGCTCTCTTGGAGCATGACAATGCTGGACCTCACACGAACACAGCAACATCTGCTGCAATCTGACACCTTGCATTCACTGTCATCCATCATCCTCCATACAGCACCAATCCGGTCCCTTCTGATTTTAATCTGTTTACATAACTTAAAGAGCATCTTCAAGGACTATTGGGATTAATCAGTACGTTCTGACTACTGTCTAATATTTGCAAACTACCAATTCCTCACCATGGAGAAATGGCACTAATGAATATGGTATTAAAAATTAATAGCAAATTAGTCAATTTTGTTGTCAACAAAATCAAATAAATTACAATTTGATAAACCAGTAGCCCATTTATATCATGAGTGACTAAGCCTAAGCTAAGACAAAAGTGTTATGTTGAAAGCCAAGATACTATTAGGATGTGCTGAAAAGTGATGCCACAAAATTTTTTATGTGAAAACTGTTAAAGCTTTTAAAATAAAACAAATGTTATTGACATGTTACATCTGTATTTTTCTTGCCAACATCTATATCTCTCAGTACAGTTGCTCCGGCGACAAATGCATTTCTCCCAGTGAGAGACGAGTTTGTAAATACTGTCACTGTAGAATGTTTGACTTTGTTGAATGAGTCACAACCTCACCTCTGCTTGTACTACCTCATCACTATCAAAGGGAAGTCCTTGAAGATGCTCTTTAAGTATTGTAAACAGATTAAAATCAGAAGGGACGAGATTGGTGCTGTACGGAGGATGATGGATGACAGTGAATGCAAGATGTCAGATTGCAGCAGATGTTGCTGTGTTCGTGTGAGGTCCAGCATTGTCATGCTCAAGGAGAGCGAGGAGTTGGTCAGAGGAATGGAAGAGTAAGGATTGGACAAAGAGATGGTAAGAGCAGATGAACAAAGGTGCAAGATGAGGTGCATGCACAGTGAGTGGGAGAAGAGGATGTGGAGAGACAGAGCAGGGAGGAGGCGAAGGACAGATAGAGGGGGAAAGACAATAGGAGGGAGGAGGAGATGGATGGACAGAGAGAGGGGGAGTGGGAAATAGATGGAGGAAGGGAAGATGAGATTGATAGAGAGGGGGAATAAGTCCATCTGTGGACGAACTCTTTAAATTCAAAACTTGATTACAGCACACTGTTTCTCATGTATCAATATAGTTATGCCGCATGCTGCCACGTCACCCATTGCAATTCAGAGCCCCCAAGAAGCAGAGGCTGCAAATATGTAGATATGACAAATAAAGATGTAGAATCTTAATAACACTTGTTTTATTTAAAAAAGCTTTAAGGGGAGTTAGAATGGAAAAAAAATTAACATTTTCGGATTTTTATCTCGTTATAAAATTTGCAATTTTCTCAATAATAAACTCTCAAGCATTTTATTTTATTAAATATAATTTACACTGGTTGAAAACGTTAAAATTTTTATGTGCATTACTTCAAGATCCAATAAAGTCAGTAATTTTTTATATGGAAGGCTGGGGATTGCTGTGTCCTAAAGGTTAAGTTACATGTTAGTATTGGTCGTGTCCACAAGAGGATGGGCACCAGGTTGAGGAAGTTGAAACAAAGTTTGAGAGACAAGAAACCTGTTGATGGTAAACCATAAGAGGCAGGCTGACAGACAAAATGATTGATGAACTACAGCAGTATTATGGGATGGCCATTCGAAATACTGCTGAGGATTTGTTGAAAATGAAGCAGGCAGAATGGGCTACCTTCTTCCACCGACCGTCAACTGATGAAAAACCAGAACACCACCTTTACGTTCCAGGACCTGATTCATGGTGCAAGTACTGCAATGCCCAGTAATCAAACCGTTCATACAGCTGTAAACATTCCATCCCAGCAGCAGTCATGAATATCATATCATAAAACCTATTTACAGAGACCTGGCAAATCCTGAATTACTGAAGTGTCTGCATTGTTATATTCAAAATCCTAATGAGTTGTTCAATAATCTTATATGGATTTGCTTACAAAAAAAATGTTTTTGCTGAAATGAAGACACTAAAGTGGGGGGGGGGGGGGGGGGTGTTCAGTGATGCTGTTATTGCTATTATTGATGGCAACATTGTTAGGGTGAAAGTGCTACAGCATATGGGAATTAATCCTGGAGCAAATTGCATCAGCGAACTTGAATGGATGGACAAGGTTTGCATTGATAAAGCAGAGTACGCAGCACTGTTGGCCACTAAGGAGCCCAGCAAGAAGAAAAAACATGGGAAAAGGGGAAGATATACAGTGTGGTGCAGGGTGACTAAAAAAGTCTTTTGAAACTTTAGAAACCATTCCTGAATATTTACATTTTCTGTTGCATTTTTCCCTAAATCTCAGAAACCACGTAGAGCAGAATATTCAGATTTTCAGGGAGTAATAACATACATATCCTGAGTCTACAGAACTAAAAGAAGAACATAAAGTTATGTATAATTCAAATTACTTATGATTATGTACAAAAAGGTACAGAAAATTTTAACTGTGTAATTAAAAAATTGTATTTCTGAAAGCAGTATCTGAAATGAAATTATTGTAGTTCAGTAGTCTCAGAACATACAGTTTAATGTCCTGTAAAAGTTCCATCTCAATAGCTGCAGTGGTTTCTGAAATCAGGGAAGCCAAGTCACTAAATTTAGCATTGTCGGGATAGGGCGTTCCAACTCCCACTAAGAATTTTTGTATAAAAAAGTTTAGAGGCATTACTTTTCAGCACAGTCACGTACTTTAAATCATATATAACATGGGATTACAGCACCAGCTAATGTACTCTGAAAATATGGATTCTCATATTTTGGTTCAAGGTAATGTAGACAGAACAATACCTGATGAGAGCTGCTTGAATGTGGTTGCTCCACTGCTAGAAGAAAAGTGCTCTTGGCAGATAAGAAAAGATAATGAAACCTTGTACAATTGGTCCAAACTGGAGAAGTCACTCAGAACCAAGATAATTTCTCCTGCTTTGTTTACCTTAATTGTTGATATTTACAGTTTGTGTTTGTATTTTATGAAACTGGCAATGCGGATCTTGGAGAAACTCTTTGTGTAGAGGAATGCTCACCCACAGATGTGATTGATTCATAACCCATTACTCACTCACACTGTCCATGGCATAGTTGTTATCTGAATATTCCTCATCACAACATAGAAGAGAGGTATGCTGTTCTTATTAGACATGCATGTAGCTCAAATATCTTTGTTTCCCAGTGTCTAATACAATAATAGCTATCCTCAGTTAATTAGAGCTAAAAGAATCATTCCTTTTATGAAAATAGAGGCCATCCTTTGAAAGATCAAGATCGAAACAACAGCAGCTCAAACAAAAGCTTTAAACTTAATTACCCAAACAAAACCATTTAATTAGAAATAATATTACACTAATGGAGATGGGTACAACAAAATGGAAAATGAAACACACTCAAACAACCACTCCACTGCAGAGGTGGATGATAAATATGTTTGTAAGATCAAAAAATAATACTACCTTTCATGCTGTTGGTTTTTTTTTTTCCCCAGCACTAACTCACACCCTCCCACCTACCCCTGACCTCCCTTCCCCCTCTGATCCCTTTTCCCCCTATCTCTCCCTTGGAACTGCTGATGTGAAAGCTAGTTTGATTTTTTGATGTTTTAAGGGTGTCTGTGTGCCACTCACGGTTCATCGGTGAGAAACTGGTTGTCTGTCTTCTAATTTTTTGGTCATAATTTTAAATAATAGCCAATTGCATCAATGCTGCCAGTTGGTAATTGCGTACTTCACATAATCAAATAGTAGCACTATTTATTTTGTGAAACAAATACTAATAAAGAGATAGAGTGGCTGGCCAGTACTTACCTCAGCTCAGTACAGCCGGTAGATACACAAAACAGAACAGAAAATTTACGTATCCTAGCTTTCGGAACTTTGTTCCTTCGTCAGAGAGGAGAGAGGGGATGACGAAGGAACAAAGTTCCGAAAGCTAGGATAAGTAAATTTTATGTTCTGTTTTGTGTATCTATCGGCTGTACTGAGCTGAGGTAAGTACTGGCCAGCCCCTCTATCTCTCTGTTAGTATTTGTTTCACATCTTTATATGAGATTTCCCATTTAATCATGCAGTATTTATTTTTTATTCTTCTTTTGATCAGTTGTTAGGTGTCAAGACTTCCTCTACATCTATGAAAAGGAAGTGAAGAACATTATTTAGACTTTTCAGGGACTGAAAATTTTTAATCCACTTGTGACAAGTCTCTTTGGTGTTTGATATTTAAAAATGAGCATTTTTTTTGACACTAGGATGTAAATCTAACTAGTTACTCTGATAGTTATGTTGAAGTTAGATGAGTCTGTTGTTAGAAAAAGGTGTAGCAAGGAGTCATTGGCAAGGAATTTGTCAGCTCAGTGAGACAGAATTTTTATCTAAAAGAGGTAGCATTATACCTGCTGGTTAGCACAGTGAGCATATACTAAAGCTCTTGACCTAACTACTGAAGACTGTTTTTGCAAGATTCGAATTTATGACCTGTCTTTTCAAGTAGCCCACACTACTGTGTGTTACATTCCTAGGACTCACTCAAGTAGATTCAGTCCTTCGTCTTAATGTGTGTGGCTGGTTTCTTATGTGCTGCACACCTGGAATTGAACCTTTGTTCATTGGGCTTACTTTGTGAGCAGTCTGCAGCATTGTGCCTTAGATGCTGTCACATGTGTTCATGGCCTCCATCTGCCAATCACAGCTGAATGTAGCCTATGGTGCTGGTGATTTGTTTACTGCATGCCCTGTGTTGTTGTACTGTTTGACAGCAGGTAGATGTAGTGTTGCTGTTGTCTGTGGTGCAATGGCATTTTGCCACTGCATTTTGTCAGTAGCCCTCACCTTCATTTTGGCAAGTCATTGCCCACTTCATTTGTCATATCTCTGTGATGGTTTTCGTCTACGACATGATGATTGGCTTCACTGTGATAACGTGTGCTCCATGCCCCTTCTCCTTCCTTTCTTCCGTGTCAGTCTGTGGGGATGTTATTGTTCATGTGCTTACATCAAGTTCCATACATGAAAAACAAGAATGACAGAGTCTGCCTACCATTCGATGCACATCATGCTCCTGTTGTGTACATAATAAAATGCTGATTTTCTGTCAACACTTGTACATATATTTGTCTTTTGTTGTTCAAAAATATGTGAATAGTTCACATTAACATTTATATTTGAACTGTTCACAGGTTTAATTTGCATACGTACCAATTCCAAGCAGTTTTTCACAATCACATTAATAGAATCCAATCTTGTCCATAAAACTAACACTGATTCAATACAAACATAATGAATAAAATTTCTCGTTTTAAATCCATTCACACATATTATATGATTTTTTACTAAGCATTACTATATTCTTGCAGTTACCTCTGCATACTGATACAGCTAGTTATACCTTCTATTCCTTCCTCCTTCCATTCTGTTTCATTCTACAATATAAGTTGTACCTTATCATATTTTGTACTACATACTTGACCTCATTTTATGAGCACAAATCTTTTGTTTTGCCTCTCGTGCTGTGTTGCCTTTGTTTTCTTACTTTGTTGCATATTTCTTGAAGCACTGCTTGTGGTTTTCTTTTGCTGTCTTCGAAAAAAAAATGTTTCAGTATTTTGTTCCAAATTGAGGATATTCAGGATACACTGATTCTGCAGTGTCGCCTGCCATATCTCTTCTTTTTGTTAAATGAAAAATCTGTAGCTTTTCCCACTACCTTTCAAATGCACTCAACAACTGGCCACAACTTTTATTTTTTCATATGCACATTAGTTTGGCAGTATTTGGATGATCTGTTACTATTACTTGCTATAGTCCTTTCTATGGAAATAATGATTTAACATGGTTTTCTATTTCTGAGTTAGGTTCTCCTGATGTCACAGTCTTTCACTTTATCTACAGTTTACCTTTCAGCCCTGAAATTTTATTTGTAAATTTTACTGGTTTTATGTTTGCATCAGAACATTTCTCTTTCTCCACAGATCCCTGTCCTATTTTTATGCCATTTATATTAGTGCCTCATCTTTCTTGACTTCTTTCATTTCCTTCTGTGCCTGTAGATTTGGTTTATCATAATCTTCTAACATACAGGTATTGTCAAGTCTTTTTTCCCTCCTTTTAGTAGCAGTTGAAATCTTAGAATCTTGTGATTCATTTTTTTTTATTCGCATATTCAATTTATATGACTGATCATCTGTTTGCTCTGTATTGCTGGCTGTGATATTGTTTCAAGCACCAAATAAAACTGTTCTTAAACTGGTTCCCATCCAAAAGGCCTATGCCTCCTTCAGTAGTGCCTAATGCAACTGCACCAAATGCAGTTTGCTTTGAGCAACTCTTCAAGCTTTCCCGGCGGTCTTCACGGGTTTGCCACCAGATCAAGTTGTGCAAATTCCAATTTGCACAACGTGATCTGGCGGCAAACCCGTGAAGACTATTTACAACACTTACTCATCACTGTAACTGAGAACATAGTGCACTGTGCTGTCTCCTTTGTAGTGTTTAGCTTCTTTGTTGCTGCACTGAAGGGTATCAGACGGATGCCATATTCCTTGACTTCTGGAAAGCGTTTGACTCGGTGCTCCACTGCAGACTCCTAACTAAGGTACGAGCATATGGGATTGATTCCCAAATATGTGAGTGGCTCGAAGACATCTTAAATAATAGAACCCAGTACGTTGTCCTCAATGGTGAGTGTTCATCGGAGGTGAGGGTATCATCTGGAGTGCCCCAGGGAAGTGTGGTAGGTCCACTGTTGTTTTCTATCTACATAAATGATCTTTTGGATAGGATGGATAGCAATGTGCAGCTGTTTGCTGATGATGCTGTGGTGTACGGGAAGGTGTCGTCCTTGAGTGGCTGTAGCAGGATACGAGATGACTTGGACAGGATTTGTGATGGGTGTAAAGAATGGCAGCTAACTCTAAATATGGATAAATGTAAATTAATGTAGATGAATAGGAAAAAGAACCCTGTAATGTTTGAATACTCCATTAGTAGTGTAGTGCTTGACACAGTCACGTCGATTAAATATTTGGGTGTAACATTGCAGAGTGATATGAAGTGGGACAAGTATGTAATGGCAGCTGTGGGGAAGGCAGATAGTCGTCTTCGGTTCATCGGTAGAATTTTGGGAAGATGTGGTTAATCTGTAAAGGAGACCACTTATAACACACTAATACGACCTATTCTTGAGTACTGCTCAAGCGTTTGGGATCCCTATCAGGTTGGATTGAGGGAGGACATAGAAGCAATTCAGAGGCGGGCTGCTAGATTTGTTACTGGTAGGTTTGACCATCACACAAGTGTTACGGAAATGTTTCAGGAACTCGGGTGGGAGTCTTTAGAGGAAAGGAGGCATTCTTTTCGTGAATCGCTACTGAGGAAATTTAGAGAACCAGCATTTGAGGCTGACTGCAGTACAATTTTACTGCCGCCAACTTACATTTTGCGGAAAGACCACAAAGATAAGATAAGAGAGATTAGGGCTCGTACAGAGGCATATAGGCAGTCATTTTTCCCTCGTTCTGTTTGGGAGTGGAACAGGGAGAGATGATGCTAGTTGTGGTATGAGGTACCCTCCGCCACTCACCGTATGGTGGATTGCAGAGTATGTATGTAGATGTAGATCTTTTGCATACGTCATCCACTTCCCACTATGCAACTGTAAGTAGTTCAGTTGTTTCATCCACATAGTGTGTTGTCTACTTTGTGCCCCTGTGTTTACACTGCAGTTACTCATTGTTGCCTGATAAGGACTGTTCTGCTTCAAAATTAATATTTTTCAAGTAATTTAAATTTGGAGCCACATTTGGCTGAATTATTTAAATGTATGAAGACTGTGTTAACTGAATCTTATGTCAGTTCTTGGTAGAACAACATTGGTGCTTTTCATTCATTAGTATGAACACTACTTTTAGTTTTCATTATTATATCTCCTTCAGCACAACGTTCTGGTCTTGGTAAGCGACATGTCAATGTTTACCTTGCTCCCATCCTGTACCTCAAGGACATTAGGGGTTGCATGTTTAATTAAGGCAATTGGAATTTATTTGGTGAGATACGGAGTTGAACTCACAAGTAAACACAGGAAAGTGGAGATGTGATTGTGAGCATCATACTACTCCTACATCCCTATTCAGTTTAAATAAAGCCTGATTATCATTCATGTGAAATTAAATAGAGAATAGTATGCACGTAATTTATAGTCTGCAATTGATAACTGCTGTAATGTACAGTAATAAATAAACACTTTTATAGTTATAAGTGTTTGCCTACCATGAAACGTTAAAACAACAGAAATCAGCAGATCTGTGTATCTACAGAAAAATTTAAGTCCACAAGGGAATAAACAAAATAGAACCAACTGATATATGAATTTCCAGAAGTTCAGTGTTTAATACAGGATGTAGTCATTGACGAATGATCATGATATGATCAACTTCAGAGCCTACCGCATGTGTTAGGCCGTGGTAGCACAGTTATCCTGAGGAAAGGTTTCAGTCTATCACTTGTAGCTGATCACTGCTGACAAAGTCTCATGACAGTACAACAGAGTGAGGTGAATCCAGCAACAAGAGTGGATAATGTCTTAGTGTAGCTAGTGATAAACTGCTTGATTATAACAATATCTAGGGATACAAAATTGAATGATAATATAGTCTCAATCATAGGTAAAGTAGGTGTCACAGTGCAGTTCATTGGGAGACCACTATGGAACTGTAACCAGTCTACAAAGGAGACTGCATACAAAACACTCGTGCAACCCACCATACAATATTGCACAAATGTGCAGGATTCATACCAAATAACAGGGGATATTGAATGGATACAAAGAAGGGCATCAGAAATGGTCACATGTTTGTTCAACCCATGGGAGGATGTCACTAAGGTGATGAAGGAACTGAACTGGCAGGTGCTTGAAGAAAGAGACAAACTATCATGTGAAAACCTACTTAGAATGTTTCTAGAACCAACTTCAATGGATGAATCTAGGAATATACAGGTTGATTATACTTAACATTCCAAAATACTGTAAAAAACAAATTGCTGCTCAGTATGATGACGAATTTAAATGGAATGTAATTGAAGAAGTGGAAAACATTATGGTAAAAAAAGAAAGAAATTAACAGGAATTTTACCACTAGATTGGGGGTACACTGCTGTTCTTCAGTTTGCGCCTGAGGTGCTCAGCATGAATGTCTCAATGCAGGATTGCATGCTGCTGGTAAAGCTCTTTTACAAGATTGGTGACTGTGTGCCAGAAGTACTGGACATTCAAGGGTACGAAAAAAGACACTGCTCCAATGTTTGCCAAGGATGTGGAGAAAATGATTATGAAATGACAAGTTCTTTTGAAGTGCTCTGTGGCAAAGAGAGGAAAACAGTTGATCTAACAGAAGTAGAAGGTGTGGCCAAAACACTGCAGGAAGGATCAAACAGTTGTGTGCAGGTATACATTACATGGGGAACTGCACAAATTTTGGACATGTCTGTCAGCATAGTACATAAAATTCTAAGAAACAATGTACATTGCTGTCCATACAGAATGGCAATGCCTATGTAAGACAACAAGCGCCCGGCACAATTGTTTGGTTGGTTACTGGTTATAAAGCTTTAAGTGAGTTTGAATGTGGTGTTATAGTCCGGACAAGAGCGATGGGGCACAGCATCTCTGAGATAGCAATGAAGTGAGGATTTTCCGATACAACCATTTCATGAGTGTACCATGAATATCAGGAGTCCGGTAAAACATCAAATTTCCGACATTGCTGCAGTGGGAAAAATACCTGCAAAAACGGCACCAATGACAACTGAAGAGAATTGTTTAACATGACCGATGTGCAATCCTACCTCAAATTGCTACAGATTTCAATGTTGGGGCATCACCAAGTGTCAGCGTGCAAAGCATTCAATGAAACATCATCAATATGGGCTTTCGGAGCTTTTCAAATTGCATCGAGAGGATGGTCGTGTACGGGTATGGAGACAACCTGATGAATCCAAGGGTCCTGCATGTCAACAGGGGACTGGTCAGGCTGGTGGAGGGTCTGTAATGGTATGGGGCATGTGCAGTTGGAGTGATGTGGGTCCCCTGATATGTCTAGATATGACTCTGACAGTCTGTCATCCTGTCTGGTCACCTGCATCCATTCGTGTCCATTGCACACTCTGACAGACTTGGGCAATTCCAGCAGGACAGTGCGACACCCCACACATCCAGAATTGCTACAGAGTGGCTCCAGGAACACTCTTCCGAGTTTAAACACTTCTGCTGGCCACCAAACCCCCCAGACATGAACATTATTGAGCATATCTGGGATGCCTTGCAATGTGCTTTTCGGAAGAGATCTCCAGCCCCTCATACTCTTACAGATTTATGGTCAGCCTTGCAGGATTCGTGGTGTCAATTCTCTCCAGCACTACTTCAGAAATTCGTTGAGTCCATGCCACATCATGTTGCAGCATTTATGCATGCTTGCGGGGGCCCTACATGATATTAGGCAGGTGTACCAGTTTCTTTGGCTCTTCAGTTGATGCCTTGTGGCTTCTGCTGCATTGGAGGAAACTAGTATCACATGGGGGAAATATGAATAGACATCCATTACTACCATCCATACTGTAGAAATTGTACTGCAAAGTCTGTGCTGAGGTGGGCCCAGGGCCCATGAGATAGTGCCCAGGAATGTAACTGCTGATGAGGTGCTGACTAGAGTGCACTGCACTCCTGACAGCATGCAACCATCTTGGTGATGTCTTGATTGATACCATGCCAATATACATACTGGTGTGCAAGATGTTTGGCTTTGGACATGCCCCAATACCCTTTATGGAGGAGTGCTAACTTACATATTTGATGTTACTTCTTGTGGAATAATCTTCCGATTGTTGCTGCAACCACCGATAACAGTGCAACTCCATGGTGAACTCTTAAGTTGTTCAAAGGGTGACTGCAGGCTTTTGGCCACCTATTTGGTTGGTTGAAATGATCATCCATCGCATAAGTAATCCTGAATGCACCATAAAAACTGTTTAAGTGCCACATCTGATATTTGTGCATCTGTCAGTAAAAGATCTGTTAGACCTGCTGGCAGTTGGTTGTCTGTTTGCTAACAGACCTGGTGGGGAAGCATCAAATGCCTCTTGTGGACCTACCAGTAACTATCATAAGGTGTCAACATAGGCATGGCAATCTGTGGGATGTATGTGTGATCTTATATTAATTATTAATGAGATAAAGGAACCAAAGTAGGCGGTGGGTTGTGCATTCTGGGAGATGGCAGTCAGGTGCGAATATTACCAGCAGTTGTATATGGTCAGTGACCAACTTAAATACTCTAGCAAACAGATTTAATTAAAAGTTATTTGTTCACTGCCTCATAATATATTTCTCCAGCCAAAATACAGCCCCACTGTGAATGCTATTCTCAAACATGGGATGAGTTAGTTGACATATGTAAGCAGCTGGAAATCAACTTTACCACTGTCAAAATGATTGGCAGCTGCTGCAGATCGGTGTGTTGGAAGAACACCTGAGATTTGTGTATTTAGATGTATTAATCATCAGCGGTTCAGCCATCTGCAGACTGTGGCGCACAGTGGAACAAATGATGCCTGTTCTTGGGTCATTACAGCGATTGGCAGAGTAGGTTGAGGAGACCAGTCTTGTGCATGGAGCTGCAATGAAGCTCATAATTTGTAACATCTCCAGACGTAATCGTGCCCCTGTGGTTCTAAGTCGAGTGGTTGGACTGAACCAGAGACTTTGAAGGCTCTGTGACAAATTAGGCTGCGACTTCCTAGACTTGTGTCATAGAGTTGAGAAATGTAGAGTCCCCCTAAATAGGTCAGGTGTGCACTACAGATCAGAGGCTGCTACTCAGGTAGAATACTGTGTGTGGAATGTACACAAGAGTTTTTTAGATTAAGCAACTCTCCAGTCAGTCCAAATAACAATAGCTGTTGGAAGCCCAGAAGTATCAGTGTAAGATCGAAAGAAATGCCTCCTACAGGTGAGAGTATTAAAATCCTAATGTTAAACTGCTGAAGCATTCGCAACAAAATGCCAGAGTTTGAAGTGCTCACGAAAAGCAGTGAAGCTCTAATAACACCAGGTACAGAAAGCTGGTTTAAACCTGAAATTGATAACAGTGAGATTTTTGGGTAAAATTTAATTGTTTATCAAAAGGATGGGCAAATGGTTAATGAAGGTGGTGTATTTGTTGCAGTTGACAAGAAACTCACCGAGGTAGAAATTGAAGCTGCATGTGAGATTGTTGGGGAAGACTCAGTATCAATGGTGGGGCTGACCAGACTAATCTCCTGATGTAACCATAAACCTTAGAGAAAACCTCAGTTCGCTTGTACGTAAGTTCCCCAGTGATGCTGCTATCACAGTGGAGACTTCAATCATCTGGGGACTTCAATCATCCAACAGTTAATTGAAAAATTTACAGTTCTGTTAGTGGTGAGTGTGATAAAGACATCCTGTGAAACTTTACTAATTGCCTTCTCTGAAAACTACCTAGAATAGATAGTTAGGAACCCCAATCCTGATGGAAATATGTTTGATCTAATGGCAAAAAATAGACCTGGCCTCTTTGAGGATGTCCAGATGGAAACTGGTCTCAGTGACCATGATGCAGTTGTGGCAACAGTGATTGCCAATGTGCAAAGGACAACTAAAACATGCAGAAAGATATATATGTTCAGTAAAGTAGATAAAAGATCAGTAGTGTCGTATCTCAGTGAGGATCTTGCAACTTTCAGCACAAGTCAGGAGCATGTACAAGAACTCTGGCTCAAGTTTGAAAGAACAGTTAACCATGTACTGGATAGATATATACCCAGTAGAACAGTTCATAACGAGAGTGAACCTCCACGATATACAGTCACTGTAAAGAAACTTCTAAAGAAATAGAGATTACTGCATAATAACTGCAAAACAAAGTGTAGGGCTATAGATAGAGAGATAATGGATGAAACGCATTTGACTGTTAAAAGAGCAATGTGTAATGCCTTCAATGACTGCCATAGCAGAATACTATCAAAATACATTTCACAAAATTCAAATACATTCTGGTCATACGTAAAGGCTGTTAGTGGCACAAATGTTAATGTCCAGTCACTAGTGAATGAGACAGGAACTGAAGTTGAGGGTAGCAAAGCAAAAGCTGAAATGCTTAACTCTGTTTTCAAATATTCCTTTACAAAGGAAAACCCAGTAGAATTGCCCCAATTTAATCCTTGTACCACTGAAAAGATTAATGAAATAAGTATTAGTGTCAGTATTGTTGAGAAGCAGCTGAAATGATTAAAACTGAACAAAGTTCCAAGCCCCTATGGTATCCCTGTCAGATTCTATACTGAATTTGCAGCTGAGTTAGCCCTTCTTCTAACTATAATCTACATCTACATTTAAACTCCGCAAGCCACCCAACGGTGTGTGGCGGAGGGCACTTTATGTGCCACTGTCATTACCTCCCTTTTCCATTTCAGTCGCGTATGGTTCGCGGGAAGAACGACTGTCTGAAAGCCTCCACGCGCGCTCGAATCTCTCTAATTTTACATTCGTGATCTCCTTGGGAGGTATAAGTAGGGGGAATCTGTCCTAGATCCCTCAAACAAAAAACTTTACCCAGTTCTTGGAAAAAGGGACAGGTTACACCCGTCTACAAGAAGGATAGAAGAAGTGATCCACAAAACTACCATCTAGTATCCTTGACATCAATTTATTTTAGAATCTTGTAACATATTCTGAGCTCAAACGTAATGAGGTATCGTAACAGAATAACCCCCTCAATGCCAACCAGCATGGATTTCAAAAAAATCTATTAAGTGAAATCCAACTTGCACTTTTCTCAAATAACATACTGAAAACTTTGGATCAAGGCAGCCAGGTAGATGGCAGTGATTCTTAATTTCTGAAAAGTATTTGACTCAGGACTACACCAATGCTTATTGTCAAAAGTACTGTCATATGGGGTGTCAAATGAAATTTGTTACTGGACTGAAGACCTTGGGGGGGAGGGGGGGGGGGAGACAGCATGTTATGTTGGATGGAGAGTCATTGTCAGATGTAGAAGTAACTTCGGGTGTGCCCCAGGGAAATGTGTTGGGACCCTTGCAGTTCATGTTGTATACTAATGACCTTGCAGACAATATTAATGGTAAAATCAGGCTTTTTGCACAGGATGCAGTCATATATAATGAAATACTATCTGAGAGAAGCTGTGTAAATATTCAGTCAGATCTTGATAAGATTTCAATGTGGTGCAGATATTGGTAACTTGCTCTAAGTGTTCAGAAATATAAAATTTTGCACTTCAGAAAATGAAGAAAATGTATCATATGACTATAATATCAATAAGTCACTGTTGGAATCGGGCAACTCATACAAATACTTGGGTGTAACACTTCATAGGGATATGAAATGGAATGATCACATCAGTTCAGTCATGGGTAAAGCAGGTGGTGGTAGGCTTTGGTTTATTGGTAGACTGCTGGGGAAGTGCAATCAGTCTACAAAGGAGACTGCTTGCAAATCACTCATGTGACCGGTTCTAGAGTATTGCTTAAGTGTGTGGGGCCCATACCAGATAGCACTAACAGGGAATATTGAACATATACAAAGAAGGGCAGCATGTATGATTACAGGTTTGTTTAATCCATGGGAGAGAGTCACAGAGACACTGAAGGAACTGAAGACAAACGTAACATCTCAAGAAATTTGAACAATGAAGTTTCAAGAACTGGCTTTAAATGATTACTCTAGAGATATCCTACAACATCCTATGTGTCACTCACACAGGGATCATGAGGATAAGATTAGAGTACTTACTGCACACATGGAGGCATTCAGACAATCATTCTTCCCATGCTCTGTACTTGAATGGAACAGGAAGAAACTCTAATAACTGGTACAATGGGGCGTACCCTCTGCCATGTACCTGATGATGGTTTGCAGAGTATAGATGTGGATGTAGATGCTCATCGATTTTTTTGTTTGTCAGAATGTGAGTAGCTATGCTGGGCACCTGGGATAGTGTTAGATGCATATGTGTTTGTATGTTCAGACCTATCAGTTGTATGGTGTTATGATACTGCTCCCAATCCCTAAGTCAGGGCATCCATTTTCAGGGTGTACTTTCAGGGGGAAATGGATGGAGCATGGAGCTTGCATTAGACAGTGGCTGAGAGGGGAGAATGCTTGCTTATGTTTGGGAATCCACTGGACATCTTTCCTAGCATCAGTCGGAATGAATTGTCAGTGATAATTTACTTGACCAAGAACTGTGTGAAGTACTTTCAAATTGCTTGGTTCAAGCAGTTACTGTATAGCCTGTAGGTGCAATTCTGATGGTTTCACTCCATGTTTCCTCAGAGTATGTTCCAGATAATCAACATCTGGCAAAAAAATGAATACCTTTGCAGGTCACATTGGAGGCCTCTTTGCTCCAGATGTGTGAAAACTTGCTGAAGGTTGTATAAATAGTCTTCTTTATTGTTTCCGGTTACTGTGAAATCATCCAAATAATTTGAGAAATGGGGAGTGTCATGCAGTAATTGCTCCAGGCATCTTTGAAGTATTGCTAAAGTGCTTTCTATGCCAAATGGCAGCATGTGGTTTTGGTGCAATTCAAATAGTATTTTGATATTATGTGAATTTTTGAGACTCTTCATGAAGAGGTAGCTGGAAGTATGTTTTGAAAAGGTCGATCTATGAGAAGCAGCGCCCACCTGTAAGCTGAGAAAATAATTCTTGGGTCCATGGTAGTGGATATACATTCGTTGCAGTGTGGGTACTAACTGTGGCCTTGAAGTCTCCACGAATGTGTTGCAGTCTGTGTGGTTTATAGACCATTTTGTTGGCAGATGACCAGAGACTCGATGGAACTCGATGCAGAACACCCCGGGCTATGAGGTGACATAGTTAGTTCTGAACTGACACTCTGATTGCATGAGCATGTGAGAACTCGTGATGACATCAATGTGAAGAGTGATGTGTGGTGAAAACCTTTTTGCACACACTAAAATTCATGTTGAAACAGGGAAGGTCAGCTGTTACAAAAGTGCTGATTTCTAGAAAGGAAATGACTTCCAATAGGGCGCAGACAAATTTGTGTAAGACTGGCTTATGCATTACGATTACTAACTGAAGATGGTGGCTGACTGATCTGTATGTGGCCAAGGTGTACCGTATGTCTATAACACAAATCGGTGTTTGACCATACCCAAGTGGAGGCATAGTACGTGGTGGTTAGAGAGTAGCAAAGTTTAATTGTCATAGATATCTATGAAGAACAGTGTTGCTGTCGTGCTGGTATTCAATTGAAACTGCACCCAGTGGTCAACTATGTGGTGCTGCGCCCATAAGTGCCTATCACTGAATCTCCCCTGCTTCATGTGGACAATGTTGTCCTCCATTGATGGTGAGGGCTTTGTAGTCCACCTTCTGGTGCTGTTGCAGATGGGAATGATGTGGCATGTGCAAGTGCAGGGCAAGCAGTGCTGTTGTTGTGGCAGGTATCATTTCTGTGGCAGAGTAGACACTCGGGACGGGAGGGAAGCTCCAGTTCAGACTGGCACAGTGAGCTGGCTCGTGGTGGACAGCTAGGACAGCTGTTGGTTGAATCTTTTACAATTAAGTATTTACTGGCCATCAAACATAAATACAACTTAAATCACTAGCTCATTAGGAAGAAAAGTTCACAAATAAATAAACGAAGCAGTAGCAGCTGAAACTTTAGAAATTCAGTGTGTGTCACAGAATGCTGTTAGCAACAGTTGAAAA
This sequence comes from Schistocerca cancellata, assembly GCF_023864275.1. Taxonomy (NCBI): domain Eukaryota; kingdom Metazoa; phylum Arthropoda; class Insecta; order Orthoptera; family Acrididae; genus Schistocerca; species Schistocerca cancellata. The sequence goes on along the minus strand of NC_064626.1, from coordinate 761,877,157 downwards.
TAACGTGAGCAAGTTCAGAGGGTTCCATGTGACATAGGCCACACTAACATCCAGGGTAAGTGCAGTACAGCAGGGTGAAAGAACGAATTTGGTGGAGTCCGTCAGTAGTGGTGGTGAGAGACATTGGCTTAGCATAACTGGTGGTGATCTACTGGACACAGCTGGTTAAAGAGTAACTGATATACATTTGCTCAGTGGTTGGTTAAGTTGCTATTTTTGTAGTTCCCCAGGCAGTCAACTTGTGTGGCCAGTGTTCATATGGTGTGGTTGCAGCTACTTGTGGCAGGGGTGCCAAACCCACGATGTCCATGATTTCTGCCATCCAGATGCATTCATCGATTAGTGGCAAAGACATAAGAAGAACAAACAAAATATGTAAATATAATCAGTGTTTACTTGACAAGTATTTCAACCCTACCAGTTTCAATTTGCACTTGCACTCATCACTTTTGTTACAATATCATTTTCATCATGGGTAGTGTCATTATAGATTGTTTCTCTTGGAAAACCACAAAAATTTAGTTGAAACATAGTACCTGACAGTTGTCATTTCTTATTTTTCACACATGATTGTTGATCTTAACCACTTGAGCCACTCTTAATCAGCGAATTACTTGTTTAATCAGTAATTATCACAGCCTTTTCATATCTGTCACTAATTAATATTCTTCCTCATCCTGCTTCGACCACCTTATTCATTATTTGCTTTTATAGTCATTACTAATCCATGTAATGTATTTCCTGAAAATTCTGACTGACTGTACTAGACCCCAACGACCCACTGTCTATAAAAAGAAACGTGCTTCAGTTAAAAACTTCATACTATCAATTCCACAATGCTCAATGCCTGTCAGGCTACTAAAGAACTTGGCCCAGTACATATGGTATGCCTACAGTTTGTGGATCAAAATGAATGTCTTTTCTGATACGGTCTCATGTAGGGTCTTTGCACAAAATCCATTGTTTTTTCTTCAAGCAGATTTCACCTTCAGAGTGGTTGAGGAGGATCCAAGAAATATCCAGCTAGGCCTGTCATGACTTATACTTTACGTTTGCAATGTTTTCCACCCACCAATTTCTTGAGACATGGGAAAAACTGGAAATCAAGGAATCCCAGATCTGGTGACTAAGATGGCTGTTCAAAAGTTTGGTCTTCATTGTTACTCTGTTGCCAAAGCACATTGCAATCCAGTCCTTCTTTAATCACCCGCCCTCCTTTCCCATATTGACTGTGTAAAAGATAAATTTCTGTATTCAGGCCCTAGATGAGCCAGTCAAGCTTGACTGACCGCTGTGTCATCCTCTGCCAATGGCATAATTGGATGTGGTATGGAGGACATGTCGTCAGGACACCGCTCTCCTGGTTGGTGTGAGGTTTCTTGACCTAGGAGCAACTACTATTTGGTCAAGTAGCTCCTCAGTTGGTTAAGTGCACCCTATTTCAATCCTCCCCAAAGAAAAAGTATTTGGCAGTACTGAGAATTGAATGTGGGTCCTCTGTGCAGCAGTCAGGTGCACTGACCACTCAACTATGGAGGTGGACTCTGGAAGACATGTAGTATTCAGTTATGTTTTACTCTTTATCAGCTAAAGAATAAGAAGACTCTGTTTTGCATCCTAGAAATCATCTTTTTAGCCTTCTCAATGATAACTGCCAACTTCATTTCTTCAAAATGTAGCAATATAAATTCTTATCAACTGTAAAAAATACTGACCTTTCCTTCTTTGCCATTATTTCGTTGCAGTATATCTCATTATGGGTGTATGCTCTCAATCCTATTGCTATTTTGTAAGTTTATTCAGTATACAGGTGACACAATGCCTCCATTGAGGATCTGGAGTTTAATACTAACTCTGAGATAGGATGTACAGAACTTGAATTTTTCTCTTTCTACAATTGTTTGTTTTCTGTGGCAAACATTTCAAAGTTTTATTCTGCATCCTAGGCTGTCTCTTCTGAGGTGAATGCAGTGGCTGTATAATTGTTACGTGCTGGTGCCGTCATCCCTGTGACATTCCACTAGCTACTAACCCAGTGCACTGTCACTAATAACAACTTCAAACATTATAAATAAAATTTTATGCACAGGAAAGTTGCTACTCACCATGTAGCGGAGATACTGAGTCATGGATAGACACAACAAAAACAGTCACAATAAGCTTTCAACCAGAAAGCCTTCGTCAAAAAACTTTAGGATGCATGTAGAAGGTAGGAGTGCAGGGAGTGGTAGAGGTGAGCAGAGAGATGGACTCTGGGGAGAGGTTCTGGGATGCGCCTAAGGATTTGAGGAGTGACTGGAGATCCTGCTGAATTTCTGGAATTGGGTCATTGTGGCAAGTTTTGTAGGTGGATGTATCTGACAGCTGGTTAAGTCCTTCTGCCAGTAATCCTTGCAGTTCAAAACAACACTGGTGGAGCCTTTGTCCGCAGATAGGATTATAAGGCCAGAATCTGTTTTTAGATGGTGGACTGCAGTTCTTTGTGCAGATGTAAGGTTAGTTTGCATGTTGAGGTATTTGGGGAATGATGATGAGGCAAGGTTCAAGGTTAATAAATTCTGGAAAGTTAACATGGGGTAATTTGGGGGTGGATCACAGTTAAATGCAGGGGTGAACGGAGTCAGGCAGCGTTCAACAGTGGTCTTTGGTTGAGTCTGATTGGTAGGGTTAGTAGCGAAAAAGTGTTTCCAATCTGGATTGGAAGAAGGAGAGAAGGTCTTTAACAAATCCTGCATGATTGAATTTAGGAGTGGGGCAAAAGGTGAGGCCTTTGGAAAGGACTGATTTTTCTGTGGGGCTAAGGCTCCTGGAGGAAAGGTTCATGACTGTGTTTTGGGTCGGTTTAGGTTCTGGATTCTGTGTGATGGTGGGAGGCAGTTTTGGAGGGTGGGGTCAATGTAGTAGGTGTGTAAGACAGGGTTTTGCAGCTATGAGGGGACGTGGGGGAGGTTTGGAGGTTGTGGACAGTGATACTCCAAGGCAGGAGTAGGAAGTGAGCAGGGTGGAGAGTTTTTTGAAGTAGCTTTGTGCATGTTGCTCTAGTTCCTGGAGGGCAAGAGTTTCAGTGTTGTTATGGGTTCCAGGAATTTGGGATTGCATAGCAGGATGATTTTGTGGGCAGAGAGAAGGTACTGCAAGGAGGTTTGGAATTGGTTAATATGAATAAACGGAGGCCATTGTGGAAGGAGGGTTAGCAGCCGGAGATGGGTAATTTGATGGTAAGGTCATTTGGGAGGATTCCATGAGCCAAGCAGCAATGTAGGAACAGTATGTGGGACTGGGTTTTGGCTAGGGATGAGGAGACTTTTCCATATTCACGCAGAGGGCAGGAGCAAGGATTCATAGTGGTGGAAAAAATGCGAATACTTACGTAAATAACCTAGAATTACATCCAATAAATTCACAAAATACACCCAAATACATGGGAAAAATCACAAGAAGGATGAAATGGATGCAAAAGGGGAAAGCAAGATGAAATCTGAGGGAGTCAATGAGAGTGAAAGGCAAAAACTCAGTGAAATTGGCGTGAAGTCACAATGAGATCATGTCTAAAGGTGTATAAGGTGGAATTAGTATGTATGAACTGGGATAGAACAGAGGAAGAGTGGGGGGTGGGGAGGGGTTTGTAGGATGAGATATAAAATTGTGTGACAACAGATAGGTGCAGGAAATAAAATGTCAAAATATGCAAGGAGAGTGATCAATTTGGAGGTATAGGATTAATGATGTCAGCGGGAGTAATGTGGCACATAAGATGCTGCATCAACGATCAACTTGGTCTTGTAGCCATATGTGTAACACTTTGTTTCTAAATCTCTGAGCTGATCCCAAATTTGTAGGCCTACTTATTTGCTTTTTTTTCCCCTCTACAAGAGGGTTAACTATTCTGACAGCACAAAACTATGAAAGAAACTGATAGTACTTCAGAAATTTCAATTTATTATTTCACAGTGTATTTACTACTCATTATGATTAGAAACTGGATCGTATCTGTCCAAATTAACAATTTAAAAATTACTGAGAAATCACATTTACTTTTAGTCAGCATTAACAAATATGGCACCTGTCTTGCACAAATCTTTATTATGTTTAATTTTTATTTTTAATCTGCCTTTTGGTATGCATATGGCATCAACTATTTGATATAAATTTAAATATCAGTTGCCCAAAACTATACTGTGGACATTTTCGATGGTGCAATATGTGGACATAATTTTAGGATATCCTTCATGTGTATCTACTACAAATGAAGTTTGGCCATATTGAATTCAAATGCCCATTTCATAATTCATAAAAATGAAGGAGCAGGCTGCCTTTACACTTTCATAAACTTTGTATGAATTTCTATTGACAATAATCTGTCCACCCCACCCCCGTCCCCTCCAAAGAAAAAGGGGACAATTTTCCAGTTTATGTAACTAAATGGAACATACAACACGCCTACTTCCAGCTGTTGTATAATAAAACAAGTTGACACTTGACTTCCACAACATGTACCAACCTATAACAAAATGAAATTTACATTAACCTGAATGCCGTCTCTATTCCAGGCAAAAAACCTTTCATCTTGCCCTAATATAATGTAATATTTACACCACTACTGTAAGTATATTACACTGTCAAGTTTCAGCTTACCTGTAGATGGAAGATATATCAGCAGATATGAATCAAGGTTAGTTTAACGTGCGTCTGATAGCACTGTTCTTGAATCCTTGCTTGTTTATTCAAGATGTCTCATGAGTTGATATTATGACTCTACATTACCCTCAAGCCTCTTTTTCTTTGTTACATCATGTTTACACAAAATGTCATGTGAGTTGATATACTCACCTTTCGTCCATGTTTTAGATATCGATCAAATGTTTGAGTTTTCCACCTTAGTTCCCCAATTACTTAGACATATATTTTGTATATATATTGCAGCAACTTGCATCAATGATAAAAATTCCACTTAGAGTAATAATTTTGTTGGAGAAATATAAAAAAGTCACAGTGGTACCTGATTCACCCTTATTTATGTATTATTTGCAGGAAGTGATCACTGAATGGTATCGAATATTGTCAGGATAGATATTTCTTTCTGATACTTTTTTAAAATACTCACTGCCGGCTGGGGTGGCCGAGCGGTTCTAGGTGCTGCAGTTTGGAACCGTGCAACCGCTACGGTCACAGGTTCGAATCCTGCCTAGGGCATGGATGTGTGTGATGTCTTTAGGTTAGTTAGGTTTAAGTAGTTCTAAGTTCTAGGGGACTGATGACCTCAGAAGTTAAGTCCTATAGTGCTCAGAGCCATTTGAACCATTTAAAATACTCACTAGTATTCACAACTGACTGTCCAGCCATAAGGCTGGCATTCCTATGACCTTGGCTCTTAACAATACTCTCTCTCTCTCTCACACACAGTGAATGAGAATAAGGATGGGGCAGAGAAATAAAGAGACAAGGGCAGTGACAGAGGTGGCAGGTATAAGAAGGGGTCAGGGTGTGGGATGAGGATGAAGTGGGGAGATATTATTTAAGAGTACACTCTTGCAATATCTTGGCACATTCTGAAAAATTAGTCATGTGTGCAGCTGTTTGGACTGCTTTTATCTTTGGTGCTTCTGTGTTATCAGGCTGCAGGTATTGTGTAGTTGGATTTAGGGCTAAAGGCAATGCATACTTGGTCAGGATGATATAACAATGAGTTCTACATGTTTCAAGTAAGATGTTACATAATCCTAAGAAAGTCGGTTTCACTCTTTGCGAGTAAGTTAGTATTATGGCTCCCTGCATTAGAAATATTTAATATCTGACGCTTTACTGTCCATTGTTTAGTAAATTATGGTGGCTACTCAAGTACATCATTCCAATTGCTCTGAAATAGGTTTTCTCTCTTCTGTGATATTAAAAGCAATATCTCATTTCTAGAAAGCAGAAGTAAGTATCTGAGAATTCTACAATTTATTACAGTGTCCAGTGACAACTGATATTACAGTCCATATGTGTTGGTTATAAAATTCCTATTACTTTATCAGTTACTATTTTGTATTTATGTTTTTGAATTCTGCTCAGTTATTTTATACTTTCTCTCACATAATTGTGCGTGCTTTCATCATCATCATTGTTAGCCATTTGATGTGTGTTTGTGAATAAAGACCTCATCTAGTCTTTTCCATGCATTATGTTCTACAGTTGCAAGTATAAGTGTTCCACCTACATGTTTTTAATATCATGTAACCACCTACCTTGACATAGTTATCTAGGTCTTTTCCAATCTCTTGGAGAACAGCAAAGAACTTCCTTGGTCCATCTACCATCCATTTGCCTGGCTAAATATCCTGATAACCTCCATTTCATTTTCATGATTGTCATAATTAAATCTTCCACTACAGCCTGTTTCCTGATCCATTGATTTATTTTTCCATTATTTCTCCATTGCTTATTGACCATTCCTTAAGTGATTTCTACAATAAAAGTCCTTGTTTTATTATCATAAGTCGTAACTGGTAATTCATGGCTGGTAAACTTTCCATCTTAATTTAGTTTCCTAAAAGCACTTCAGAACATTTTTAATTTTCTGTTTATTTCTTTTCCAGTCCATCCAGTACTTATATTCAACCACTTTAAGTATAGAACCTCAAAAACTGGTTTATGCTTGGACTATTAATTTGTACTGCTTTTTTGATATACAAGTTGTTTATTATGTTAGTCAAATTATAATTCATTTTCATGCCTGTGTTCAAATTGTCTTTATTAAGCTTATCTATTGACAGTTGAGTTTCATCTGCACTAAAGACAAACTGCACAGTGTTGCCAGCAAGATAATATGTGGTTCTAAGGGCTCCGTTAATGTGTATACCTTCCTCATTTCTACATCTACATCTATATTTATACTCCGCAAGCCACCCAACGGTGTGTGGCGGAGGGCACTTTACGTGCCACTGTCATTACCTCCCTTTCCTGTTCCAGTCGCGTATGGTTCGCAGGAAAAACGACTGTCTGAAAGCCTCTGTGCGCGCTCTAATCTCTCTAATTTTACATTCGTGATCTCCTCGGGAGGTATAAGTAGGAGGAAGCAATATATTCGATACCTCATCCAGAAACGCACCCTCTCGAAACCTGGCGAGCAAGCTACACCGCAATGCAGAGCGCCTCTCTTGCAGAGTCTGCCACTCGGGTTTGTTAAACATCTCCGTAACGCTATCACGGTTACCAAATAACCCTGTGACGAAATGCGCCGCTCTTCTTTGGATCTTCTCTATCTCCTCCGTCAACCGGATCTGGTACGGATCCCACACTGATGAGCAATACTCAAGTATAGGTCGAACGAGTATTTTGTAAGCCACCTCCTTTGTTGATGGACTACATTTTCTAAGGACTCTCCCAATGAATCTCAACCTGGTACCCGCCTTACCAACAATTAATTTTATATGATCATTCCACTTCAAATCGTTCCGCATGTATACTCCCAGATATTTTACAGATGTAACTGCTACCAGTGTTTGTTCCACTATCATATAATCATACAATAAAGGATCCTTCTTTCTATGTATTCGCAATACATTACATTTGTCTATGTTAAGGGTCAGTTGCCACTCCCTGCACCAAGTGCCTATCCACTGCAGATCTTCCTGCATTTCGCTACAATTTTCTAATGCTGCAACTTCTCTGTATATTACAGCATCATCCGTGTAAAGCCGCATGGAACTTCCGACACTATCTACTAGGTCATTTATATATATTGTGAAAAGCAATGGTCCCATAACACTCCCCTGTGGCACGCCAGAGGTTACTTTAACGTCTGTAGACGTCTTTCCATTGATAACAACATGCTGTGTTCTGTTTGCTAAAAACTCTTCAATCCAGCCACACAGCTGGTCTGATATTCCGTAGGCTCTTACTTTGTTTATCAGGCGACAGTGCAGAACTGTATCGAACGCCTTCTGGAAGTCAAGAAAAATAGCATCTACCTGGGAGCCTGTATCTAATATTTTCTGGGTCTCATGAACAAATAAAGCGAGTTGGGTCTCACACGATCGCTTTTTCCGGAATCCATGTTGATTCCTACATAGTAGATTCTGGGTTTCCAAAAACGACATGATACTCGAGCAAAAAACATGTTCTAAAATTCTACAACAGATCGACGTCAGAGATATAGGTCTATAGTTTTGCGCATCTGCTCGACGACCCTTCTTGAAGACTGGGACTACCTGTGCTCTTTTCCAATCATTTGGAACCTTCCGTTCCTCTAGAGACTTGCGGTACATGGCTGTTAGGGGGGCAAGTTCTTTCGCGTACTCTGTGTAGAATCGAATTGGTATCCCGTCAGGTCCAGTGGACTTTCCTCTGTTGAGTGATTCCAGTTGCTTTTCTATTCCTTGGACACTTATTTCGATGTCAGCCATTTTTTCGTTTGTGCGAGGATTTCCCCAGTTTAAGGAGCTCAAAACTCTCCATGTATTTGAAAATAGTTGTGATGATATGGAATCTCCTTTCCTGATACTTCATTCAGCTCTTAATTTCCCATCAACCTGATGGAACCTAATAGAAACTGTAACATTGACATCTATATTCATCAGTATCTAATATCATTAAATGAGTCAGTGTCTTCGCTCACGAGGGCTGTTCATACAGAACTAAGGAAAAAGTTTTCTCAGAATATGTGAATCCCAGACAAAGTGGTAATTCGTACTCACTACTCCATTTGTAGTTTTATTCACAAACTCACAAATAGACCATTGTGCTACATCAATTTCTTTTGAAGCCATCTTGTTTGTTTGCTTGATTGATATCCAGTGGCTTTTTTGTGTGGTTGGTGATAATTTTGGAAAAACGATCTATAGTTTTTTATATCTTATCTTGTCCTTTTTGGTTAGGTAGAATTAATATCAGCATTATTCCAGTTTTGCGGGGTTGTCTTCTTCTTTCTTTGTAAATGCTCATTTGTACTAACAGTTCTCCTTCACACATTTCTTGTCCTTTAGACATTTTGTCTTCCTATGGAGATTTATCTTTATATCTTTTTAATATTATCATTTTCATCCCAAGACTTATTGCATTACTATTTATTCAGTTCTGCTTCAGCTTGAAATTTATAAGACTTATACTTTGAAAAATGAAATGAAATGATCGTATGGCATTGTTGGCTCAGAGGTCCCTTTCGGGTTCGACCACCAAGTGCAAGTCTTATTTGACTCAATGACACATTGGGTGACTTGCATGCTGGTGATGAGGATGAAATCATTATGAGGACAACACAACACCCAGTCCACATGCGGAGAAAATCTCCAACCCAGCTGAGAATCGAACCCGAGCCCGCTGCATGAGAGGCAAGCATGTTACCTCTCAGCTAAGCAGGCAGACATATACTTTTGTCTTCTATACACTTCTGCTTGCAAGTTACACTTACCTAAAGTATATGCCTTTATGTCTAGTTCTAGAAGTTCTCTTTCTGTGCTATGTTTCATTCATTGTGGTATTTCATCTATTCAATATTTTTTTTCTTCTAACAACCCTTTTTTGACAAATCAGTGTCCACTGTTTTGGCCACTCCATATCATATATGATAAAACAGAGTGTCAGTGCAATGAGTTCTGGGACTATATTCTTTCCTTTTCTCAGGTGTTTCATGATTTTGATGAATTATTTTGTTGAGGTGGTGTAGTTTAGCTGAACTGTTCTTGATGCATTCTTACATTCATCGTGTTCCGTATACCCCAGCAAGTAGGAAAATCTTCAGGGATGTGGTTATGCATTAAAGTCTTAGAAACTTAATCTGTATATCTGTATATGTAGTGACAATAAGTCATTACTGCACTACTTAATGCTATTTATACATCTGACATCTGAATTTAATCAAGTAAATGAGTAAGAAAGCTATTACCAGATAATTTTTAGAGAGAGTGTCTAGTGAAATATGTTTTTAACTTTCGTTTGAATTGATAGGGATTCTCAATTTCTGGCTTTATGTTAGACAGGAACGTGGTGAATATATTACCACCAGGAAGCGTAGCTCCATTCTAAACTCTGGACCAGGAGAGAATACATGAAAATTATTTTTGTGCCTTGTATTGTGACTGCACAGTTTAGTTGAAAATAATTTTTGCTGTAAACAACAAAAACAGTTAAGAGTAAATGTATTTGGAAGTTGGTTTAAGAGTTCCAAGATCCAAACAAAGGCCTTCTGAAAGATGTATGGTTATCTTCTTTATACAATATTCTTACTATTCACTTCTGCTGAACAAACACCATGAGAGATGCTTCTAAGGGCATAATACACTGAACTGAGTTTTTGTTGAGTTTATTTGCATGTTGAACTTGTTATTCAGCTGGATTCCAAAGAATTCTACATACTATGGACCATTCAATGTTTGATTATTAATATCTACTTCTGGTACTAGAAGGTAATCATCTTTGTTTGAAGTTGCATAATAAAAGTCTTAGTGAGATTAAAACTTAAACTATTTACCTGTGAACCAATTGTAAGCACACTCAGCTGTTGTCTGAGCCGTCTCTGCAAGGGTCGAGTTTGGACCTTGATTTGTATGCTTGTGTTATCAGTAACATAGTTTTTTAACTGTGCTTTAAAGCTGTTGGGAGATCTCTTATGTAGGCTAGAAACGAGATTGTGCCAAGTACCAAACCCTGAACAGGTGCAAAATTTTAAGTATCTTGGATGCAGGATAGACACCAACTGGAAGTGCACCACAGAAATTTAAACAAGGATAGCAATGGCAAAAGAAGTGTTTTATAAGAAAAGGAGAATTTTCTGCAGTGATCTGGACAGAGAACTCAGGAAGAGACTCATAAAATGTCTTGTATGGAGTGTTCTTCTATATGGCGCTGAAACATGGACTATGAGGAGGAAAGACAGAAAGGCTGGAGGCTTTTGATATCTGGACATGGTGGAGGATGGAAAGAATAAGTTGGATGGACAGAGCAAAAAAATGAAGAGGTACTGAGAAGAGTGGGAGAGAAAAGACAGTTACTAGATGTAATAAAGAGAAGAAAATGAAATTGCATTGGGCATATATTAAGAAAGAATGACAGACTGATAAAAACAGTTTTAGAAGGTTATGTAGAAGGGAAAAGGAAGCGAGGAAGGAAAAGATTCCAGATACTGGATGACATGATGGACAGTACGACATACAGCAGCCTTAAGAAGGAAGCAATGGATCACAGGAAATGGAGAGGCAAAGGACCTGCTAATATAGCAGATAACTGATGATGATGATGACCAATCCCTGTTGCATTCCACATGTTATGTTCCCTCAATTCTGAGTTTATTTTCATGCCTGATATACAGTTTGTTAATGACACCCACAGCCTTAAAAACTGAGCTGTTATCAATGAAAAACTAGGCAAATCTTCTGCAAGGTAGTTCAAAGAACTCAGAAAAGTGAACAAAAATGTAATATAAAAACAACAGACATAAAATGAAAACTGCTGAAGGCTATATAAAATACGAAAATATAGTGAATGACAATCGTTTCCAAATACTTTCGAATATAGACAGTGCAAAAACTGTGAACATGGAACTGCATGGCAGAATTGAAGACAGTACAAACAAGATGATAAAGGAAAGATATTTTGCCAAGGAAAAGTAACCAACATAATGTGATTGTTAACAGTAGGCCTTTTTATTTATCAATTATCACCATCTCTTGCTAGAGGCTGCATGAATTCAGAAATATGAATGTGATCATTAATTTTGTACCCATCACCGCAGTCTACATAACTGATCCTGTGTGAATAAGGATATAAAAAAAATGCACAAGGCTGTGTAAACTTTAAAAAAATATTTAGAGTATGGAGTTTTATAGATTCACTCAAAATCTCAAAAGTTATCCTCATATTCAACAAGTGTGTTACACAACTCCCCAAGAACTACTGACCAGTTTCAATTGTGACAATATTCTCAAAAATATTTAGATCACTCATGTACATCCAATGAAGCAATTATTTTGAAAAGCATGTCAGTACAGATTTTGGCCAGGTGTAAATACCACTGCGGCTGTTCTGGAAATTGTTGATCAGACTTTTAACAGTTTTTGAGACTAAGAAGACTGTGTCACTTGTATTATGTGAGCTAAGTAAAGCATTCAACTGTATTCCTTTCATCATATCGCTAACAAAATTAGAGTATTGTGGTATACAGAAATCTACATTAGCAGAAATTTCTTCCTACCTGAGAGTTTGTTTCAATTAGAAATAGGCACTCTGCCGTACTAGAAATTGGTACAGGTGTTCCACAGGGCTCTGTTCATGGCCCTTCCTTCTTTATTGTGGCTGTCAAAGACCTGCGCCATTGTGTATCACAGTCGGTTATCTGCTATGCTGATGATAAAACTTTACTTACTTTCAGGGTTGCCATAAGTTCTGGAAATCAGGGTATTTCAAACATGTCCAGGAAGTATCAGGGAAATTTGAAAAAAAGCACTGGAAAAATTTTGTTTTTATCTCAGTAGATGAAATGGCTTGTTTGCTGAGATGTCATGCGTCGTCACTGGCTGGGCGCAGCCGAGTACGTGCGCCACTTCCCTACTCCCTCATTCGTACTGCTTCTCCCCTTCCTACCATTCTCCTCAGCTTGCAGTCAGTGCTGACACCAGTTCTTGTCACTAGCCTAGGAGCTGTCGATGAGAGGCAAGGAGGCAGGAGGAGTGGTTTGTTTGGATCTGATTCTCAGATATTGTTGATGCAGCAGCCAGAGATGGTGCTCAGGTATGCACGAGTTGTGTCTGAGGGATGTGTGAATGTGTGTATGCTCTTGTTTTCTGACAAAGGCTATGGCCAAAAATTTATTTGTCTTTTCTGCATGTCTGTCTGTGACTCAGCAATCATCTTTACGGCGAGTTGCTATCTATCCTCATTAGTATTGATTCTCAGAGTATTTGCACAAGTTATCTGTTGCATGGATTGATCAACACAATCTCATTTCATCAACATGGTGACTGTGACACGTAAATAGTGGCCACATGAGTGGACTTCCACGACAGGCCAAAACCGCAGGCCATTTCTATGGGTATCTCTAACAGATCGGGCCTGCTGATCTGAAGCCCATCATTTCCCACTAATGTGCAAGCCCTGCCCATCGGACCTAGTCTCACCAGGGTGCCTGCAGTTCAGGTCTGTGTGTGTGTGTGTGTGTGTGTGTGTGTGTGTGTGTGGCTTAATGCGGCAGATTTTCATGGTTTATCCAAGGACCCAGGACTGCAGTGCTCCTCGGGAGACCTGTGGCCATGGGCGATGGATTACAGGAATTGCGACTGTCTCACTGCAAGTACATTGTACATGCAGTGTTTTAAAGACAGTTTATTTATTCTAGTACATTTTGGCACTTCGAAAATATGTTTATATATTTGAAAGTATGTACTATAAGAAGAAGAAAATTGTAGCAGTCGCTGGCAGTTTATACGCTATTTATTTGTTTATTTCTCTAAAGAAAAATCACACAATACGTGTGAAATAATAGGCATAGCACAGTGATTAGTAAGCAACAATAAGAACATTGTAGAACCAACATTTTATTGGTGGTCCCTATACACAATTCTTCCCTGCTTCATACATTTCTTTCAAGAGGCCTACTTGTTTCTATGGTTATTTCTGAAATCAGCGAAGGTATTTTAAATCTGCCTTGGGACTCCAAGGAAATGCATATTTTTGTCTCAAATGTGTTTTGTTTTATTGAAATAAAACAACAATAGTGGTCTTAATGAAACACACAATTTGCCTTGCTTTCTCCATCTAAAAACAGTTCATTACAAAAGATGTTGATGTTAGTACTTAAGATTTTTGCTCACACGGGGGAGAAATCTGCCATGGGCCCCAGCTTTTGTAGCATCTTTTCCCTTCCGTGCTGCATGTCTATCCTCTTGCTATTCTTTTTCCCCTCCCTTGGGGAACATGCCTGGGATGTTTTTGGGAATGTTCTACACTGTCCGTAGCTGACATAAGAAAAGTCTGACCACTTTTTTAGTTCCTTTTCCCTTTCTTTGTTTATCTTCTCCCAACCTTTCTCCACTTTGGAATTTGAGGCTCCTCTTTTTTCTTCTTCCTCCCTGCATTCTCTTGAAGGCCAGCTCACACATCTGATGCATAACAGGTGATTGGGTAACGCGTAATTACCAGCCCCAGATCTACAGGGAGAGTTCACACATACCTCCTGGTACAGGCCAGGACAGAGAAGGGTGATCGCCTGAGCTGCTACCTTCCCAAATTACCGATTGGACCCTCTGTCAAGTGTCTGGGAGATGTGACCTGGGTGTGACCCCTTGTGAAGGGGCCCCCAGTTGGAAGGAGCATGCCATTGGGGACACTGACGATCATGGAGGGGATTTTCTCGCAATGAGCCAATCATCTTCACAATCAATGTCTACAAAATGTAAATGGAATGAGGCTAACGATTCAAAGACCTTCCCAACTGCACCATGGTTCCTCATGGCTTCATGTACTGAAGACGGTCAGCCTTTTGCAACGGTAAAGCCATTTATTATTCAGAAAGGTGTTGATGCAATTGCCGTTCCTGTGAAATCCTACTCTCGTTTAAGGAATGGCACTTTGCTTTTGGAGACTACTCCTGATTCCCAACCACGACAACTGCTTGCCACTTCACTTGTCCACAGCTATCCTGTTCATATCGAGGCCCATAAAACTCTGAATTCTTCTTGTGGTGTTATTTACGCTAGGCTGCTTGACAGTCTGATCGAGGCCGAAATCCAAACATACCTCTCTGATCAGGGTGTCATTGCCGTCCATTGGGTGTCGAAAAAGGTAGATGCCTCCTTAGTACATACATGCACTCTTTTTCTCACTTTTAATAGAGTGGTGCTTTCATCCAAGATCAAAACAGGTTATGAGGTTCTCACAGTCCGACTGTACATTCCAAACCCAATGCACTGCTATCAGTGTCATCATTTCAACCACACTTGAATGTCTTGTCAACGCCTGGCGAAATGTGTAACCTGTGGTAGGGATACACACGAGGGTGATTGACTGCCTCCTTCTCCCTGCTGTATCAACTGCAATGGTGACCATGCCACCTCCTCTCGATGGGTCTCGATGAGTGGGCTGTCCAGGAGATCAGGGTAAAGGAAAAAGTTCCTTAGCTGTTCGCTTGCAAGTTATTGGCTAGTTGCAAACCCTGTACTCTATCATCTGGCACTTATAGTACTGTTAGTACTACATCTTGTTCCTTGAAGGACATGGTTATGCAAATATGTGACCTCAAATTCAGCTCTGAGGATGTAAAATCGCCCGTTGTCATGGTAGCATTGCAGTCCCCTCGTCCAGCTATGCAACAAGCCATCAAACTCTCGCCTCACGGGGCGAAGTCACAGACAAGACAAAAAGACGAAAGGAATATGCCCGTGAAGACTTCCTGCATCTATCCAGCCAACCAACACTTGAGTCTTCATCTGCTAACCAGAAAGGCTCAAAGAAGTCCAACAAAGGTAAATGGTCTTCGCCAACTTGAAGATCTTCTTCGATGGTGTTGCCATGTGATACTTTCACCCGGCTGGCCTCTGTGTTGCCAGTGCGCACCACCAACTGTTTTTCTGAGTTGGACTCTGCAGGCCTACAACAGAAGAAGGCCAAAGCTTCTGTGGACCTCACGGAGCAGGATCCTCCTGCCTCGGTGCCCTGTAGCAGTGAGTCTTTACAGCCTGGCTTTCAGCCGCCGCTGAGGTGATATCCCTTCATTTTTTCCTCATCATGACTCTCCTCCA
The DNA here is from genome assembly GCF_023864275.1 of Schistocerca cancellata. Classification (NCBI taxonomy): domain Eukaryota; kingdom Metazoa; phylum Arthropoda; class Insecta; order Orthoptera; family Acrididae; genus Schistocerca; species Schistocerca cancellata. The sequence continues at coordinate 761,861,447 of NC_064626.1, read as the reverse complement.
GTAGAACATTTGCGCCCTTCAATCCAATGAAGAGGATTTATGGCTGCTTTTAGAGTCACAGCATCCACTTGTACTCTGCCTTCAGGAAACAAAATTGCATCCTCACAACTTTGAGCTTTCGCTTTTTGTCCCGGTCTGTTTGGACCTTCTGCCCGAGGCTGGCATTCCATCTCATGGGGAGTCATGCTGCTTGAATAGGGATGTGGAAATGGAAATGTATTACTCGTAATAATCGCTTGAATAATTGGAAAATTGATTGGAAAGAATAGCTGAGAAAATTTTGGAGGTAATTTATGAATCTGTGCACCATCTTGGGTGAACTTTAACTGATACCAGTATCAATAGACCTTGTATATCTGTACATTCGAGGTTAATAAACATAATCTGCATTACGTACTGCTGCTTCCGGTAGTGTGTGATATCAAACAATCACCACAACCATTGAAATTGTCGATCTGTCTGTAAGTTCTTCAACACACGAATCACGATATTTTTAGTATAAGTAAACCAAGTTCAATAGGTGCCTCTCAAGTCTGAGTCATTGCCTTCACATTAATTCCAGTGTGTTTAGTCTTGAGTGTGACAGTGTCAATGCAGCAATGCTCCTCCAGATACAAGTTAATTATTCTTGTCTGCGCCGAACCTCTTGATGCAGGATCTCGGAGGTGAGTTAAATGATGAAAAGATAGGAGTTTAAATTACAACTGTGCAAATAAATATTCCTTTTCTAATAACTTTTTATGATACTTTTAATGAATAGTTAAAATGCACATTTTTAACAATGCTGGTATGACAGATCCAAGCATATGTCTGACTGCTACCACTGCCCAAAACAAAAGGATGAAGATACATGAATTAATAAACTGCAGAGTGTATTTCTTACTTTGTTTCATACAGATATTTAACTATGTATTAAAACATTATCCTTGCCACAAAACAACTCGCTAATTTATTTTTGGTGGGATCTTTGGTTTATAGCTCATTCATGTTACATATAGCTTATATAAGACAAGAAAAGAAAGAAAAATAGTATGATTCAATACATTCTCATACGGAATGACATTCATAGTCAACCTATCTCCCTGACTACCTGTCTTCAAGCTGTTGCAGTTTGTCTTTTCCTTCCTCACTTGACCTTTTCCCTTTGTACCATTTACTTCCCCCCTGTCATTTGATGTCACCAGGGCTGACTTCCTCCAGCTTATTGGGCAGCTACCTAACGCATTTCTGCCGCTTGGTGACTTTAATGTGCAGCATCCCATTTGGGGTTCTGCCAGAGCCTGTCCAAGAGGTGCCCTCTTGGCTGGCCTTCTTAATAACTTAACCTTTTCTGCCTTAACACAGGAGCACCCACATTCCTTTCAGACACCTCACACACGCCTATTCCCATTTGGACCTATCCTTCTGCACTGCCCATTTTGCTCATCGTCTTGAGTGGTCTGTTCTTTCTGACACATACTCACCTGACCATTTCCCGTGTGCTTTCCATTTGCAGACTCTTACCCCACCTCTCTGCACATCCTAATGGCAGCTTACTAAGGCTGACTGGAGGCTTTACCCCTCACTGAAGATATTCGATGAACATGATTTCCCCATCTCTGATGACCAGGTGGAATATCTTACAAACGTTATCCTTACTGCTGCAGAATGTTCCATTTCTCGTGCTTCCTCTTTACATGCTGTGTCCCAGTCCCTTGGTGGACTGAGGCGTGCCACAATGCAATTCGGCACGTTTAACCATCATCCTACGATGGCAAACTGCATTCATTATAAACAGATGCATGCACAGTGTCGTTGCATTCTTCAGGATAACAAAAAGCTAGCTGGATTTCATTCACTAGTTCTTTTAACAGTTCCACTCCCTCTTCCATTGTGTGGGCCAATCTTCAATGGCTCTCTGGGACCAAGATCGATTCCACAGTTTCTGGTCTGATGGTATGAAGGAGATAGATCATGCTCTCACTTTGTTCCAGTCCTCTGTCCCACGGCCAGAAACTGTTCACCTTTCTCTTGTGGGCAAGCACTTTCTCCTTCATAATTTCAAATGCATCTGGGCAAAGGACACGTTTCCCAGATGCTGGCATGAAGCCACTGTCATACCCATACCTAAGCCTGGTAAGGACATGCAAGGTGATGGAAGGTATGATTCATGCCTGGCTGGTATGGTGACTCAAGTCTTTCAATTTACTAACCACCACACAGTGTGGATTTTGAGCACACCATTCTGCAGGTCCCTTTGTCAACCCATGTCATGAATTGTTTTCTACAGAAATCCCAGACTGTGGCCTTGTTTTTCGATTTGGGGAAAGCTTACGTCACCTGCTGGAGGACTGGTACCCTCGTACTCTCTACATGTAGGGCTTCCGTGGCTGCCTGCCCCATTTCCTTGAGTTTTCAAAGTATGTGTGGGTTCTGCCTTTTCAGACACCTTTATCCAGGAAAGCAATGTGCGTCAGGGTTCTGTTCTGAGCATCGTCGTCTTTGCTATCACGGTTGACCCTATAACGGCGTCTCCGACTGGGCATCTCTGGCTCCCTTTTTGTTGATGATTTTGCCACGTATTGCAGTTCTTCATGGGCCTGTCTCATTGAGAGGCGTCTTCAGCGATGTCTCGATTGTCTTTACTTATGGAGCATTGACAATGGCTTTCGTTTTTCCACTGACAAAACTGTTTCTATGAACTTTTGGCGGCGCAATTGGTTTCTCCCACCATCTAGGATATGTTGCATTTCCATTTGCAGAAACTAAAACATTCCTGCGGCTCTGCTTGATAGGAAACTCTCTTGGGCCTCTTACCTGACAATCCACTGTACGTGATCCCTCAGTGTCCTACGTGTCCTCAATGGTACTTCCTGGGGTACAGATCGAACCACACTCCTTCGCTTGTACCGGTCCCTTGTCTGTTTGAAACGAGACTATGGGTGCTTTGTTTATGCATCTGCACTCCATCCCTCTTATGCCGTCTCAACACTATCCACCATCGTGGCATCTGTTTGGCCACTGGCGCCTTTTACAGTAGCCCTGTTGAGAGTGAGTATGCAGAAGCTGCCAAACTACTGATGTCCTACTGCCGTGACTTTCTCCTCAGAAATATGCATGCCGTTTTGTCTGCCATGCGTGGCCACCCATCCTATGCCTCCTTCTCCAATGACTCCTTTGATCGCCAGTATGGGGCGCGTCCCTCTTCTCTGTTACCTCTTGGAGTTCACTTTCGGCTCTTGCTCTGGCAGATTAGCTTAACACTCCCTGCAACTTTCCTGGTGGGTGTGAACCCTTCAGCACCTTGGCTTCGAGTGGCGGCCTTGGCCTTCATTCACTTCCTAAGGACATTACATCAGTCTTGCTCTATCACCTTCAGTTTCCTGACCTTTACATGGAATTTTGTGATAGTTCCTTTGTGTACACTGATGGCTCTCAGACTGACTGTGATGTTGGGTGTGCCTTAGTCGTTGGCACAGATGTTTTTCAGTATCAGCTTCTGGCACACTGCTCAGTATTTACAGCAGAGCTCTTCGCTCTATATCAGGCCACACAGTACATCCGGTTACACTGTGTTTTCAATTGTGTCATCTGCTCAGACTCTCTCATCGCCCTTGAAAGCCTCTGTACACTGTACACCATCCATCCCTTAGTGCAACGGGTCCAAGAAAGCTTTCAATTGCTCACTCTTGATGGAGCCACTGTGATGTTTATGTGGGGTCCTGGTCATGTCGGTCTGATAGGGAACGAGTCTATTAATGCTGCTGCCAAGACTACAGTCCTCATACCTTAGCTGACTAGTTCTCACATTCTGTCTGATGATCTCTATGTTGCCATCTGTCAGGAGGTGGTGTCACTTTGGCATTGCCGTTGGTTCTCCTGTCATGGCAATAAGCTCCAGGTTATCAAGTCTCTCCAAGTGGTTTGGATGACCTCCCCTCAGCCCTCCCGCCATTAGGAGGTCATTTTAACTAGGTTTGCATATTAGGTACTGCCTTTCTAGCCATCACCATTTGTTAAGTGGCGCTCCCCCACCACTTTGTGCACATTGCACCCAATTTTTAACTGTCAACCATTTCATTTTTTGACCATTTGCATTCCCATTTGGGTTTGTCATCTGAGTTAAAGGCCATTGTAGCGAATGACACTCAGGCTGTTGAGTACATTTTACTTTTTATGCATCGTAACAATATGGCAAAGGCCATTTAATTTTTATTCTGGACCTCCATTTGTCTATTGCATATTTTATAGGCCTTTCTCCAAGTCCCTGGTTTTACCTGTATTCTCTTCCGTTGTTGGGGATTGACATGTATTCATTTTTAACTCCTCCCTTTGTCTTCGTGTTTCACAGTTTTGACATAGGCGCATATGACCCTAGGAGAAAACGGAGGTCCTTCCACTTTTTTGTCAACTTATGTCTTTAACTTACCCTTTAGATCTAAAAATTTGTCAGGGAAAAATGCTAAAACTTGTCTGTTAATCCGGGAAATATGAGGGAATTTCACTTGGAGAAACTTGTGGCAAACCTGTACTTTGCATCAAGAATTACAACTCGTGATAAGATTATGCAAGAAACTATTAACTCTGCATCAAATTGGATTGCAGCTAATAAACTTGTTTGTAATCCAGACAACACAAAACTTATGTCAGGACTGTCTTAAAAATGTAAATAATAAATGAGTCAGTCTCTTAGGAATATATAGTTATGCCAGACTCAGTTGGGAAGAACATATCAACTAAATCTCTAAAAAGGTTTCATGAGTGTCCTACTTCATGTGGAAACTGAGAGATTGTCAGCAGTAATTATCTGCGTATGATGCGTTTTGCCCTCTTTAAATCACTTGTAACAGATGGCCTAATCATACTGGGACATTCTCCTCATACCAGTAATGCTTTTTTTTCTTTTCTTTTCTTTTTTTTAATTGTCCATGTAATGTACAAGGCTGCTCTTAAAGAGCACTGCCATCCTTTTTTTTAAAACCAAGCTTGGGATACTAACATTAGTGTACCCGTACACCTGTGAGTCTGCACTCTTTGTGAAAAACAGCATTAAAGAATGTGTTATCAGGCATACAATTCACGAACATGGCACTGGAAATAAGGCAAACATTGTCAACCCAAGGAACAGGCAAACTATAATAGGAAACTCCCATGAAGTGAATACCCTCAAAATTTTTAACAAGTTTCCTCTCACTGCTGACTCTTGCTCTCTCTCTCTCTCTCTCTCTCTCTCTCTCTCTCTCTCTCTCTCTATATATATATATATATATATATATATATATATATACACCTAAAAACAAAGATGATGTGACTTACCAAATGAAAGTGCTGGCAGGTCGACAGACACACAAACGAACACAAACATACACACAAAATTCAAGCTTTCACAACAAACTGTTGCCTCATCAGGAAAGAAGGAAGGAGAGGGAAAGACGAAAGGATGTGGGTTTTAAGGGAGAGGGTAAGGAGTCATTCCAGTCCCAGGAGCGGAAAGACTTACCTTAGGGGGAAAAAAAGGACGGGTATACACTCGCGCACACACACATATCCATCCACACATATACAGACACAAGCAGTCTTTAAATATGTCTGCTTGTGTCTGTATATGTGTGGATGGATATGTGTGTGTGTGCGAGTGTATACCCGTCCTTTTTCCCCCCTAAGGTAAGTCTTTCCGCTCCCGGGACTGGAATGACTCCTTACCCTCTCCCTTAAAACCCACATCCTTTCGTCTTTCCCTCTCCTTCCTTCTTTCCTGATGAGGCAACAGTTTGTTGCGAAAGCTTGAATTTTGTGTGTATGTTTGTGTTCATTTGTGTGTCTGTCGACCTGCCAGCACTTTCATTTGGTAAGTCACATCATCTTTGTTTTTAGGTATATTTTTCCTTCGTGGAATGTTTCCTTCTATTATAACCATATATATATATATATATATATATATATATATATATATATATATATATATACACTCCTGGAAATGGAAAAAAGAACACATTGACACCGCTGTGTCAGACCCACCATACTTGCTCCGGACACTGCGAGAGGGCTGTACAAGCAATGATCACACGCACGGCACAGTGGACACACCAGGAACCGCGGTGTTGGCCGTCGAATGGCGCTAGCTGCGCAGCATTTGTGCACCGCCGCCGTCAGTGTCAGCCAGTTTGCCGTGGCATACGGAACTCCATCGCAGAACACTGGTAGCATGCCGCGACAGCGTGGACATGAACCGTATGTGCAGTTGACGGACTTTGAGTGAGGGCGTATAGTGGGCATGCAGGAGGCCGGGTGGACGTACCGCCGAATTGCTCAACACGTGGGGCGTGAGGTCTCCACAGTACATCGATGTTGTCGCCAGTGGTCGGCAGAAGGTGCACGTGCCCGTCGACCTGGGACCGGACCGCAGCGACGCACGGATGCACGCCGAGACCGTAGGATCCTACGCAGTGCCGTAGGGGACCGCACCGCCACTTCCCAGCAAATTAGGGACACTGTTGCTCCTGGGGTATCGGCGAGGACCATTCGCAACCATCTCCATGAAGCTGGGCTACGGTCCCGCACACCGTTAGGCCGTCTTCCGCTCACGCCCCAACATCGTGCAGCCCGCCTCCAGTGGTGTCGCGACAGGCGTGAATGGAGGGACAAATGGAGACGTGTCGTCTTCAGCGATGAGAGTCGCTTCTGCCTTGGTGCCAATGATGGTCGTATGCGTGTTTGGCGCCGTGCAGGTGAGTGCCACAATCAGGACTGCATACGACCGAGGCACACAGGGCCAACACCCGGCATCATGGTGTGGGGAGCGATCTCCTACACTGGCCGTACACCACTGGTGATCGTCGAGGGGACACTGAATAGTGCACGGTACATCCAAACCGTCATCGAACCCATCGTTCTACCGTTCCTAGACCGGCAAGGGAACTTGCTGTTCCAACAGGACAATGCAAGTCCGCATGTATCCCGTGCCACCCAACATGCTCTAGAAGGTGTAAGTCAACTACCCTGGGCAGCAAGATCTCCGGATCTGTCCCCCATTGAGCATGTTTGGGACTGGATGAAGCGTCGTCTCACGCGGTCTGCACGTCCAGCACGAACGCTGGTCCAACTGAGGCGCCAGGTGGAAATGGCATGGCAAGCCATTCCACAGGACTACATCCAGCATCTCTACGATCGTCTCCATGGGAGAATAGCAGCCTGCATTGCTGCGAAAGGTGGATGTACACTGTACTAGTGCCGACATTGTGCATGCTCTGTTGCCTGTGTCTATGTGCCTGTGGTTCTGTCAGTGTGATCATGTGATGTATCTGACCCCAGGAATGTGTCAATAAAGTTTCCCCTTCCTGGGACAATGAATTCACGGTGTTCTTATTTCAATTTCCAGGAGTGTATATATATATATATATATGGTTATAATAGAAGGAAACATTCCACAAAGGAAAAATATATCTAAAAACAAAGATGATGTGACTTACCAAATGAAAGTGCTGGCAGGTCGACAGACACACAAACGAACACAAACATACACACAAAATTCAAGCTTTCGCAACAAACTGTTGCCTCATCAGGAAAGAGGGAAGGAGAGGGAAAGACGAAAGGATGTGGGTTTTAAGGGAGAGGGTAAGGAGTCATTCCAGTCCCGGGAGCGGAAAGACTTACCTTAGGGGGAAAAAAGGACGGGTACACACTTGCACACACACACATATCCATCCACACATATACAGTATATGTATATGTGTGGATGGATATGTGTGTGTGTGTGTGTGTGTGTGTGTGTGTGTGTGTGTGTGTGTGTGTGTGTGTGTGTGTGTGTGTGTGTGTGCGAGTGTGTACCCGTCCTTTTTTCCCCCTAAGGTAAGTCTTTCCGCTCCCGGGACTGGAATGACTCCTTACCCTCTCCCTTAAAACCCACATCCTTTCGTCTTTCCCTCTCCTTCCCTCTTTGCTGATGAGGCAACAGTTTGTTGCGAAAGCTTGAATTTTGTGTGTATGTTTGTGTTCGTTTGTGTGTCTGTCGACCTGCCAGCACTTTCATTTGGTAAGTCACATCATCTTTGTATTTAGATATATATATATATATATATATATATATATATATATAAAACAACAAATTTAAATTATATTATTGGCTAAAAAATCAATGTTACAACATAAAAGAGTTTTATGATATGAAAAATGTTGATACTAACATTTCAAATTATAGCTGTATACAAGATACTTGATTTATACATGTAAAATGAATATCAATGTTGAAACTTGGATTACAACTGTAACTTGGTATCACTGGAAAAGCCTGTTCTGCTGTATGTTGTCAATGGCAATAAAGAAATAATCTGAATATCAAAAAAGAACCGAAATGTTATATTAACCAAAAAAATTCTGATGTGCAAAACTTAAAGATGAAAGTAACTTTCAGGTGATGTGTCACTACCAGGTAAGAAAGATCAATGAAACTTGGACTGTACATAGAAAGAAGTGCTACGCTTAAAGGGATTTAAGTCTGAGAGAATGGGGAGGCCAGTCCATCCACTGAATTTCCTTTCATTCCAAGAACTCCTCCACATGCACAGTACCATGTGGTCTCCTGTGTATACTGCAGTTGATGTTAACTCAAAATTTACTATATTTGTCAATGAAATTACAAGTCATTTTGAAGTCAGTGAGAGAAAATCTGTTAAAATCTGGAAACAAGCCTTGGGTTACTAAAGACATCTAAATTTCTTGTAAAACAGGAAGAGAACTATGTGCAGCAGCCAAGAGATCAAATGATCCCAGTAGGAGTATGCACTATAAACTCATAAAGTTCTGAATAAGACCATACAAGCAGCAAAGAGCATGTGCTTGAAGACAGAAATTGATTACTCGAGCAATAAAGTAAAAAATATTTGGAATTTTGTAAAGAAGGAAACAAGGAAAAATGCAGTTTTTTGTGAAAATATCCAAATAAAAAATGAGGGTCATCTTGTTAGCAATCCAGAAATAGTTGGAGACACATTAAACAAATATTTTTTAAAAGTAACAGAAAAAATAGGTTTACAAGGCTCCATGAACCGAGCCATCAATCTTTTGAAACCCAGAGTACCTAGCTCAGTACAGTACACGAAGGTAACAACAGTCACTGTTCAAGAAATTGAAAGAGTTATTAAATCTCTAAAAAGTAAAAACTCTATCGGGATTGACAATATTTCTAACAAATTATTAAAATACTGCTGCAGCCATGTAAGTAAAGTCCTTTGCCACATTTTTGATGCATCACTTAAGCAAGGAATAGTTCCTGAGAGGCTTAAGTAAGCAGTTGTAAAACCGCTGTATAAGAAGGGTAATAAGATGGATGCTGCTAACTATCAGCCGATATCACTACTGACAAGTTTTTCTAAGGTTTTAGAGAAACTAATGCATGCCAGGATAGTTAAGCATCTCAGGGGTCAAAATATCCTCAGCGAAAGTCAGTTTGAATTTCAGAAAGGTTTGTCAACAGAAGATGCAATATTTGCATTTGCTGGCAAAGTCTTGAAATCTATCAACAAAAAATTAAAGTTGCTTGGGGTTTTTTGTGACCTAATAAAAGTGTTTGACTGTATCAGTCACCGGATTCTTTTACAAAAAGCTGCACATCTCGGTATAAGTGGTTCATCAGGGAAATGGCTTGACTCGTACCTGTCAAACAGGAAACAGGAAGATGTAGTGGATAGTCAAAATTGAGTCCCATTATCTTCTGAATGGGTTACTATCACATGTGTAGTGCCCCGAGGCTTGGTTCTGGGCCCCCTACTTTTTAGTATCTTTATAAATAATCTGCCTCTCTGCATGGAATATTGTAGATTCACCATTTTTGCTGATGACACTACACTATTTATTGATAATTCAGTAGATAAACTTGAGGAAACAGCAAATAAGGTTTTAAGTGAAACAGTGGACTAGTTTAATATTAATGGCCTTTCTTTAAATTACACTAAAACAAAATATTTTCAGTTCCACACAACATTCAAAGATGAAGAAATAGTAGTCAAAATAGGTGAGCAGGTGATAACCAGGGTGGATAGCTCAAAATACCTAGCTTGCATATTGACAGAAAACTGAACTGCTCTAATTACATCCTGGATCTATGCAAAAGATTGAGTTCAGCAACTTACACATTGTTTCTTCTTATAGAAGTATGGAAAACATGAAGCCATCCTATTATGGTTATTTTCATTCCATTATGCGTAGGGAATTATATTTTGGGGTAATCAGTCATTGGCTAAAAAAGTACTGTGTGCACAAAAAAGAGCCATAAGGATTATGTGTGGAGTCCATCCTAGAGCCACATGCAGGAATCTTTTTAAGAAACTTGGAATCATTACATCCACTGCACAATATATATTCTCTTTGATATGCTTCATAAGGAAAGAATAATCCATTTTTAAACTGAATAGTGAGTATCGTAGTCATGAGATGAGAAGAAAACATGATTTCCACTATGAACAGGCAGGTGTGATACAGAAAGGAGTCCATTTGACTGGCTGTAAGGTTTTTAATGCCCACCCTTCAAGAATTAAGTGTTTGGTAGAAGATGAGCTCTTGTTTAAAAAAAACTTTAAGGCAGTTCCTATTACAAGGATCATTTTATACGGTAGAAGAGTTCCTGAACTACAGTGTTTAGCATTTCTTGTATCGTTAAATGCAAATATGTGTCCAAATCTACATTTGTAATCCTGACTATTGTTTATTGTAAACACATATTTTGCAGTATTTATTTTCTGTAACACTTATTATTTTGTAATATATCTAAAAGATGATGAGACTTACCAAACAAAAGTGCTGGTAGGTCGATAGACACACAAACAAACACAAACATACACACAAAATTCAAGCTTTCGCAACAAAAGGTTGCTTTGTCAGGAAAGAGGGAAGGAGAGGGAAAGACGAAAGGATGTGGGTTTTAAGGGAGAGGGTAAGGAGTCATTCCAATCCCGGGAGCTGAAAGACTTACCTTGGGGGAAAAAAGGACAGGTATACACTCGCACACACACACACATATCCATCCGCATATACATGTCTGCTTGTGTCTGTGTATATGCGGATGGATATGTGTGTGTGTGCGAGTGTATACCTGTCCTTTTTTTGCCCCAAGGTAAGTCTTTCCGCTCCCAGGATTGGAATGACTCCTTACCCTCTCCTTTAAAACCCACATCCTTTCGTCTTTCCCTCTCCTTCCCTCTTTCCTGACGAAGCAACCTTTTGTTGCGAAAGCTTGAATTTTGTGTGTATGTTTGTGTTTGTTTGTGTGTCTATCGACCTGCCAGTGCTTTTGTTTGGTAAGTCTCATCATCTTTTAGATATATTTTTCCCACGTGGAATGTTTCCCTCTATTATATTATTATTTTGTAATATTTATTTACCTCTCAAAACTGATTTTCTGTAGTAGAACCTAAGTTACTGTTTACTGTAATATGAAATCATTTTGTTTTGTTTTTAGTGCTACCATAGATTTATGACACGTTCCATATCCTGTGATACTGCCACAACATGCATCATCAGAATAAAAATAAATAAAACATTGTCATCCATAAAAAAAAGTCTGGCTTGAATGCACTCCTGTACACATACGCTAGGGGAAGGAGTACAGTGTCACAATAACGTTACATGGTGATTGTACCGTGTTCAAAGATTTGGAGATCATTATGCCCATACAGCATTATGTCTCATCATGTTGTGACGTCTGGATCATGAAAACAATCATGTTTGACAGTGTTCCTGGGTACATTATGTGCTCCCACATCTTCCCATATGATGATAAGTAATGCACCCAGGGACACTGTCGAACATGATTGTTTTGGTGGCCTAGGTGTCATGGTGTGTTGAGGCATAATGTTGCATGAGAATACCGATGTCCAAATCTTTGAACACAGTACACTCACCAGCCACCGTTACTGTGACTCTGTACTCCTTCCCCATTTACATCTTTTCAGTGATGCATTTGGCTCTGACTTCATTTTTATGGATGAAAATGGGCAACAAAAACAAACAATGTGGGTGGAAAAGCTCTAGGAATGCAAGGATGGTCAGCAAATAGACTGACTTGCATGTTCTCCCAACTAAATCACATTGAGCACATGAGGGCTACATTTGGGAGACGTATTTCAGCACATTCACATGCGCCAACAAACATTCACGAGTTGCCACACACGTTGGAAGAGAAATGGAATGCTCTACCACAAGAACTCCTTGCCACCCTTGTGGCCAGCACAGAAGAACGTGCAGGTCATGCATTGCTGCCCATGGTGATCACACACTCGTGTCTCGCATATTGTAATGTCGAGGTGATCATTGTAAATTGCGATGACTTCGGTGTAATATTGTCTGTGACTAAATTTCTGTTCATCTCATTGTGGTTTTCTTTCTGTTATCTTCTTCACTATACTACAGCCATTTTTTTTTATGTATGGTCCAAGTTTCATAGACTTATGTTTCTTGACGTTGACACATTGTGCGAAAGTTACTCTCATCCTTAAATTTTGCACTTTAGTGAACGACCTTAACCATCCATGCTATGAGTTATAGATTTCTGGCCATTAGGTTGGAGTCAACGAAGCATGTTATAAGCTTACTGTTAATACACCAATAATTCTTACAGTGTGTGCAGTATTAGACCAAAGAACGGATATTGACGGGTTCTGCATAATACATAAGCATGAATGATGAGGTTTGACACAAAGGAAAACATTATATTAGCATATAATGATTAGAATTTAGTGATATTTGACCCCATATTTGAATATTGCTGTTATAAGTAATGCAACCTCAGTTGAGAAATGAGTTCGGGAATGGTGAAACTGGCAAAAAGACAGGAAAAATTTTCTTATTCTGTTGTGATATATAAGGACAAAAGTGGGGCTTAGAATGAAATAAGCACACCTGGAGGAAAAGTCACTTCAGGTTTATGCAAGATTCAGCTGCAGAACTTGAGCACCAAAAGGAGCAAGCACACATATGGAGGAGTAGTTGTAGAAGATCTAGCTTCAGTGATGTTTAATTTTTAGATATCAGAGATAAAAACCTTTCAGATTTATGAGAACTGACTTTGGGAATGTTCTAAAAAAATTGAGATATTATCAACCTAAATTCTCCCACTCTTTCGTATGCCATGGAGGATGTCATGAAAACAGTGTGGAGCTAGTGTTCCTGCTACAGACCTGGAAAAAAAAAACAGAGAGGAAGAGAGAGAGAGAGAGAGAGAGAGAGAGAGAGAGAGAGGTTTGTATAATTGTCATGTGCAAAATTTCATTCTGTTGTGTGGTTGCTGGAAGATTATCTTCACTTTGGAAGTCATTGTAAAGTGCATGTTATAGAAAACTTCCAAAGTACCACACATGAAACAGTCTAGTCAGATTCTTACAAAGAATAGGTCCATTTAATCTGATCTTATTTAGACTATCCCCGATTGAGCATTATACAAAAAGATTCAAAACACAGGGTGTTTCAAAAAGAACGATCTGATTTCAAAACTCCATATTTGTTGATAAAAGCATAGTACAAACATAGGATGAATGTGAAATACTCACAAAATCTTAAAATTTTGGGTATGCTATCACAAATGCTCTGTGTGTCCAGCAGCATCAGTATGAACAACTCTTAGATGAGAGCTGAATTCACCATAAACTTGACGCAGCGTATCTGCTTTTACGGAAGTTATGGCGGCTGTTAGTTTTTCTTCACTTCTTCTTTGTCATGAGGTAAAGGGGAGGTGAACCCACTTTCCTTCACATATCCCCACAAGAAAAAATTACATGGAGTCATGTCTGATGATTTTGGAGGCCAGGAATGCTGGACAGTGTCTTGGAGTCCCATGTGCACTATCCAGCATTGAGGCGGAGTCTCATTGAGAGACTGATGTACGTTGTTGTGCCAGTGTGGTGTAGCTCCATACTGTTGGAAAATGAAGTCATCGGAGTTCTCCTGAAGTTGTGGAAAAAGCCAATTCTGCAGCATTTGAAGGTAGCTCATTTTAGTCACTGTGTTTTCCTAAAAAAAGAAGGGACTGTACTCTTTTTTTCATGAGAAATAGCACAAAAATGTTCACTTTAGGTGAGTCTCTTTCATGATCAATAATGTCATGAGGATTCTCGAGTCCCCATATGTACACAGTGTGTCAGTTTATTTTGCAACTAATATGAAATGTTGGTTCATTGCTGACAATCAACTGTGGTAAAAACGTCTTGTCTTCCATGTCCTCTAGCAGAACTATGCTGTAGTCAACCTGTTTCCTTTTATTACCAACCCAAGGAGCTTGCACTAATTGTAGTCTTATGGTTTATAGGACAAACAATGCCTTAACAGCCGTCAGACAGTCGTATGAGGCGTTACCAGTTCTGTGCTTGGGTGATGAGTAGACTTTCGTGGACTCCACTCAAACGTTTGCCGAATTCTCTCCACCATGTCATCAGAAGTGGGAGATTGATCTGGACTCTTATCTTTGCACAAGCATGCTGTCTCCTCAAATTGGTGACAACAATGACGAATATTTTTGGGTGCAGGTGATGAGTGCTAAAATTCTGATGAAAAATATCTGGACCAAAATCACTGACTCACTCTTTGCAAACTGCAGCACACAAAATGCCTCCTGTTGAGCAGACACCATCTTATTTCTGACTGACTGCAAACAGAAGAAGCATTGACTAACATCTAATGGCGATTTTGTTAAATTATGGGCCACACTCTTTCAAATCACACATATTTCCTTGCCAGTATATCCCATGTTTTATAATTATTACCATTTAAAATTAAGTCATTCTTTTTGAAGCACCTTGTGTTATTAGGTTTCTTGATGACAACCAATTCTTGAAATCTGGTCAGTAAGTTACTCTAATATACACAAAACGGAATGAAAGACAATCAAACTAAAAATTATGAAAAGAATATCTGTAAAGAAGAATGCAAGTAAAAATTCTCATCTGAGATGTGTTGCATAATTGGGGATCACTGCAGGGAATTCCATTCATAACACCCTTGGACTCATGTTGATGTGGATGTTGTGCCGTCCCATAGGTGCAACCACAATGGAGGGGTATCTGTTGAGAGCCCAGACAAATGTGTGGTTCCAGAAGAGGGGCAGCAGCCTTTTCAGTAGTTGCAGGGGCAACAGTCTGGATGATTGACTGATCTGGCCTTGTAACACTAACCAAAACGGCCTTGCTGTGCTGGTACTGTGAACGGCTGAAAGCAAGGGGAAACTACAGCCATAATTTTTCCCGAGGGCATGCAGCTTTACTGTATGGTTAAATGATGATGGCGTCCTCTTGGGTAAAATATTCCAGAGGTAAAATAGTCCCCCATTCAGATCTCCGGGCGGGGACTACTCAAGAGGACGTCGTTATCAGGAGAAAGAAAACTGGTGTTCTTCGGATCGGAGCGTGGAATGTCAGATCCCTTAATTGAGCAGGTAGGTTAGAAAATTTAAAAAGGGAAATGGATAGGTTAAAGTTAGATATAGTGGGAATTAGTGAAGTTCGGTGGCAGGAGGAACAAGACTTTTGGTCAGATGAATACAGGGCTAATAAATACAAAATCGAATAGAGGTAATGCAGGATTAGGTTTAATAATGAATAAAAACATAGGAGTGCTGGTAAGCTACTACAAACAGTATAGTGAACGCATTATTGTGGCTAAGATAGACACAAAGCCCATGCCTACTACAGTAGTACAAGTTTATATGCCAACTAGCTCAGCAGGGGATGAAGAAATTGATGAAATGTATGATGAGATAAAAGAATTTATTCAGATAGTGAAGGGAGACGAAAATTTAATAGTCATGGGTGACTGGAATTCGAGAGTAGGAAAAGGGAGAGAAGGAAACATAGTAGCTGAATATGGATTGGGGTTAAGAAATGAAAGAGGAAGCCGTCTGGTAGAGCATAACTTAATCATAGCCAACACTTGGTTCAAGAATCATAAAAGAAGGTTGTATGCATGGAAGAATCCTGGAGATACTAGAAGGTATCAGATAGATTATATAATGGTAAGACAGAGATTTAGGAACGAGGTTTTAAATTGTAAGACATTTCCAGGGGCAGATGTGTACTCTGACCACAATCTATTGGTTATGAACTGTAGATTAAAACTGAAGAAACTGCAAAAAGGTGGGAATTTAAGGAGATGGGACCTGGATAAACTGAATAAACCAGAGGTTGTACAGAGTTTCAGGAAGAGCATAAGGGAACAATTGACAGGAATGGGGGAAAGAAATGCAGTAGAAGAAGAATGGGTAGCTCTGAGGGATGAAGTAGTGAAGGCAGCAGAGGATCAAGTAGGTAAAAAGACGTGGGCTAGTAGAAATCCTTGGGTAACAGAAGAAATATTGAATTTAATTGATGAAAGGAGAAAATATAAAAATGCAGTAAATGAAACAGGCAAAAAGGAATACAAACGTCTCAAAAATGAGATCGATAGGAAGTGCAAAATGGCTAAGCAGGGATGGCGAGAGGACAAATGTAAGGATAAAGAGGCTTATCTTACTAGGGGCAAGATAGATACTGCCTACAGGAAAATTAAAGAGACCTTTGGAGAAAAGAGAGCCACTTGTATGAATATCAAGAGCTCAGATGGAAACCCAGTTCTAAGCAAAGATGGGAAAGCAGAAAGGTGGAAGGAGTATATAGAAGGTGTATACAAGGGTGATGTACTTGAGGACAATATTATAGAAATGGAAGAGGATGTAGATGAAGATGAAATGGGAGATACAATACTGCGTGAAGAGTTTGACAGAGCACTGAAAGACCTGAGTCAAAACAAGGCACCGGGAGTAGACGACATTCCATTAGAACTACTGACGGCCTAGGGAGAGTCGGTCCTGGCAAAACTCTACCATCTGGTGAGGAAGATGTATGAGACAGGCGAAATACCCTCAGACTTCAGGAAGAATACAATAATTCCAATCCCAAAGAAAGCAGGTGTTGACAGATGTGAAAATTACCAAACTATCAGTTTAATAAGTCACAGCTGCAAAATACTAATGCGCATTCTTTACAGACGAATGGAAAAACTGGTAGAAGCCAACCTCGTGGAAGATCAGTTTGGATTCCGAAGAAATGTTGGAACAGGTGAGGCCATGCTGCCCTTACGACTTACCTTAGAAGAAAGATTAAGGCAAGGCAAACCTACGTTTCTAGCATTTGTAGACTTAGAGAAAGCTTTTGACAATGTTGACTGGAATACTCTCTTTCAAATTCTGAAGGTGTCAGGGGCAAAATACAGGGAGCGAAAGGCTATTTACAATTTGCACAGAAACCAGATGGCAGTTATAAGAGTCGAGGGGCATGAAAGGGAGGCAGTGGTTGGGAAGGGAGTGAGTGTAGCCTCTCCCCGATGTTATTCAATCTGTATATTGAGCAAGCAGTAAATGAAACAAAAGAAAAATTCGGAGTAGGAATTAAAATCCATGGAGAAGAAATAAAAACTTTAAGGTTCGCCAATGACATTGTAATTCTGTCAGAGACAGCCAAGGACTTGGGAGAGCAGTTGAATGGAATGGACAGTGTCTTGAAAAGAGGATATAAGATGAACATCAACAGAAGCAAAACGAGGATATTGAAATGTAGTTGAATTAAGTTGGGTGATGCTGAGGGAATTAGATTAGGAAATGAGACACTTAAAGTAGTAAAGGAATTTTGCTACTTGGGGAGCAAAATAACCGATGATGGTCGAAGTAGAGAGGACATAAAATGTAGACTGGCAATGGCAAGGAAAATGTTTCTGAAGAAGAGAAATTTGTTAACATCGAGTATAGATTAAGTGTCAGGAAGTTGTTTCTGAAAGTATTTGTATGGAGTGGAGCCATGTATGGAAGTGAAACATGGATGATAAATAGTTTGGACAAGAAGAGAATAGAAGCTTTCGAAATGTGGTGCTATAGAAGAATGCTGAAGATTAGATGGGTAGATCACATAACTAATGAGGAGGATTTGAACGAAATTGGGGAGAAGAGGAGTTTGTGGCACAATTTGACAAGAAGAGGGAACCGGTTGGTAGGACATGTTCTGAGGCATCAGGGGATCACAAATTTAGCATTGGATGGCAGTTTGGAGGGTAAAAATCGTAGAGGGAGACCAAGAGATGGATACACTAAGCAGATTCAGAAGGATGTAGGTTGCACTAAGTACTGGGAGATGAAGAAGCTTGCACAGGATATAGTAGCATGGAGAGCTGCATCAAACCAGTCTCAGGACTGAAGACCACAACAACAACAACAACAGCACTTAAATAACAATATGTTCTGCTTTTATATTTGCTGCATTACATTCCACACAATGATGTGCTTTTAGCTGACTCCATCTGACATCTTGCACATTGAACCTGGTTAAAATATGGTTGATTTGTGTGTGGAGTCAGCCACACAATGATAGGAGAAGGTGTGACTCTTGTTTGTGCATCAGCCAGCAGAGGTGATGCAGGGCATGACAGTGGCGCCAGGGATCCTGGGCGATACTGCATGGGCACTGGTATGAATGAAATTAGAATAGAATAGAACCTTTATTGTCACATGACATGTTATATACAATCATTTGATTGAAACATTGGTGTCTCGTCAATGAATAATTCTATGCCTATCTAAGTATACCTTAAAACAAGATGCTCCCAGAAGCACATTACAACATAAAAAGATAAATACATGTTAGATTTCTTCCTGTTTCTTAAAATTTTCCACAGTGGTTTAAAATCTTTCTTTTTAAGTATTTTTCATGTTTGTTTCTCCAGTTTATAAATATGGACTTACGTAATAAGAGCACATACTTCCATAAAAGGAATATACATTTAGATATTTAGATATATAATTTACATGATAGATAGTTTGTAAGTATGGACACATATAAAAAGAACATATACCTCCACTAAAAGAGTACATGAGCATTCACACACAATATAATATAGAAGAAACAGAAAAACAAAACAAAAGTAATATCTTCCTTGCTTATATAATTATCCACACTGTAGTAATATTTGCTTTTTAAATATTTTTCAGTGTTTGCACCTGTGCATTCTAGATTACAGTCCTTGAATTGAATGCATTTTATTGCTAAGCTTCAAAGCCATGTACTCATAATAAGGAGTATTTTCAAATAATGTTGGTATGTGGCAAGGTAACATATAATCTTGTTTGTGCCTTGTTTCATACACATATGTAAACGAATTTCCTTCAAAAAGATCTGGGTTTTTTAGATCAAAGAGAAGTGTTTCATGTATAAGTCAAGGCTTGCAAATAAAGGTTTGCATGATTGTCTGTTGTTTGTTCCAGTCACAGCTCTGATAATTTTTTCTGTAGCTTGAACACTCAGCCAGGCTTCTGTTTTCAACACCCAAAAAAATTATGTCGTATCATACAACTGATATAACATGTGCATGACATACAATTTTCATAATGGCTAAATAAGTCACTTTATTTAGAACCGTCATTGTGTAAACAAAACTATTTAACCATTCAGTAAGCAGCCCACATGCTCAGACCATGACAAGTTTTTGTTTATGGTCACACCAAAAAATTTAACAGATTCTGTAGTGATCTGTTTTCTGCTTTCATAACGTAACTGTGTTATATATTCAACAGTTTGGTTGGTCCTGAAGTGTACAATTTGTGTTCTTGTTAGGATTAGTTTCATAGCATTGTTATATATCCAATATTCTAGTTCTTGAAGAGTTTGTTTCATTTTCTGTGCTAATTCTTCAGTGTTTTTACTGCAGACTACTGCTGTTGAATCATTTGCATACAGAACCGTATCTGAAGTTACCTTACCTGGCGTGTCATTTATATAATGTAGAAATAGTAACACCTCGTATGTACTCCTGGGGTACACCTGCTTGTATTTCCTTCCAACTACAGCAGGCATTCTCGCCCTTAAGTTGTATACCAGGTGTAGAAGTGTGAAACCGGAAATTCCCTATAGATATATATTCTGCGTAGGGCCTGTGAGACTACATCTGCAGTGCCATTTGCTTCCTGTAACAGCTGACAATGAATGTCAACACACAGTAACCCAAGTTCTATACATTGGTGTCTGTTTCGAACCCATAAACGTGTTGATTTTTGTGCCTACGAACTACGATCTGCAGAAGGCATTGGTTTTCTGTTACCATTTGAAGAAAACTGCTGCAGAATTGAATTGAATACTTGTCAAAGCTTTCAGCGAACATGCTCTTGGTTCGAGTGGTTCAAAAAATTCAAAAGTGGTTATTGTGATGCAAAAACCGACAAGCACAGGAAACCACCAAAAAAGTTTGAACACGATGAATTGGAGGCCTTATTTGATGAAGGTGATACTATAACTCAACAGAAACTTTAGGAGCAATTGAATGTGACACAGGAAGCCATTTCTGTCCGATTGAAAGCTAGGGTACAGAAAGTGGGAAGATGGGTTCCGTATGAACTGAATGAAAGACAGCAAGCAAACTGAAAGACCACTTGTGAAATGCTGCTCGCCAGATACAAAAGGAAGTTGTTTCTCCATCAAATAGTGACAGATGATGAAAACTGGATACATTTTGAGAATCCTATGCATCTTAAATCATGGATGTATCTAGGCAAACCATCAACATCCACTGCAAGACCAAATCACTTTGGAAAGAAGGCAGTGCTGTATGTTTGGTGGGATCAGAAGGGTGTCATCTATTATGATCTACTAAAACCTGGTGAAACCATTACTGATCACTACCAACAGCAAATGATTGATTTAAATGGAGCATTACATGAAAAACAACCGGAATATGGAAAAAGGCCACACTCATATTGCTCCATGATAACACCCCATCACAGACAGCAAAATGGGTCAGGGAAATGATCGAGGCATTCAGTTGGGAAATACTAGGGCATGTGGCTTACTCTTCAGACTTGGCTCTCTCTGATTATCATCTGTTTGCATCACTGGGATCCGCTCTCGCTAAACAACACGTCAGTTCATATGAAAATGTACAAAAATGGCTTACTGACTGGCTCATTTCAAAAGAAGATTTTTTTTTTATTGCCCATGCGACATTCATAGCCTGCTAGAGAGGTGGGAGAAATTTTGAATAAAGTACTGTTTATGAGTTTCAAACAACAGATGTGTAATTATTGCAACCAAATTCTAGTTGCATACTTCTACATCTG
This sequence comes from Schistocerca cancellata, assembly GCF_023864275.1. NCBI lineage: Eukaryota > Metazoa > Arthropoda > Insecta > Orthoptera > Acrididae > Schistocerca > Schistocerca cancellata. The sequence continues at coordinate 761,840,359 of NC_064626.1, read as the reverse complement.
GCAACTACCCTCTGTTTCCTATTTTTGAGATAAGATGTGAACCAACTGAAAGATTTTTCATGGAAGCCATAAGAAGCTAATTTGAGGAGCAGCTGCTTGTGGTTTATCATATCAAATACCGTACTGAGCTCACAAAAAATACTGGGTACACTCTCCTTCTTATCAAGGCATTTGCTTGTTTTAGTGATTAGTTCATTAATATCACGCACGACACTTTGGCCCTTCCTAAACCCATACTGATTATTAAGAAGAATGTTATGTTTTTTGTTGCATTTTTCTAATTGTTTACACACTATTTGCTCAAATATTTTAGAAATAATTGGTAGTATTGATACTGGGTGAAAATTTCCTATCTCCTCTTGTCTGCCCTTCTTGTGGATAGATCAAACATCTGCATACTTCAGCCTGTCCAGAAAGCAGCCTTCATCAAACAATTGATTCATTATGTCACAGAGTTTGCAACTTCACTCAGGCTTGTACACAACCTTTTATCATGACTCGTCTGCAAAAGGGGTTCGGTTGTGCACAGTTGCATTCGTGCGCTATATTGAGTAAATAGCCAGCCTAAGTACAGCAGTGAATGAATTCAAGTATTTGTCTAAATCATGATCATTCACAAATGATTTACACCGACAACAGTTTAGAATGAAAACGTTTTTATTTCACTAAATCACATCCACAAAACAAACTGATGGCCACGTAATACCATGTCGACGCCTCTTAGCCGCACTGACCTTACCCCACCAACGGACCACGATCAAAAGACCCTGACCTTTGTCCCCTATCCTCTGTCCTGTATCCAGTCATGTGGCACTACATTAGTCAAATATATTATTTCTAAACATGGCCAACATTTGTTTACAATGATACAATATTAAAATACGTAAAACTCAATACCTTATATTATTTTGTAGACAATCATCAGATTATTTACATATTTAAGGGCACTCCACCTCTTTGGCAGTTTCACCCCTCTTCTTTTGTTTAATCACGTCTTTGCCTAAATGGTGTGGCATACGAAATACTCATTTTGCTCTACATAGATCGAAAACTGAACAGTACCTTCACAATAAAAGACAATAACTTATTATGCAGAGGTTCTCAAACATCCTTACAATTTAATTTTTATATAAAACATGTTCTTTAATGTTCAAAATATTATCCCTGCTACTATGCTTTAAATTTGAGTTTTGAACTATTTTGAAGAGCTCTTATGTTTATGGAGTACTCCTATTTCAGTGATCAGATACCCAGCAAATCCAGTGATTAGCAAGACAAGCACACCTTACATTAGTAACATATGTACCAAGTTATGGAATGAGACATAGGCAATTTTGTAACTAAGTAATTCAATGTGAAACTGTTATATGCTGTCTCCTCTCTTTATCAAGAAGGTGACTCCATAAATATATTGACTTGTGCTTGCTACACCCCCAACTGTTCTTCCCCAGTAAACATTACCACATCCAGGAAATTAGTTATACTATTACAGTATCCTGTTTAACCTCACAAGTTGGGGGCAGTATTATCACTTCCTGCCTTTATCATTTTTGTCGGAATTTCATCCCAGCCTGCAGATTTGAGATTTTTTAGGGATTTTATAATGTTAGTTGCTTCATAGCAGGATACATGAGTAAATTTGAATTCTCTTAATCTGTATCACATTATATTGGGACCTATGTGTGGAGGAGAGAGAACATCAATTATGTTACAATTTATAAAACACCTGTTGAATTCTTTGCATGTATGTCTGGAGTTGGTAATCATTCCCCCATCTATTTCTAATTTAGGGTTAAAACTTTTTGTTCCTGAGCATCTCTTTCAATCTTGACAATCTGCCATACAGCTTTTGATTTATTTATGCCATCTGATACATATTAACTGTTAGCCATTTAGCTGACAAACTATTAAATGTTTGCCATTTAGCTGACAAACTATTAAATGTTTGCCATTTAGCTGACAAACTCTAGATCATGTTTGTTCTTTGCTTTCATGTGCAATTTCCTCTTTCTAATACTAGAGATCCTGATGCCTTCAGTTATCCACAAGTCCCCCCCCCCCCACCCCCCCACCCCACCCCACCAGTCACAAGCTGTCATGTCATGAAGGGGAAACATTAATTGAAAACAGTCATGAGTTCTGATACAAAACCACTGTAGTTTGTGTTTACTGAATACCGCCTGCTGAACGATGAGGAAGTTTCATTTAGTCTTGAGACAAATGTATCCACATTTTGTTGGCAAGTTCCTGACTCATTTTGCTGTTACAGTGTTATCTAAATTTGGCAATGAGGTAAACAAGGGCTGAGCCGTCAGACATCCCTAATTTTAAGATAAATTTTTCTGTAGCACTACATTATCTATGCACGTTGCAGAAGATGCTGTTATTCTAGTGTACTGACTAAAGTTTAATGTTAAGCCATTTGTAGATAACATGTCCTTTAGAGAAACGGCAAACCTGTCATCAGCTCTTACATTTATGTTGAAGTGAGCACAAATTATGATCTTTTTAAATAATTTTTCTAGCTGCAACCTAAACAGCAAGATTTCAAATTTGTCTAGAAATGCACATCTAGTTAAATAGTCAGGAGTATGATGTATGCTCTTAATTAATACGCTGTATTCCAAAAGTTCAATGAAGCAGCTTTCAAATAATAGCTCCTCATTCAAGCAGTTAAAAGTCTGTGTGACTTCAAAGCTTAGTGATTCTTCTACTAGAATGCAGGATCCACCAAAATCATTTTTTCTACAAGAACTCACTGCTAAATTGTAACCTTAAAGTGAGCTTATCAAATTTATATTTTCACTTTTAATCCAGTGTTTGTTTAAACATATAATTTTTACAGAACATATGTTCTCCGAAATTTGTTCATGACTCCTACTGATAATCCGTCTATATTAAGATGCATTATTAAATTATTATGAACTAAATCAAACAGGTAATCATTAACTGGTCATCGAATGTGTCACCTGCACTAGTCTTTAATTCTAAATTGCATTCAATTATTTTGTTTCACGTGGACCAAATTCCATGAGAATTGGTGTACTCTGTTAGTTTTCCTGTGAAGGAGTACCAAGCACAATAACAGACTTATTTCTATTTTTGTTGATGAGAGAGATCTCTTCAAGAGCATTGCTTATGTTAGAAGCTGGCATCCTTTGACCGTATTTGTTGAGATACATTCCATGGTGTGTGAAACAGTTTCTTTCATAGTTACTAATTTCTACAACCTTAACATTCACAAATTTGGTGCAGAAGCTTTTCAGCTTCAAATTAGTATATCTAAGATAATGGTGAGTCATACCTTAGTGGCAATGCTGTTACAATGACATTGGTGAAATGCAGGAACCCATGCACTTTAAACAATTTCTTAATAAAGACACAAGCTCCATTCTTGTAGACGCTATTAGCACCCCTTACGAGCACAGCACAATCAGTCCTTGAGAAATCAGAACATTCTTCATTAACATTCACCATTATACTACCAAAATTTGCTCCAGGTTTTATGATGTCAGAAACTTGAACACCATCATTCACATTGTTTATGAATAATTCTGGAATTTTTCGTGCATGGCTACCAACAAATAGTTTCACTTTCTTCTTTTGTAGCCTTTTTTCCACCGCTGAGCCATGGACCTTCCATTGCCAAGCACAACTACATTCTTCCAGTGATAAGTGTTCACTGCAGTGTTTATATGTTTCCTTTTTGGCAGATTCAGAATTTTAAATGTTCCGTGAATGGCTGAATCACAAAAGAATCCAAAGAAGGAGAAGCGTTATTTTCATAATAGCTTCAAACTTCATTGACAGTTGTGATTATTTTATTTTCAGATTTGGTGGATATAATTGAGAATTCTTTATCAACTAACCATACAAGCTGCATAGCAGCAGGTATGGCTTATAATTTTAATGAATTTGAAATAATTAAGTATGATACCATTTTAACAAAAGAAGTTCATCATTACACCTGAGACATGTACAAGGTTTGAACTAGTACTGCTGTGCTTTAATATTGGCTTGATGTTTCCACAATTATCTAATGAATTTCTTTGCATCCTGAAGATATGCTTCAGTGTTTTGTTTTCCACCTTATTGTATGGGCATAGGATCTTTTCGCTGATGTTTCTTGCTTATTAATTGTATTTGTGTTCCATAGAGTTGATGGTGCTTATTGCAGAGAAACAATATTTTGTTAATTCACATCAAATAGAATAAAGTGGACATTTAAATAAAAAAATATTTGGAATGAATTGTAGTTTATGTATAGGATGTAGGGTTCACAGAATGATGGGATGCTATGATAGATATTGTGTTTGTGTGGTCATAATTGAGAAGATAATCCACAGTTTTTTTTATTATTTGGAGATTTCACTGCTGAGTCATGATTTGTTTTTTGTTTTTCAAAATTCTCTGGGAACCTTGAAAAGCGATATACATTAAGCTGAAGCTCATCACATGTACCTAAGAAGAATTAGCTGGGGAATGTAAAATTACAGTACCAGTCAATATTTGACTCTTTTTCTGAGTAAGTTGGCTTGTTCAGTGCCTGTATTTTTCTAGAAGGTTCTTGCATGGGTTACATGCCATTTTTGATTAAGTAAAGACTTAAAAGATGTATTACAATGAAGTGTGTAATGCTTGTGTCTGTTAATGTATGACAAGAAGGATGTGATTATCCATGTCAGGATGTTGCATATACCACTCTTGCCATGTGAAAGATCTTTTTTTTTCATATTTTGCACAGTAAATAATTTTTATACCTGCATAGTTTGTTCATTGCATGTTATTTGCAAACTAACTAGGCTTGTTGTTATCAGTGCGAAATGCAGCATGACATCCTGGCCACATTGAATGCTCCAAGAAACCACAAGTACATTTCTGTAAGAAATGTTATGTAAAAAGAGGCCTTTTACCTGATGACAATTGTGTAACTGTTGAAGTGTGCCACAGATAAAATAAAAACTTGTGACTGATGCAGATATTATTATATTTTCATTCAGATTAGCAGTCACAGTCATCAGAACATAATCCTGATGGATGAAATGATCATCAGACTCATGTTCACACAGTACGTAGATGTGCCAAAAATCTTCACAGGGTACTTAACGGAACTGGGTGTTAGCACTGTGTTGCTATTCCTGCACTGTTTGTTGAACTTTTTTCATGCAAAATTTGTGCACAGGACAGCCAACCAATTTCATCAAATCTATTAAAAACTTGGGGAAAAGGAATTATTTGGAATTTGACTAGTAACAAATGCTGATGGTGTTCTTTAGCAGATGAAGGAGCAGTGCCATCACAGAAGCTGTAAACATGCACTATGTAGTGAAAACTATGTCTGTACTGTGTGCCTTGGCTGAGTTTCCATGTTTTATCACCATTATCTATTATCTTCTTTTTTTAACCACACTAGCACTATAATATAAACATTGTAGGTGCTAACACTACAGTTCTAACACACCCAAAAGGATTTGAGAAAGCTATAAAATTACAAGGACACAAAATGGCTGACCAGTACCTACCTTTAGTTGGCAAAATTGAAGGACTGCTTATAGACATATTTGAAAGTACAAAAACTATCCTATCCTTTAGAACAGTTAATTCCTTCCTCAGAGAGGAAAGAGGGGTAGAAAGTAGGGGCAGATCATTCAGACCTCAAGATTACCAGGAGCCACGTATTGGGAGGATGAGACTAGCATTCTTCTTTATGTTCTCTTCTGTCATATTACTTTCATACGTAATAAAATATCTTTTTCCTTAGCTAAGGTACATGCTTACATTATTTCTTTCAGCTCTCGTTCTAGCCTCTCCATTCAGTCTGCTTCCTCTTCATAGTGCAACCATGTCTCACCGTTCATTCTCTACAGAGTATGACTGTGTGTGTGTGTGTGTGTGTGTGTGTGTGTGTGTGTGTGTGTGTGTGTGTGTGTGTGTGCGCGCGCGCTCTCTCTCATTTCTGTTTAAGTGAGAATTTCTGTTTTTAGACCATTAAAAATATTACACCATGCATTATCCATTCATGTGAGGACAGGAATGAACTTGCAGTCTACATTTCCCCTAACAGCTGAAAAATAACTGGGTAATATGAAACTTGTACTATTGTAAATCTTGTGTGTTGTAGGTGCATGTGTGTGTGTGTGTGTGTGTGTGTGCGTGGGTGTGGGTGGGTGGATGGGTGATTAAACATTTATAATTCATGAATTTTTGTTGTTACAGTAAAAGAGCATAAATGGCAAATAGTGGGGATTTTAGAAAGATCCCCTTGAATGAAGTTTCTCGTGTTCCCGAAATTCAGCCAAATCATCTCTCTGCTAGTCAAGATAAAAGAAGTGATGGAAATGAGGAAGAATTGTAAGTCTTAGTTTTACTGTAATTTGTCTGTTTAGTGTCATCACTTACATCACAGATAACTATTAATCTTTAATTAATGCACTAATTAGGTATTGAGTCATTTTGTGACAAAATTCAAGATAAGATGAGGCATATTATTTTCAGAATACAGAAGTGTATTATAAGAATTATAGCTGGTGTTAATTTTAGAACATCCTGCTAAGGCCTCTCCAAAGAACTGGGTAGTTTGACAACTACTTTGCAATTATATTTGTTAATGTCCGTTGTCATTACCAATATTTCTCTTTTCATAAACGGTAGGGAAAGGCACTAAGACCAAAATTAACTTCTACAAAGACTTCGAACGTATAACATTGGTACAGAAACAAGCTAAATACATGGGTACAGATATATTCAACAGCCTACTAGAACAAATTAAATTTTAGGTAGATAGTGTAGCAGAGTTTTGGGTTGACTTAAAGAACCTCCTTTTGGACAACTCCTTCACTCCACTGAAGAGTATCTCCACAAAAACCTTAGATTTAAAGTTTTAGGTTAACTGGAAGCTACAATTGTCATTGTAATACAGTAATGTAATGTTATTTTATGGTTGTGCACTTAAATTAAATTAAATATTCATCTTTGATTCCTTTCCTCGCCGCAGAGACTACTCGCCATGGGATCTGTGGAATATGACTTTCTTTTTTTTTTTAGCAGTTAGTTTAACTCTCGTCTTGGAAGTAACATCCTTATCAATACAGTGTGTCTCTCCCATGAGCTGTCAAGCACATCTCCAGTTTTCGGCAGATATCTGCAATTTCATGTTTTCAGAGCATAGCTGGAGTCAGCCCAAACACACACCACTCATCTGTCTTTCATGCAACACCCAGTGTCAGTGGAAAGCATAAGTTTGTTTCATGTTAAAAACAAAATTATTTTTAAAGACAAATTTTACACACCCATTAGATAAAGCATTCCCACTTTAGTGTAGTGTGGTACTTGTTTCATCGATATGTATTAGCAGAGCAGAAAAACATAATGACTAACCATATAATGTAATTAGATGGGTAAAAAATTCTGCTTACCAAGTGCCAGCAGGAGAATACACATATAAAAGAAAGATTTCATGTTTGCGAACTTTTGGAGACAGTGGCTTCTTCTTCTGCTCAAAGGGCTGAAGAGGAAGGAAGAGGGGTGAAGGTAAAAGACTGGAGATGTTTAGGAAAAGGGGTGGAGTTCAGAAAAGACACTCAGAACCCTGGGTCAGGGGAGACTTACCAAACAGGATGAGAAGGAAAGACTGATTGTTGGGGATTGCACAAGATGAGATTTGAAAACCGTATAGCTTAAAGTTTGAAGATAGGGTAAGATGCAAGAGAGAGATTACTTAGCTTTTCACTCTTATTAACTCATGCACAATATTTTAGTGGTACATTATCTTGTCGAAAAATGATTATTTTCGTTGTTATAATGAATAACCAGTACTCCAACAGTGACAAAGTAGCACTACTGCATGATGGTAGAAGTCAGCATGGGCCAGAGTGGTGCTTTTGCTGCTGGAGTACTGGTTAGTCTTTGTGTTTTACTGTCCCTGTTAATACATGTCAATAAAACAAATATCGACCGCTTTAAAAATAATTTTGTTTGTAATGGGAAACAAACCAACACTTTTTGTCAGCATTGTGTATCATATGAAAGGCTTGGTGAGCAATATTTGTTTGGACCAGCACCAGCTACACATTAAAAAAGTGAAATTGCAAATATCACATGAAACACCAAAAAAAAAAAAAAAAAAAAAAAAAAAAATGCACCTGATGACTTAAGAGAGACACCTGATATAACATTAATGATATATAGCAATAGTGTACATCACCTATTCAAAATACATATGCACTTTATGTTCTATTTACATGACAATGCAGGTCCTAGAAATGTGTTGTCGATGATAATGATTGTCACCACCTCTTGAGTAACGACATTGTTGATGTTTCGTTTGTATTATGAACTAGCATTATTTGAGTGAAGGGTGATAATGTATTTGTGGAGATTTTTCTAATGTCTGATTAATGGAAGCAATGATGCAGCAAGAAGCTTTGCCTGGAAGTGGGGTAAACATTTATGAAAACATTTTAACTTTTGATGCAAGCTTTCAGAGAAGATACCCGTGGCTGAACTCTGTATTATAAGTGGTTCTAAACTAGTCATCAGTCAGTTAAATATTATGCTTGACCAATAAGACTCTAGACCTCAGCTGGCGGTGATCACATTCAGAAGACTGATCTCATGCATGCCAACTGTTGTCTATTAGTTTATAGCTTTAGATTGTGACTCAGAACCTGAACATGTTTCAGTTTTCAGCTAAGTTTGTTTCTCATTTGATGACTAAAGACCAATAGGAACATCAAGTGGGCTGTGATAGGAATTGCTGGAAAAAGCTGCTGTTGTGGTCTTCAGTCTGAAAATTGGTCCGATGGAGCTCTCCGTGCTTGTCTATCCTGTACAAGCCTCTTCATCTCTGCATAACTACCACAGCCTACATCCATTTGAATCTGATTACTGTATTCAAAACTTGATCTTTCTCTGTGACTTTCAGTGTTACAAGGCCAGACCAGTGAAACATCCCGACTATTGCCCTTGCAAGAACAGAAAAAGCAGCTGCCCCTCATCAGGGACCATGGGTTTGTCTGACCTCTCAGTGGATACACCACCAGTGTGGTTGCACCGACAATGCAACTATCTGTATTGTTGAGGCAAGCGAGCCACCACACCTTGGCAGGGACCATGGCTTAGTGGGGGGGGGGGGGGGGGGGGGGGGGCAAGTTAATGACGAAGAAACATTCATGTAAGGGGTCATTGCAAGAGATGAATGTTGAGTTTACAGTTAACACAGTAACACAAAAGTCTAAACATCTCACTGACTTGGTACATGCTTGACCCTGGGCAGCAAAGTGGTCAGAAGATTTTGCTTATGTTTTGCAATGGTCTGTCTCTTTTTTTATATAGTGTTTGTAGGTGACATCTTGACAATGCAGAAAGAGAGAAAACATAACCTTGCCCAAAGATGGTTGTGTCTTTTCTTCCTTTAAGGAGGGGAATTGTGTAGTTTTCATTGTTTGTTGGTTTCTTTCATTTCTGGACCATAGCGAACAACCCAACACTCATCCACTGTAATCAGATGGCTGAAAACCTCATCTTTTTTGTCCATGCACATTTTCAACATTTCTATTGTAGATACAGTGTGAAGCTCCCTTTCAAAGAACACTAACGACCTTGGGGCCCATTGACAGACACTTTTGTTGTGTACAGTACCTCATGCACTAAAACCAACACTTCTGACAATTGTGTGAGTGATGATGCACATATCAGACAGCACTTTTATGATGGCCTTTGGTTCCTCCATTAGAGGAGATTGGCTGCTTGCTGGTGCATCTTCCAGATCTGTGTGAGTACAGTGAAACAATATTTTTCAATCAGTCATTATTGGTTTTTCCTCTTGAGCTTACTACAATTTAATTAAAGAGAATTTTACACCAGACGCATTGTGCTTTTATTTATAAAGCATCTTCCATGGTTATTCTGCGAATTGGGTACATATTTTGTACATTTTTGGTTGTTTTAGATCAAAAATGGTGTTTAAGTTGGAGTGCAAGTTACTTACTGTGTTAGTTTACATATTGTCCAAACCAGTGCTTCTTCCGTCCTTGCTAGCAGTGGTTAACATCAAAAGACTTATTTTCACATATGCACCTGGCAATTTTTGGCATTGTGCAGTATTTCTTGTACTGCATTTGGGTTATTTGCGTTTCCCCTTTGTAAATTGAACTGAAGGTATGTGTTTTTCTCACTCTGGACAGTATTTATGTCTATTCATTTGTTTTCATGCAGGTTGTGAATGTTGCCAACCTAGGAAACTACATATTTTTTAAAATTTGTGTGTGTGTGAGTTAATTTAAATTAGTGAAATGTCTTGTATGTTTAGCAGAGATGCGAGAGGAGATTGGTGCTGTAGTTTGCAAAATAACCACAGAAGATGCTTTATAAATAAAAGCAAAATGTGTCTGGTGCAAAATTCTCTTTAATTAAATTTCAGTAAGCTCAAGAAGGGAAACTGATGATAACTGATTCAAACAGCTGCTGCAGAAGATGGCCATGCAAACAAACATAGTATTTTTCAGTTTTCCACAGCCTCACATGCTGGTGAATTATCCTTATGTGCAATACTTTTTCACTGTAAAGTTCCTTCTCCAACTTCAGTTACAAATAAAAAATGACTAATCAGTGAACTGGCAGCCATTTACGTACTACAGCAGCCATCCTTCTTTTCACCACTGCCGTGTTACCAAGTGATTCAAATCAGAAAGAACAGCATGGAACAAGAGAAAACAAGTGACTCTCTCTCTCTCTCTCTCTCTCTCTCTCTCTCTCACACACACACACACACACACACACACACACACACACACACACACACACACACACACACACACACAGTCCCCCGTCCCCCCTCTCTCAGATGTGCAACCTACCTATTTTAAGGAAAGGTTCAAAATGCCATTTTATGTTCCAGGCATATAAAGCAATTCACAAAGCTTTTTATGAAAATTTTCAAGTGCTGTGTTTGTGTTGATAGGTGGGTCCAAATATGAATGGCTCTGTTGGCTGCACCTACGTAGATACCAAAAATAAAAAGAATTGACTATTCCAACTACCAAAAGAGATGTCAGGTTACACAGTGGAACACTTAGCCATGGAAAGAGCTCTAAGTAACTACATGAAAATCCAAGATGAGCATGTTGTAGTAATAATGGACTCACTCTCTGCTTTTCAAACACTAACATCAAGTGGCAAGGATGAAGGGAGCCACTATTTGCCCTACTAAATAGTTGCTGTGTCAGAAGTGTGAAGAAAGAATATCACTTGTATTGACCAAGGGGCATGCTGGGACTATGGGGAATGTGAAGGCCAACTAACTGGCAGAGAACATGACAAAGAATAAAATAAAACAGAATGGCATTCGTGATGGGGATCTCATTGTGGTAGTCTAATACATGGCCAGAAGTGAATGGAACAAATTGTTGGAGACTGAGGATCTACAAAATGGTATCTGGTACAGACAAACAGACATACAGAGCATAAAAGAACTATCTATATAAAACTTCAGTGTGTTTATAAAACATAAAAAGAAACACTTTCTTTATGTGATAAAAATGTCACAGGTGCACCATTTCCACTCTAGGGTTCATGAATGTCTTGATGCTTGTGATGTTCAGAGATTGTCTTCAAACTCCCACATGATGGATACTGTATTAGAGATATTGATGAAAATATTGTCCATTTACATTAATTACAACTGTCATCTACTTGCTTGTCTAACATGCTTGAAAGAACCGGATGTTTCATAAATAATAGCTGCAGCTTCAGACAGTGGGCAATCAGTTCTTCTGGAGTATCTATTGGTGTCTCATACACCAAATGTTTTATCTCCCTCCACAAAAAGAAATCCATAGGGGATCAACAACATCTGTAAAACAACATTCGTCACACAGCAGTTGGAACACCTTCTCTGAGTGTCACTAGCCTCAAAACCTTTGTAGAACACGAACATGAAAATGATGCCCTTGGGACATTTTTGTCATGTTAAAAAAAATGTTTATTTTTATCTTCTCCAAATACTTTAAGATATAGTACAGCTAGTTTTTTTATACCCTGTATAATGAAGACACAATGATACAATGTAAAATGGAATACAAAATGTAACCACAGTAGCAAAGGGAAGAAGCAATGGTTTTTTTGATAACCATTGCTAGATTGAAATTCCACCACAACTTCTATTGACAACAGTTCCATAGAATTCTCATCATAACATCACCACACTGCAACTACTATGACTATGACTATGAGGAGATCCAGAATGTCAGCCACATATCATTTGGCTTTCCTAGACACAGAAAGGAATCAGACTGGGTACTTATAAAAAGCTAGTTAAAATGAAACAAAAATTACCCTTGAATGTGTTGATTCTCATGACATTAGTAAATATAATCATTTATCAATTGCTCATGGAATTCATGCAAAATATTAAACTAATTTGTTAACCTAAGATATGTAGATGTATTGGCCACAGTACTCTTTTAAGTGTTATTGTTGAGGTCAGTGAAATATGATTTAATTATCTAGCAATTTGTGGAAAGGCAGCAAGTTTGAAGGGGATACAAAAATAAAATGAGAATGAAAGCAATGTGCCGTGGCTAACTAATGTGTTCTAATCTTTACTTACACTCCATCCTAAGTATCAAAAACAGTTGAACAGATGTAAAGAACAGAAGCTATCTGTGGGGAAATCAGCATCTGAAAACATACAATATCATTTTTATAAATCTTCTTTAAAGAGTGTCAACAACAACAACATAATTTGTATATTTGAGCTATTGACCAACTACCCGTGGATCAGTTAGTTTATATGATATGTATGTTTTTATATCTTTTGCTTTTATATATCTTTACTTTATAAAGGGTTAACAAAAACTGATCCGAGGAAAATTGTAGTATTTGTTGACTTCACTGAAAGTTATTCTGAAACATCTTGTCGCCAACAAGATCATTAGAGAGACTGCTTGAATAGGGGAAAGGCAGATGGGGAAATTGCTCATGTGTTTTCAAGGAATTGCCATAAGTATTTCATGGAAATCAGAGAAAACCTAAAAATGGATGGTAGGACAGGGATTTGAATTGCCAACTCCCCCAAGGAAAGTCCAGTGCGTTACAACTGTGCCACCTGGCTCGATGCATTAGGGAACGCTTCCTATCACAGACTGGAATTTCTCTCTCTATAATATCCAGCCCATATCACTAAGCTTAGATTGGAGAAAGATTTACTGCTTTTAATATAGCATTTAAATTCTTCATAATTTTCAGTACCAAAGATTGAAGAACCCTTTATAAATTGTCCCATAAAAGATAAATTGATTTAATTACACATGAGAGAGGAAGTTTGTTAATGTTCCATGTTTTTAAAGGTGTAAATATTGTAATTTCCAATAAGAGTGAATTTCAAACATGTTCAGTTACTAGATACTCTGAAGTGAATGATGAGGTCAAAGTCAAATAGGTGGAAACATTCCCTCGAAATGCGTGAGCTATTTTGTTGGACGGGGGTGACTGACTGAGAGAGCCTAGTGGTGGCAAATACTGTGGCACTGCAAGGATTTTAACAGTCTATGTGGGATGCTATTTCTTGTCTACATTAAAAACTATTGTGTGAGATGAAAAATCCTTAACATATACATGAAGAGGGATGCAGTATTATCCCTACTGTTTGTGTCTCACACCATTATGGACAGTAATGAATACCAACATTGAGATGAGTAGCAAGGCATATTTCTACTGGCTCTTGAATGAAATATTTGGTATGTTTTGGTACTTTTTGTGTTTTGTCAAATTTGCATTCTCCTCCTGATATGCACTGTTAACAATGTCCTGTGGATGAAATTTCTGTCTAAAAATAATATGCTGTGACTTTCCACTTGGCCAAGTGTAATTTGGCATATTAGTAAATTTGCAAAAGTTTCTTCAGAAGAGAAGTTGCAAACATGTGTGTCAAGTCCTTTTGAACAGTAAGTACTGACAAATTCTCACTATAACAAAAATATTGTTTACCAGAGTCCATTGATTGTTGTTCAACTGTTCAGTCATCACATATAACAGTGTGACGAAACCCCATTATAAAAGTTTCAAAGGTGTAATGTTTATTGAGAAAGTAAAGCTTCAATTCCTTTGTGGGGTGAGTGATGGTGGAGATGGGGCCAGAGGGCCCAGAGGAAACTTTGCTGACAGTAAAGAATGCATTTTCTTACATCTTGAATGGCGACAACCCTGTGCTGTTTTGCACGTCAGAGCTATACACACTCATTATGAAGGATAAAAACATATCCCAATCCAAATTTTGTGCATTCAAATAATAACTAAGCACCTTCCCAAGTGTCCAATGAACTCATTCTTTCCTTCCATTAGCTTGAGGATGAAGTGGACTTGGTATTAACTTTTTTACTTTTAATAACCAGCACAACTCTTCCATCAAGTCTGACATGATGTTCATCCCTTGGTCCGCTTTGTATCCGGCACTCCAGACTTCACTACTCACCTATTAACTAACACTTGTGCAACTGTGATTGGCTGTTGGTGTGGCATCAGCACCATCTCAGTGTTAGGGGAAAAATGGTATATTTTGGTCAGCACAAAATGATCACCTTATGTGTTTGGTTGAGTGTTTTTAACATGTCCACCCCATTGAAACTAAACAGTTCTGTTGTTTCTGGCAACTTCTGCAGTGGTACATGCTTCCCATTAAAATCTGCATGCTGCACGCATTCTATACAATTTATGAAGTAATGGTCAACATCATTCTTCCTTCTCTTCCACCAGTACTTTACTGTCCCTCTCCGATTCATCACCCTGCTTCCCCATGGCCTGATGAGACGTGATTATGCATTTCACATAGTCCTTCTTGCTTCAGCTCTGCTGACACAACCACCTGTGGTTCTAATTTTTTTCTCTACACAATAATCCATTGTGTGTGCTAAACTACTGTTGCTTGCTATACTGTTTTCCCTCCTTGTTGGTTCTCTGTGCTGTTTGCCATTTAGCAAGGCTCTGATACAGTGCTTGTACTACTGCTATCTTCTTGCTTAAGCTGTCCGAATTTCAGTGCTTCTTTCCTAGTTTATGCATTACTTTGTATTCAAATTCACTGAGTTTTATTGCCAATCTGACCAGTCTACTAGATTGATCCTTTGAACTTAGTAACCACTTCAGAGAAGCATGGCCTGTCACTACCTTGAATTTCCTTCCATTAACTTAAAACCAGAAGTATGTTAATCCATACGCCGGCCGGAGTGGCCGAGAGGTTAAAGGCGCTACAGTCTGGAACCGCACGACCGCTACGGTCGCATGTTCGAATCCTGCCTCGGGCATGGATGTGTGTGATGTCCTTAGGTTAGTTAGGTTTAAGTAGTTCTAAGTTCTAAGGGACTTATGACCACAGCAGTTGAGTCCCATAGTGCTCAGAGCCATTTTTTTTTTGTTAATCCATACACCAACCTAATCATATATCTCTCTCTGTGGTAGACTAATCCTTCTCCACTTTGTTCAGTTGTCTTGACACAAAGGCAGTAGCATGTTCTTCACCTTCAATCTCCTGGCTCACAACACGCCCAAGAGCATGGTTTAATGCATCACATGGCAATATCAACTCCTTCTGAAAGTACAGAAACACCAACACTGGACTCGATGTTAACACTTTCTTTAATTCAACAAACGCTCCCTGACATTCCTCTAGTTGCACTAACTTAACCCCCTTCTTCAACAACTGCATAAGCAGTTCTTCAATATCCACAAACCCCTTCATGAATTTTCTGTAATAATTTGCAAGATCCAGGAAAGATTATAAACCCTTAGTTGTTTCTGGTACTGGAAAATCTTGCACTGCTTGCACTAATCTAGGATCAGTTCTTACGCCATCCTTAGTTATCACAGGTCCTAAGTTGTTGACTTTGTGTAGTGTAGAGTGACATTTCTCTGTACTTAGCATCAAATAGCTGTCCATAATCTCTTGAATACTTCCCTCAGTTGTTGCCTATACTACTGCATATCTCTCAAAAAGATGATTATTTCATCCAGATACATCAGTATCTGATGTGTCTGATGACATAACTGTGTCAATCCTTTTAGTACCCCATCCAACAAATGTTGGAATGTTGCTGGTGCATTTTCTAATTCTTGCAGCATCCTTCACAATGATACTGTCCCCAAGGTTTTGCTCTGTCCACTTGAGCCACTTGTAACTGATGGTATCCACCCTTCAAGTCCATTGTAGAGAAGTACCACCATCGCCGAGGATTACGAATCGCTTCTTTGATGTTTGGAATTGGGTAGGCATTTGTCATAGTTTTACTATTTAAACAATGTTACTTGCAAAAGAATTGATATTTCTTTGAGCCATCTACATATTTCTATGATAAAATTACAATTTACTTCCATATTCCACCAGAGCTACTTCTATCCTCTATTTTACTATCAGCCAATTGTTGATTAATAAATTCCCCCAAAATTGGTTGCAGAGATTGTGCTATTCAGATTGTGCTTCATCTCCTGTCAGAATCATACTGTATCCAATATTTCACTATCCTTCAGCAGTTGCACCGTACACAACACATCACTTGGTAAGTCAGGCTCCACATTCACCCACAGCAACTTTCCGGTGCCACTCAACACACTGTCATGCGAATTAAGCATTGATATCATCGTTCAAAATTTAACTGGATTGCCCTGTAAACTAAGTGTTTCTTGTGACAGATCAGAATTGACAACAGGTTCCCCTAGTTGGAATGTCTTCTCACTGGGCTCCACTACATCTCACCAAAGGTCAATTACGGCAATATGTTGATGCAGAAAGTCTAACCCTAGGTTCATACAGTAGCCATCACTTAGATGAGGCACTGCTTCCACCCATTGTCTAAATTTGGTTGTCTCAAACAAAAAATTCGTCATTACCGATCATAAGGGTCATATACCACTGTGCCTACTCCAAGTAAACTTGTAACATGGTGGGTTCCAACACCTGCTACCTACTAGCTCTCTTGAGGTCACTGACACATGTGCCCCTGTATCCAATAAAACTATGTGTTTCCTGCCACTTTTCACACCTACTGTGGCACATTACACCTCTGCATTCATTTTTACTGCATTTATCTTTACTGGGAAATCCTTCTGGCATCTCTGGGGTTCCCTCTTAAATTTAGAAGGTGCTTCTTACCTCCAGACTACTTCTACTATTATTGTTGGGAGTCCACACCATCCCTCTTAGCTCTCATGGCTGGTAGTATTGCCTCTGCATATGCTTTGTAGGCTCACAATTAAAGCATTTTGCATTTGATATGAACACATTTCTCTGATCCCTCATACCTGTTGATATCTCAATTTCCTCATAATACAATGCTAATCTAATTAACTGCATGGAGATCTCTCTAGATTCCTCTGGTGCTAAACCTCTTAGGAAAGCATAAAGCACACAATACTCAGCTTCCTGTAGCAACACTGCGTTCACCTCCTCATTCTGTGTTAACGTATAAGTATTTACCCTATGTTTCCTAATTCTGTCCACTGTTGACTGCGGTGGTGTCAGCTCCCCTGATACCATTCTGAAGAGCACAGTTGCACTCGGTTGGCATGAGTGGTGGTGGTGGTGGCGGCAAGCTGGAGGGTCCCGTGGAAACACTGCTGACAGTAAAAAAATGCTTTATTCAACTTCAGTACATGCTTTGTTATGGCTCAATGCAGCAGAACATGCCTCATTCTGTTGACAATAGCCAAAGCTGATGTACGGATGGCAGCTTCCACCTGCTGAGAGAATGCTGCCTAGGCACTTTGTGTTGATGACAGTAGGCCTGCAGCCTCTGTAGGCCACAAACGTGATGTCAACAGCACACTACTTTTCTGTCAAGAATAGCACTTCAAGCAGCTCCACGGCCCTGCTTGCCTTCAGTGTGGTGGCGCGTGGAGACGTCTGTACGTAGGATCGACTACGCCCTCTGGCAGGAGTTAGACGGTAGATGGTGTTGAAGGTGCTAAGTCTTGTGGGGAACTCAGCGCAGGCAGCAGCAGATGCAGATGGCAGATATGGTACTGTGGCACTGAGTCCCATGACGAACTCATTGCTGGTGGCTAAAGGCGCAATGTGATCTCGAACCCATGGCTGCTGTTGATGAGGCCCAGTTATCTCACTGTCCAGCATGGCCTTGGCATTGTGATGGTGCTGCTGGAGTCCAGCAATAGGAATGCCTTTGCTTCAAAATTCAGACACATTTATATCACCCTGAGGCACATTTGCTTCACTAAACATGGCACCTGGGCTCGTCACCTGTAAAAAGAGATGGGCCCTGGTTACGGTGACACTGACCCACCTGCTAAGGCCATTACCACTGTGCATTGCAGATTTCAGCTGATTGTAGCTAGCCTCACCTTGAAGTCCCGTTACGTACATGTTATTCTGACTTACATGTTGTCACACTGTGCCCACTAGTAGCCTGCGGCTACTAATGCAATAAAAAAGAGAACTGACATGAAGAAAATTTAAACAACCACCTGTCAAGAACATTTAATGACAAATTTTCTGTGTTTGAGAATCACTCCCTGATCTTAGGTTTGGTAGACACATATTATATGAAAAATAGCTCATATTTTATCAAACAGTAATCTCTATGAAAATCACTAATCTTTTTTTGTTAAAGGCTCAAAGGCAGGAGGGACAGTTCCTTACAACATAGCCCTTATCGTGCATATGTAAATACCACTCCACAATATATGACAAATCATGGAATGTCAAGATATCAGCCTGCCCTCAAAAATCTTATTCCAGTTCGAAGAAATATCAAGTAAGTATTTTGAATGATTCCAAAGCATTTTGTTCACAGAGATTAGTAGAAACTAACTCTGTTTAACATTTATTTGTAATGTGCATTACTAATTTTTCTGATAAAGTATAGTTGTGTAGGGCTACTTATTAATATGGAACAGGTTAATGAAAATAAGAGGTGTTCATCATTCCTAGACACCAACACAGCAGAGGACGGGGGGAGGGGGGGGGGGGGGGCAAAAAAAAAAAGTATTTGTTATACTATTTAAAAATGGTAATGACATTGAATATGATTTATATAGAAAGCTTTATGAATTGGGGGACTAACATAAGAAAACACTACTAGCTAACAACTATTTGTATTTCAGTGAAATGTATTTTTTTCTTTATTCAAATATTTCTGTACTTCTCACTGCTTTCGAACACTTGGCTGGCTACAATTCAACTTATGCTACATGAGAAGACCCCCATGAAAAAAAGTGATTATAGGACATTGAATCTTTGTGGAAAAATTTGTTCAGGACATGCAAAAGAAAAATAATGACTAAACCATTGAAGGAAACACATTTTAATTTTCATATGAAGGGGTAAGATTTGTTAATTGCTTTACCAGGTTTATGTTCCAGGTTACAAATATTGCTTAGTGGAATGGCCATCTGTATCCGTGACAGCTTGGAACTATACTAGAGATACCGTTTCACATTTGTTTGGAGCTCTTTTCGAATGGTGTACCATGTAATGTTCAGATGCTTGAAGATTGCACATTGCATGCAGCATTCTCAGCCATGGCAATAGTAACTTCTTCAACAATTTGTAGCATAATGCGCTGTATGTCTGTCCAAGGAGTAATTCCCAAATTGACAGTTAATTTGACCTTTCAAATCATGTTCTTCAACCCTGGTGCAGAACAAGGACTTCTCTGTATTCCTCTAATGTGTCTATCTTTTAAAGAGCAGCAGCAGTGTTGCTGATGTTTTGATAAAACAGCTTTCTGAGTAAATCCTTGCTCATGTTGTACAGACTCATGTTGACTGTCTGCAGCTGTAAAGCATACTGATGCTTGTGTTTCACCTCTGTGGCTCCATATCAGTACTGGTATCTAATGGCAAGTCATGACAATAACACTACTAACAACACAAATCCTGCAGCCCACAGTCTGTGCATAATTCCTGTAAAGTTGAGTACCCATACGGTAAATAGTTTCCATCTGCACTGCCTTAAGTAATTAAAGTTTAATTGTAAGTACCTGGTATAAATGAATCAAGACTGCGATATTCCATTCATAAAGTGGCAATGAGAGTCCATTACAACAACAAGTTTCAAACTGTGTATATTAATATCTTAAAGTTAATTTATTTTTGTTAATAAAATGTTTTGATTTACTTCTAGGAACAAAAAGGTTTTGGGTATTGATAGTGCTGGCCTTTTTTCATATATTTATTATTCATGGGTTTCACCTTACATGTATCATGCTCACAAAAAAGGCTTCACTTTAGAAGATCTGCCTCAAGGGTCACATCTTGAATCATGTGATCTAAATTCTCAAAGGTAAGAGAGTATTCTGTAATCTGCACATAAAATTTTATACATAAAGTATCAGACATAAAAGAGACAAACAAAGGAAAATCTAGGGTGGAATGTGTCAATATTATATATATTGAGATATTTTTATATGCACATTTTTGCTCCATTTCTTTGTGTTATCTTTATTTATAAAATTTTAAATGGGACAGTGGAATGAGATATTTCAAATTCTATTTCTACTTTTCCTTAGGTTGCAGCTTATTTGGCAGGATGAAGTGGCACGAGTGGGACTTACTGATGCATCTTTGTCCAGAGTAGTGAGGAAGTTTATACAGACACGTATGATTGTTTCATGCATGCTGTATGCTGCAAGCCTTGTTATGGGATTTGTAAGTCCTGTAAGTATTAGGTGGAATGACTACCTCCATATGTGTAGGTTTATACCCAGATGAATGAATCAACTGTAATTACATTACATGTGCTGGTACTGTGAACTGCTTAAGGTGAGGAGAAACTATAACCATAATTTTTCCCGAGCACATGTAGCTTTACTTTATGGTTAAATGATGATGGCACCCTCTTGGGTAAAATATTCTGGAGGTAAAATAGTCCCCATTTGGATCTCTGGGCGACGACTACTCAGGAGGATGTTGTTATAAGGAGAAATAAAACTGACGTTCAATAGATTGGAACGTGGAATGTCAGATCCCTTAATCAGCCAGGTAGGTTAGAAAAATTCAAAAGGGAAGTGGATAGGTTAATGCTAGATGTTGTGGGAATTAGTGAAGTTTGGTGGCAGGAGGAACAAGACATCTGGTCAAGTGAATACAGGGTTATAAATACAAAATCAAATAACACTAATACAGGAGTAGGTTTAACAGTGAATAAAAAAATAGGAACCCGTATAAGCTACTACAAACAGCATAGTGAACACATTATTGTAGCCAAGATAGACACGAAGCCCACACCTACTACAGTAGTACAAGTTTATATGCCAACTAGCTCCTCAGATGTGATAAAAGAAATTATTCAAATAGTTAAGGGAGACCAAAATTTAATTGTCATGATGGAATTTGATAGTGGGAAAAGGAAGAGAAGGAAAAGTAGTAGGTGAGTATGGACTGTGGGTAAGGAACAAAAGAGGAAATCGCCTGGTAGAATTTTGCACAGAACATAACTTAATCGTAGCTAACACTTGGTTTAAGAAAGAAGGTTGTATATGTGGAAGAGGCCTAGAGTCATGAGAAGGTTTCAGATAGGCTATATAATCATAAGACAGAGATTTAGGAACGAGGTTTTAAATTGTAAGACATTTCCAGGAACAGATGTGGACTCTTGACCACAATTTATTGGTTATGAACTGTAAATTAAAATTGAAGAAACTGCAAAAAGGTAGGAATTTAAGGAGATGGAACCTGGATAAACTGAAAGAACTGGATGTTGTTGAGGGTTTCAGAGGGAGCGTTAGGGAATGAATGACGAGAACAGGGGTAAGAAATACAATACAAGATGAATTCCTAGCTTCTAGAGATGAAATAGTGAAGACAGCAGAGGATCAGGTAGGTAAAAGGAAAAGGACTAGTAGAAAACCTGGGATAATAGAAGAGATAATGAATTTAATTGATGAAATGAGAATATATGGAAATGCAGTAAATGAAGCAGACGAAAAGGAATGCAAATGTCTCAAAACTGAGATTGACAGGAAGTGCAAAATGGCTAAGCAGGGATGGCTAGAGGACAAATGTAAGGATGTAGAAGCATATATCACTAGGGGTAAGATAGATACTGCATACACCTTTGGAGAAAAGAAAACTTCCTGTATGAATATCAAGAGCTCAGATGGAAAACTAGTCCTAAGCAAAGAAGGGAAAGCAGAAAGGTGGAAGGAGTATATAGAGGGTGTATACAAGGGCAATGTACTTGAGGACAATATTATGGAAATGGAAGAGGACATAGATGAAGATGAAGTAGGAGATATGGTATGATGTGAAGACTTTGACAGAGCACTGGAAGACCTATTTTGAAACAAAGACCCAGGAGTAGACAACATTCCATTAGAACTACTGATAGCCTTAGGTGAGTGAGACATGATGAAACTCTTCCATTTGGTGAGCAAGATGTATGAGACAGGTGAAATACCCTCAGACTTCAAGAAGAATATAATAATTCCAATCCCATAGAAAGCAGGTGTTAACAGGTGTGAAAATTACCGATCGATCAGTTTAATAAGTCATGGTTGCAAAATACTAACACAGATTCTTTACAAACAACTTGAAAAACTTGTAGAAGTCAGTTTTGGCGAAGATCAGTTTGGATTCCATAGAAATGTTGGAACACGTGAGGCAATACCAACCCTACAACTTATCTTAGAAGCTAGATTAAGGAAAGGCAAACCTACATTTCTAGCATTTGCAGACTTAGAGAAAGCTTTTGACCATGTTGACTGGAATACTCTCTTTGAAATTCTAAGGGCAGCAGAGGTAAAATTCAGGGAGTGAAAGGCTATTTACAATTTGTGCAGAAACCAGGTGGCAGTTATAAGAGTTGAGGGGCACAAAAGGGAAGCAGTGGCTGAGAAGGGAGTGAGACAGGGTTATATTGAGCAAGCAGTGAAGGAAATGAAGAGGTTTGCTGATGACGTTGTAATTCTGTCAGAAACAGCAAACGACCCGGAAGAGCAGTTGAATGGAATGAACAATGCCTTGAAAGGAGGAGATACGATGAACAGCAACAAAAGGAAAATGATGATAATGGAATGTAGTCAAATTAAATCAGGTGATACTGAGGGTATTAGATTAGGAAACGAGACACATAAGGTATTAAATGAGTTTTGCTATTTGGGAAGCAAAGTAACTGATGGTGGTTGAAGTAGGGAGGATATAAAATGCAGACTGGCCATGGCAAGAAAAGTTTTCCTGAAGAAATGTGTTAACATCGAGTTTAGATTTAAGTGGTAATATTTGTATGGAGTGTAGCCATGTATGGAAGTGAAACGTGGATGATAAATGTTTTAGATAAATAATTTGGAATGTGGTGCTACAGAAGACTGCTGAAGATTAGATGACAGATCATGTAACTAATGAGGAGGTAATGAATAGAATTGAGGAGAAGAGGAATTTGTGGCACAACTTGACTAGAAGAAGGGATCAGTTGGTGGACATGTTCTGAGCCATCAAGGGATCATCAGTTTAGTATTGGAGGGAAGTGTGGAGGGTAAAAATCGTAGAGGGAGACCAAGAGATTAGTACACTAAGCAGATTCAGAAGGCTGCAGTAGTTACTTGGAAACGGAGAGGCTTGCACATGATAGAGTAGTATGGAGAGCTGCATCAAACCAGTCTCTGGACTAAAGACCACAACAACGACAAGAGGTCAGTTTTCAAACCAGTCTCCGGACTAAAGAGCCCAACAACGACAAGAAGTCAGTTTTAGCTGCTTGAAATGCTGTGAAGTTTTCGTGCAATTGTAGGAACAGTTATGTAATACAAATGAGCTAGGCAGCCAGTTAGCATGTAAATATTTGTGAACCACCAAATGTATGGCAGAAATCCGAAAAATTTCAACAAATTGAGTTTTTTGTTAGTTTAAGTTGTTGATGCTTTGCTTCCTAACCAGCATTATTCTTGTTGCTGTGTAAGCATCACTCACTAGTGGCATCCTCAACAAAGACTTGTAAGTTACTTATTTTGACTTACCACTATAACAACGAATAAACTTCATTTCACTCCACTCTGAAAAGTTCACACTTTACAAAAAAAGAAAAGTAATAATATTAATAGTAACTATAATAGTAATAATTCATTGTGGTAGCCTTAACTTCAGAAGAGGCTACATCCCGACATTTTTTCTTTTCCCACCCCATAACTCCTTGCATATCCTGCAATGTGTTTTTCTTCTCTTTACAAATATGAAATGATTTTTTTGCACTTTTAGATCTTTGATGAAAACGCAAATGAGTGATTTACAATTTCGTAATAATATAAGTAATTTTTTGTGGTGAAAGGTATTTAATTATTTAATTTTATTTATTTACTGTTTTAACCAGTAAATAAATCATTAACTTCCTGGCAGAGTGAAAATTCATTCTGGCAATAAATCAGTTTTGGCAGTATTCCTTGATGTATTAGGGTGCAGTACTGCAATAAAATCCTTGTATCTCACTGTCAGACTTTTTATGTGTCACATGAGTTTCCTCTTGTGTACTTGCAAATTGGTCCTTGTCATTTGCAGTTGCAGCAGAAACACTCATCTTTACCGTATTTACTCGAATCTAAGCCGCACTTTTTTTCCGGTTTTTGTAATCCAAAAAGCCGCCTGCGGCTTAGAATCGAGTGCAAAGCAAGACGAGCTTTTTTTTCTCCGCCCCGAGTTTCGACCACTGCACTTTCATACATTATCCATTATCCAACAAAGTAAATACAAATTCCGTATTGTTCATCTTCGAATGTAGCAGAATTTTGATGTACTACGAAAATCCGACATGCAAGACTGTTTGGGATGTTTGTCAATATGGCCAACTCTACTTTCTGAATTTTTTCCTACCTGTGAGAAGAGATGGTTGATAATAGGAACCTGATGAAATGTGAATCACATGCAGTATTCTCTTCACCATAAGAATAATACGAATATCAACATTTTGTCATGTATTCTTTCGTGTTTGCTGCTATCTCATTTAAATCCTGCCTGCCTAATAAACTACGAAACTAGAGTGAGACAACAGCAAACGCGGAAGAATATGCGTATCGTGTCATGTTTATATTCGTATTATTCTTATGCCTAATAGTGACACTGTCAGAAATGAAGCATGGCAACTGACTAGATTTTTAATTCCAAGATGACTAATTTCTGTGCAGAATTTGATGCACTAAAGAAGCAGCCACAAAGATTTTCAAATGGAGAAACATTTTCGCCTAACTCTCGTTCAGAACATGTTCTATTATACGCAGTCTATTATTTGGTTCTTGTTGATCATTATCAAAGAAAGCAACAGTGTAAGTAACAACAAATAGCAGTCTCTTGCCATTGTTTCGCTAATGAGACGATTACTCTCTCTTTTTTTTTTAATTGTAAGCGGCGGTAGCGCGCACAAAAGCAAGCCATGCCGCGAGCGGCGACAGGCCGTAAACACGCACTATCAGAATGCGACAAACAATGCGTGACACAGTACAGTAATGCATTTTCAGCTTAGAGTGATGCAAACACCTATAACAAAGAAAACAGCACTTATCAGATCAAAGCAAAATAAGCAATCGATTCAAACCAGACGAAGCATATGAAAAAGGAAGGGTACCCGTATAAATACGGACGGAGCACCTGACGCGTAGCAATGGCTACCTGGTAAAGCTTAACTGCTAAGCTTATGACTCGAACCAAACTACTGTAGCTGTATCATCATTCATTCGACCTAAATTGTGTCTCATATTACAATGGACCAACTTTGTTTCGATTTGAAGGTGCGGCCTAAAACTTTACTCTCCCCTTGAATTTCGAGTCTCAAATTTCCGGTGCGGCTTAGATTCGGGAATTTTTTTTTCCTTTATTTCAAGTCTCATTTTTCAGGTGCGGCTTAGATTCGAGTGCGGCTTAGATTCGAGTAAATACGGTAGTAGTGCACTATATCATAATGTGAAAGTGCTAAAACAGGACCAGAGAGAGAGAAAATTATAATTTTTATACTGGGTCTCTGTTGTGTCTTACATAGTAAATTAAAAATTCTCAATACGATGCATTTTCTTTTTAATTTAAGTTGTTTTTGTTGTGGTCTTCAGTCCAGAGATTGGTTTGATGCAGCTCTCCATGCTACTCCATCCTGTGCAAACTTCTTCATCTCCCAGTATCTACTGCAACCTACATCCTTCTAAATCTGTTTAGTGTATTCATCTCTTGGTCTCCCTATACAATTTTTACCCTCCGTGCTGCCCTCCAATACTAAATTGGTGATCCATTGATGCCTCAGAATATGTCCTACCAATCGATCCCTTCTTCTAGTCAAGTTGTGCCACAAATTTCTCTTCTCCTCAATTTTATTCAATACCTCCTCATTAGTTATGTGATCTACCCATCTAATCTTCAGCATCCATCTGTAGTACCAGATTTTGAAAGCTTCTATTCTCTTTTTGTCTAAACTATTTATCGGCCACGTTTCACTTCCATACACGGCTACTCTCCATACAAACACTTTCAGAAATGACTTCCTGAAATTTAAATCTATACTCGATGTTAACAAATTTTTCTTCTTCAGAAACGCTTTCCTTGGCATTGGCAGTCTACATTTTATATCCTCTCAACTTCGACCATCATCAGTTATTTTGCTCCCCAAATAGCAAAACTCCTTTACTACTTTAAGTGTCTCACTTCCTAATCCAATTCCCTCAGAATCACCCGATTTAATTCGACTACATTCCATTATCTTCGTATTGCTTTTGTTGATGTTCATCTTATATCCTCTTTTCAAGACACTGTCCATTCCGTTCAGCTGCTCTTCCAGGCCCTTTGCTGTCTCTGACAGAATTACAGTGTCATCAGCGCACCTCAATGTTTTAATTTCTTCTCCATGGATTTTAATTCCTACTCTGAATTTTTCTTTTCTTTCCTTTACTGCTTGCTCAATATACAGATTGAATAACGTTGGGAAAGGCTAAAACCCTGTCTCACTCCCTTCCCAAACACTGCTTCCCTTTCATGCCCCTCGATTCTTATAACTGCCATCTGATTTCTGTACAAATTGTAAATAGCCTTTCGCTCCCTGTATTTTACCCCTGCCACCTGCAGAATTTGAAAGAGAGTGTTGCAGGCAACATTGTCAAAAGCTTTCTCTAAGTCTATAAATGCTAGAAATGTATGTTTGCCTTTCCTTAATCTATTTTCTAAGATAAGTCATAGGGTCAGTATTGCCTCACGTGTTCCAACATTTCTACAGAATCCAAACTGATCTTCCCCAAGGTCAGCTTCTACCAGTTTTTCCATTTGTCTGTAAAGAATTTGTGTTAGTATTTTGCAGCCGTGGCTTATTAAACTGATAGTTCGCTCATTTTCACATCTGTCATCCCCTGCTTTGTTTGGGACTGGAATTATTATATTCTTCTTGAAGTCTGAGGGTATTTCGCCTGTCTCATACATTTTGCTCACCATTAATTTATGTAATACAAGGAAAAGATTTGTAATAAAGAAGATGTTAAGTGTATTTGTAGGCAGTTTGAAACAAATGAAAAGTTGATAGGAAAGTTCTAAATTTGCAGTCATCTTGAATTTTATTTAGTACATGCAGGTACATTTGATTTTATGAACAAAATATAAACTTTCATACAAATTTTCACTTGAGAATTGTATGGCAGTACACACAGTTTTTACTTCTGACAGTGTACTTGTTCATAATCAAAATAAATGCTTAGATTTAAGCTACCGTGAATGAAGAATAAACAATATTAGAACATGATCCTCTTTTTTCAATCAATTAAATGAAACATTAACAATACCTAGTGCCTGCTTTCAGAGCTATTAATTAGCAAGGATACAGATAGCCGTACCGTAGGTGCAACAACAACGGAGGGCTATCTGTTGAGAGGCCAGACAAACGTGTGGTTCCTGAAGAGGGGCAGCAGCCTTTGCAGTAGTTGCAGGGGCAACAGTCTGGATGATTGACTGATCTGGCCTTGTAACACTAGCCAAAACGGCCTTGCTGTGCTGGTACTGCGAACGACTGAAAGCAAGGGGAAACTACAGCCGTATTTTTTCCCGAGGGCATGCAGCTTTACTGTATGGTTTAATGATGATGGCGTCCTCTTGGGTAAAATATTCTGGAGGTAAAATAGTCCCCCATTCGGATCTCCGGGCGGGGACTACTCAGGGGGACGTCACTATCAGGAGAAAGAAAACTGGCGTTCTACGGATCAGAGCGTGGAATGTCAGATCACTTAATTGAGCAGGTAGGTTAGAAAATTTAAAAATGGAAATGGATAGGTTAAAGTTAGATATAGTAGGAATTAGTGAAGTTCGCTCGTAGGAGGAACAAGACTTCGGTCAGGCGAATACAGGGTTATAAATATAAAATCAAATAGGGGTAATGCAGGAGTCTGTTTAATAATGAATAAAAAAATAGGAGTGCGGGTAAGCTACTACAAACAGCATAGTGAACGCATTATTGTGGCCAAGATAGACACGAAGCCCACGCCTACTACAGTAGTACAAGTTTATATGCCAACCAGCTCTGCAGATGACGAAGAAATTGAAGAAATGTATGATGAAATAAAAGAAATTATTCGGATGGTGAAGGGAGACGAAAATTTAATAGTCATGGGTGACTGGAATTCGGTAGTAGGAAAAGGGAGAGAAGGAAACGTAGTACGTGAATATGGATTGGGGCTAAGAAATGAAAGAGGAAGCCGCCTGGTAGAATTTTGCACAGAGCTTAACTTAATCATAGCTAACACTTGGTTCAATATCATAAAAGAAGGTTGTATACATGGAAGAAGCCTGGAGATACTGACAGGTTTCAGATAGATTATATAATGGTAAGACAGAGATTTAGGAATGAGGTTTTAAATTGTAAGACATTTCCAGGGGCAGATGTGGACTCGACCACAATCTATTGGTTATGAACTGTAGATTAAAACTGAAGAAACTGCAAAAAGGTGGGAATTTAAGGAGATGGGACCTGGATAAACTGAAAGAACCAGAGGTTGTACAGTGTTTCAGGGAGAGCGTAAGGGAACAATTGTCATGAATGGGGGAAAGAAATACAGTAGAAGAAGAGTGGGTAGCTCTGAGGGATGAAGTAGTGAAGGCAGCAGAGGATCAAGTAGGTAAAAAGACGAGGGCTAGTAGAAATCCTTGGGTAACAGAAGAAATATTGAATTTAATTGACGAAAGGAGAAAATATAAAAATGCAGCAAATGAAACAGGCAAAAAGGAATACAAATGTCTCAAAAATGAGATCGACAGGAAGTGCAAAATGGCTAAGCAGCGATGGCTAGAGGACAAATGTAAGGATGTAGAGGCTTATCTTACTAGGCGCAAGATAGACACTGCCTACAGGAAAATTAAAGAGTCCTTTGGAGAAAAGAGAGCCACTTGTATGAATATCAAGAGCTCAGATGGAAACCCAGTTCTAAGCAAAGAAGGGAAAGCAGAAAGGTGGAAGGAGTATATAGAAGGTCTATACAAGTGTGATGTACTTGTGAACAATATTATGGAAATGGAAGAGGATGTAGATGAAGATGAAATGGGAGATACGATACTGCGTGAAGAGTTTGACAGAGCACTGGAAGACCTGAGTCGAAACAAGGACCCAAGAGTAGACAACGTTCCATTAGAACTACTGACAGCCTTGGGAGAGCCATTCCTGACAAAACTCTACCATCTGGTGAGCAAGATGTATGAAACAGGCGAAATATCCTCAGACTTCAGGAAGAATATAATAATTCCAATCCCAAAGAAAGCAGGTGCTGACAGATGTGTAAATTACCGAACAATCAGTTTAATAAGTCATGGATGCAAAATACTTACGCGAATTCTTTACAGACAAATGGAAAAACTGGTAGGTGCCGACCTCAGGGAAGATCAGTTTGGTTTCTGTAGAAATATAGGAATACGTGAGGCAATACTGACCCTACGACTTGTCTTAGAAGCTAGATTAAGGAAAGGCAAACCTACGTTTCTAGCATTTGTAAACTTAGAGAAAGCATTTGACAATGTTGACTGGAATACTCTCTTTCAAATTCTGAATGTGGCAGGGGTAAAATACCGGGAGCAAAAGGCTATTTACAATTTATACAGAAACCAGATGGCAGTTCTAAGAGTCGAGGGACATGAAAGGGAGGCAGTGGTTGGGAAGGGAGTGAGACAGGGTTGTAGCCTCTCCCCGATGTTATTCAATCTGTTTATTGAGCAAGCAGTGAAGGAAACAAAAGAAAAATTTGGGGTAGGAATTAAAATCCATGGAGAAGAAATAAAAACTTTGAGGTTCGCCGATGACATTGTAATTCTGTCAGAGACAGCACAGGACTTAGAAGAGCAGTTGAACAAAATGGATAGTGTCTTGAAAGGAGGATTTAGGATGAACATCAACAAAAGCAAAACGAGGATAATGGAATGTAGTTGAATTAAGTTGGGTGATGCTGAGGGAATTAGATTAGGAAATGAGACACTTAAAGTAGTAAAGGAGTTTTGCTATTTGGGGAGCAAAATAACTGATGATGGTCGAAGTAGAGAGGATATAAAATGTAGGCTGGCAATGTCAAGGAAAGCGTTTCTGAAGAAGAGAAATTTGTTAACATCGAGTATAGATTTAAGTGTCAGGAAGTCATTTCTGAAAGTATTTGTATGGAGTGTAGCCATGTATGGAAGTGAGACGATAACTAGTTTGGACAAGGAGAGAATAGAAGCTTTCGAAATGTGGTGCTATAGAAGAATGCTGAAGATTAGATGGGTAGATCATATAACTAATGAGGAGATATTTAATAGGTTTGGGGAGAAGAGAAGTTTGTGGCACAACTTGACTAGAAGAAGGGATCGGTTGGTAGGACATGTTCTGAGGCATCAAGGAATCACCAATTTAGTATTGGAGGGCAGCGTGGAGGGTAAAACTCATAGAGGGAGACCAAGAGATGAATACACTGTGCAGATTCAGAAGGATGTAGGTTGCAGTAGGTACTGGGAGATGAAGAAGCTTGCACAGGATAGAGTAGCATGGAGAGCTGCATCAAACCAGTCTCAGGCCTGAAGACCACAACAACAACAATTAACAATTTGTTATATTGATGTTACCCTGTTTCAGCATTTTCACACAATGATTTGGTGCTTTAACTACAAATAACTGGGGAAACTTTGCAGATGTGCAGGAGTGCACCCATGTCTAAGTAACTATTTGGCCTAAAAATCTCAGAAATTTTAGGCAATTATCTGACACTATTAGTGAAGTCTTGGCAAAATTTAATCCTCAGATTTTTACCCCAAATTGTCACTTGTGACATAGATGTGGAAATAAATATGGGATGATTATGGACAATAGTGTACGAAGGGTCAGAGCCAGGGAGAGGGGAAGGTGGGAACTCTTATTAGTTTCATAGTAATGGTGAAATATCTTTGAGTTTTGATGAGAAATTATTCTTGGCCTATTCTCTACTGATTAGTATCCAGTGTCCTTTTTTATTATTAAATGCTGCAAGCTGTTACAAAACCAATTACTGCATCATAATTTATGTAGAAATTGAAAACATCACTTCAGTTGTAAAGGTTCTCTTTTTTTTAAGTTTTTAATGCTTTGACCACAACCAGTTTCAGGCAATTACATGCCTATCATTGAGTGTGATAATTTTGTGTAGTGACCCCGAGCGCCACAATAGAGAGCAAGGGTGTACCACCAGCGAGCACAGAACATGGAGCTCACCATGCTCTGCACTCGCTGGTGGTATACTGCATCCTATGCTCTCCTGCAGCACAAAATTATCACAGTTGATGATGGGCATGTAATAGCCTAAAACCAATCAGGGTGTAAACTTTGGAAAATTAAAAAACTGTACAACTGAATCGGTACTTTCAATCTCTACTGTAATGCTCAGTTACGAATGTTCCTCCAGCAGGATTGTTTTAATAATTTATGTATTATCATTTGAACAACATATTCTTACCGGTCTTTAGTTTTTACTGGGAAGGGAATTACACAGAGCTGTTGGGTGGCAAAGTGTGGGGCAGGAGGGAGGGGGGAGTGGTGGAGAGAGGGGGAAAGAGAGAGAGAGAGAGAGAGAGAGAGAGAGAGAGAGAGAGAGAGAGAGAGAGAGAAATGGGGCATACATTGGTGGCAGGAGGGGGGCAGTGGCAAATTGAGGGAACAAAAGATGTTATTTGCCCATGGAGTCAAAATATGTGGAGTCTGTCCTGAACATTATTATTCATGAAAAGATGATTACTGAACAAAAATTTTACTAAAAGTTAGACATGGCAAATAAGGCAAGCTGTAGAAATTATATATGATGCAGCATTTACAAGCAATGCTGTTGGGTGTGAGATGAAGTATCTGTTATTTGGTTAGACATTTGCATTTCTTTGTTATGATACTGTGTACAACAAGTCTCTGTGGAGAGGAGCGCAAAGCACCTCAGCATGTTCTGGGGAATACAGAAAATGAAATCTTGTGGGTCATTGCATGTACTTAATTGTGTACTGTTGAATATAATTACAATGTGCAGTCGGTTGTATGATGAACTCTCATTTATTGTATTACTGTGAGAATATATGTAAGCCTCAAAAAAGATGATGGCACCCATGCACAGTTGTAAGGATTGGGAGGGGGAGGGGTGGGGGGAGCCATCAGGGAAAGGAAAATGATTTAAACGTCTTTATTATGTTTGTTCTTAAGAGGGTCAGAACTGGAACTTTTTTATGGCTACTTACAAGCTGCCATTCATCTCCCAAAATATTAAAAATACTCCATACCCCAAGCTTGAGCCGCCCCCCCCCCTTCCCAACATCGTATGAGTGCCCTTGTTCAATAGTTCTCTATTGAACATTGTAGTCACAATTTCAGTTATAAAGCACTGATATTCTGTGCTACCACCAGAAGATAGGCTAAACCACACACAGGCACTGTCTCATCCAGTGGCATCCTTTAGCAAATGTTTAATAGATGAATATTAGAAAACACTTTTCGATTGATTGATATTCAATTTTGTGTGTTTGTGTGTGCGGGTGGGGGGGTGGGGGGGGGGGGGGAGAGGGTGGTTGAGGGGACATTTTGTGTTTGTGTGTATGCACATGAGAGATCTCTGCAAAGAAGCATCAACCAAAACTGCAGGTGTTGTGCTTGACAGTAATGACCTTATGTTAGCTAAATGTCCTAATGACCATATTATATTTAACATAGATGCAAAGTGAAATAACATAATAACCCTGAAACACACTCATGTGGTAAGCTTATCATCAGCATCATCATCATCATCATCATCAGGATTTCATTCCAGAAAACTGGTTAGGAGTTTTGTGAATAATATGCCTACATTGATTTCTGTCCTGTTACTGCTTTTCTCTGCCCACTGCATCCCATGTTACTCCTCTCCTTTTGAGATCTTCATTAACCTGGTCTGCCCTTGTCCTCCCAGGTCACTCACCTGGTACCTCCGTCTCCCAATAATTACATGCAGTTTGAGTCAGATGCGTTTACTTCACTTGATGTTCCCACATCAATCTTGCAGCACTCATTCTTTCCTCCTTGGTCAAAGTCACCTGCAGGTCTGTCCTTACATATTCAGTCCTGACTTTCTCTCTTTTGATTTTTTGTAGAGCTGACCTTTATTTCACATGCTTGTATTTGATGTGTACAATATTTTAAAGATAATAAACCCATACTCCAGAGTAACAGACACATGCTCCACTAGAATACATTACACTGTAATCAACAGAAATGCAATACATAAGTTAAATTATAGTAGTTTAGATTTTGAATATTCTGACCACATTTGTCAGGAGATAGAGTGCACAAATTCAATTACACTGATCAGCCAGCATATTATGGTGCGTATGGTATCACTGAGTGTGCTGTCAGTGTGTAAAGTGGAGAAGGTGCATGATCTATCTGAGTCTGACCGAGGGCATGTTGTGAAGGTCCGGAGGCTCAGCACGAGCATTTCAGAAACTGAACAACTTGTTGGGTGCTTGAGGAGTGCTGTGGTGAGTGTCTACAACACATGGAAAAACCAAGTTGAACGTCGTGAGGTTGGACGGCCACCCCTCATTGCAGATGTCGGACATTGTAGGCTGGACAGACAGGTAAAATGGAACAGGCAGTGAACTGGTGTGGAACTAACATCAGACATAAATGCTAGGCAGAGCACAAGTGTGTCTGAACATACAGTATGCCAAACACTCCTAATGATGGGCTTCGGCATTGACAACCAGTGAATGTGCTAATGTTAATAATACGACATTGGCAACTATGACTGAAATGGGCATGTGACCATTGGCACTGGATGTTGGCGCAGTGACAGAGCATTGCATGGTCTGATGAATCCGAATGTCTTCTTCATCATGCCAATGGGAGGGTGCGAATCTGTCATATTCCAGGGGAATAGCTCATTGACACCTGTACTGCGAGACAGAGACAAGCTACTGGCAGCTTCATTATGCTCTGGGAAACATTCATGTTGACATCCATGGGTCCAGTGGAGCTCATGCAAGGCACCATGACTCTGCTTGCAGACCATGTACACCACTTCATGATGATCATATTTCCTGACTGCATGACATTTTTCAGCAGGATAATTCACCATGTCACAAGGCCAGGAGTGTGATGGAGTGGTTCAAGGATCATGTTTGGGATGTGATTGAAATGTTGCCGGGAAGGCAAACCAAAGACTGCATTTTATTGGCAGGACACTTAGAAAATATAACAGATCTACTAAAGACACTGCCTGCACTACACTTGTCTGTCTTGTTTCAGAGTACTTCTGTGCAGTGTGGGATCCTTACCAGATAGGATTAATGGAGTACATCAACATAGTTTAAAGGGTGGCAGCATGTTTTGTATTATCATGAAGTAGGGGTGAGAGTGTCTCTGACATGATATAGGGTTTTTGGTGGACTTCATTAAAACAAAGTCATTTTTCATTGCGGTGGAATCTTCACACAAATTTCAATCACCAACTGTCTCCTCTGAATGTGAAAATATTTTGTTGCTGCCAACCAGTACAGGGGGAAAAAAAAGTAAATCAGAGCTCACACAGAAAGATATAGGTGTTTGTTTTTTTGCACACTGTTCGGCATTGGAATAATAGAGAATTATTGTGAAGGTAATTCACTGAACCGTCTGGAAGACACTTAAGTACGATTTGCAATGTATCCATGTAGATCTAGATGTAGATGTTGAACGTGGCATCAGAGCGTATTGCCCCCCCCCCCCCCCCCCTTGCCAGAATTTACAGGATTTAAGTGACTTGTATGTGCATATGTAGTGCCAACTCCCTCCGGTGACCTACTAAGGCCTCTTTGCTTTCATCCCATGATGCATTGCTGCTGTTATCCATTCCAAAGGTGAACATACTGGCTATTAGGAAGGTGGTCTTACCAGTGCATATAAAAAATAAAAAAAATTGTTCAGCAGAAAATAACTCTGAATAGATCTAACATTAATGCCTTTAAACACAAAGTAGCGGAGGGGAAATGGGATTCTGTGTATCAGGTGAAAAGGTCTGACAACAAATGGAATGAGTTCTGTTTGATTGATATAAGATGCAACAATTGTAGTATGTAACATATTTTGTAAGTATAATTATTGTTGTATTAGTATTTTTGATGCAAAGCCATTAATGTGATGGCTTCATGTAAAGAAAATATAAATAAATAAATGCCCCTCTTGTGACAGCCATTGAGTGGGTAGATACGTGACTGGTTTGTAATTAATTTTGAGTCTGGAAGGACAGCGGAGGAACTTGTGAAAAGTTAAATATTTGAGGTGATTTGGAAGTGTCTTCACATGGCGTAATTTGGAGAGTAGTGTTCACAAAAATATCGGTATTCACTGATGAATCCGAGTCTGGCAGAATGTTTTAACCTGAAACATACAGTCACCTTATTTTTTGATTTCATATTTGTCACCATTATGAAACATTTTGCATGCCTTCATTTTTCGATTGGCTTCAAAAGAGCAGTGAATAATTGTGATGACATTGCAGTCTTATTCTTTTTACAGCATGTCTTAAACATTAGTTAAAAAGAGTTTTAAGGGAAATAAAAAGTAAGAATAAGAGGTAAACAGAAAAAGTCATTTACAGTATTTATGAAAAGCACATATGATAGATTTTTTCAGTAACTTCTAAAGATAATATAACCAAAATTGTGGTCATCACTGATAACTAACACTTGAGCCATTTGCACCTGTTCTCCATTGCTTTGTTACTCATTGTGGCCTGAATGATGATAGCTGTTGCTACATTTCTTTCCTTAGCTGTTCAGTATCATTTGATATCAAATCAGGTGACAGGGCAGGCCAACTGGTCTTACTAAAAAAATGTGTTCGATGACCAAGGAATATTCCTCTTAGAGTTGACAATAAATGATGAAAACTATGAATGGTGACATTATCCTGTTGAAACGACACAGCACTTTTTGTTATGTTGGTCATTCTGGAAAGGCTGTTGCTGGTTTCCTTTCCCTATCCTTGTTCTATTGAGTTTGTGCTACATCTTCACTTACCTTATTGTCAACTGGACATTCAACCCAAAACTTTCTTCCTTTATTTCTTTTTAACATCCATGTTCATTCCAAGGGGAGAATCTACTGATTCATGGTAACATATTGAAATTAAAATATCTGCTAAAATTCTGCTGCTGTTGGAACAGAGTGTTTGTGAAAGTAATTTCTAGACTTTTCTTATTATTGATGAATTTCAGTATCATGAATATGTAAATATACAGGGCAGAGAGAAATTATGTCACAAAATTTTAACTCTGGATAGCTGATGCCAGTAGGAACCAAAATTACTAATGTTGTGTAGGTCGACAATGCACCATTTTTAACCTACGGAAACTTGGAGCCAAGAGTTCCAATTGGCCATGGGATTGCTCTGTTGCTGTTTGTCAATTGATGGGCAGTGCTATGGTTGTTGGTTCACACATTCAAATGTCCATCACCCTGTCACTGCCCCAATGTGATACGCACACGTGTTGAATAGGTCTTGCTGTTTGTCCCTACTTCATGTCAGAGACATTCACACGTAAGCTTTGCTTCAGAGCACACATACGTCACCTGTGATTTGGTCATACAGTAAGCTTGGCATCACAGTATTTGTTTGAAGAACAATGGGATGTGGTTTTTGTTTATGGACTAGCGACAGTAACGCGCATGAAGCTTGACAGTTGTATGAGGAATGGTACCCAAGAAGACGCCACCCACACCTGCAAACATTTACAGCAATACACCGGCAACTTGGCAAAGCAGGCTCATTATGGGATATCAGGGTGATGCTGGAAGACCTCGAACATGACAGGATGCTGCATTTGAAGAGATTGTTCTCAAGCACTTCGAGGAAGCATGTACGACAAGTACTTGAGTAGTTGGACATGACATGGGGGTCACTCATCAGTTAGTCTGGGAGGTTTTGAACAATGATGACCAGCATCCTTCTAGTTTCCACCCTGTCCAAGACCTAAGTTCTGTGGCTGACTATGAACGCAGGCTAGGTTTTTGCCGGTGGTTTCTGTGATGTGTTGCATGAGATCCCAACATCCCCACCATTGTGTAGTTTACTGATGAGTGCACCTTCCATCAGGATGGCCTTTACAACACTCGAAACGTTCATTACTGGGCAAGGGGAAATCCTCACATCACGTATGTCCATGGACATGAGGAACGATTTATGCTCAACATTTGGGCAGACATTGTGAGTGAACATCTGATTGGGCTGGTCCATCTACCTCCTTGACTTATTGGGGCAAATTACCATCACTTTTTGCAAGAAACTCTACCCGACCTTATGGAAGATGTTCCCCTGGACATACGGCTATGCATGTGGTGGCAGCATGATGGGCTACCCGCACATAACAGTCAAGCTGTGCACAGATATTTAGATGAACTCTTTGACAGCTGGGTAATTGGCAGAGTGCTCATAGGATATGGCCCCAGCAATCACCAGACCTCACACCACCGGACTTTTTCCTGTGCTGATTCTTCAAGGTTCTAGTTCACCCACCCGGACATGAACCACCCAGAAACGAAAAGGAATTAATGGATTGCATTCAACATGCTGCCAATCACATTGGGGAAATGTCAGGAATCTTTGAAAGAGTTTGGCAAAACACCATTCGATGTTATCAAGCTTGTGTCACATCAGAGGGTTGCCAGTTCGAGCACCTGCTGTAAGTAAACAATGTCCTAGCTACAAAAAAGGCCCTTTTCAGGTCTGACACAATTTGTAAAAGACTTTCTGTATGTGAACTAACAACTGTTGATTGGTTTGTTCCCAGTATGTCATATCATCAAACTACAGTGGATGAGTCAGGACCCCATCAGATTTGCCCCCAGCCCCCCTCCAAGAGGGGAAGGCTGGTGCACTACCACCGAGCATGTGGACCACCTTCAATACATCATGATCTCTGGCAGGCAAAGCATCCAGCAACAGGGCAACCCTCTGTCCAATTGGAGCACCTGGCATCAAGTTTCAGTAGCTTAAAAATTATGCTTTGTCGACCCACACAACATTAGTAATTTTGGTTCCTATTGGCATCAGCTATCCAGGAATAAAATTTTATGACACAATTTTTCTCCACTCTGTATATTAACATAATTTATTTTGTACTTAGATCTTTGATGTTAAACTTCCTGGCAGATTAAAACTGTGTGCCCGACTGAGACTTGAACTCGGGACCTTTGCCTTTCGCGGGCAAGTGCTCTACCAACTGAGCTACCGAAGCACGACTCACGCCCGGTACTCACAGCTTTACTTCTGCCAGTACCTCGTCTCCTACCTTCCAAACTTTTACAGAAGCTCTCCTGCGAACCTTGCAGAACTAGCACTCCTGAAAGAAAGGATATTGCGGAGACATGGCTTAGCCACAGCACTTGCCTGCGAAAGGCAAAGGTCCCGAGTTCGAGTCTCGGTCGGGCACACATTTTTAATCTGCCAGGAAGTTTCATATCAGCGCACACTCCGCTGCAGAGTGAAAATTTCATTCTGGAAACATCCCCCAGGCTGTGGCTAAGCCATGTCTCCGCAATATCCTTTCTTTCAGGAGTGCTAGTTCTGCAAGGTTCGCAGGAGAGCTTCTGTAAAGTTTGGAAGGTAGGAGACGAGGTACTGGCAGAAGTAAAGCTGTGAGTACCGGGCGTGAGTTGTGCTTCGGTAGCTCAGTTGGTAGAGCACTTGCCCGCGAAAGGCAAAGGTCCCGAGTTCGAGTCTCGTTCGGGCACACAGTTTTAATCTGCCAGGAAGTTTCATATCAGCGCACACTCCGCTGCAGAGTGAAAATCTCATTCTTTGATGTTGTTTGTTGTCATGGTCTTCAGTCCAAAGACTGGTTTGATGCAGCTCTCCGTCCTACTCTATCCTGCACAAGCCTCTTCATCTCCAAGTAACTACTGCAACCTACATCCTTCTGAATCTGCCTATTGTATTCATCTCTTGGTCTCCCTCTATGATTTTTACCCCCCACACTTCCCTCCAGTGATCCCCTGATGCCTCAGAATGTGTCCTACCAACCAACCCCTTCTCTTCTCCCCAATTCTCTTCAGTACATCCTCATTAGCTACATGATCTGACCATCTAATCTTCAACATTCTTCTGCAGCTTCACATCTCAAAACCTTCTATTATCTTCTTGTCTAAACTGTGTATCATCCATGTTTCACTTCCATACATGGCTATACTCAATACAAATGCTTTCAGAAATGTTTTCCTGACACTTAAATCTGTATTTGATGTTAACAAATTTCTCTTCTTCTTAAACACTTTTCTTGCCATTGCCAGTCTACATTTTATATCCTCCCTACTTTTCCCATCATCAGTTGTTTTACTTCCCAAATAGCAAAACTGCTTTACTACTTCAAGTGTCTCATTTCCTAATCTAATTCCCTCAGCATCACCTGATTTAATTCGGCTACATTCCATTATCCTCATTTTGATATTTTTTGTGTTCACCTTACATCCTCCTTTCAAGACACTATCCAATCTGTTCAACTGCTCTTCCAAGTCCTTTGCTGTCCCTGACAGAGTCATTGGTGTACTCAAAGTTTTTATTTCTTCTCCCTGGACTTTAATTCCTAGTCCAAATTTTTCTTTTGTTTCCTTTACTGCTTGCTCAATATGCAGAGTAAATAAGATTGGGGATAGGCGACCGACTCTTACATCTGTCATCTGGTTCCCATGTGAACTGTAAATATGCCTTTCGCTCCCTGTAGTTTACCCTAGCCACCTTTAGAATTTGAAAGAGAGTATTCCAATCAACATTGTCAAAAACTTTCTCCAACTCTACAAATGCTATAAACATAGATTCGCCTTTCCTTAACCTATCTTCTATGAGACGTCTTAGTGTCAGTATTGCTTTGCATGTTTCCATATTTCTCCGTAATCCAAACTGATGTTCCTAAGGCTGGCTTCTACAAGTTTTTCCAGTCTTCTGTAAAGGATTTATGTTAGTATTTTGCAACTGTGACTTATCAAACTGATAGTTCTGTAATTTTCATACCTGTCTATACACCTGATCTTTGATGCCACTTCTTTATGGCAAGTTCAGTGATTTGAGAAGTTTATATTATGAGACATTTCACATTTCAGGCTGCAAGCTGTGTAATTTTTGGACAATATCTTGCTTTAATTTTTATTTTAAATGTGTTAATGTATGATTTCATTTCATTTTCATTCAGTGCAGAATAATTTTGATAATTAACATGAACTTTTTTTTCAGACCATATTCATGCGCAATTTGCTGCAATATGCTGAGGGTAGTGAAGAAAGTGTTTGGAATGGTATAAAATGGGCAGCATTCCTTACATTGGCTGAATTCTTTAGAATCTTACTCTTTTCTTGGCACTGGGCTGTTTCATACAGGTAACTGTTTCAGCTTTAAAAGAAGATCTCTCTTTCTTTTTGTCATTTGGATAATGTTTGTGACATTATATGAATGCTTTTAAATGCAGTTGCAATGGGTGTTTAAGAGCAATCCAGGATAATTCCAGTGGTACTACACATGTGAATTTATGGCTGTGGTTTAATTCTGTGCTATAATTCATCATCATCATCATCATCATCATCATCATCATATAGCGGTCACAGATCCTGAAGATTAAGCATTGCCTCAAGAAATTACCTTTATCTCCTTTGGTGTTGTGTTGTCTCCTTCCGGTCTCTTAAGCACTCATTTGGGTTAATTAGCTCATCCTGCCACTGCATTCTGGTGTACAAAAGTGTGATTATCTGCTGTGGTTTTGCATCCATCGCAGGTTTGTCAACTGAGCTGTCAAATTTCTTGCCACACAGCTAGTCTCCTGAATCTACTTGATTCTCACAGTGTTTGTAAGCAGTTAGTCATCCAACTTACTTATATTTCTTTGCATGCCCATTGTCTCCTCCCTCCTCAGTCTTTTATATATGTAAAAATCC
Source organism: Schistocerca cancellata (assembly GCF_023864275.1). Taxonomy (NCBI): domain Eukaryota; kingdom Metazoa; phylum Arthropoda; class Insecta; order Orthoptera; family Acrididae; genus Schistocerca; species Schistocerca cancellata. The sequence goes on along the minus strand of NC_064626.1, from coordinate 761,799,016 downwards.
TTCTTCTCACCCTTGTTTCAAATATGTAGAGATTTTTTCCTTCCACCTTTCTGTCAATGTTTTTAATCTTTAGAATACCACTGCAAAAATTATTATTTAGTGAATCTCAGTATCTGTTCTGTACATCAAGCCTTTGAGTCTCAGAGGATTATGTTGACTCAAAAACAGTCTGTCACCTATTTGCATCATCTCTTCTACATTGAATAGTAATTCACTGAGTGTTGTCCACATTAAGTATATTAGATTACAAATATTACTAACAGATAGACAGCAAAGATTTGCATTTTTTTAATTTATTTGACAATATTATGAAGGGGATAGATTGCTATTCACCACATAATGAGGTACTGAGTTCACAGACAGGCACAACAGAAAGACTGCTAGATAAGTTAGCTTTCAGCCGTAAGGCCTCTTTCCGAATTAGACAATGTGCACACAAATGCACTCTCTCTCTCTCTCTCTCTCTCTCTCTCTCTCTCTCTCTCTCTCTCTCTCTCTCTCACACACACACACACACACACGGCTACTGTCAGTAGTTACTGAGTCAAGACTGCAAGCAACAGTGATTGATGGAAAAAGCAGTCTGGTTGTTGGGGTTAAGGAAAAGGCTGGGCCAGGGAGGGAGAGGGATGGCAGGGTAAGGGTGGAAGATGGTAAAGTGCTGCTTGTGGGAGCAGGTAGGGCAGCTAGTTGCAGTCTGGAGGAAAGGGGAGGGGGTGGAGGGGGACAGAAATGGCGATAAATAAAAAGACTGTGGGTGCATTGGTGGAATAGACAGCATTGTAGTGATGGAGTGGAAACTGGGAAGGGGAGAGGGGGGTGAAGAACAGTGACTAATGGAGGCTGAGGACTGGAGGGTTACGATGGGAACATAGGATGCATTGCAAGGAGATTTCCCACTGGGCAGTTCAGAAAAGCTGGTGTTGGTGTGAAAGATCCAGATGGCACAGGTTGTGAAGCAGTCATTGATGTGAAGAATGTTGTAATTGACAACATGCTCGGCAATTGGGCAGTCCAGCTGTTTCTTGGCCACAGTATGTTCGTGGCCATTCACGTGGAGAAACTGCTTTTTGGTTGCGTTCCCACATAGAATGCAGTGCAGTGACTGCAGCTTAGGTTGTAGATAATATGAATGGTTTCACAGGTAGCCCTGCTTTGATGGGATAGATAATGCTTATGACTGGACTGGAATCAGTGGTGTGGTGGAAGGATGTATGGGACAGGTCTTACATCTAGGTGTATTACAAGGATATGAGGCAGGGTTTAGGAGCAGGGGTTGAGTAGGGATGAATGAGATATTGTGTAAGTTTGGTGGGTGGTGGAATACCGATGTGGGAGGGGTGGGAAGGATAGTGGGTAGGACATTCCTCAATTCAGGGCACAAAAAGAGGCAGTCCCAAGGGAATGCTCCTCTGTGGCTGGAATGTGGGACTTGAGGAAGTGATGGGTGACTGGAGGGATATGGCAGAGGAGATCTGTTTCTGTTCAAGATTGGGAGGGTAATTATTGTCTGTTAATACTTCAGTGAAACCTTTACATATTCCGAGAGAGAATGCACATCGCTACAGGTGCAATGGCCACTGGAGGCTAGGCTGTGTGGGAGGGGCTTCTTGGAATGGATTGGTTGGCAGCTGTCAAAGTTGAGGTATTGCTGGTGATTGGTAAGTTTGGTATGGGCAGTTACTGATGTGGCCATCTTTGAGGTGGAGGTCAACATTGAGGATGGTGGCTTGTTGAGGAGGACCAGATGAAGTGAACGGGGAAGCATGTGTTGAGGTTCTGGAGGAATATAGACTGTGTGTCCTCACCCTTGATCCAGATCATGAAGAAGTGATCAGTGAATCTGAACAGGTGAGGGATTTGGTATTCTGGGTGGTTAGGGAGGATTCTTCTAGATGGCCCATAAATAGTTGGCATAGGATGGTTCCATGCTATCACCATAGGGTAGTGCCATGCTGGTGCCTATTTCTGTACCTTTGATTTGTTCAAAAGAAGAAGTAATTGTGGGTGAGGATATAGTTGATCATGGTGACCAGGAAGGAGTTTGTACATTTTGAATCCATCTGGAGTTGGGAAAGGTAGTGTCTGATAGTGGCAGTGCAGCAGGGCACCATGTGGTAAAGGAACAGGAACTGTGGAAAGTCAGTTGAGGAAATGGTTGGTGTCTTTTGTATAGGAGGGTATGTTTCAGGTAATATGCTGAAGGTGTTGGTCTGCGAGAGCAGAGATTTTCTCAGTGGAAGCACAGTAACCAGACACAGACTCTGGGGAGAGGCTCTGGGATGGGCCTAAGAATTTGAGAAGAGACTGGAGATCCTGCTGGCTTTCTGGAATGGGGTCGCTGTGGCAGGGTTTGTAATTGTACTAATCTGACAGTTTGTGGAGTCCTTCTGCCAGGTAATCCTTTTGGTTCAAAACCACAGTGGTGGAGCCTTTGTCAGCAGGTGGATTATAAGGTCGGGACAAGTTTATAGCTAGTAGACTGCAGTTCTCTCTGTGGATGTAAGGTCAACTTGCATGTTAAAGGATTTGGGGAATGATGGTAAGGCAATATTCAAGGGTAAGAAATTCTGGAAAGTTAACAGGAGGTGATTTGAGAGAAGTGGGGATGGATCAGGTTTGGATGGAGGAGTGATCTGAGACAGGTGAGGTTCAGTGTTGGGCTTTGGTTGAATCTGATTGGTGGCAAAATAGTGTTCCATGGTAGGGGCTGGGAGAAGGTGTGAAGGTCAGTCCAGCATTATTGAATTTGGGAATGAGGCAAAAGGTAAGGCACTTGGAAATTGCTTGAATGTGTATGTGTATGTTGTCTAAATCAGAAAAAGGCCCCTTGGCTGAAAGCTTAGTTGTCTTGCGGTCTTTTTGTTGTGCCTGTCTGTGACTCATGTGACTCAACATTTCCATTATATGCTGACTAGCAATCTATCCTTTTCATAATTTTTGTTATTATTCCAGCCTGGCTTTTCCATTGGTTTATTTATGCGAATGTTTGAAACAATTTTCCACTCCTGGTTTGCTGTTAACTTATTACTGTGATATTGTGTGAATGAGGCTTAGTGGCATTTTTCACAGATTGTAAGAGTTAATAGTTCTCAGTTGTACAGACAGTATACTGTAATTAAATTAAACTTACCCTTATTGCAAATGAAAATAGCTGATGTTGTCATCTGTCATATGATAAACTGGCTGCTTTTGCGGTTAAAGGAGGCAAACCTATCCTGGATCAAGTCTGCCTTGCATATTAACAACATGGGCTCTTGAGCCAGATGGCTCCCACAGAGGGAGTGGTAGTATCAGGGAGGGCATCCAGCCACCAACTGTCACTAACATTGCCAAAACCCAATAAGAAAGCAGACTTTGTGGGGAAATGGGAACAGGCAAAAAAGAAGAAGAAGAAGAAGAAGAAGAAGAAAATCAGATCATCTGTCTTGCAATATTCACAAAACTACATGATTTTTTGCTCCAGTGACATTTGATGTACCAAACTAATTTGATAGACAAGTCATGTCTTCAAATACATACAGGACGATTGTATCTGTATAATCAGACAATATTCTCTAACATCAAATGGATAAGTTGGCAGGTTGCTGCCCAAAAAACATTGTGGCTGATGCTCCGTAAACTTTCCTGGCATCATAATTGGTTGTATTCATGTCAGGTCTCCAGCTGTAACATATCTTCATCTGGACACAATATTTCGGCGGTCCACCTGGCCACCATCTTTAGGTGAGTAGACCGTCTCACTAAGTCTCTGGGACTGAAATGAAACGTGCTGTGGTGGCTCCTTTATACATGACTGTGGGTCCATAGTACATGCGTGAACATAACTGCCCTCTAGCGCAAGGCACAACAGTGCACCGATGGTGAAAGAACATGGAAATGATAAATCGATATCAAACACTATTGACAGTTTTTGATGACTGAAACAAGAACCATTGTTTCTTAATGTCCGAAAGAACAGGGTTTCAACTTTTAATTAAAGGATACCTCTTATATCTGTTTATAATATTGTCAGATAGCCAGATTTCAATGGCTTCTTTTACTACACAGTCCCAATACCACGACACAGGGGAGAGCACTTGTGTCTCATTGTACATTTTATGTCCTTCAGTAAGCCAGTGATCAACCGCTGCGGATTTTTCCTGCTGAAATAAATGCGTGTGACGATGATGCCCCATACAAGGATCCTGGACTGTACGAATCATTTGTCCAATGTAGGCTTTCTCACAATGGCAGGGAATTTTGCAGACCCCGGGCTTTCTGAAACCCAAATCATCCTTCACTGAGCCCAGCAGAGCTCTAGTCTTAGCTGGCGGATGGAATACACTTTTAATATCAAATTTCCTTAAAATTCTTCCTATTTTTGAAGATATGCTCCCCTCAAAACGTACGAATGTCACCAATTTGCATGTATGTTCTGTTGGTTCCCACAAAGGTCCAATCTGTAGAGCATGATGGATCTGATTGTCGGTATAGCCATTCTGCTTGAACACAGATTTTAGATGATCCAGTTCTTGTGTCAAACTATCTGCATCTGAAATGACATAAGCTCTTTTTACCAATGTACATAGGACCCTATTGTGATGGTACGATGGATGAAAACTTGATGCATGAAGATATCGGTCCATATGCAAGGGCTTGTGATGAACACTATGTCCTAATATCCCATCATCCCTCCTGTAGACCAAGACATCTAAAGACAGAAGCTTTCCATCCTTTTTAAACCCCATTGTGAACTTAATATGGGGATGCAGACAATTAAAATGATCTAGGAAACAATCCAGAGCATCCCTCCCATGTGGCCATACCATAAACGTATCGTCAACATATCTCCAGAAACAAGTTGGTTTTAAGAATGCCGTCTTCAGTGCCATGTCCTCAAAATCTTCCATAAACAAAATGATGACTATGGAGGATAAAGACTCCCCATAGCCACTCCATCTGTTTGTTCAAAGTATTTGTCAATTTTTGTTTAATGACAAATACTTTGAACAAACTGACAGAGTGGCTATGGGGAGTGCATTATCCCCCATAGTCACCAGTTTGTTTATGGGTGATTTTGAGGACGTGGCACTGAAGATGGTGTTCTTAGATTAAATTAAGTTTTCATTCCATAGACCCAAAAAATGAGATGATTCTCATGGGTGTGGAAAAGTCAGAAAGTATAACATAAGAACATAAAACATTTGAATATAATACTTACTACCCTGATTATTTGTCAGGAGATCATCAAAATAGGTGAATACAATACAGTAAACTGTAAACTGGAGCCGCTAATATTTAAAGAATTTGAGGGAGAAGTTCGGGTCAGTTACACCAAACAACACTCCCATTTTGCAGTAGTTTGTTTATTCATCTCTTTACACAAGCAAGGCTTAAAAAGAACTAACATGGCGGTTTCACCCAAAGATGATCTTAGATTAGTTCAAAGACAATACTCAGATCGATGCTGGTGTTGACCTCATCGGCGCCACAAATTAATACGCTGTCGGAATGAAACATTGTTATGCCCTATTAATAAATTTATCATACACAAAATACTTAATCTTGACTGTTGTGACCAAATGCTGTCAAAACTGAAATCTAACAGATATTTTTACTTAAGCTGGCCTAAAAGTCCCTGTTAAGATGTTCATGTATAGAGTAGAAGGACTTGCCTATCAAAAAGTTTTTCAAACTCTGTTTAAACCATGCTTTATCTGAAACCAAGTTTTTAATGGTTGCTGGCGATTTATTGAAAATATTTGTTCCTGAATATTGGAATCCTTTTTGGACTAAGGTAAGTGATTTTAGGTCATTATGTAGATTGTTCGTATTCGTAGTATTGATACTATGTATTGAGCTGTTGATTGCAAATACAGACATATTACTTGCAACAAATTTCATTAAGGAATAAATATACTGAGAAGCAGTGATGAGAATACAAAGTTCCTTGAACAGGTTTCTACATGATGTTCTTGAATTTACACCACAAATGATTCTTATTACATGCTTTTGCGTACTAAAAACTTTTGCTCTGTTTGATGAGTTACCCCAGAATATGATTCTGTATGACATACTAGAATGAAAGTAAGCAAATTATTCAAGTTTTTTTATGTTTATATCTCCTACATTTGACATCATTCTCATTGCAAATACAGACTTGTTTAAGCACTTAAGCAATTCTGTGGTGTGCCCTTCCCAACCTCTTCAATCTGCATGTCTACATAAGTTAGACACATGCTGGAAGAAAATCTCTTACAGGTTCTGAACTACGTGTAGTGGGTCATTTTAAAGTTTAATGAGAGTGAATTAGCTTTAAACCATTCATTAATGTCAGTGAAAATTTGATTAGCAGCTATTTCTAAATCTGTACTTGACTTGCTACTTATTGCATGTTTGTATCATCTGCAAACAAAACAAACTTAGCTTCTGGCAGGGTAACAGATGAGAGGTCATTAATGTACACAAGAAAAAGCAATGGACGAAAGATGGAACCTTTGTGAACACAGCGTGTAATTAATTCCCAGTCAGATGAAGACTGCTCCTGCACAGGTATTTCGCAAGGACACCCTTTGTTTCCTGTTAGATAAGAATCAAACCATTTCGCAGTACTGCCGGTGACACCATAATATTCTAATTTATTTCAGAGAATAGTGTGTTTCACACAGTCAAAAGCTTTTGACAGCTCACAGAAAATGTCAGTAGCCTCTAATTTATTATCTAATAAATCAAGTGCATTCTCACTGTAGGCATAAATAGCTTTCTCTATATCACGACCATTAAGAAATCCAAACTGTGACTTGGACGATATATTATTTGCAGTCAGATGCTTAAGGAGATGCTTGAACACAGCCTCTCCAGATATTTTTGAGAAAGCCAGCAAAAGTGAAATTGGCCAATGTTTGGTGGTATATCCGTATCCCTCTTCTTGTAAAGAGGCTTACTTTCAACATGTTTTAGCCAACGTGGAAGTATTCTGCTGATAAGATATTAATTACACAAATAACTTAAGATAGAAGTCAACTCACATGAGGATTCTGATTAACTTTGTTGATATGTTATCATACCCACTAGACTACTTAGATTTTAAGGATTTTATGATGGATGCTACGTCTTTGGGAGATGTGATGTCATTTCCATTTTACTGAAGTTATTTTTAAAGACTGGCCTCAGATACTCCATTGCACTGTTCACTGAACCTGATAACCCCAAGCTGTCAGCAACAGAAATGAAATACTTGTTTAAGAGGTTTGCAGCACTACATGCACTTGAATGAAATTTTCACTCTACAGCAGACTGTGTGCTGATATGAAACTTCCTGGCAGATTAAAATTGTGTGGCGGACCGAGACTCGAACTTCGGACCTTTGCCTTTTGTGGGCAACTGCTCTACCAACTCAGCTACCCAAGCATGACTCACGCCCCGTCCTCACAGCTTTAATTCCACCAGTACCTCGTCTCCTATGTTCCAAACTTCACAGAAGCTCTCCTGTGAACCTTGCAGAACTAGCAGTCCTGGAGGAAAGGATATTGCGGAGACATGGCTTAGGTCCCGAGTTCGAGTCTTGGTCCGCACACAGTTTTAATCTTCCAGGAAGTTTCATATCAGTGCACACTCCACTGTAGAGTGAAAATTTCATTCTAGAAACATCCCCTAGGCTGTGGCTAAGCCATGTTTCTGCAATATCCTTTCTTCCAGGAGTGCTAGTTCTGCAAGGTTCACTGGAGAGCTTCTGTGAAGTTTGGAAGGTAGGGGTCAAGGTACTAGCGGAATTAAAAGCTGTGAGGACGGGGCGTGAGTTGTGCTTGGGTAGCTCAGTTGGTAGAGGAGTTGCCTGTGAAAGGCAAAGGTCCAGAGTTCGAGTCTCGATCGGGCACACAGTTTTAATCTGCCAGGAAGTTTCACTACATGCACTTGTTACCAGTGTCTCATGTATTTTTAGAGCTATCTGTTCCTCTTCCTTTTTAGCCCCACCTGTCTCTGTCTTCACAATATTCCATACAGTTTTTATTTTGTTGCCCAATGTAATCATCTTTTTCTTGAACATACATACATACATTAATACATTTATAGCTGTTCCATAGATCATGAATACGACATTTCATAATGATGTGGAACATCTCACTTTAACATAAGTTTTCTTTAGACAAAATAATTCATTTCTTTCTTTCTTCCTTTTTTACAGATACTACTTCATATCTAAAAATTCATCTATTGAGTTGTCATCCAGAAATTCTTTTAATTTACTTTTAGATTTTGGTTGGCTATCTGTCAGACTTTTAATGCTATTTGGCAAATGGCAAAAGAATTTTGTGGCAGCATAATTCACCCGTTTCTGTGCCAAAGTGAGATTTAATGCAGAATCGTGAAAAATCATCCTTTCTTCTTGTGTTGTAGCTATGCACTTCGCTGTTATTTTTGAATTGAGATGGGTTATTAATAACAAATTTCATAAGTGAATATATGTATTGTGAAGGTACTGTGAATATACTGAATTCCTTAAATAAATGTCTGAAAGGTGGTCTTGGGTGGGCTCCAGCTATTGTTCTGATTCCACACTTTTGTGTGTCAGAAGTATTGTAAACATCTATACAGTTCACGTCTTTGAGCAGAAAATGGCTCTAAGCACTATGGGACTTAACATCTGAGGTCATCAGTCCGCTAGAACTTAGAACTACTTAAACCTAACTAACCTAAGGATATCACATGCAACCATGCCTGAGGCAGGATTCGAACCTGCGACCATAGTGGTCACGCGGTTCCAGACTGAACCACCTAGAACTGCTCGGCCACCACGGCCGGCTGTCTTTGAGCAATTTAATGTCGAATTGCCCCAAAATATTATGCCATATAAAAGCAGTGAATGAAAATAGGTATAGTAGGCTAATTTACTGATATGTTAATCACCAAAATTTGCAATAACCCTAACCGTTTCAGCAGATCATTGATGTGTTTCTTCCAATTCAATTTCTCATCAATGCACACACCCAGAAGCTTGGAATATTCTGCCTTAGTAACAGACTTCTGTTCATAGACTATATTTATCAATGGTGTTATGCCATTTACTGTACAGAACTGTAAATACTGTGTTTTCTGAAATTCAGTGAGAGTCCATTTGCAGAGAAACACCTAATAATTTTCTGAGAGACATTATTTACAATTTCCTCAGCTGCTACGATTACTGGATTACGTGCTTCAATATTTTGCAGTATTCTTCGTAATGCATTACAATGCTAACATCAGAGCTGTTCCTAGATAATAGGTTCAGTTTCCTTTTTGTCCCACATGATATCTTTATTCCTAGTATAATCCATGGTTTGTTCTTTGACTTCTGTGTGATTTGAGTTACCTTTAGGGGAAAACAATTTTCAGAAGTATAGGTAACTTTAATTAAAATAATGTTTTGTGTTTTCAGTTTGAGTCAGAAGTATTGTAAACATCTAATACAGTTCATGTCTTTGAGCAATTTCCTGAATTTCTCAATTTTTGACTTATTACCCTCTTGTACTCAGATTTAATAGATTTTTTATCCTGACAAGTTTTAACATTTAATACAACATGCTGCATGTCATGATCAGGTAGCCTATTTACTATTGGTTGTGTGATATGACTTTTTTCCCTAGATTTGTTTAAAAAGGTATTATCAATAGCAGTATCAGAACATTTACATATCCTAGTTGCAAAGTCCACAGTAGAAACTAAACCGAATGATAGTGTGACTGGCTGGGTAACAGAAGAAATATTGAATCCTAATCCTATACCACATTATTTACATTCATTCCGGAAACATGCATTCACCATAGCGAAACTGCAATCCCACATACTTTTCCTCCGGTCCTGCTTAACCTTTGGAATTACCCCTAAAGGGCTTACCTTAAAAGTTCCCATCTCTGGGTGCAATTCCTCCTTCCACCAGTCTCTCCTGGACTTCCAGAACCTTCAATCCTTAGCCCTTACCCAACTTGTCCTGAATCTCTACACTACTTCATGTAACCACCACTCCCAACAGCTCCTATCTCTCTTCAAAGTCCTCCAACTCTCAAACCCTTGCTTGGAGAACACACTCAGGAACATCATCCTAGAAGCCAGCTGCAAACTTGAGTTCCGTGCCACACACCACCTGAAAAAACTATCCACAGTGCTAGTGCAACACCTAAGAAGTGGGGTCCCTCTCCCTATCCCTCACAAACACCAACCACAACAGAACCTTCAACAAACCCCCCTCATAGCCAACAAACCTAGCCTAGCCACGCTACTCAATCTCCCCATCCCAGCACATACCCCACACAGACCAAATCTCAACTATAACCACAGTCAAATGCCACATATCACCAGTCCCAATCCAGTCCTAAACCTTTCATCCAGATCCCTCTCTCCTCCAGAGACATCTGTTCTATCAAAAGGCTTAACCTTTAGCCCCACACCTAAATTCAACCCCACTGCCCTGGTTAAAGATCTCCTCTCATTCACCCGCAACCTCAACTGGAAATATCACTTCACTACCCAAACACAGCCCCCAAATACTAGACCCAGTGTTGAACCCTGTCTAGAACAGTTCCGACCGCCTTCTCAAAGAGATCCTTCTCCCCTCCCCCAAAACCATCCCTTGCAGACATTTAAGGAATTCCTCACATCCATTGTTGCCTCCCAGTCCTTCTGGAAGAACATCCCGACAACCCCCAACATCACCCCAGCTGAATCCCGTGCCATTAAGGAGCTGAAAATAGACCACTCTATTGTCATCCTCCCGGTGGATAAAGGCTCCACAACTGTCTTACTTGACCGTGTGGAGTATGTGGCAGAAGGACTGCATCAACTCTCTGACACCTCAACCTACAAAGCTGTTACCCAGGATCCCATTCCCTCCATCCAGACTGAGCTGCAGAAAATCCTAAAAATCCAAGGTCCCTCACAAGTTCTCACAACGGCTTCCATAGACTTACTCACTCCACCTGAGCCACGTACCCCTACCTTCTACCTATTACCCAAAATCCACAAAGAGAACCATCCTGGCCGTCCCAATGTAGCAGGCTTCAAAGCCCCAACCGAACGTATCTCAGCTCTGGTAGACCAGCACCTTCAACCTATCACCCGCAGACTCCCATCCTACATCAAAGACACAAACCACTTCCTAGAACGCCTCAAATCCATTCCCACTCCTCTCCCACCTGAAACCTTTCTTGTCACCATAGATGCTACATCCCTTTACACAAACATCCCACATACCCATGGTCTCTCTGCCCTTGAGCACTACCTCTCCCAACGCCCACCCGAAGATCTTCCAAAAACCTCGTTCCTTATCACCCTTGCCAACTTCATCCTCACCCATAATTACTTCACTTTTGAAGGCCAGACCTACAAACAAATCAGGGGAACGGCCATGGGAACCAGGATGGCTCCATCCTATGCCAACCTCTTCATGGGCCGCATGGAGGAGGCTCTCCTGAAGACCCAACAGCTGCTTCCCCTGGCCTGGTATAGGTTTATAGATGACATCTTTATGGTCTGGACTCGGTGAAGAAACACTCCTTAATTTCCTCCATAACCTCAACTCCTTTTCTAATCTGAATTTCACCTGGTCCTTCTCCAAAACCCAAGCCACCTTCCCGGATGTTGACCTTCATCTTGTTGAAGCTCACATCCCCACCTCTGTCCATATCAGACCCACAAACAAACAACAATACCTTCACTTTGATAGCTGCCATCCATTCCACATCAAACGCTCCCTTCCCTACAGCCTGGGTATTCGTGGCAAACGTATCCGCTCCAGTGATGAATCCCTCAACAATTACACCAATAACCTGACCAGTGCTTTCCTCTCCCGTAACTATCCTGCAGACCTTGTCCACAAACAGATCTCCCAAGCAATACATTCCTCCCCGTCCAACAACAATGTTCCTACCCCCAGACCACACAAAAGCATCCCCCTTGTCACCCAATATTATCCTGGCCTTGAAAACATCAACAAATTACTCTGCCAGGGATATGACTTTCTCAAGTCAACCCCTGAAATGAGATCATCCCTTGACAAAATTCTCCCCACACCACCCAGAGTTGCCTTTCGTCGCCCCCCTAACCTCTGTAACATCCTTGTTAAACCCTATAATATTCCCAGACTACCTTCTCTACCCAGCGGTTCCTACCCCTGTAACCGACCCCGCTGCAAAACCTGCCCCATGCATCCCCCCACAACCACTTACTCCAGCCCTGCTACTGGTAAAACATACACAATTCAAGGCAGGGCCACGTGTGAAACTACACATGTCATTTATCAACTGACGTGCCTGCACTGCACAGCCTTTTACATCGGTATGACAACTAAACTGGCTGAGCGCATGAACGGACACAGACGAACTGTCCGCCTAGGAGATGCCCAATACCCAGTAGCGGAGCATGCCCTCCAGCATAATTTTAGGGACCTAGGAACCTGCTACACCGTATGTGCCATTTGGCTTCTCCCACCCAACACCAGTCCCTCTGAACTGCGGAGATGGGAACTTGCACTCCAACACATCCTTTCATCCCGCCATCCCCCTGGACTGAACCTACGTTAAACAACCTCACTCCCATTTACTCTTCAGTCTTCTCCTCTTTCCCTTTCCTCTTTAGCCATTCATGCATCTTTTCATCCTACATAGTTGTATTTATCTTTATACTATATACCTCTTCACTTCTGTATGCATCCTCTTTGGTTTGAAGCTGGCACAGTACTTACAGTAGAATATCTTTGGCTTCCCTCTGACAACCATGCTACCCTCCCTATTTTCCTTTCCCTGTTGCTTCATAACCTGGGTTCTGAGTAACTGAATCTACTTTCCCTTCTTCCCTTTCTTTCCCCTCTCTCCTCCCAGATGAAGGAACATTTGTTCCGAGAGCTAGGAACGTAAATTTTTGGTTCTGTTTTTTGTGTATCTATCGGCTGTACTGAGCTGAGGTAAGTACTGGCCAGCCCCTCTATCTCTTTGTTAGTATTTGTTTCACATCTTTATATGAGATTTTCCATTAATAATTTTGAAATAATGAATTTAATTGCTGAAAGGAGAAAATATAAAAATGCAGTAAATGAAGCAGTCAAAAAGGAATACAAACGTCTCAAAAATGAGATCGATAGGAAGTGCAAAATAGGTAAGCAGGGATGGCTAGAAGACAAATGTAAGGATGTAGAGGCTTATCTCACTAGGGGTAAGATAGACACTGCCTACAGGAAAATTAAAGACAACTTTGGAGATAAGAGAACCACTTGTATGAATATCAAGAGCTCAGATGGAAACCCAGTTCTAAGCAAAGAAGGGAAAGCAGAAACGTGGAAGGAGTAAATAGAGGGTTTATACAAGGGCGATGTACTTGAGGACAATATTATGGAAATGGAAGAGGATGTAGATGAAGATGAAATGGGAGATATGATACTGCATGAGGAGTTTGACAGAGCACTGAAAGACCTGAGTCGAAACAAGGCCCCCGGAGTAGACAACATTCCATTGGAACTACTGACAGCCTTGGGAGAGCCAGTCCTGACAAAACTCTACCATCTGGTGAGCAAGATGTATGAAACAGGCGAAATACCCTCAGACTTCAAGAAGAATATAATAATTCCAATCCCAAAGAAAGCAGGTGTTGACAGATGTGAAAATTACCGAACAATCAGTTTAATAAGTCACAGCTGCAAAATACTATCACGAATACTTTACAGATGAATGGAAAAACTGGTAGAAGCTGACCTCGGGGAAGATAAGTTTGGATTCCGTAGAAATGTTGGAACACGTGAGGCAATACTGACTCTACGACTTATCTTAGAAGCTAGATTAAGGAAGGGCAAACCTACGTTTCTAGCATTTGTAGACTTAGAGAAAGCTTTTGACAATGTTGACTGGAATACTCTCTTTCAAATTATGAAGGTGGCAGAGGTAAAATACAGGGGGCGAAAGGCTATTTACAATTTGTACAGAAACCAGATGGCAGTTATAAGAGTCGAGGGGCATGAAAGGGAGGCAGTGGTTGGGAAGGGAGTGAGACAGCGTTGCAGTCTTTCCACGATGTTATTCAATCTGTATATTGAGCAAGCAGTGAAGGAAACAAAAGAAAAATTCGGAGTAGGTATTAGAATCCATGGAAAAGAAATAAAAACTATGAGGTTCGCCGATGACATTGTAATTATGTCAGAGACAGCAAAGGACTTGGAAGAGCAATTGAACAGAATGGACAGTGTCTTGAAAGGAGGATATAAGATGAACATCAACAAAAGCAAATCGAGGATAATGGAATGTAGTCGAATGAAGTTGGGTGATGCTGAGGGAATTAGATTAGGAAATGAGACACTTAAAGTAGTAAAGGAGTTTTGCTATTTGGGGAACAAAATAACTGATGATGGTCTAAGTAGAGAGGATATAAAATGTAGACTGGCAGTGGCAAGGAAAGCATTTCTGAAGAAGAGAAATTTGTTAACATTGAGTATGGATTTAAGTGAAAGGAAGTTGTTTATGAAGGTATTTGTATGTAGTGTAGCCGGGTGTATGGAAGTGAAACGTGGACGATAAATAGTTTGGACAAGAAAGCTTTCGAAATGTGGTGCTACAGAAGAATGCTGAAGATTAGATGGGTAGATCACATAACTAATGAGGAAGTGTTGAATAGGATTGGGGAGAAGAGGAGTTTGTGGCACAAGATGACTAGAAGAAGGGATCGATTGGTAGGACATGTTCTGAGGCATCAAGGGATCACCAATTTAGTATTGGAGGGCAGCGTGGGGGGTAAAAATCATAGAGGGAGACCAAGAGATGAATACACTAAGCAGATTCAAAAGGATGTAGGTTGCAGTAGGTACTGGGAGATGAAGAAGCGTGCACAGGATAGAGTAGCATGGAAGAGCTGCACCAAACCAGTCTCAGGACTGAAGACCACAACAACAACAGTGTGAATGACTGCAATAATTGTTCACTGACAGAGCTTTTCAATAAATCCAAAACCAACTTGTTTCTGGAGATATGCCGACAATGCGTATCTGGTATGTCCACATGGGAGGGATGCTCTGGATTGTTTCCTAGATCTTTTTAATTGTCTGCATCCCAATATTAAGTTTACAATGGAATTGGAAAGGATGGAAAGCTTCCATCTTTGTGTTTATCTGTAAGCCCATGCATACAGACTGATATATTCGTGCATCAAGTTGCCATCCATCATACCAATGCAGTGGAGTCCTAAGTACATTGGTTAAAAGAGCTTATGCCACCTCAGATGCAGATAGTTGACAGAAGAACTGGATTATCTAAAATCAGTGTTCAAGCAGAATGGCTATACTGACAATCAGATCTGTCGTGCTGTACAGATTGGACCTTTGTGGGAACCAACAGAAGATACTAGCAAATCAGTGGCATTCCTACCTTTAAAAGTGTATTATGTCAGCCAGCTAATACAAGAGCTCTGCTGGGCTCAGTGGAGGATGATTTGCTTTTGAGAAAGCCCAGGGTCTGCAAGATTCCCTGCCATTGCGGGAAAACCTATATTGGACAAACGATTCGTACGGTCCAGGATCATTGCATGGAGCATCATTGCAACACGTGTTTATTTCAGCCGGACAAATCTGCAGTGGCGGAACATTGTCTCACTGAAGAACATAAAATGTTGTATGATGAGACACAATTGGTTACCCCTGTGTCTTGGTAATGGGACTGTGTAGTAAAAGAAGCCATTGAAATCTGGCTATCTGACAATATTATAAATAGAGATAAGTGGTATCCTTTAAGTAAGAGTTGAAACCTTGTTCTGTTTGACATTAGGAAACAACGGTCCTTATTTTGGTCATCAAAAGCTGTCAGTAGTGTTTGATATCGATTTATCATTTCCATGTTCTTTCACCACCGATGCACTGTTGTGCCTTGCGCGAGAGGGCAATTATGTTCGTGCATGTGCGGAGGACCCATGTTTGTGTATAAAGGAGCTGCTGTGGCATGTTTGATTTCAGTTCCGGCGAGTTAGGGCGATGGCCTACACACCTGAAGATGGCGGTGAGTTGGGCCACTGAAATATTGTGTCCAGATGTTGATATGTTCCAGCTGGAGATCTGACGTGAATACAAATGCTGTGGCTAATTGATTTGCTAAATGAGAGGTGAGTTGGCAGGAAGAACACCACAATTACATTTCTCAAAGGCTACATTTTTTCTGCTTTCTTGCTTTTTATTTTCTGATTTTTATTCAGATTGAAAAATATTTTACCAATGTAACTCAGCCAAAACTGATAATGCTGCTAAGTTGTGGAAGCATAAAAGACAGAGATTAAAAACTATGTGTTACTTCAGTTAAAATTTTTGAGAAAATGGAATTATGTACCATACAAAAAATCACTGTAACATTACTTGCAATCTATGGGAGATGATAGCCATGTGCAAGTAAGCCTGATCTCTTGGCTACATTTTTACAAAGCTGATCAAGAAGTAGAAAGTCTTATTACCACATATAGCAATGTCACACCTACTGCCGTGTGTTCTCTAAGCTTGGGGTTTTCTCTCCAAAGTTTCGACACCTGTCCAAAGAAGTTGAAAAAATGGGACAACAAAAGGCACTCCCTGTAGCCAAATTCCAGTACTCTATTTTGAGTAATATAGTGTAAAGCAAGTTCAGACACTATAAAGCATGGAACATGACAAGAACAATTGCGTATATGTCTCTGTGCAAGCTGTTATTATTATTCTCATGTTATTCATATAGCCTGTGTGGGATCAATACATATAAGGAATGTTTATATTAATATTTGTAGCTTGGAAATGAGTTTTCAGAATTTTCTAAGCAGTTTGCAGAAGAGTTACAGCATTTTGCTTTGAATGTTGACTATTTAAAATTTGTCAGCATTTCTATTACACTTTTGAATTTGTGAGACAATTGTTTTACCAATTATATCACCCTTCTTTGTTAACAGTTAGTGTCTCTTGTTAGTTTGAACTAATATATTTCTCACACAATTGGGAAATAGTCTAGTATGAACTATACAAGTGTTTTCTAAGCTGTCTCTTGTGCACATACTACAGTTTTGTAATATCCTGATTGCTTGCCAGAGCATGATGTTTGCTACAGTTTAACTGAACTCATTTGATTATTTCTTTTAATATCTGTACACACTGTTACATCCATGCATCTGTGTACATCCATTTCGGTGTGTGGTCAGTGTAAAAACCGATGTGGGCTTGTAAATAATGTTCGGTGTTCATGTGCAGAAAAAGAAACAGTATCAGTTTATTTGCCCATGGGGATTACATGATGTGGATTGTGAAGAGGGTGAGAGAAGGTAGTTGCAGTGGCCCAAGACCCGTCTCAGAGGAGAAGGGAAGTGTAGTGGTAAAGAAACTAAGCCATTTAGTGTCTTCTCTCAGTGCAGACGAGCAATACATTTTTCGGCTGTGGCTCTGAAAGCATCTCAGTCTTTGATTTATTGATTCATCCTATGAATCTTTCCAGATTGTGGAATACAGAAAACACACACACACACACACACACACACACACACACGCACGCGCGCGCACGCGCGTCACCAATTACATGAATTTTAGCTTCCTCCACAAAGGTTCTTGCAGTAGCTGCACTGTCTTGTTTCATGTCTTTTGTATCTTAAATCATCTAGAAATTCTGCTGTTGAATAGAAGGAATGATCTAATAAGAATGCCCTTAGGGTTTTACAAAAGAATAAGAATGATGATATGTCTTTTGCTTTATACAGAAGACTATTGTAAATTTGTAAAGTGCTGTTTACTGTGTAGGTTTTATAGGCTGATGTCTTTATTGACTGGACATGAAACTATTCCTTTTGTCTTGTATCATGTTCATGGATATTAAAATTTTCATTTACATCTTTTAAATTCTTTCTGTTGTGTTTACAGATTTCTAGTACGAGGGCTATCCACAAAGTACATTACATTTTGGAATTAAAAATAAATAAAGTATTGGAAATTTTTTTTAATTATTTACAGATGAAAGCCACACTTCAATACTACTTTTCTACATAGTTGCCATTTAAATTAAGGCACTTATCGTAGCGATGGACAAGCTTGGAAATTCCTTCGTCGTAAAATTCGTCCGCCTGCACCTTCAACCACGTGATTACCTCTTCTTGAAGCTGTGCGTCGTCATCAAAACGCTGCATAGCCAACCACTTCTTCATTGCTGGGAATAAGTGGAAGGCGCTTGGTGCCAGGTCGGGACTGTACGGTGGATGAGGAAACAACTCCCACTTAAAAGATTCAAGAACTTCACAAGTGGCATTTGCTGTGTAGGCCTGGGCATTGTCGTGAATCAGCAAGATCTTTGAGCACAACTTTCCCCTGTGCTTGTTTTGTATTGCTCTTCTAACGTTGTGCAGAATTTGGCAATACCTTTGAGAGTTTATTGTAGTGCCTCTTTCCAGGAAATCCACAAAAATCGTATTTATACCGGGTTACTGATTAACCACATGGTTGAAGGCGCAGGCGGCCGAATTTTACGACGAAGGAATTTCCAAGCTCATCCATCGCTACGATAAGTGCCTTAATTTAAATGGCAACTATGTAGAAAAGTAGTATTTAAGTGTGGCTTTCATCTGTATATAATTTTAAAAAATTCCAATAATTTATTTATTTTTAATTCCAGAATGTAATGTACTTTGTGGATAGCCCTCGTATATACATACGGGGAAGAGGGAGAATTGATGACTTTTGAAAGAGGGGTTTGCAGGAATCTGTTTGTCGAGCATGTTGCATTGCTCTTACAGTTCTTTTTTGAGTTAAGAAGATGACTGAAATAGGTGGTGTATTACCCCAGAATATAATTCCATACAGTACGATGCTGTGGAACTGGGCAAAGTAGGCAGGTCAGACAGTGCTATAACTTGCTTTGACAGAGAGTAAACACAGACTTAACATATTTTATTTGGTGTTCCATTAATTTTGTTTATATGTGTGTGACATTTGAAGCTATTTTGAAGCCATAAGCCTAAGAACATTGCTTTTGGAGAAGATGAAATTTTGTTGGAGTTTATTGTCAAACTGGGGCAGCATACATCACCTTTTAAACAGGAATTTAGGAATTTTTTTTTTTAATGTTTATTATAAGTTTATTCCCCTCAGACCATGTATTTAGCTGTTCTGTAGTCTTATTAACAGCTGTTTGAAACTGACTTGGGGTATTTCCTGTATTTAGGATGCTTGTGTCATCTGCAAAAAGAGTGTATGGTGACAATTTGAGCTTCATGATCACTAAGGCTTGTACTTATACATTTTGCAGTACAATTTATATTCACAAATATCTGATCCAAGGCAGTAGCAGTAGTTTTTGTAGTTCTTGTTGGCATTGTTATAGTCTGTTTTAAGTCGAAAGTATCTGTGAGGTTGAGCAATAGTTCTTTTCTTTTGCTGGTTCCAAGAAAATTGATGTTGGAATCCCTAAAAAGCACTCTTGATGTTTTGTCTAGATGAATCCTGTTTCGTACATATTCAAGCTTATTTAGATATGAGTCAAAATTTCCATTTGGGGAGTGATGAATACTACTACAACTGTATTTACCTCACTGACTTCAGTGAGAGCCAGCTCAAAATCTCTTTCTGCACTGAGATGTTGAAACTTATTGATTGATTTATATTTGAACCCATGCTTGGTGAAAATTGCAGTACCTCCATTTTTATAGCTGTTTCTACAGAAATAATTTGCTATTGTGTGTTCTGATATAGGAAAAGAGTCAATTTGGTCATTATTTAGCCAGTGTTCTGTAATGCACAGAACAGTAATAAAGTTAAGTTCTGTATTTGGTAAGATCTCTACATCTAAAACTGTTTCTTATTGACTGAATATTTTGATGGCAAACAGAAAGGTGTTTGTTGCAGTAATTTATTTGATTACCGGTACCGGGGTTTACATGAACATTTGAGATTCCTAAGGGCATTTTTATTATATCACTGACCTCATTCTTGCGTGGTAAGGATCTGTCCATAAAAAAATCGTCTGTGTGGGAGCCTGGAGTCTTTTTCTGCATTGATGGAGTCTGATTCTTTTCTTGCAATGTGTTGTGCACTACTTCTGCATAACAGGGAGATGATTGATATATGATTTAGTGGGTTGTTGGAACGTAGAAAATTCATTCTGGACTCGACTTGTGTCTTCTCAAACAAAACTCTTAATTCTACACATGTGTCAATGATAAAAATAGACAATGTACCATTGATTTTATCTTTTAAAGTTATATTTCCTACCTCTCTTGATGAATTCACTTTGTGGGTGGGGAGTGATGGGCAGTGACAGAACTGCTCCCATTCACGTTTCTGTATTCACATTCATTCAAGCCTGTTTGGTTAGCTGAACTATGTTGTAAAGACACACAATTTGCTCTCTTATGAATGACCTTTCTAAAGTAAGCACATTCCAGTGCCGATCACTCGGGAACCTTGTAGCCTGGGCATTTGCAACAAGTGCAGTGCAATTTGGCAATGAATGCTCCTCTAGTGGGCTTTACCTTAGTGGAAGACTGAATGGCCTCCTTGCATAGAAATGTGAATTGTACAGTCTTCCATAGTGTAATCGGCGAAACATAATTCACTTCAGCATCTATGTGTGGTCAATGCTGCAAACAGATATGTCCAAATGGTAAGATTCCACTTTGCTGTCTAGTACCTTATCCTTTCATTGCTTTACCCCAGTACAGATCCACAACTTGACATAGCCCTTATTTGGCCAGCAAAGTGCTGTAAATCCTCACCAAACTTTTGTCTCTGCAGTGGTCAACCCTTTGCTTATCTCAATACCTGTCCACTAGCCCTTTTACAAGGATGCCAAATGCTGTATTATTTCTCATCCCTTCCATGAAATTTACATAAACATGAGCCACCCCTTGCAACTTAGGCTGGTGATTACTACCAACATTCCATCACTCCCTGTGGACATTTTCCCAGTGTCAGTGTAACTTTATGTGAAAGTCTGGACATTTTCGCAAAGTCTGGACATTTTCGCGTGGTGGGAACCAGTGAACCCATTGCAACATCAATGCAGATCAGGAGAGAACTGCCTATGGGAAATTCAGAAATTGGAAAGTGAGGCTAACTGATGGCAGTGCTGCACTACATTGTTGCATTCAGTAATGGCTGTTATGTTCAATAATGCCTCATTAAGGCACCTCTGCAGATCTCCATTCCTCACCCAGAGTTGCTCCTTCCTAGCTTGTAATTGTGAAGCAATCTCCAGCTGTCTAGGTGACCTGGTTGTTGGCATCCCTTTAAACTAGACACATCAAAACAAACTAAGCAAATTCAGTGGCATAGGTACCGGTGGCATCTTCTTCCTAAAAGCAAAGCTCACAATTTACATCTGCAGTTTGATGAACTACATGACAGTGTTTGGCAGCAACATGGCGGTGGTGCCTAGAGTTGGGCCAGCACTCTGTTGTTTACCACGATATGGCCTTGTGCGAGGGTAGCAGAGGAGGTAGGTGAGGTTGGACAACCTTGTGAAGTTGCAGCAGCAGTGGTGGCAGTGCAGGTTAGGCCGTGGTGGCAGCTGGGAGTGACTGTGCAAAGCACTCATCCACAGCACCACAGCATGGAATTGGGCACCCCTCACAGTTGTTTCGTACATCTGCTAATGTCTTAGTAATTTGTATGCGGCACCTCAAGACAGGGTGAATTTGGCATCCTGATGGTGATGTGAGTTTGTAAACCCACTTTGGAGTGTAATCATGATCAAAACGTGAAATGGGCTTGTAAATAATATATTGTACTCATGTTCAGAAAAAGAAACTGTATCAGTTATTTACTTGCCCATGGGGATTGTGTGGTAAGGATTGCCAGGGGAATGAGAGAAGGTAGGTCCAGTAGCCCAGAGTCACATCAGAGGAGAATGGAAATGCAAAGGTAAAGAAACTAAGCTGCTTAGGATCTGCTCTAGGCAGCCAAGAGCCTCTGTCTCAGAAGTCAGCTGAGCATGTGACATAATTTGATTGACAGAGTAGCTTTGCTGACAATGATTTGGCCTATTCTGGCATGAACTGGCCAGTTGTTGTATCAGCTAAAGTCAATGACCTCTTTGTAAAATTTAATAATAAAAATTTCTTGCATTTGAGACGTGTGAATACCTTGTATATTTATGTGATGTGACTAATTATGAACACATTATTTTACCCTCTATGGCTTCTATGCCACTGCATCATGCTGATTTAACTGGATATAACAACAATTTTTTGTATAAAAGAAAAATTTTGGTTGAGAAAACTAGTAAATAGAGACACAGCTCTGCTGGCCAGTATTTACCTTCAGGGGGTACCTGTGCCCAGACTCATACAGAAGGAAAAAGAACACACTACCTAGCTTTTGGAAGTAATAGTTCCTTTGTTGAGTAGAAGCCAGAGACAGGCTGATGAAGGTTAAAAAGGAAGGGCAGTTCACTCAGATCCCAGGATAGGAGAGAGTGGATGTGAGTGTAGGCAAAGATGAATGGGGAGGCATCAGGAAAAGTAGGTCAGAGATGGTACAATGGTAAACACTGTGCCAGCTTCTGTCCAGACAAGATAAGGACATAGTGAGCAGTAAAGATAGATTTGGGGAAGGAGAGGCAAACAGTGTAGTTAAGAAGTACCTAATTTGCCAATGCTCATCTTGTACCTTTAATTCATTTATTTATTAACAATATTCCGTAAGTCCCCCTATAAAGGAGAGCTTTCATGAAAGTGGAACAAATCAAGCTATATATAAGAAAGGAGAAGCAGCCACTGCATACAACTGTAAAGCATACTAACAACAAACTTCCTTGCAGTACCTTCTCTCCATCTGCAAAATTATCCTGCTGTGCAATCCCTAATTCCTGGAACCCCGTAACACACACTGAAACTCTTGCCCTCCAGGAACTAGAATAACATGCACAATGCCACCTCAAAAAACTCTCCACCCTTTTCACTTCCTACTCCCTTCTTGGAGTACCACTGATCACCACCTCTACAACAACCTCCACACCTCCCCCACATCCCCACATAGCTAACAAACCCTGTCTCCAGATCTACTACACCTACCCCACCCTCCAAAACTCACTCCCACCACCATATAGAATCCAGATTCTAAACAGACTCAAAACACAGTCTTCAACTTTTCCTCCAGAAGCCATATCACCTCAGAAATATTAGTCTTTTCCAAAGGCCTCACCTTTTACTCCACTCACAGATTCAGTCATGCAGGACTTGTTGAAGACCTTCTCTCCTTTTCCTGGTCCCTACAGCAGAAACAGTTTTTCACCAGCAACCCAACCAATCAGACCCAACCAAAGACCAATGTTGAACCCTGTCTGACTCAGTTCACTCCTCCATCCAACCATTATCCACCCACACTGCCCCCAAATCAACCCCTGCTAACTTTCCAGAATTCTTAATCTTGAACCTTGCCTCACCATCATTCGCCAAATCCCTCAACATGCAAACTAACCTTACATCTTCAGAAAGAACCACAGTCCACCATCTAAAAACTGATCCCAACCTTATAATCCTACCTGCGCACAAAAGCTAAACCATGGTCATTTTGAACTGCGAGGATTACCCGGCAGAAGGACTCTGTCAGTTGTCAGACACATCCACCTACATACCTTGTCACAGTGACTCCATTACAGAAATCCAGTAGAATTTCCAGTCACTCCTCAAACCCTTACGCCCATGCTAGAACCTCCCCTTGGAGTCCATCTCTTTGCTCACCCTACCACTCCTTGCACTCCTCCCTTCTAAATGCTTCCCAAAGTCCATAAACCGAACCACCCAGGACACCACATTGTGGCTAGTTACTGTGCCCCCACTGACAGGATCTCTGCTTTCTTAGACCAACACCTTCAACCTATTACCCAGAACTTGCCCTCCTATATAAAAGATACCAACCATTTTCTCCACCGACTCTCCACAGTTACTGTTCCTTTACCACATGGTGCCCTGCTTGTCACAATTGATGCCACCTTCCTTTACACTAACATCCCTAGTGCCCATCGCCTTACCGCTGTTGAACACTACTTTCCAAACCAACAACCTCCTTCGTAGTCACCATGACGAACTATGTCCTCACCCACATTACTTCTCCTTTGAAGACATTACCTACAAACAAATCCAGAGAACAGCTATGGGCACCCGCATAGCACCATCCTATGTCAACTTATTCATGGACCATCTAGAGGAATCCTCTCTAAACACTTAGAATCCAAAACTGATCTCCTGGTTCAGATTCATTGATGACATCTTTGCGATCTGAATTGTGGATGAGGACATCCTGTCCACATTCCTCCAGAACATCAATAGCTTCTCCCCCATTTGCTTCAACTGGTTCTCTTCAACCCAACAAGCCAACTTCCTAGATGTTGACCTCCACCTCAAAGATGGCTACATCTGTACATCTGTCCATATCAAACCTACTAATCACCTGCAATACCTCCATTTTGACAGCTGCCACCCATTCCATGCCAAGAAGTTTCTTCCATGCAGCCTAGCCACCGATGATTGTTGCATCTGCAATGACAAGTGGTCCCTCTCAAAATATATCGAGGGTCTCATTGAAGCCTTCACAGACTGTAATTATCCTCCCAACCTTGTACAAAAACAGATCTGTCTTGCCTTATCTTTCCAGTCTCCCACCATCTCCCAAAGTCTCACCGCCACAGAGGAGCTTTCCCCTCGTAACTCATTACCACCCAGGACTGGAGCAACTGAATTACGTTCTCTGTCAGGGTTGCAACTACCAATCGTTGTGTCCTGTAATGAGAAATGTCCTACCCACTATCCTTCCCTCCCCTCCCACAGTGGTATTCCACCGTCTACTGAACGTACACAATATACGAGGGTTATTCCAAAAGTAAGGTCCGATCGGTCGCGAAATGGAAACGACTATGAAAATCCGATAAAGCTTTGCACAGATGTGTTGGGTAGTGTCTCTACTATAACCCCAGTTAGCATCACGTCGCTCTTCTCATTTCTGAGCTCGCAGTGAGTGCGTAAAGATGTCTAGAAAATAGTGTCTGCCGCCAAGCACGAGGGCCTGGTGAGAAATTTCGCCTGAAGCTATGCAGCCAACATTACATAACTGTCGTGCTGTTTCGTCTTCACGACAATTCTCAGCCGCATTCTGCAGGGGCAATGAAGATGCTCCTGCATCGTTTTCAAATGGAAATGATAGATTACCCACAATACAGTCCGCAATTGTCTCCCCGAGTTTCATCTCTGGTCACATGAACCGCTGTCTTTGACGACAACATTTTGACACAGACAACGAGGTGTAGGCCAGCGTGGAGAATTGGCGGAAAGCACTGGCGGCTGCCTTCTATGATGAGGCTATTGAAAAGTTGGTACAACGCTATGACAAAAGTCTAAGTCAGAACGGCGACTACGTAGAGAAGTAGCTGAAAGGTGTAGCTAATTGTTACAAGTAAAACATTTCTGATGTTCACTGTGGTTTCAATTTGGCAATCAATCGGACCTTACTTTTGGAATAACCCTCGTACTTGTCGATCCCTACACAAGCCCTGCTCTCAACCCATTACCTCATGGCTCACATCCCTGTAATAGATTTAAATGCAAGACCTGTCCCATACAACCCCCACCACCACCTACTCCAATCCGTCACAAACATCACCTATCCCATCAAAGGTAGGTCCACCTGTGAAACCAGTCATGTGATCTACAAGCTAAGCTGCAACCACTGTGCTGCATTCTGTGTGGGCATGATGACCAACAAGCTGTCTTTCCACATGAATGGCTACCAACAAACTGTGGCGAAGAAAGAAGTGGACTACCCTGTTGCTGAGCACACTGCCCAGCACAATATTCTTTATTTCAATGACTGCTTCACTGCCTGTGTCATATGGATCCTTCCCACCAACTCCAGCTTTTCTGAATTGTGCAGATGGAAACTTTCCCTGCAACATAGCCTACGTTATCCTTCTGCCTCTACCTTCATTTGTCATTGTCCACACCCATCCAGCCCCTTCCCTGTACCCATTCCAGCACTACACAGCCCTCATTCCACCATCACACTCAGTCTTTTTACTTCTCTCCTTTTCCACTAACCCCCTCTCCCCCTCCTTTCCCATGCCCTCCATCTAACCATCAGCACATAGCTGCCCTACCCTCTCTCCATCTTCTCCCTGTGCACTCCCTAGCAGCAGTTCATTGTCCCCCACACCTACCCTACTATGCCTCCCCCTCCCTGCCCCAGCCACCTCCTTACCCCCACCCAGTCACCACTCCCATAATGCACTGGGGCTGCTGCTTGCAGTGTGGCTTCAGTTGTCAGAGACTGCAGTCAGATTAGATTAGATTAGATTAGATTAATACTAGTTCCATGGATCATGAATACGATATTTCGTAATGATGTGGAACGAGTCAAAATTTTCCAATACATGACATAATTAAGTTAATTTAACAACATACTTAAGTTAATATAACAACTTTTTCATTTTTTGTGTTTTTTATTTTTAATTTTTTAAATTTTTTTTATTATTTTTTATTTTTTATTAATATTTTTTTAAAAATTTATATCTAAAAATTCCTCTATGGAGTAGAAGGAGTTGTCATTCAGAAATTCTTTTAATTTCTTCTTAAATACTTGTTGGTTATCTGTCAGACTTTTGATACTATTTGGTAAGTGACCAAAGACTTTAGTGCCAGTATAATTCACCCCTTTCTGTGCCAAAGTTAGATTTAATCTTGAATAGTGAAGATCATCCTTTCTCCTAGTATTGTAGTTATGCACACTGCTATTACTTTTGAATTGGGTTTGGTTGTTAACAACAAATTTCATAAGAGAGTATATATACTGAGAAGCTACTGTGAATATCCCTAGATCCTTAAATAAATGTCTGCAGGATGATCTTGGGTGGACTCCAGCTATTATTCTGATTACACGCTTTTGTGCAATAAATACTTTATTCCTCAGTGATAAATTACCCCAAAATATGATGCCATATGAAAGCAACAAGTGAAAATAGGCATAGTAAGCTAATTTACTAAGATGTTTATCAGCAAAATTTGCAATGACCCTTATTGCATAAGTAGCTGAACTCAAACGTTTCAGCAGATCATCAATATGTTTCTTCCAATTTAATCTCTCATCAATGGACACACCTAAAAATTTTGAATATTCTACCTTAGCTATATGCTTCTGATTAAGATCTATATTTATTAATGGCGTCATACCATTCACTGTACGGAACTGTATGTACTGTGTCTTATCAAAATTCAGTGTGAGTCCATTTACAAGGAACCACTTAGTAATTTTCTGAAAGACAGTATTGACAATTTCATCAGTTAAGTCTTGTTTGTCAGGTGTGATTACTATACTTGTATCATCAGCAAAGAGAACTAACTTTGCCTCTTCATGAATATAGAATGGCAAGTCATTGATATATATTAAGAACAACAAAGAACCCAAGACTGACCCTTGTGGAACCCCATTCTTGATAGTTCCCCAGTTTGAGGAATGTGCTGATCTTTGCATATTATGAGAACTACTTATTTCAACTTTCTGCACTCTTCCAGTTAGGTACGAATTAAACCATTTGTGCACTGTCCCACTCATGCCACAATACTTGAGCTTGTCTAGCAGAATTTCATGATTTACACAATCAAAAGCCTTTGAGAGATCACAAAAAATCCCAATGGGTGGTGTTCGGTTATTCAGATCATTCAAAATTTGATTGGTGAAAGCATATATGGCATTTTCTGTTGAAAAACCTTTCTGGAAACCAAACTGACATTTTGTTAGTACTTCATGCGTGTGTGAGTTGCATCTGCATGTGTGTGTGTGTGTGTGTGTGTGTGTGTGTGTGTGTGTGTGTGTGGGTCTTGTCATCTATTTTTGATGAAGGCCTTGCTGGCCGAACACTTATTTGTGACAGTCTCTTTGTTGTGCCTATCTGCGACTCAGCATCTCTGCTATATGGTGAGTAGCAACTTTCCTTTTCATAATATTGTTACATTCCATCCTGGATTTTCCATTGTTTGATTAACAGCTCCATTTGAAAAAGCAACTGACATTTGTGATAACATACTTGCTGTAGATGTTATATTTACAATATGGGCATGATAATGTACACAAGAAATTGTATGATTTCTGTAAAGGAATATATCTTATCTGTTCTCTAAGTGAGGAATTTTTTGGAGATAGGAAGCCATCGATGGCCAAAAATGTATTGATGGCCAATACCATAGATAACATAGGTGTAGTGGCTCTGCCACAAGTGGTGGTAACTACATCACATTACTGCTGGCTACACGAATCCACCACATGAGGAACCATGAATATGGTAATATAAGTGACTGTAGAGCAGGTGGAAGTCAGCTTCTCTTCAGTCAGCCACCTCACGCAGATCATTGTCTTTTATTCTACCCCACCATTTCTTGCTGCCCCTGCCGCTGGACTCTGTTTATCTCTCTGCTCTGCAGGGCTCTGCTGAATTTGCTGTCTTGCCCTGCTGTACTGACAAGGTAGTATGCTCCTGTCGGGAACACTCATCTACAGATGATAGAACTGAACTTGCTCAAGTTGCTATCAAGTATCATTGATAGCACCTTTTGATAAGCACTGAACTTCTGGAACATCAAGTGACAGTTTCTTCTTCTTCAGTTGTGTTCTTATGGGCTTCAGTTTTTCCCTGATATAAGGCTATGGCAATTTAATGGTTGATGGCCAGTAAATTCTTTAACCATAATTATTTGCATATCCACTGCAAATGTTGAGAAGCTATTAGTCTCGTGTGTGGAAGTCAACTAAAATATCAGTGACCATAATCATTATGTGTGCAGAGCAGTATCTAGATCTAGCCAGTTCATAAGTGTGTTAGAGATGGGCTAGTATATCTTAAGCTCATCAAAAAATACCAAAAACAGCTGGAACTACAAGTAAAAAACTATTAGCACTAATGGCAGGTGTTGCACTTTAGCAGGTACAGCAATAACAATTTACGGATCAGTTACTGACTTGCTCTGAGATGACGTCACAATCACCGTGGCCCACAAGGGCCCAATTCCCTGTGTAATGAACTATAGTCCCTGTGTGCAACAGTGTCTGTGAGGAATGAAGTTCGTACAACATGCCTGCCCCATCACCTCATGACAGGACACAAAACTGATGCTCCTTATTGTTGGGAATGCTTCCTGATGTGGTGCAGACTGCAAATGTTGCGGGTGGTATAGAAGATCACCCGGTCTCCCCCCTCCTTCCCCCAAGCAGGAGCTGCCTGCCTTCACCCTGGATGAGCTCATGGATAAACCAGTGCAATAGTTTGTCCACTGAGAGCATGTGGGCTCAGAATGACTGCAGTTCTTTCAGTGCACTAAACGACTAGGACAGACATACTTACAGTGGGCCATCAAACTCCAAGGCATTAGTTGACACTGTAAATTCACTTGCGCAGCAGATGGGTTTTCTAAATCTTATTCAGATAGCATCATATAAGACAGGTTGGTTTGAGACACACCCATCAAGTCCTGATTCACACCTTCAGATTAACAGATTCTACATTGGAACATGTCCCAGCCATCACACAATTATTTGAAGTAATGTAGGAAGCTCAGTGCCTTATATCTAAACTGAAAGATGTTGCGTTCACAGTTTCAAATAAGAGCTGCCTTAGCCACCCACTTTGGGCCAGCCTGCCTCATGTTTCGAAGGGTGCCTCTCTTTGGCCCAAGTTCTGTTATCACCACAGTTGCTACACTTTCCCCATCACAAAGGTGTTTTTACAGTCTGTGTTTGGATAGGCCACTGCACCATTGTCGTGGTATTACGTATCACCCTGGAAGAGTGATGTGTAAGCCTACATTTACCTTTCTGACAAATGACACCTGTGAACAATAGGATGACATAATAAATTGTTGTACAGGAGAGTGACTTCATCGTTTATTTTTCATATGGCAACTTACAAGCATAACAAGATTTAGGTGTAGATGCAGATGTTATGTCAACAGACAATGTGTGTCTTCAATGTGGGACAGTGATCACAGTAATTTTATGAGAGGAAGTACCTGTGTTTGTGAATACTCTTAAGTATTGTCAGCTCAGGTTGGAGCAGCATGTCAGTCCTGGAATTAAAGCTCCAGTTGTACAATGCTGGTATCAACTTTGGGACAAACAAGGAAAGATTATAGTAATTCATTGATTCATATTTTGAACTGTCAAGTTGACTTTTACATGGATATTCTGGGTTATAAGATTATTGTAATGTTTTTACAAAATCATTGTTTGTCATGAGAAGATAGCTGTATTATACTTCAAGAATATGTGACACAAAGATCTGAGAAGTGTTGTATTTATTCCTGAAAATGAAAAGCATGCTAAATGTTTATCTTCCAGCAAGGACTGCAGAATTTGAAGCAGTAATCCATAAGATGATACAGCCATAGTCTGCAAAAAGATGAATGGTATAACTCGATATAAAAGCTACATTTCAAAAAATAACTGGCAGTAGAGAACATTACACCATTTGTCACATTTCTTGAAGATGAAATGCATAGTCCTTGCCACCAGTGAATATCAACATTCTCCATACAACATGGGATGGATGCTGTGAAAGGCACATGTGGCCATATCCCTGGCCACTGGGTACTGTTTCAATTGGATACTGTCACTATAGCAGTGTTGTTACAAGTGACAAGTGGACAATTAAACTCTTTCACTTCCTGCCACATAGCATGTCCCTGCAGTTCCAGTTTTGGATGTATGGTATTTCTTGGTGACATAAAAATTAGTTATCCAGTATCTTCAGTTTGTAATGGCAGTCATAAGGATGCTCCATACATAATAAATGATTTAATGCAATTGTAGACTACTCATGTGATAACAGAAGTCACACCCTTTCAAAAAATCAGCACATTTGTAACAAATTCCTCTCCTTTTAGCAAATTTTGGGATGTGCTAAATGGTTTTCAGCACATATCACTATTCTGTGGTTTTCAAATACTGACACTGTATCCTATGCCATCAGAGAGTCCATACAGAGTGAAGTAAGCCACCTCAAGTGTGGGGAATTCTACACCAATTTCATGAACTCTGCAGCCATACCCCATCATAGTAGTCCATTAAACACATGGATCTTCTTCCATCTGCAGCGGGTTCTAGCCCACAGTTAACACCCAAACTGTACCATTAACACCCAAACTGCACCAGATACCTATCCAGTACCATAGACCCAAGAATTATTTTCTCACACCTTGGGGTGGGCATTGCTACTCGAAGATCAACCTCTCTGAAGCATACTTCCAGCTTCCCTTTGACACAGAGTGTCAAATATTCATGTCCATAAATACAGAATGTGGGTTCTATCAATCCTGTAGGCTGCTGCTTGGTGTAGCAAATGCCCCAGCAATGTTTCAAAGGTTCCTGGAGCCATTACTGCATGACATTCTCCTTTGCTCTAATTTTTTGGATATCATAGTAAGCAAAATAGGCAAAGAACACCTTTCATGCAACCTCTGGCAGGTTTTCACAGTGCTGTTGCAAACAGTCTCTGTTGCAATGTGCAGAAGTGCTCATTTCTTAAAACCAGAATTAGAGTGCTTATGAAGTGTTATGGGAAAAGACAGAATGAGAACAACAAAATCCCACCTGCAAGCCATCCAGGAGCTGTGTGAACCATGCACTCTGGTAGAAGAACTTCAGTCAGTACTTTGTTAAATAAATTATTGTAGATGGTTTTTTCAAATGCTGCCATGATAGCAGCGCTGTTGAACAGACATTGGAAAGCTGGTGTCCCTTTTGAATGGATCTATAAAATGAAATAAGCTGTCTTTATTGTGAAGCAATAACCCATTTTTCTCCTGGATGCCCTCACATCCTAGCAACAGATCTTTCTCCTATGGGATTGGTACATTCTTGTCACATTGTACAACTAACAGATCTGAACTTCCAATCACGTTTGCATCTAATACCCTGTCAGCTACCTAACAAAATTACTCACAGATAGAAATTGGGGTTCTCTGTCATTTGTGGCATGTAAAAATTCCAATATTGGCTGTTTGGTAGAGTATTTGAGTTGGTCACCAACCACAAGCAACTGCTGGCAATGTTTGCTCCACATTTTCCTACCCTACTCTGCATATGTAGAACACAGTTTTCATTCACTCGCACTAGTCTTCTACATCTACATCTACATCCATACTCCGCAAGCCACCTGACGGTGTGTGGCGGAGGGTACCTTCAGTACCTCTATCGGTTCTCCCTTCTATTCCAGTCTCGTATTGTTCGTGGAAAGAAGGATTGTCGGTATGCCTCTGTGTGGGCTCTAATCTCTCTGATTTTATCCTCATGGTCTCTTCGCGAGATATACGTAGGAGGGAGCAATATACTGCTTGTCTCTTCGGTGAAGGTATGTTCTCGAAACTTTGACAAAAGCCCGTACCGAGCTACTGAGCGTCTCTCCTGCAGAGTCTTCCACTGGAGTTTATCTATCATCTCCGTAATGCTTTCGCGATTACTAAATGATCCTGTAACGAAGCGCGCTGCTCTCCGTTGGATCTTCTCTATGTCTTGTATCAACCCTATCTGGTACGGATCCCACACTGCTGAGCAGTATTCAAGCAGTGGGCGAACAAGCGTACTGTAACCTACTTCCTTTGTTTTCGGATTGCATTTCCTTAGGATTCTTCCAATGAATCTCAGTCTGGCATCTGCTTTACCGACAATCAACATTATATGATCATTCCATTTTAAATCACTCCTAATGCGTACTCCCAGATAATTTATGGTATTAACTGCTTCCAGTTGCTGACCTGCTATTTTGTAGCTAAATGATAAAGGATCTATCTTTCTGTGTATTCGCAGAACATTACACTTGTCTACATTGAGATTCAGTTGCCATTCCCTGCACCATGCGTCAATTCGCTGCAGATCCTCCTGCATTTCAGTACAATTTTCCATTGTTACAACCTCTCGATACACCACAGCATCATCTGCAAAAAGCCTCAGTGAACCTCCGATGTCATCCACCAGGTCATTTATGTATATTGCGAACAGCAACGGTCCTATGACACTCCCCTGCGGCACACCTGAAATTACTCTTACTTCGGAAGACTTCTCTCCATTGAGAATAACATGCTGCGTCCTGTTATCTAGGAACTCCTCAATCCAATCACACAATTGGTCTGATAGTCCATATGCTCTTACTTTGTTCAATAAACGACTGTGGGGAACTGTATCGAACGCCTTGCGGAAGTCAAGAAACACGGCATCTACCTGTGAACCCGTGTCTATGGCCCTCTGAGTCTCGTGGACGAATAGCGCGAGCTGGGTTTCACATGACCGTCTTTTTCGAAACCCATGCTGATTCCTACAGAGTAGATTTCTAGTCTCCAGAAAAGTCATTATACTCGAACACAATACGTGTTCCAAAATTCTACAACTGATCGACGTTAGAGATATAGGTCTATAGTTCTGCACATCTGTTCGACGTCCCTTCTTGAAAACGGGGATGACCTGTGCCCTTTTCCAATCCTTTGGAACGCTACGCTCTTCTAGAGACCTACGGTACACCGCTGCAAGAAGGGGGGCAAGTTCCTTCGCGTACTCTGTGTAAAATTGAACTGGTATCCCATCAGGTCCAGAGGCCTTTCCTCTTTTGAGCGATTTTAATTGTTTCTCTATCCCTCTGTCGTCTATTTCGATATCTACCATTTTGTCATCTGTGCGACAATCTAGAGAAGGAACTACAGTGCAATCTTCCTCTGTGAAACAACTTTGGAAAAAGACATTTAGTATCTCGGCCTTTAGTCTGTCATCCTCTGTTTCAGTACCATTTTGTTCACAGAGTGTCTGGACATCTTGTTTTGATCCACCTACCGCTTTGACATAAGACCAAAATTTCTTAGGATTTTCTGCCAAGTCAGTACATAGAATTTTACTTTCGAATTCATTGAACGCCTCTCGCATAGCTCTCTTCACACTACATTTCGCTTCGCGTAATTTTTGTTTGTCTGCAAGGCTTTGGCTATGTTTGTGTTTGCTGTGAAGTTCCCTTTGCTTCCGCAGCAGTTTTCTAACTCGGTTGTTGAACCACGGTGGCTCTTTTCCATCTCTTACGATCTTGCTTGGCACATACTCATCTAACGCATATTGTACGATGGTTTTGAACTTTGTCCACTGATCCTCAACACTATCAGTACTTGAGACAAAACTTTTGTGTTGAGCCAACAGGTACTCTGAAATCTGCTTTTTGTCACTTTTTATAAACAGAAAAATCTTCCTACCCTTTTTAATATTCCTATTTACGGCTGAAATCATCGATGCCGTAACCGCTTTATGATCACTGATTCCCTGTTCTGCGTTAACTTTTTCAAATAGTTCGGGTCTGTTTGTCACCAGAAGGTCTAATATGTTATCGCCACGAGTCGGTCTCTGTTTAACTGCTCAAGGTAGTTTTCAGATAAAGCACTTAAAAAAATTTCACTGGATTCTTTGTCCCTGCCACCCGTTATGAACGTCTGAGTCTCCCAGTCTATATCGGGCAAATTAAAATCTCCACCCAGAACTATAACATGGTGGGGAAATCTACTCGAAATATTTTCCAAATTATCCTTCAGGTGCTCAGCCACAACAGCTGCTGAGCCAGGGGGCCTATAGAGACATCCAATTACCATGTCTGAGCCTGCTTTAACCGCGACCTTCACCCAAATCATTTCACATTTCGGATCTCCGTCAATTTCCTTCGATACTTAATGCAGAGACCCTTGGAACAAAGAGGCACTTCCTGAGGTCAAGGACAGCTGAGTTCACAAAGTGCATTACTAACCAAAAACAAGTCCAGAACATAGCAAAGATGTCTTAAACATGTCTGATAGTCCAGGGAGCAATCCAAATCATAAACATAATACAGGTAAGGTCAAACCCTGCTATTTGATGGTGAGTAACAAAAGGCTTCAAAAACTAACTCTGTTATAACGATGCTGCCTAATGGCAAATTAATCACTAGAAAATACTTCATCTGCTCATCTACATGCAACTGAAATAAGGCGTTAGTGAAATTTATTTTTGAAAAATAATGGTCCCAACCAACTTTGCTAACACTACATTTGGCCTAGGAACTAGATGTGGATCAACATTTTCATCAGGTTACCTTCCATTCGAAAATTGGGTGCACTCAGCGACTGTTATGTGACTTATAAATTATAGAGAGCAGCAATCAGTTATCCTTTTTTAGATTTTATTATGCAGATCCAGATTTCGGCTAGTAGCTAGCCATTCTCAATGCACTATTTTCTATTCTCAATGCATGTAAGTCCCTGTTGTTCGGGTGTCAGTCTCAGTTCTTTGAATACTACTGTATGTAGTATTCTATTCTCAATGCATGTAAGTCCCTGTTGTTTGGGCATCAGTCACAGTTCTTTGAATACTACTGTATGTAGTGTGGTTTGTGGGATTAAAGGGGCCAGACTGCTACGGTCATCGGTCCTATTGTATGTAGTATTCAAAGAACTGTGACTGTCGCCTGAACGACAGGCACTTACATGCATTGATAATAGAAAATAGTGCATTGAGAATGGCTAGCTACTAGCTAAAATCTGGATTTGCATAATAAAATCTAAAAAAGGATGACTGACTGCTGCACTCTATAATTTGTAAGGATCAACATTTGCTTGAGCTTTAGCAGTAGACTTAAAATCACCATAAAGTCTAACTGATCCATTTGGTCTCTTAACTGTGACTCTGGACATAGCACACTGGCTAGACAATACTGAGGACTTAAATCTCATACTTTGCAACCTATCCAGTTCTGCTTTAACTCACTCCCTCGTGGTGAAAGGCACTGGATGAGCTCTGCAAAATGTAGGCACTGCTGATTGCTTTAAGTGTACATGGGCCTAGAACTCTGTTGTACAACCAAATGCAGGCTCAAACAGTTGCTTAAATTGCACACAATATAGTAAAAGACAGATTGCTCTCTGAGCACTATGCAACTTAACTTCTGAGGTCATCAGTCAAACAGATTGCTATTTACCATAAAGAAGACAGGTCAAATTGCAGATAGGCACAGTTAAAGGACACTTACATAAAGCTTTCAGCCACAGCCTTCATCACTCATAGAGATCCGGCCCGAGATGCTGAAGTTGGTGGTCGTGTGAGCATGAGGTGTGCTTGCTTGTGTGTGTGAATGGCACATGTCTCTCCTTTACTGATGAGGGCTGTGGCAGAAAGCTTTATGTAAGTGTCTTTTAATTGTGCCTGACTGCAACTTGATGTGTGTTCTTTATGGTAGGTAGCAAATTGTTTTTCGCTACATTGTTCACATTCCTACCTGGAGTTTCCATTGCACATACGAAGTTTCAAGTTCTGTGTCTGGCATCACAGTTGAAACCAGATTTAGCTTGTTATGAATGCAAAACCTAAAAAGCACAAAAGCAACTAAGCCAAAAATGTTGGTTGATTTCAAAGAGTTGACTACTAGAAGGGATAGTTGTGAAGTTACATTTTTATACGTGATCTGGCCATGCAATGG
Source organism: Schistocerca cancellata (assembly GCF_023864275.1). Lineage (NCBI taxonomy): Eukaryota > Metazoa > Arthropoda > Insecta > Orthoptera > Acrididae > Schistocerca > Schistocerca cancellata. The sequence goes on along the minus strand of NC_064626.1, from coordinate 761,762,591 downwards.
GATTGACTGGCCACTGTATGCCACCACACTGCACTGGAAATTTTATTGTGTAATGATAATATATGTAAAAAATGTTGATGTAGAAGAAGTTGCTATTTGGTGGGAGGAAAACTCAAGACACACTGAGGCAACTGGAAATTGATGGACAGTTGTTCATACAATGCTAAGAATTATATAGTTTCAAGGTATATTTTCTGTTGGCGTGAATTTGGACTCATCTGGTGTCTCCAAATGTTGTTCTAAATCATGTGATCAAACTTTTTTTAATTTTAGGATGACTGTTTATCATATTGAGAAAGAGTATTCAAAAGAGTAATTTTATGTAAGTAATATTTAAATGTCGTGGGAAATTTTTAGTTCAGGCCATATATGCTGTTATGTTTTGAGGATTGTCATTATTGAATTACTGAATTTAGAATGCCAGTACACTGAAAGGAGATGGTATGTTATGAATACTGCTGGTACTGTTAAATGCTAGTTAGATCACCTTGGAAAATTGAACCATAATATATATACATTATTGGCAAACGAAAAAGAAGGTGCACCTAGAAGCAAGTGACTAGTGCATGTCGTACTTGCACGAGACACCAATAGAGGGCAGTTAATGCAATGATCAGTCACACAGCACTGCTGATAAACCAGGAACTGCATTATCCGACATGCAATGTTGCAAGCTTTGCAGCAGTTGTTCACTTCCAGAGTCAGTAGCAGCCAGTTTGTTGTGGCATATGGAGATACAGCTGTGTCTGCAACATTGTTAACATGCTGTGACAGTGTGGATGTGAATCATTTGTGCAAGTGATGGGGTCTGAGCAAGGGCATATAGTCGATCTGTGGGAGGTGGGGTGGTCATACAGTAGAATTGAATTACACCTGGTACGAGAGATCTCCACAGTGTATGGTTATTCTCACCAGTAGTCCACAGGAGGTGCACGTGGCCGTCAGCTTGGGTCTGAATAGCGGCGTTGCACAGATGCACACCATGGCTGTTGGCATCTTACTGTATGCCGTTAGGGCACCTTCTGCTCACACGCCAACATTGTGCAGCCTGCCACCAGTGGTGTTGTGATAGGTGCTTAAGGAAGAAGAAAAGCAGACTTGTTGCCACCAGTAATGAGAGTCTCTTCTTCTGCCTTGGTTCCAATGATGGTCATACACTTGTGCGTTGTCATGCAGGTGAGCACCAGCATCTGGAATGTATATGACAGAGGAACACAGGGCCAATACCTGGTATCAAGGTGTGGGGAGCTGTATCTTAACAATAACTGTTCTCCTCTGGTGATTGTAGAGGAATCATTGCACAGTGCGCAGTACATCCAAAACATCATTCAACCTATCATGCTACCGTTTGTGCACCAATAAGGCAATGTGCTTTTTCAACAGAATAACACAGATCCACATCTATCCCGTGCCACCCAGCTTCCTCCCCAAGGTGTATGTCATCTACCATGGCCAGCATGGTCCCCAGATCTGTTGCACATTGAGCATGTTTGGGACTGGTTGAAACATCATGTTCCATGTTCTGCAACACAGGCAGGAAATCTGGCCCAGTTGAGGCAGCAGGTAGAAACAGCATGGCAGGTCAGTCTACAAGAGTACATTCGTCACCTCTGCATTAGTCTTCATGGGAGAATTGCAGCCTGCATCGCTGAAGGAAGGTATATAGGGTAATAGTTCTGACATTTTACATGCACTGTCAGCTATACTCAGGTGCATATGGCTCTGTCAGTGGGATCATTTGTTGTATACATCCTCAAGAGTATATCAATAAAATTGCCTTCTACTGGGTCAGTAAATTCATGGTGTTCTTTTTTCATTTTCTGGTAGTGTAGATTCAACTCTTGCACAAACCTGTTGACCCTACATATGTTACCTATTGTGGCATTTGTCAGCACAGATTGACCATATAAAAATCTAAATACATTGCTACAATACAATTACAATATATCTAACACAATGATGTGTGTAACATTGCTATTTCATCAGTTAATTGATTTGATCTTCTTTGTTTAGGACAGGCATTAGGTTACGGGCAGCTTGCCTTGCTTTACTGTACAGAAAATTATTTCGGCTCAATAATTTGGGAGACAGCTCTACTGGCCAGGTAAGTGCATGGCAAGCTATCTAATTTGTGTGCCTTCATGAAAAAATAAAATGTTGTATGTAGCTGTGTAGTGAAGAAGTACTGAAAATAAAATAAAATTCCAGGCCTGAACATTATGATTAGTTTGCTTGCTTTACACTTAACAAATTGAGTCATGCCATCTCCCATTATCTATAGTTCATTACTGTACTCTTCTGTGACTCGTAACTCATAACATTATATTGATCTGACATTCTCACTAACTCTGGATCTTTATTTTGATAGAATCTTGCTATTTTTGCAAAACATTCAGATGCTATTCATCATGGAATAAAAGTAATATATTTTACCACATCTTGTGAAAGTGGGCACTTATTTTGGTGTATCATTTTGCTTTAATTGTAATAAATTAGTTAACTTCTATTATAATCAAAATAAGGGAAAGACAGCCACTTGCCTATAGCAGTCTAATGAGTAGAACACAGAAATGTGTAACAAGAAACAGCATTCACACTAGCCTTTGAGCTCTTGCTCTTTTTATAGTAAAATTACATACATTCATACACACAACCATAGAAACTTCCAAATGTACACTCTCTTGGGTGCGGCAATACTCATTACTGATTATCAGTTATTGAAAGCATTTGCTTGGGCTATTGGATGTGGGAAGGAGGTAGGGAAGGCCACGTAAGTCAAGGAGGGGATTATGGGATGGAGTGAGGTGGGTCTTTTGACATATGACTTAGTGGATGCATGAAAGGACAAAAGGAATTGATAGGGTAGAGATATAGAGTGACAAAGACTGATGCAGGGGAGAGACAGAGATGGAAAGGGGGAGGGGAAGAGAGAGAGAGAGAGAGAGAGAGAGAGAGAGAGAGAGAGAGAGAATGGTCACTTGGGGAGGGGGTGGAGGGATCAGATTTTGACAGGGAAGGAATGAAGTAAACAGAAGAGAGAAACAAAAAGATAGGGGCAGGGGGTGGGGGGCAGTGGAAAACAAGTTAGCCTCCATCACTCTATATCTCCTTTGTGCTCTACACTGTAAACTCCTTTTGTCTTGTGCAACCACTGAGTTCTTTGTCATAACTCCTGCTTTGCTCTGTCCTGTTGCCCCCTCCTTGTGTCGTGCACCTCCTGCCTCCTCGAGCCTGGGCAACTCGACTGCTTTCAGTAATTGATCATCAGTAATTAGTTTCACTGCAGCCATGGGAGTGTACACACACGTGTCTGTGTGGTTGTGTTTGTGAATGGGTGTAACTAGAAAAAGAGCAAGAGCTCAAAAGCTAGTAAGAATGCTGTTTTCTGATATGTGTCAGTTATGTATCTGTTATGTATCAGTCCACTTAGTTTATATATTGTTCCATCCAAGAATTTCCATTATTGTTTAGCTTCTGTTATAATAATTTTCTTTGAAATAAGTACCATCAGTTTAAATCAATGAAAATACAAGTTTTACATTAATTTCAGTTTTAAATATTTGTTATTGTTAACTGGCTCCTCCATGGTTTTTCATAGAACAGAGTATTCTGAGATCCTCCTTGGCTGCCTGCGCAGTGTTGGTAGCTCCATGCAGCCCTAAGCTGTGACTTAGGGATGTCTATTGCAAAACTTCATTCTCTGAAAGGCGCCTAAGGAGCATCTCAAACAAATAATAGAATACAGCATAAAACAAATATTTGAACTTATAGTACGATGTTGTCTACATAAAAATAGATACTACAGCACTACTTAGGCTCCATTTCATTATTATTAGAACTATAACCAAACTACTTATATGCATGCTTATCCATTTGTAGATGAATAGGGTACAGAAACTTTCACAACTATTAATAGTCATGATAAAATTTTTTAATTCAATTTACCAGAATTCTGTGGCCTCACATTTGGTCTCTTACTGTTTAGCTAGTTTTTCTTAGTTACAGTACGTGTTAATATCCAACAGTTTATATTCTCCTTTTACAAAGCAAATCATCTGCCATTTCTTTCATACACAGTACCATGAAATGGAAATTGTTTTTACTTACTTTACACATTTTATTCCTTCACGGCAAACTTTAAGGTGCAAATAAAAATTCAACCAAATATTTTCTGCCATTGTATAAATCAGCAAATATTTCTGGTGGACAAACCTATACATGGTAAACAAGAGTCATAAACATAGATGCATCAAAATAAGCTTGTAAGAATGTATGTACCTATCTACCTACAAAGCAACATCAGACTGGAAGATACTTATATTAAAAACTGACATATTCATTGCTTTATACTTCTGAGGTTCCTTTGTTGGGCAAAAGAGAAAGAAGAGGAAGAAAGATGACAGTGCAATACAAGGGTTAGGGAAGAACATGAGCTTGCATCTAGGTTTCGGCAGACATAGTCACTGATTTCTCAAGCAATAGATGCAGGAAGAAAATATTGCAAGTAGGGACTGAGGTGGAGAGAGAGAGAGAGAGAGAGAGAGAGAGAGAGAGAGAGAGAGAATGGGGAAAATAAAATAAATGCAGAGTGAAACAAGAAAGAACAGTGCAATACAAGGGTTAGGGAAGAACACGAGCTTGCATCTAGGTTACGGCAGACATAGTCACTGATTTGTCAAGCAATAGATGCAGGAAGAAAATATTGCAAGTAGGGACAGAGGTGGAGAGAGAGAGAGAGAGAGAGAGAGAGAGAGAGAGAGAGAGAGAGAGAGAATGGGGAAAATAAAATAAATGGAGAGTGAAACAAGAAAGAACAGTAATCACAGTTTATAAGGAGAGTGAGTAGATGCTTTAGTTGGTATGGCAAATAAAAGTGTGCATAATATGTGTATAATATCACATATATGAGGGCGGTTCAGAAAGTAACCTCCGATCGGTCACAGTGCGGGTTGTGGGGGGAGTAGCGACGCCATCTGTGCGTTCACGCACTCAACAGGTCAGTCGGCATCAAGCCGTGGTCGAGTGAACGTCGTACCTGCGCTAGTTTAGTTTTTGTGGCAGTTTGAAATGTGTGCTGCAATAGAAAACCCCGCCAAATGTGAAGTGCGTGCTGTCATAAGGTTTTTTACAGCCAAAGGATATTCTGCAGCAGCTATTCATCGTGAGCTTTGTGCTGTGTACGGACCAAGAGTTATGAGTGAAGGAGTTGTCCGTGAATGGGTACGTTTATTTAAAAGTGGACGAGAAAATGTTCATGATGAAGAGAGGAGTGGTAGACCATCATTGGTGACTGACGAACTCGTTCAGACAGCTGATGCAAAAGTTCGTGAAAATCGATGTTTCTCAATGTCGGAGTTGTCTACTGGATTTCCACAGATTTCTAAGACTCTCTTGTACGAGATAGTGACAGCAAGATTGGGTTACCATAAGTTCTGTGCACGATGGGTGCCCAAAATTCTTACCGACCACCACAAAACTCAAAGAATGGCCTCTGCATTAGACTTTCTGTCACGTTATGAGGACGAAGGAGAACCATTGTTAAACAGAATCGTGACCGGTGACGAAACCTGGATTAAGTACGTGAACCCTGAGACAAAAGAACAATCAAAGATGTGGGCACATTCAAATTCGCCTACCAAACCAAGAAAAGCCTCGCAAGATTTTTCTGCCAGAAACTGATGGCAACGGTGTTTTGGGATGCCAAAGGGGTGTTGTTGGTTGAATTCATGGAACGTGGTACGACCATTAATCAAGACGTGTACTGTGAAACAAAAAAAAAACTTACGACGGGCTATACAGAACAAACGCCATGGTATGCTGACTTCCGGTATCGTTTTTTTGCATGATAACGCCCGTCCTCACTCTGCTCGCAGAACAACGGCCCTTCTTGAGTCCTTCAAGTGGGACGTTATCAACCATCCACCTTACAGCCCAGACCTGGCGCCAAGTGATTATCACCTCTTCATGCATTTGAAGACATGGCTCGGGTCACAGCGGTTTGATGACGACGAAGAGCTCAAAGATGCGGTCACAGGCTGGCTCCAGGCACAAGCGGGTGATTTTTATGCAGAAGGAATTTCAAAGCTTGTGAAGAGATACGATAAGTGCCTCAATCGCTATGGAGACTATGTAGAAAAATAGTGCAAAGATGTAGTTGTAAGATGTATATATTAAAATATTTTTATTTAACTTGGTGTATTTTTTTAAATCAACCGGAGGTTACTTTCTGAACGGCCCTCGTATTATTTCTCAAGTCAAAATCCCTTTTTCTCAACAAGTGTGTGCAAGCAGAGTATGGGTGCTGTAGGTCACTGCAACAAGAGCCGAGGTGGAAGGTATGAGACTGAAGGTGTCCAGCACAGCAGAAGCAATTGGTGTGGCCGAAAATCCATGCAAGTGGGAGGCGGGTTGTGTAGAAGGTGCAAGAGCGAAGGTGTCTGTCATTTCAGAAGTGACCAGTGTTGCCGAAAAGTCATGCAGGTGGGAGAGATGCACAGAGATGCAGGTGTCTTACACAGCAGAGGCGACTGGCATCACCGAATAAGTGGGTGGTAGAGCTGAGCGGAAAAGGTGAATTGCAACATCTGGTGAGCATGCAGGCAAACTGAAGCAGCAGAGGCAACCGGTATTGCCAAGTAAGCATGCAGAAATGAAACCGTGTGAGTGGAACCTGCCACAGCATGGGGGATTTGTGGTGGGGTGGGGGGCTTGCTTCATCAACGCAAATTGAAAGAACACTGCAGAATGAGAAGCTGTGTGGAGCGAGGCAGCATGCTGTGGACTCACCAAATGGGCCATGTAGCTCCAACTTCGTCTCTGTGCCAGCAGAGTGTTGTGGAATGGCATGGTGATGTCCGTTACAGGGACAAGATTGGTGAGCAGGCCACTTGGTGGGGTGTGGTTGCCATGCAGGGAGCAGGTGAGGTTGGCCATATTGAGCCAGGTGAGGCTGGCTAGGTAGCATTGAAAATCTGTGGAACAAAGTCATGCCATTCCACCTTAGCCATGCGTGATGAGGTAGATATGTTAGCAGATTCATGGTCAAACCTCACTGTTGGTATGGAGAAGTCCAAACGTGAAGGAATAATTTGGTCCTTGTCGGTGGTGAACAATGGGAACCAAAGCACTCAAAATAAAGGTGATAAAAACTTGCAGTTTTGTAATGTTGCTAACGGTTGTCGAGTCACCTTTGTGGTTATTCATGCAGTTAAGTTAACGTATGGCATTAATAACATACATTTCAATGGAACTACATTTATTAAACACTGAATAACAAGACGCAATACAGCATGTGAGAAATCCAGCATTGGACAGCTCCAAAGAAAGTCACTCACAGATAAAACATGCTTTTCACTTATCAATAATCACCACAAATTCTTGAAATTGTGTTCATGTTCACTTATTACGATGTCCTCTTATTCACCTCTGCATCCACCATTTCCTGAATTCATTATCTAGCTATGCACTGTATGGAGGAATAAATACTGTCCAAGAATTCATGCACTTCAAATATGTTTTACCTGACTCTGAATTTATAAACCAAATTGTACAACTTGCATATTACCTCCGTCACTGATCGTCCTTTTCGGTTGTCATAGCTTCTTTCGTTTGTTGTTGGTTTTTTAAATAAAATTCTCATCATTTATCTTTGAGGCCGAATACATGAAAAAGAAATATGTACAGGTTAAATTTTACTTAAATAAATTATAGTTAATTATTATTTCACATTAATTCAGTATAAAATGCTCAATCCAAAGGTTCAGAGTTTGGTCCTGGAGCATCATACCATGTCTCAAATAATTTGATCTTGTCTGCAAATTGTTGAAGAAATCTTTTGGTTACTTTTTTCAATATGCTGTCTTTCTTTGTCCTTTTTAAACGTAAGTAAAATAACTGAACAGTCTGATAATCTTGCAGTCCACACCAACTGATCTTAAGACACTTTATTTATTTTAGCAAATATGTTACAAGAATGTGAATGTGAATGTGCCACTCTTTGCATCCGCTCAGCTTCACAACTCCCAGGAAAAGACAAATTATGCCTAACTTTCTTCATTTATTTTAAGAGAATAGAAAACGAGATGAAATATAGATAAAATTTCTCAAATGAGTGCCTAATCGATTATGAAGAATACGTGATAAGAAAAATAAGATGAAAATGATAGATAAAACCACAAAACTGAACAGAAAGATTTATGTGACAACCAGGAGGTGTGATATATTGCAAATGGATCAACTGCTCATGTCAAGGTTATGATTTTCTGATTTTATACTGTGAAAGAACACCTCTATCCACTGTTCTCCCTTGATGCACATTTTCTCTCTCCTGCTAAACATATTTTTCCAATGTTCTGATCAGATCTTGTTCTCTTCTTCATCCAGTTTCCTCGCCATATGGTTTGTATCGTTCTGAACAGCTTCAGAAAATTTGCCCTTTGCATTCTTCTGCAGGTACATACTCCAGTCCCGTTAAGTCTAAGACCCTCTTCATCAGACAGCTGCTTGTGAAATGAACTGATTCATATACCAAATGATGTGCACCACTTTTGGGGCTTCTGTGCCAATAAAGATCAGTTTCTATCACTGATATGTACAAAACAAAGTTACTTATTTAAAGTCATAGTGTCATAAGTCAGTTGACAAGGATGCACTGATTTTGAGTTCTCATTCATGTGGAAATTATTAGTGAGCGAATCAAGCATCATAAAGAGAAAATGTTATGCACATTTTCTTACACATTATCAAAGTAAAAATGGTTAAGCCAGCATTTTCTTACTACAGAATTATTGTGAATGATCCTATAGGAATAGTTCCTAAATGTGCAACTAGGTGTTCTGTAACATTCAGGCTGTGTTGTATGAGGGCACTTTGTTCTTTTAAATAATAAGTAAAATTTATAGTCTTCTTTTGCTCTTTAGGCGTGGCTGACCTATAATAAGAATATAATAGAGGGAAACATTCCACGTGGGAAAAATATATTTAAAAAGAAAGATGATGAGACTTACCAAACAAAAGCGCTGGCAGGTCGATAGACACACAAACAAACACAAACATACACACAAAATTCTAGCTTTCGCAACCAACGGTTGCCTCGTCAGGAAAGAGGGAAGGAGAAGGAAAGACAAAAGGATTTGGGTTTTAAGGGAGAGGGTAAGGAGTCATTCCAATCCCGGGAGCGGAAAGATTACCTTAGGGGGAAAAAAGGATGGGTATACACTCGCACACACACACACACATATCCATCCGCAATCCTCAATCTCCGCTAATTTCTAATTTCAATTTGCCGCCGCTCATACCTCACCTGTCTTTCAACATCATCTTTGCCTCTGTATTTCCGCCCCGACTGACATCTCTGCCCAAACTCTTTGCCTTTACAAATGTCTGCTTGTGTCTGTGTATATGCGGATGGATATGTGTGTGTGTGCGAGTGTATACCCGTCCTTTTTTCCCCCTAAGGTAAGTCTTTCCGCTCCCGGGATTTGAATGACTCCTTACTCTCTCCCTTAAAACCCAAATCCTTTTGTCTTTCCCTCTCCTTCCCTCTTTCCTGACGAGGCAACCGTTGGTTGCGAAAGCTAGAATTTTGTGTGTATGTTTGTGTTTGTATATGTGTCTATCGACCTGCCAACGCTTTTGTTTGGTAAGTCTCATCATCTTTCTTTTTAAATATATGACCTATAATAATATTGAAATTACCTATGTCTTGTGTAGCTTGCTTCATATATGGACTAAGAAGTGATACTGTGGAATTAACTGTGCGCAATTTGTGCTTCCTCCTATATCAATATTTTTAAACTTAAATCAGTGGGTGGTAGACTCCAATCTGTCAAGGGGCACAAGTTTTCCATTCCTCATTTCTTTGAATATGCAAAATTGATAACCTCAACTAGTATTTTATAAAGATTTTGCTGTTCTGTCCTGCTGGAGCATTATGTCAACCCAAATGAAAGTGCAATAGTCCATCTTTCACATGGTAACAGTACCAGTTCTTCTAATGATGTACCTACTAATCGTTGCCACAACACCAATCGTAGATGGTGCCAAATATCCATGCACAGGTCACACAATTCATGCATATTATTGGCAAATGGGTTATGAACTCTTAACTGGCATTCTTCATCCATACAATACTGATATAGTCCATATCTTTCATGAGAGCTTTTAAACCCAAGTGAATGTACTCCTTAGATTGTACTGTGGAAATGCAATCAGTCAACAAAGAAGACTGCTTACTAAACACTTTGGCATTTCATAGTAGGATATTGTTCATGTGTGTAGGACACATGCTCAATAGAACTGACAGGGGTACTGAATATATTAAAAGACAGGCAGCATGAATGGTCACAGGTTTGTTTGACTCACAGGAAAGTGTCAGGGAAATGCTGAAAACCTGAATTGACAGACGCTTGAAGATGGACACCAGTTACCCTGCAAAAGCCTATTGACAAAGTTGCGAAAATGAGAATTAAGGGAAGAATCTTCAGGAATATACTTCAACTCTCACATCGAGACACAAAAATATACTTCGACCCTCCAATGGAGACAGCACAGCCAAGGTTAGACTGATTACAGTGCACACAGAGACATTTAAGCAGTCATTCTTCCCATCCTCTATACATGATTTCAACAGAAAGAAACATTTAACATGTGGTACAATGTAAGCACATTCTCCCATGCACTTCCCCGTGTTTTGCGGAGTATATCTGTAGATATACAGTCATAAGTGGCTGGTGTATGTTTAGTGGTGTATGTGTTGAGTAGGCAGTTCATTAGTAGGCAGTGTTTTCTGGCCTGACCACTGACATTATGTAACAGAAAACATGATTCAATTGTAGAGCAATTCTTTCTAATTATTCTAATGTTGAATCACATTATCAGTTCAACAAGCACACATGTATAAATGTCTACCGTGGGTACGTTGTCCAACAATCATTATTTTGATGACACTCATTTTCAAGTGGATGGTTTGTCACACTCTACCTTTTGTCACAATCATTAAAATCAGCAGTTTTATCCTTTTTTCTGTACATTGAGTCAAACTGTTGATTCTCCTATGTTGCAAAAGTCTGTAACTTAATTTTTGTAACATATCACACTTATTGTAAAAATTAAAAAAAAAATGTATTTCATAGTGAACAAAGTGATAGCAATCTGATGAGGATTTGGAAGACCATAATGAAGAGTCAAAGAAATGGACAACATGCTACAGGTTCCAGCACACGGTGATAATGCAACAAGAAACCAGTTATGAATGTTCAAGAAAATTTCATTAACTTCTCTGTTTAATACCGTACTTGAGTTGTTGTTTATTGCAGTTGTTGTATCACACTGTGGAGGGGGAGGAGGGGGGGGACTTTAGTGTCTGGTAATGTTGCTAACAAAAGTATGTTAATATAAAGAAGAAAATGTAAGAATCCTAAGATGGAACCTTGTTGAATGCTACATGCTGATTGCTCTTTCCTATTGATTTTTTTTGTTACCTGTTTAGTGACATCACATGGACAGTTTTACAGAATTTTCTGTGGCACCATAATATACTAAGTTATTGAAACTGATATTATGTTTTGTGCTATCAAATGCTTTTAACAAAACACAGCATATACTGCTAGTCTGCAATTCTGTAATTTAGTGCCCAGTGTATGTGAATTCTCACTGTATGTATAAGTAACCTTTGCAACATCAAAACTAGACATCTTCCTGGTTTATATTTTTTGATATTTCAATTATCTAACTTATATAGAGGCTTCACTTTTGGATATTTAAACTTGCCAGGAACTGTTCAGAGTGTATGTGTAATAACATTTCAAGTTATATGTTTGATTAAATATTTTAAAGAGGATGCTTTTTTTATGAAAAAAGACTTTCTTTGCAGAAAATGGACAGATAAATAATTGACTTTGAAGAGCAGTGTCCACTGTTTTGAAACTTCTTCACTTATTAATGTTGTGTGGTGGTAACAGACTCTAACATGGAACTTTGTCTTTCAAAGGCAATGCTCTTGCCAATTCAGGGAATGCTCAAGCAGCTGCAATTCTGCCAGATCTTCTCACTCAATTTCAAGATTTCACTGAAACATTTCTTACTGAACTAGCATTCCTTGAAGAAATGATAGCTCAAATAAAATGGCTTAGTGACATCCCAGACGTTATTTCTAAAATGAATTTTTCACTCTGCAGTAGAGCATACAATTTCTAGCTGATGAAAACTGTGTGTTAGGCGAGAAACCTTAAATTTCCAAGTTCAGGTACTGGTCTGGCACACTGTTTCAATCTTCCAGGAAGTTTCAAAACAGCAACACTCTATTGCAGACTGAAAGGTTAATTCTGGAAACAAACCCTAGGTTGCGGCTAAGTCTCTTTGGGTCAGGCAGCAACCAAGTAGGCACACTTTTCAGTGGTGTCGGTTTGGACAGCCATGTACTTTTTTTTTATAGAGACATCCCTTTCTTTTTGTGTGAACAAGTGATTGTGTAAGCCTATACAAGTGACATCTGTGATGATAATATGCATCCTCATGTGAATGCAATAAGTGATGAATGCATCCTATTAAATCACAATGCTCTGTCACCCTGGGATCATTTCAGAGACAACAACATTCCACAGCTTACATTTGGGGTATTTCATTCATCCAACTTGATGTCCCAACCCAAATCCCATAAAGCATATTTATGAAACTCACGACCCTTTTCTTAAGACCCTTGCTGTGCTGAGAGAAACTTTGCAAGGAGGTTGAAAGTCACTTCCTGAGGAGCTCAGCAACTCTCTCAGTAACCACATTACCTGTAAGTGCATGTATTGTATTCCTGCTTGAGGTGGTAATTAGAGTCTGTATTGATGCTGCTTGCTCTATATCATTGTGTGTATTTCACTGGTATTCTAACATGGAGCATATATTGTTTTATGCCAGCTTTTTAGTTTTATACTTTGCTCAAATTTCAATACATTTAACAAGCAATTATTTTTTGTGTATTACTGTGACTTGTGAAAACCAGTATATTTCAATACGACTAAAGTTGAGTGCAATTTTGTATTATATTTCAATGAAAAGTTATATATCTTTAATTATTTGTTTTGCCATCCTTTAGCTCATAAATATATTTTCTAACGATGGACAGAAGATAATGGATATGGCTTTGTTTGTACCAATGATAATTGGAGGGCCAATTGTAATAATTTGTGGCGTGAGTTACATATTGTGGCTGTTGGGTCCATGGGCAGTCCTTGGTATGACATCATTCTTGTTGTTTTATCCACTTCAGGTGAGCTATGAATTTTATTGTTTTACTGAGTAGCCTCAAGATTAACAGTTTTTTCATCTGCACAATAATTATACATAACTATTAACTGTAAAAAAAGATTGTAAGAGTTTATTTATTTATTTATTTTTAAGTTCCATGGTTACTTGACATGAGTGTACTGCTGGGGTGTAGGATGTGTCAGATTATTACAATAATAATCCTATGTAAATGGTCATGAGACGTACAATCTAAATCATATATAAACAGATACTTGAGGAAAAAAAGAAAAATATGTATGGAAGAAAAAGTTCTATTTGCCCATTGACAGTAAATTGATATACACCTCCCAAGGTTATAATTCAGTAGTTTTTTTGAGTCCAATAAAAAGTAAGGAAGAAATAATGGTTTACAGAACAGTATAAAGGACAGACATGATTGCTGCTCAGGAACCAAGATTGAAGGAGATACAACAGTAAAGTATGAGGTTGTGTCCCTTTGTAGCTGGTATCAATCATTTCACCTTCGCATACCTACTGTACTAGCCAATACTCTTGATTATATGTTTTACATGCTCTAGTCTTTGACTACTTCTAAGTACCATAGCACAACTTTGGTAAGTGGATCACCTTTTCCTCTGTATATTCTCTAGTACTTTATCTGCCCACTCAGTTTTTAAAATTTTTCTCCAGCCCACAATTCAGATGCTTCCAGAGCTCTGTGAGTCTAATTTTCCTTACAAATGCACTCCTAGCACATTAGGTATCCTCCAAGTTACCTGCTCTTCAGTTTAGAGATGTTCCCACAATCCAACAATTTCTCAACAATAATGCCATTTCATTTCCCATTTCGCATTCTCTATATGGCTATTACACCAAACTCTTCCCCTCTGCAAGTGCTGAACCATGCCCCTAGGATGTTGTTGTCATTATTGCAGGAGACACATCAGTGTCCTTCTAGATGCTCTGTCATTTGAGATATATTCTGACTACTTTTATTGTACCCCTTTTTCCTCACAATCATTTAAATTTTCAGCCCCTTCACTGAATGTCTGTTTCTTTTTTGTAATTGCACTTACATTTGTAAAATTGTTACTACAATATTTATATTTCATTCTATTTGTGAAGGTGCTAAGCACTTATCAGTAATGAACTTACTTAGGTCTATGAACACTGCACTCACAGTGTCATACTGATCTTGAACACAGTCATTTATCCTGCTTATATATCTGCCACTCGCTGTTTATCCAGATACCATGTTCTTAATATGCTATCTATCTGTAATTTTTTCAGGCTTAGTCTACAGTTCATTTACAATAAATTATGGCCAGAAGCTTCATTTACCCAGAGAAATGTTCCGCAGCTTAAAATTTGGTTTCAAGATCTCTATGAGACCATTACATAATCCATTTGAAATCTTTTGATGTCTCCAGATCGCTTCCGTATTCGTAAACCACGTTTTAGCAGTTATTAAATTGTGATTTCTGCAAAATACTGTCACGTGATTTCTCCATTCATTCCTTTCCACCAATCTATGCTCTCCTACCAGTTTTCCTTTCCTTACTTTTTGTACTATTGGATTCCAGTCTCCCATCACAATTAAACTTTCACCTCCCTTAAAGATCTGAATAATTTCTTTTATGTCATCATAAATTCTTTCAATCTCTTTAGTATCTGCAGAGCTAGCTCATGTATGGACTTGTACTACTGTGATAGGTCTTGGCTTTATATCTGTCTTGGCTTCCAGAATGCATTCACTACACTGTTCATTCCTGTTGCCTTATTTATTAGTAGACTTTCTCCTGAAATACCCTGCTTCATTTTGTATTTATAACCCTGTATTCATCTGATGAAAAATTTTGCTCTTCTTGCCACCGGTTCCTTCTTTTAGTCAAGTTGTGCCACAAATTCCTGTTTTACTCTGATCTATTCAGTACCTCCTCATTATTCATTCAATATACCCATAAAATATTCAGCATCCTTCTATACAACCACATTTCAAAACCTTCTGTCTTCTTGGGTAATTTTTTTCTTCTGTAGACTCTAGAAAAATACCTTAACAAAAGACTTCCTATTACATAAAATTATATTAGATGTCAACAAATTCCTCTTTTTTAGAAATGCATTTCTTGCTGTTACCAGCCTCTACTTCTGCATCCTCAGTTATTTTGCTGCCAAGATAGCAAATGTGATCTACTAATTTTAATGCCTCATTTCCTAATCTAATTCCCTCAGCATTGCCTGATTTAATTCGACTATGTTCCATTACCCTTGTTTTGCTTTTGTTAATGTTCATCTTATAATCTCTTCCGAGGACACTGTCCATTCTGTTCAGCTGCTCTTCCAAGTCCTTTGTCACCTCTGTCAGTATCCCAATGTCACCAGCAAATGTCATTTTTTAAATTTCTCCTGCCTGACCTTTAATTCCTTTTCCAGTTTTCTCCTGTATAGACTGAATAAAAACAGGCATAAATTACAACACTGTCTAACTCCATTCCCAATTATTGCTTCCCTTCAACTCTTATAATGAAGTCTGGTTTCTTCCTCACTTGAAAAAATTAAAAAAATTGTGAGACAAGACTGCTGGCCTGTTCTCACTTTCAGGAGACAACATTTTTACTGTTGCTAGTAGAAACATATAAAAGTACACACACTATCCTAGCTGTCAGAGATATTATTTTTTTCCTTGGGAAAGAGAGATGTTTGGGTTGGAGTAGGTTAAAAAGAAAGTGCAGGTCACTCAGACCCCAGGATGACAGGTGGATCCTCAAAAATCTCCTCACTATGGATCTAAGGACCAAAAAAAGGAGTGATCAAAAAATTTCCATTTGAAGGCCATACAGTGGAGAATCAGGATGCCAGTCAGGCAAAATTGCCGTGAGCACTGAGGAAATTATCACACTGATGCACCAGGATGAAGATACCCATTTGGTAAAACACAATGTCCTGCTGTGTGAAGATGTCTGTAACTGCCTGCTGCACATCTTCATCCAACAGGAATCAATTATTCATTCAAGGCCTTTTTTAAGGGACCAAAGGTGTGATGATTGCATGGGGAGAGATCAAACCTGTAGGGTGGTTGCTTGAGAGTCTCCAGCTTGAATTGGTGTAACTTCTGTGTTACAACATTTGTGATGTGGGGGCATCTTGTGTTTAATCATGACCAATGTGGAAAGTGGAATAGCATTCTGCAATGGTGGTTTTCAACAGACATGGTGCTCCATATGCATTTTTCATTCTCTGATGGTTTTCTACATGTGTTTATCCTCCAACAGCTAAGAAAAGAAAATCAGCATGCTCATCACTTTTGGATGCATCTGGTAATAACCTCGCCATAGTTCATGTTTCCGCATATAATTTATATGTAACTAGCTGAAAAAGAACCACATCACTTGGTCTTTGTTTTTGTTTGTTTTTTGAGAACATTCTAGATCACTCGAGGACATTCAAGAAGATTGTAAAAATGGACACTTGAAAAAATCGTAAAAATTATTTCATACTCAAAGATAGTCTTGAAGGATCAAAAATATTCTTTAAGTAAAAAAATACTCTTTAAGTACTCCTATATCCATTTAAGTATTTCACAATAGCCTAATTTGAAATGAAGTACTCTGTCACTTGTTTATTCATTTCTTTATAGAACATCAAGAACATACTAAAACATCTGAGAACTTATTTATGAATAATAGCCTGCTACATTGCTATGTAAGTTGTTTATGTTTTAGCTCATTCTCAATGAGCCCATTTCAGCAAATTGCCACCGTCAGGTGCTCTGTAAATACATAGATAAGCGATGGTCTTAATATAATGATTTTGTAATTATACATGGAAAACAAGTAACATCCAATATACAGCTCCACTGTACACCTGGGAGAAAGTAATAATTCCAAAACAGATAGGACATGACAGCAACAATGTTACTTGTAAGGTAAAACACCTAATGATGTGTTATAAATTTTCAGATCATAGTTACAACCCCATTATATTAAGACCATCAAAAATGGGCTCATTGTGAATGAGATAAAACATAAACTTACATAGTAGTGTAGCTGACTATTATTCATAAATAATCATGTCATTAAAAGACATATTTTGCACTGCGGGCCCCAAAGAACAAAAAACATCTGAGAACATTCCGCAACATTTATAAATATTTATAAAAGGAAAATTCTGGAACCTTCTAGATCATTTTTGAACCTCCTGTAGCATTCCATAACATTCTCAAACCTTTCAAAAAATTCTGTAACATTCTGGAACACTCTCCAATGCTCTCAAACATTTAAAATGCACATTCTGGCCAGTCTTGGCTATTTTGGTGCTTAGTTCTCAGCTGCTTCACTGACTTCCCATAAGAAGTCCATGCCCTCTTTTGACACCCATGTCTTTGAAACCTACCCCCCGCAGTTCCAAACCGAAACTGCATCATAGAAGGGGCTTGGAGGGCTTCCACACCATATAACCTTCATGGGTCTGTGGGCGTAGATTGCAGAGCTATAGTGGTGCACACAAGCAAACCGCTCTTTTTATTATATGCATACCAAGACAAAAAAAGTGACAAACCACAAAGGAATTATCCAAAAAGAATGGCAATTGGTAGATGTGATGTACATATACAGAAAAAAAATTGATTACAATTCCAGAAAAATTGGATATTTTATTCAAGAGAAGGAACTTCAAAATTGAGGAAGTCATTAATGTATTGGTCCACCACTGGCTCTTACACAAGCAGTTACTTGGCATGGCATTGATTGATAGAGTTGTTGGATGTCCTCCTGAGGGATGTCATGCCACATTCTGTACAAATGGCGTGTTAGATAATCAAAATCCCAGAAAGGTTGAAGGGCCGTAGCCATAATGCTCCAAACATTCTCAATTGGGGAGAAATCTGGCTAAATTACTGGCCAAGGTAGGATTTGGCAAGCATGAAGACAAGCACAGTAGAAACTCTCACTTTGTGCTGGTGGGCATTATCTTGCTCAAATGTAAGACCAGGTTGGATTGCCATGAAGAACAACAAAACGGGCATAGAATATTGTCGACGTACCACTGTGCTGTAAGGGTGCAGAAGATGACAACCAAACGGGTCCTATTATGAAAAGAAATGGCACCAATCATCACTCCTGGCTGTCAGGCTGTATGATGGGAAATAGTCAGATTGGTATCCCATTGCTTTCTGTGGCATCTCCAGAACCTGCAAACTTGTTGACTGGAGTGGAATTGTTGTCAGTGATAAGTCTGGCTTCAAACTGAGCGCTGATAACCAGCGACGATGTTTCTAGAGATGCACTGGACAGTGGTTGTATACCAAACTGACTGTTGCAAGCTATACGGCCCAGCAACCAGGAGTGATGGTCTGGGGTGTCATTTCTTTTCATAGCAGGAGTCATTTGGCTGTCATTCGCAACACCCTTGCAACACAGTGGAATACTGATGATGTTCTACACCCTTTTTTGTTGCTGTTTGTGGCGAGCTGTCCTTGTCTTACATTTCAGCAATATAATGCTTGCCCATCCACAGCGAGAGTTTCTGCTGCTTGTCTTCATGCTTGCCAAACTCTACCTTGGACAGGAAGGTTGTCAGATCTCTCCCCAGTTGAGAATGTTTGAAGTATTATGAGTAGGGCCCCCAACAATCTCAGGATTTTGATGATGTAACGCACCAGTTGAACAGAATTTGGCATAATATCCCTTAGAAGGACATCCAACATCTCTGTCAGGCAATATCAAACTGAGTAACTGCTTGGATAGTGGCCATCTTACACTGAATGTTTTTGGAATTAACTGTGTAACACATACAGGTGCTCTTACTTTGTGATATATGGCATGTAACCACTCATCAGTCTTATAGACTGGTTTTTGTAACTCGAAATACCTTCATTTGTACACAACATCCACTACCTCTGTAGCTAAAACTTGTATGTGCCTGAACTACGCAGAAACTTCGCAAGTCTTCACCCAGTAGTATAGATTAAGAAATCCACATCTGTTGTGTCCTGACATAGGTGGGAGAGGGAGAAAAGGAGTTACTGGTCAGTCTGCGCTCCCGAGCGGTACAGAGCAGAAGGCAGAAGCACAATTCACATTGAAGGCATTTGATTGTTTTCTTCTATCTGAGCCAACACTGGTACAGGTATTTACTAGAAATGCAGGTGGTGACACTTGGTAGGGAACTGGTTGTGGAGACTCCTGGACAAACAAGGTTTTGAAATAGTTGTTTATTCCAGACAGGACTAACTAATACACTGGAGGCTAGTTCTAAGGTTAGAAAAAGCGTGAATAATACTATTACAAAAGAAGACAGTGTGGAAGTCCAATGAGTGGATACTAACCACAGTAGCAAACACCCGCAGCATCTTAAGGCAACAACTAAGTTGCAAAACAAAATACAATAAATGTGACACTGTTCACTGAGGCACTCCAAGTGAGAGAGCAGACTTACATGGAGCTGGACCAAGGCTGGAGTTGATGGACGTGGATTCGGCACCCAGATTGTCTGACTGAGAACTCCACCAAAAAGCAGAATCTAGGGGTTTTAAAGAGTCACGCCGGGGCACTGTTTTTCCCACTTAAAGCCACCCAGCCAATCCCGCAGGTCTCTTGCAGGCCCCTGCCAGTCACAGTTTAGTTAGGTCTCATCTACTGCTCCTAAGGTGGGGATGTTAATGCTGTTGCACTAACTAAGTCTGCATTTGGTATCAACATTGTTCAGCTGAAAGCTAAACGTAACTGCTCTGCCAAATAAGGCTTGCAACATTATTGTTATACGTCATTTAGCCCTGCCCCTCGGGCTCCTCGGAGTAGGGACTGCTGGGTCAACAGTTTTTTGGTGTTTTCGCTCTCTTTGTAACCCTTGTGTGCCTACTGATGTTGCTGTTCTCAGGGCTGGTATCAAGCTGGCTTTATCGCTAATACATGCCTGTTGGTTACAAAGTTCTACAATGGCAACCTACCACAGTGTCTAGACGACATATGAAGTTACATGTTAATTCCTTGAAGAGTGGCTAGCACCCTGGGACCATGTCTGAGGGTGTCTGCATTTTCGCAAGGCTCTCCCCTTACAGTTTACTTCGTGTAACAATAACTCTCCTAGTTTCGTCTGCCTTCAGCATCATCTCTGCTTCCGCGCCTTGGAGCGCCTCTCGTCCTTTCTCACAGCTTCAAGATAACACTACAGTAGCAAGGAATAATCAGTATATTACACATCTAATATTGTTGCAGAATTGACCATGCCTTTGGTTTGATCTTTACACAAAGCTACAAACTTGAAGACTACAGTTATTCCTGAGGGTGAAAGCAAAAATTGCAATTTGTGCCTCCATATCATGAGGGGGGAGGGGAGAGGTGGGCAGGAGGGTAGGGGGGGGGGGGCAGAAGCAGCCACCTTACCTATCTAGGCAGCCATTTTGAGTACAAAAATCTTTTGATGTTAAAATTTGTGCATCATGATCTGAAAGCCATTCACTCTTTTACTAACAGAATGCCCATCTGGCAACGAAGAATGAATAAAACTATTGTGGTTGTGCTACTGTTCCCCTGCACCCTGGCTAGAAAAAGCACAGTCTGTATCAGCTCATATGGATTTAGGAGATCTTCCAACATCCTTTTTCTTGCACAACGACATACAAAATTATTGTTGAAGTCACCACATGTAACTAATTTTTGGTACTTCCTAAAAAAAGTGAACCAAGATACCTCTCTAATGTGAGCATAAATGCACTGATGTCAAAGTTAGGGGACCTATAAACAACAACAATTTGAAGTTTAGTTTCACAAAATTCAACTACCTCTGTAGAATATTCAGTGCTTCTGTTCAGTGCAGTGCCATGATACGTCTATAGACTGAAATGGAATACTGTTTTCTACGTATGTGGCCACTCCCCTACTCCGCAAAAAAAGCTCCTTGAAAGCAGACAGCTACTCTGTATCCTGTAAAGGAAGCCTCTGAATTGTCAGATTATTCAATTTGTGCTCTGATATACCAGTAAATCCACAATCACTAACAGATCCTCTTTTGGAAAATCGTACATAATTCTCCTATGTTAACAGTCACTTGAGCCAATCCTGCACTAGGCTTCACAATGCTGGTGACGCAGTACCCACTTCCCAACACTTCCTGCTACTGCTGACCTACAACTCTGCCATGTGAACTACCTAACAGCAGAACTTTCTTCTTTCTGTTAGAATTTAGAACTGACTTAGTCTCCCTAATTGCTGTGAACTGCTGCAAGTTTCCTACACCCACAGCTACAAGAGGCTCCTCTCCACTCAACTCTGAAAGTTGGTCAAATCTATTGGTTATATGCAAAATAAACTATCTGAATATGTCCTCCTGCTAGCTGCCTGCTTACCAACTGCCAGCTCCCACACCCCAGTGCCCTTCACCCTCCTCAACCTGTCTAGTTCCTCTTTTGTGCATTGTAACTGCACTTGAAGGGCACAGATCTCATGCTCCTGCTCCCATATCAACTCATTTCTGCTACAAATACTGCATTTCCACAAGAGGATCTTGCTAGAATGCCCACTGGCTTCCTCACTGCATCACCCCCCACTCACCCCCTCCCCCTTGTGAAAATACTTTGTACAAATCTCACACCATAACCATCTATTCACAAACCTACAACAACTATTATTAATGCATACAGTCCATTGCCCACTGGCCACATTTGATTTTCATCTGTAGATCTGAAATTCAAACATTGTCCACTGTTCACCTTCATGTGAAGATGAACAAGCAAGATTGAGCATGTCACTGTCAAGGATCTGATGTGACTCCAGACACACCTGAAGTGTCACAACTATCACCCTAAGGACTCTAAAGCTGTTGCAGTCTATGGCAGAAACCTGGCCCCTATCAACCATAGCCAACATAGCTTCTAGATGTTTGCAGACAGTGACCATCTTCCCTTGCCTCTGCTTAAAACAAACACAGTCTCTAGGCATATTTCATTATGAACTAACAAGGTATATGAATAATTCTAAAGAATGAAGAGCACCTAATAAAGGGAGTAAACTTAATGCTTTTCACAAACCAAAGTAAGTGCTGCACTTGACACTCCCTACTGAGGAAGCTAATGCACTATGCTTTTCATAAGTGCCTAACTCAATAATACCACCTCATGATTTTTTGCCAAACTTACGGTAATCAGTTACTGTGAGAAAAGGTTGTTTACAGTTAGTCTGCTAAATTTAGCAACGTTCATGCTTCCGTCACTGATGAACTTTGTAGTTATTGTTCCAAAACACAATGATGTTGTATGCTACATCACTGAAAAGGATTGGCGTGTGACTAGCTGTGTGGTGGCGGCACCCTGAGGCATATTAAAGACTACTGTAAAATCAGATCTGCATGAACATTTGGCAGTGGAAATGGTCTCTTCCTGGTGCAACTCACACAGTTTGATTGAAACACAAAACTTGTTCGTTTCAATTAATATAAGGAAATGCTCAGAAATATCAACCAACAAAATGCAAAATCTGTATATGACATTAAAACAAGAGACAAAACTTTAATATATTCATGTAAGTTGAAAATTAAGTAGCAATCAGTTGTTGGATGTTCCAAGGTGAATTGAAACCAACAAAAGTGTTTCACTCATGAAGTATTTCCAAGACAATGATCCCTTCCTTCTTTGGCTACACTGGATATATCATAACTATTGCTGTAGAGAATCAAAGAACAGTTAAATCTGTATTGCATCCAAGATTGTGCCTCTAGATATTGATAAAATCAGGAAAAAAACTGAAAATATCAAATAATTCTTCAACATGACATATTCAACTGTTGTTCAGCATGTCAAACAATTGAGACCTCAGTTTCTTCTGGTGTATACAATGTTCAAATAACTTAATGGACTGCAGCAAGATGATGACATCGACAACTTCAGTTATTTCAACAGGACCACAGTATGTCATATTTTTCTTTGCACAATGTTTCCTTGCTCTAGTTGTGCCTTGAAAATGACAGGGTGTGCACCTGTTGAAATATCAGTGATTGTTGGTCATCACGCAGCTGCATTTCTGTAAATTATTTGAACATGTCAAACAATTGATTATTTAATGGAAAAAAACATTGATTTAATGTCTCATAGCCTGTCTTCACCTGACTTATCATCTAACGACTTCTTTTCATTTCATTTTCATTTCATTTATTTATTCATCCAGAAACCTTGTTGTGTTATTACACATAGATGTAGGATAAGTTACATTTAACATGGTTTGATAAATAAATGTACTTATTTTGTAGGTATTCAGTTACATGCATAAGTATAGACATTCTTAAGATATACATTGATATAAATTATATGCTGTACATAGCGAATCATAACTTTTTTGGTATGTTACATACAGTCATCAGATAATGATTACAGAGAAACACTATTTACATTGTGTTGTTATAAATGCAGATGAGCCATAACAAGGAACAGTTATATCTGTGAATAGAGTCAAATAAGTCAGTTGAAAGTAATATTTTAACACATGCAGTAAAATACATTACAAAAATTGTTTTAGATTACTATTCATAAATTCTTCCACTGAATAGAAGCAGTGCTTCTGTAGGATTGACTTTATTTTGGATATGAATCCTTTCTGGCAAGACCTGACATTCTCAGGTAGCTCCTTGTACAGAAATACTCCCCTGTGCCTTACACTAGTGTGCCCTTTATGTAGCTGTTGATCAGCTATAAATATGTCATTGGAATGACGAGTATTATGATAGTGAACATCTCTATTTTTTGTAAATATATGGAGATTTTCATGAATAAAACACACTGTTTCATGAATACAGATGCAAGGCACTGGCAAAATACTGAGCTCCTTAAAGAGATGTTTAGCGGTGGAAGACAGGGGTACTTGTTTCATTGTCTTAATTATTCACTTCTGCATAATAAATACATTCTTATGGGAGAAGCCCCAAAAAGGAATGCAGTATGTAATTATTGAGTGTACTAATGCAAAGTAGGCACATTTTAGTGTTTTGATATCACAGATTTAACTTAAAATACTAAAAGCATAGCACAAACTGTTCATTTTACTTAATAATTTATCTTTATGTATGTCCCACTGTAATGTGTCATGTATTCACACTCCAAGGAATTTTGTGGCTCTTTCTCGCTATATGGGCACATTCTCAATCCTGATATCATCTACCACAGACGATACCTTTTGTATCGAGTGGAAATTTATATACACTGTTTTATCTTTATCTAGGAGAAGTTTGTTTTTGTTCAAACAGTTTACCAGACTACAATTTAGTTGACGAGGACAGTGATTTGAAAACAGTATATTGGTGTTGTCAGCAAACATTACCGGTAGACCTTCCTGAATGCTTTGGGGCAGATCATTGATGAATATTAGAAATAAAAGAGGACCAAGTGTAGAGCCTTGGGGAATACCTTGTCTTACAACTTGCTCCTCTGATTGAGCATTTTCACCAATTTTTGATGTAATCACTACTTCCTGTACTCTGTCTGAGAGATATGACCAAAACCAGTCATTGCAATTTCCCCTAATCCCATAACGTAGTAGTTTCTCCAAAAGTAATTCACGGTTGACAAGATCAAAAGCTTTAGTGAGATCAAGAAACATACCTGTTGTGTGTTTTCTATCATTGAGTGCCCTATAGATTTCATTTAAAAATGAGTATAATGCTACATTTATTGATGACTCTTTCCTAAACCCAGACTGGTGAGGACTTAGTATGCAGTTACTTTCCAAGAAATTTATAACACGGTCATATACTGATTTTTCGAGAACTTTTGATGAGCTTGATAAGACTGAGATGGGTCTATAGTTGTTTAAATCACTCCTTTCCCCTTTTTCAAACAGAGGAATAACTTTTGCTGCTTTAAAAATTCTAGGAAATTGACCTGATGATAAAGAGCAGTTTATTATATCTGACGGTGGTTCACACACATGATGGCAGACTAGTTTTAAAAGGCAATCAGATATACCATCAAGACCACAGGAATGTTTGTTTGGTCTCTGCCTTATAATATTGCAGATTTCATTTGGTGTGACTGGGTCAAGGAAAATTGATTGTGGGAATAATGCTAAACCTGAGTGATGAGTGAGTGCAGGAGTCTTGATTAAAGAAGAAAACTTGTCACCAATATTTGTTAAGTGGTCATTACATATTTCACATAATTGCTTAGAGTCAGTGATAACACAATTCTGATCTTTAATGCAGGTTATTGAGTGTGTCTTGTCTTTTATGCCAACTGTTTCATTTATCAGTCTTCACACGGCTCTTGATTTATTACTTGAGTTGATAATGAATATCCTATTATTCATTTTCTTTGCTTCATGAATTACCATGTTTAGAATTCTTTTATACTGCTTGAAATAGTTACGGAATACCTCACTGTCTATAGTTTTACTGTAAGCATATAGCAGTCTCTTATTTCTGCAAGGGTTTTTATTCCTGGTGTTAACCATTTATTATTGAACAGTTGAGATGTGTATTTTTTAGCTGTAAGTTTTAATTGGGAATGCCACTTCATAGCAGTGTTGCAAGATACTCATAAATTCATTAGCCTTTCTGTTGACATTGCTGGCACAATAGACACCTTTCCAGTCAGCTTAATGGAGCAGAAGTGAAAAATGTGTTACATTATTTTTATTGCCAGTTGATCTTTTGTAAGTCTGTTGGGGAGGTTCTGTCTGTCTATTTGCATCTTGCATGGTCATATTCAGTATCAAGCAGTTGTGATATGATATACCGTTGGAGATGTTGTCTAGTTTGCAGGCAGATGACATGTCAGTGTTAACCAAAACAGCATCTATTGCAGAGGAACTGGTATTAGTTGTTCTAGTAGGTTTTTTGTTTAAGTTTATCATGTTATAACATTGCAATATATTCACTATTTTCTGGGAAGCAGTGGATTCTACTAGAAAATCTATATTAAAGTCTTCACATAAGATAATACTGGGATATTTTAAACTGTATTGTTGTTGTAGCATATCTAGTTTGGAGGTGAATATTTGTATGTTACCATCAGGTGGTCTGTAGATACATATAACTAAAAGCTTAATAGATTTAACTTCTACTGTTACATATTCAAAATGCTTTTCACAGTTTGTATGCTTGGTTTTAAGTAATGGATTCCATTATACATTATCTCGGGCAAGTATTAGACAGCCACCTCCCTTTTTATTAGTTCTGCGAAAATTGTTGACCATTTGAAAGCCTGGAAGGGAAAAATAGGCAGCTTCATTATCTTTAAGCCAATGCTCGGCTATACAAAGCACATCTATAGTGTCTCTAAAGCTTTCTAGAAATATTTGTAGTTCTAAACTTTTGTTCCTTATGCTTTGCATATACTGGAAGAAAACACAAAATTTTGACTTTTTGTGTGAGTAAACTGGTTTTTCAAGTCAGTGGGACTTGGGCACATTACTGGGTACAACATTTACTCTGTAACTCTTTTTGTTCTTTAGTCTAAAAAAGATTTCCTTTGAGAGTTAACTATTGCAGGAATAGGCAGCTGTGATAAGCAATCACTAGTTTTATCTATATTAGGTGTGCTGAATTGAGCTCTGATGTTGGTATGATCCAAACCATTTTTGCACTTGGGTACCAAATTTTCGTGAGACCTGTCGGATGTAACAGTAGCATTGTGGGTGATGTTCAGTTCTCTGTAGCCAAGTGGTACTGTGGGCCTGCTTTGTACTTTTGTTTTCTTTACGGTTTCTGTTATGAATTTAGCGATTTCATTTCTACCTAAGCTGTTAAGGTGAAATCCATTTCATGTGTATAGATCTCTACTAAATTTACTTGCTTTTATTAAGGTAATATTTGCGTATTTTGAGCATAATTTATGTATCTGTGAGTTACTACTTGCTACTTCTACATTCACACATGACCAATTTGAAAGATCGTGTCCGAATGGCACGTCAACCAGAAACACTTTTTTAGATATAATACAAGGTAACTTCCTTATTAGAGTAGTTATCAGGTGTTGACTGTTGTTGCAAGCAACATCGTTTGTTCCTGCTACAATTATCATGATATCAGATGTGCTTGTTGTGGCCGAGTTTTGGTTTATGTTTTTCAGGACAAAGTTTGCACTGACCTCGGGATAAACATAACCTAAACAGTTGAAGTCTACATCTTCATTTAAGAATTTAGATACATTGCAGGCTTGTCTGTTGCCCAATACAATAGCTTTGAAATTTTTGTCACATGAATTTTGTTGACCAAGAAGGTTCGTATTTACTTCCACTTTATTTTGAAAACTATCGATTGATAATTTCGCGGGATTTACCTGCACTGTTTCTGGGCACATATTAGTTTTAACTGACGAAAGAGATGTATGCACAGTACCTTTTCATTCCCTTATGTAAATGAAAAATTTGTGGTCAGCAATTTTCAGCATGTCAAGAAACTGTTGAATACTTCTAAAATCATATTTTTTAGGTACCAACATCAATGCGGAAAAAATGTTTTCAGGAGTGGTTCAGACACATGCAGATGTGTATACATTGCGATCAAGAATATTTTGAGAAACATTGAAACAATTTGTGCAAAAAATGTTTTCTTTGTAGACTTTGTGAGAACTTAAAAAGGGAGTCCTTATGAGACATGTAAACTAAACATTTTCTTACAAACCAAATGCTACAGTTGCTGGTATTGCTACTGGACCACATTTTTCTGTGTTAAGTCTGTATGTTGACTGAATATGCTTCGGTAGTGCAATTAATAAAAGATAATATTTTCATCAGGCAGACACTTGAGCTTGAGAAATAATATGTAGGAATAGATTTATCAGTTGGTATTATAGCACATATAGTGTCATACTTGATCTTAGATTATTGCAAGAAATGTGCAGTCCTTCCATTAAAAGTAGGTTTACTTATGTTTCATTCTTATTACATTGAATTTTCTCTCCCTTCTAGTATGCAATATCAAGGATGACTGCATATTTTAGAGGAAGAGCTGTGAAAATAACTGATAAGAGAGTGAAGCTAATGACTGAGATACTTAATAGTATTAAGTTCATCAAAATGTATGCCTGGGAAAAAGGATTCTGTGATTCACTTTTAGGTGAGCTCCATACTTTAATTTGACACTTTATGTTATTTCAGTCCACATTCCTATTTAGATTTATTTAATCAGTACTTATCATCTCTGTGATACAGATTAAGTCGAACACACACACACACACACACACACACACACACACACACACACGCACACACACACACACTGACATACACCTAATATAGATATATACAATACACTACATATAGCAATTTCAAAAATAATATTGCACCATATATTAAGATTAGTTTTGCACCTGCAGTTTGATTTTTCACATTTGTTAATGTGCTAGCTATTTTTTCATTTTAATACTCTTTAACTATATAATAACTTTTCTTTGTAAGATATGGTTTAATAGTTTTCTTGTTGTCTCAGTTTCAGATAATTCTTTAATGATTTCTATTGATTTATTATTGAGTCCCTGGTAACATATATTATTTTGAGTTTCAAGTGCTCAGTGTATCCTGCATTTTGTTTGTGTATATAGCTGTTTTTGGCATAATGATGGGAACATGATTTTTTCTTGTTCTGTCTGCATAAACTCTAAATTATTGCTGTGTATATAATGATAGAATGAATAACAAGTTACACTGAGGCAGTTGATGATAATATCCTTAGGATATATGAAACAGATGAAAATCTGTTTGCTATTATTTTAATATGGTCTCTGCATTTTTGTTGTCTTCTCATATTTGTACACACAATTTTTTGTCTTTACACTGTTTACTGAGACAGTATTTCTGTTTGCTTTAGTATTGTTATTGTTCATACTGTTGCTCATAATTATGTTAAGGGTTACTTTGTTTTTCTCTGACCATTTGTGTGTACTTTTGTTTTATCATCAGCTTTAAACAACAGTGGCACTCATGTCTTTATTTATAATTATTGAATTGCCATAATAGAAAATAGAATTTTGTCTTGTAGCCTGACACTTTTTGGAGACACATTAAGGCAAGTAAAAAATAAGTGTGGGGCCTATTTGCGAATCCTACGTTAATGCACTTAAATCTGATAGTATCGTATACAGTGCAATTTCTGTTAGCTGGTGAAATTTCTATAACTATTTTCATACTCTGCAAACTGCTGTGAAGCATATCACAGAGGGTGCTTAACATTTGGCTGCATATGAGGGGTTCTTCTCATACCAGTCATGTATATAGCATGAGAAGAATAAATGCTTAGATGTCTGTGTACATACTGTGATTGTTCTGCTCTTGCCTTTGTGGTTCCTTTGGGAGTGGGTGAAGTATATCTCCAGATGCTTCAGTTAACACCATATCCCAAAAAGGCTTTCACAAAATAGTTGATCTTTTTATCTTCATGTGTTCATCAGTTCCGGTTTTCATAATTTCCATAAAGATCTCCCATAGATGAACCTTTGACTGACTATTCATGCTGCCTTTTGTATATGTTCAGTGTCCTCTGTTAGTCCTGTTTAGTATGGGTCCCACATGATAGAGCAATATTTTAAGATTGAACATCCAAGTGTTTGTAAGAAACCTCCTTTGTAGACTTACTGCATTTTCCCAGTATCCTGCAATGAACTGAGGTCTGTCACCTGCTTTACCTATGACTGAGCCTGTGTGATCATTCCATTTTGTAGCCCTGCGAATTGCTACACCCAGGCGTTTGTTTAATTTGATTGATTCAAATTGTGATTTATTGATATTGTAGTTATAATACCATTTCTGCATTTTATGAAGTGGACAGTTTCACATTTCTTTATATTTAGAGCAATCTGTCTGTCTTAGTGCCATTTTGAAATCTTCTTAAGATGTGATTGATGTGCAGCTCTTTTCAGATACTATTTAATCATATGTAACTACATTATTTGCACAAAGATTGGGGCTACATTTATATTGTTTGTCAGATCATTAATTATCATGACCATCGTCAGTTTTCTGCTATGTTAGCACGTCCTATGTGTCTACATTTTCTGTAAATGGTTGCTTCCTTCTTAAAGTTGTTGTATGTGTTGTCATTCAGAACTTCATCCAGGACAGTGGTGGCCCGGTACCATGTGGCAATGTACTGCAGCACACTATAAATATCACACTAAAATGCCATTTCTCTTAGAATGTGAGCCAAAAGTCACACAAAAATTATGCCATTTTACATTGAATACAAGCTGGAAATTGCATTAAAATTAAGCCATTTCTCATGGGATTCATGTTGGTATGCAAATAAAAGATCAAAAACATGTTGTGTAACACTCTCTCTGTGAACTGGAAACCAGTGTCAAGTGCTGAAATGGTAATCAGCCACACAACGATCAACTCAGAGAAGAGAGGCAGCTGCCTGTTTTCGACTGCGCATGCACTAATGTGACGTCACCCTTCTGGTACCAAGAGTGATACATTGCTCTCCGCACCATGTCAGCAATTTTCTTTGAAATT
This sequence comes from Schistocerca cancellata, assembly GCF_023864275.1. Lineage (NCBI taxonomy): Eukaryota > Metazoa > Arthropoda > Insecta > Orthoptera > Acrididae > Schistocerca > Schistocerca cancellata. Next base: position 761,731,923 of record NC_064626.1, on the reverse strand, counting down.
GTGTGTAACATATTGTGCAGCAGTAGAGTATGAGATGTTTTTGAGGAGCAGTTGATATAATGGCACTGTGGCAAAGTCGTCAAGCATGCAGAATGAAAGTTCATTGACTCGGGTTTGGCTCCCACTACCATCTCAATTTGTTATTTTTTTATTTTATTCTCCACAATGTTAAACTATTAATTATAAAATTAATGATATGAATATAATAGAGGGAAGCATTCCACGTGGGAAAAATATATTTAAAAAGAAAGATGATGAGACTTACCAAACAAAAGCGCTGGCAGGTCGATAGACACACAAACAAACACAAACATACACACAAAATCTAGCTTTCGCAACCAATGGTTGCCTCGTCAGGAAAGAGGGAAGGAGAGGGAAAGACAAAAGGATTTGGGTTTTAAGGGAGAGGGTAAGGAGTCATTCCAATCCCGGGAGCGGAAAGACTTACCTTAGGGGGAAAAAAGGACAGGTATACACTCGCACACACACACATATCCATCCTCATATACACAGACACAAGCAGACATTTTTCCGCTTGTGTCTGTGTATATGAGGATGGATATGTGTGTGTGTGCGAGTGTATACCTGTCCTTTTTTCCCCCTAAGGTAAGTCTTTCCGCTCCCGGGATTGGAATGACTCCTTACCCTCTCCCTTAAAACCCAAATCCTTTTGTCTTTCCCTCTCCTTCCCTCTTTCCTGACGAGGCAACCATTGTTTGCGAAAGCTAGATTTTGTGTGTATGTTTGTGTTTGTTTGTGTGTCTATCGACCTGCCAGCGCTTTTGTTTGGTAAGTCTCATCATCTTTCTTTTTAAATATAATTATAAAATTAAATAGATTTAAAACAGTTCAGTTTACATATGTAAAACTAATGTAGTCATTTATTACTATCCTTGTAAGTCAAAAGACTATAGATGGTAGTAAAAAGAATGAGTATATGAGGAAATTTAGTGTGAAAATGTTTTCTGTAAATGATCTGCTAAAGAAGCCCTTTCTCAGTAGATCGCTGGAGGAGAAAGTGAGTTTTAAAGAGTTAGGTAGATCTATTCCAAGTGTAAATCTAACATCAGGAGGACTTGAGATGATGCTTACTGATTTGGCTCAAACTATTTGAGTGGAAACAGGTAGATGCCCCTTTCAGTTTCCTAGAATATTTCACCTGAGCAAGCCCTAGGAAAAAATGAAACATCCTCTAAAGATTAACACATGAGAGATTTTTAAGCAGCAGCTCAAGTTTTGTTGTGGTAGCCCAGTGGTCAAATGCACCAACTGACAATTCATTGGCTTGGGTTCGATTCCCACTCCTACCCTTATTTGTTTTCCATCACAGTGTCAAATGATTAATTATTAATTATAAAATTTAAACAATTCAATTTATATACAGAGAATTGATACATTCAATTTAATTATGGTCACTACCCTTGTATGGGCTATAGGCCACTATGTAGCACACTGGTAAAATTTTTCACAAGCTGCCACTGATCCAGGATCTGAAACCTCTTCTTCCCTCATCTCCTCTTCTCTGTTTTAATAGTCCCTGTCAATGCTCCCCCTCCTCCCCTCCCCTTGTCCTACCCATCCCCCTGCCTCCTCCCTCCTTCCCTCTCCCCTCTCCCCTCCCCTCACCTACCTTAATATATGCTCTGTTCACTTTCTTTTCGTTCTTTTTATTATGTTCAGTAATTTTCTTTGGTCTCCTAGTGTCCTGAGTACCTCCTCTTTTTTCACTCTATCCATCCAATTAATTCTTTCAATCCTCCACCATCTCCGAATCTGAAACATTGTGATTTTTTTCCCCATTGTTCATGGTTCAGCACCATACAGAAGAATAATCTATACAAAATGTTTTATTAGTCTTTTCCTCAAATCTGTTGGCATATTTCTGAAAAAAACTCTCCTTTTCGTACAAAATGACTTTTTTGCCATTGTTATTGTGGTTTTAATTTTAGTGCTGTTCACCCAGTCACTTTCTATCCAGCTTCCTATGTATTTAAAGGTTTGCATAAGTTCTAATATTTCTACATTCAGCATTGTCTTTGCCATTTTATTTCCCCGTAGTGCCATTACTTTTTTTCTTTGTACTGATATCCACTGCATAACTCTTTAGCTTCACTGGAATCAACCGTATCTTGCAATTATTTTTCATCTGTTGCTGGAAGGACCATGTCAGCTGAAACCTCAATCAACATGTTGATAATACTATGAACAGGATAGATTGCCACTCACCATATAGCGGAGATGCTGAGTAGCAGATAGGCACAACAAAAAGTGTGTCAAGCAAGAAAGCTTTTGGCCAAAAAGGCCTTCATCAGAATTAGAGTAGCAGATAGGCGGCACAACGAAAAGTGTGTCAACCAAGTAAGCTTTCGACCCAAAAGACCTTCATCAACACACACACACACACACACACACACACACACACACACACACACATACACACATGACCACAGTCTCCAGCTGCCGAGGCGAGACTACGAGCACCAGCACATGATGGGAGAAGCAATCTGGGTAGTCGAGGTAAAGAGAAGGCTGGGCAGGGAGGGGTAGGGATAGCAAGGCAAGGGTGGGGAATGGTGAAGTGCTGTTTGTGGGAGCACACAGGGATGAGGTGGAGAGAGGATAGGGCAGCTAGGTGCAGTTAGGAAGCTAGACGGTGTGGGAGACTGTTGGGGGGGGGGGGGGGCAGAAAAGAAAGGGCAGTGTAATGGTAGGGATAGATGGTTGTTGGACAATGAATAATGAAGCTTGAGTGTCCAGGAGGGTTATGAGAACATAGGATATACTACAGGAAGAGTTCCCACATTTGCAATTCAGAGAGTCTGGTGTTGGTAGGAAGGATCCAGATGACACAGGCTGTGAAACAGTCATTGAAATGAATAATGTTGTTTTGCACAGTATGCTCAGCAGCTAGGTAGTCCACCTGGTTCTTGGCCACAGTTTTTCAGTGGCCATTCATGCGGACAGACAGCCTGTTATGCCCACATAGAATCCAGTACAGTGGCTGCAGTTTAGCTTCTAGATCACATGACTGGTTTCACAGGTAGCTCTGCCTCTGATGGGATAGATGATGCTTGTGACCAGATTGGAGTAGATGTATGAGACAGGTCTTGTGTCTAGGTCTATTACAGGGATATGAGCCAAGAGGCAAGGGGTTGGGGGTCAGGGTTGTATAGGGTGTTGTTTAGGTTCAAAGGGCAGTGAAATAGGAAGGATAGTGGGTAGGACATTCCTCATTTCATGGCATGATGGGATGTAGTCAGAAGCAAGGTGGAGAATATTTTCATTGAAAAGCCTTAGCCCCACAAAAATATCAATTCCTTCTAAAGGCCTTATTTTTTGCCCCACTCCCAAATTCAATCTTGCAGGATTTGTTAAAGACCTCCTCTCCTTCTCTCAGTCCCTACAGTGGAAAGATTTTTCACCACCCACTCTGCCAATCAGACTCAACCAAAGACCAACGTTGAACCCTGCCTCAATTCACTCCTCTGTCCAACCATGATCCACCCCCACTGCCACCTAATCACTCCCTGTAATAACATGGCGAAAAATGATTATTGTGTGGTGAAGTTTGGGATATGTATTATTGCTTAGCACAAGAAAACAGAATACCACATCATATTACAGATATCCTCCACCAAATAAATAATACATATCTTGTGTAATCGAGGGTGCCGCTTCTTAATGCTGCCATAGGTACATTTTGTGCAATGGTAGAAATAAGCTCCAGGAATTTGTGTTCACAACGAGTTTTATTTTGCATGCTAGATGTTCGGCGGTGAACTACATGTAAGATTGACCCAACACAGTCTCACGACTGACGCTAAACTGAACTCCAACTGAGATATGGCGACGTACAATTCGCCTCTATTTCTATGATTTTAAACAATTACTGATATTGTTACATATTAAATTTTTAGGTTTAAGAATTAAAACTTTTACATACGTCTTCCAAAATTACATAGAAATTTACATGAAATAAAAGTGAATAATTTCCTACAATGACAGTAAAGAATCTGTTTCTATTAAGATTATAAATTACATGTTTTATCATTACAACAGTATATTTTATTGATTTGCATTTATCATTTTACTTACTTGAAGGATAATCACCCTATCATTTTCAGGTGAACAGAGGGATTAGCTTTATTGAATGAAAGGCCAAGATCCAATTAATTAAATTTTGTACAAGCAAAACTTTACATTTTTTTATAGTCGTAATTACAATTCCATTAACTAACACCAATTAAAACATTAGTATGTTTAATTCTGATTCAGAAATTATCATGTCATATTTCTATTAGGGATACAATTTTTTTTAGTTTGAAAACACAAAAATAGCTGTCTTTTGATGACTAGAAATATTGAAACTTTAATCGTTAATTACTCCATAATTACAATAACAATTTTATTCCTACCATGTGCCTGAAGGTTGTATAATGTACAAATTGTGATGGTACATCAGCTTTTAACCCAACATATTTCCTTCATTCTGCCAAAGCCTCTTCCTTACCCACACCACCGAGATTGCTTCCCTCGTCATGCACTGTTGCTTGCAGACTGGCCTCAGCCAGGACTGTGGTCGTGTCCGTGTGAGCTGCATTTGTGTGTGTGTGTGTGTGTGTGTGTGTGTGTGTGTGTGTGTGTGAGAGATTCCATCTACTGGGCCATGGTGAGTCTTGTTTCCTTAATATGGTAAAACTTTATCAAAGCAGAACATGTATAATCCATTTATCTGCCCAAACCATATAACTATTTCACTCCTGACACATTCAGTACACTTTTGTATGCTAATTTTTTGTATAACATGGAATGTTCCTACTGTAGCTTATACAGTATTATTGTACAAAGAAACTGGTACAGCTGCCTAATAATGTGTAGGGCCCTCGCAGCCACACAGAAGTGCCACAACACAATGTGGCATGGACCAACTAATGTCTGAAGTAGTGCTGGAGGGAACTGACACCATGAATCCTGTTTGGCTGTCCATAAATCCATAAGAGTATGAGGGGTGTGGAGATCTCTTCTGAACAGCATGTTACAAGACATCCGAGATATGCTCAATAATGTTCGCGCCTGGGGAGTTTGGTAATCAGTGGAAGTGTTTAAACTCAGAAGAGTGTTCCTGGAGTCGCTCTGTAGCAAGTCTGGATGTGTGCGGTGTTGCTTTGTCCTGCAGGAATTTCCCAAGTCCATCCGAACACACAAAGGACATGAATGGATGCAGGTGATCATACAGGATGCTTACGTACATGTCACATGTCATATTCATATCTAGACATATCAGGGGCCCCATATCACTCCAACTGCACATGCCCCACACCATTACAGAGCCTCCACCAGCCTGAACAGTCCTGTGCTGACATGCGGGGTCCATGGATTCATGAGGTTGTCCCTATACCCATACAGTCCATGTGCTTGATACAATTTAAAACGAGACTTGTCTGACCAGGCAACATGTTTCCAGTTTGCCAACAGTCCAATGTCGGTGTTGACACGCCTAGACAAGGCATAAAGCTTTGTGTTGTGCAGTCATCAAGGGTACATGAGTGGACCTTCGTCTCTGAAAGCCTTATCTATGATGTTTTGTTGAATAGTTCACACGCTGACACTTGTTGGTAGCCCGGCATTGAAATCTGCAGCAATATGTGGAAGGGCTGCATTCTGTCACATTGAATGATTCTCTTCACTCTTCATTGGTCCTGTTGTTGCAGCATCTGTTTCCGGCTACAGCAATGTCAGAGATTTGATGTTTTACCAGATTCCTAGTACACTCGTGAAATGGTCATATGGGAAAAATCCTCACTTCATTGCTACATAGGAGATGCTGTGTCCCATCATTTGTGTCCTGACTATGTCACCACATTCAAACCCACTTAAATCTTGATAAACTGCCCTTGTAGCAGCAGTAACCAATCTAACAACTGCACCAGACACTTGTTGTCTTATATAGGCATTGTTGACCGCAACGCCGTATTTTGCCTGTTTACATATAGCTGTGTCAGTTCATCAGAGGAAATGGTTTGTTCATGAGAACTCTTAATTGGCAATGTTTCTTGTTTTCCATTATGATTGACTTGCGTGGGTGCACACTGGAACATTGTTGCACACCTGAGAACACTCTGCTGCAATTTGTGCAGGGAATAGGTGGGTGTAGTTCCATTGAACAATGGTTTTACCAGGCAAGGTCGAGCATTCCAAAGTAATTTACTACCTGCATTATTTTCTGCCCTTTTCAGTTGACTAGATGCACTCTGGCTGATAACACGATGTCGAAGAAAAAGTGTTTTTACTAACACCTAATGAAAAGTTTAGGATAATCAAGGCAAGTAAGACACACTCTCTGTACACAAAATTAAATTGCATTACATATGTGGTAAAACGCAAATTTATGATACTTTAAGAAAAAAGGATAAGATATGGGATGAATGGATGAAAGGGAACAGGCAAATAAAAAGAAAGGTGAAGAAGACAGGAAATGAAAAAATTAATGAGATAGTGTGAGAATGGTTTGTAAGTGTGGTGGCAAAAAATTTAGCTTTGCCTGGATAAAAAATTTAGCTTTGTCTGGACCCATGTTACAGAGTGAGGCTCTGAAAGTCACTGAAGAACTTGGAAATAGGGAGTTGAAGGCATCAGCAGGAGCACTGGACAGTTTCAAAGCTAGGCACAACATTGTGCGGAATGAAGTGTATGGGCAAGCTAAGGACGTGCAGGAAAGTGTAGCAACAGAATGGAAGACAGTACTGTACAATCCAATTTCAAATTATGACCCAAAAGACTTGTTGAATGCTGATGAAACAGAACTGTTTTAGCATGCACTACCTTCAAAATCTGTTGTAATTTGAGGTAAAAAGTACACTGTTCAAAACATGTCCAAGGAAAGACTCACTTTACTGCTGTGTAGAAACATGTTAGGTGAAATGTAGAAGCCATTGGTGATTAGAAATGTGGCAAAACCACATTGTTTCAAATATGTGGACATCAGAAAGCATCTGGATACATGATGAAGCAATAAAAAGATGTGGATGGTGAGTGGTCTTATGGAAGATGGCTGATCTTTCTTAATGCCAGAATGAAGAAGGATATTGCCAAGTTGTTCTTTTCATGGACAATGCAACCTGCCACCTGAAAGCCAAGTTAGCAGACATGAAATTGGTTTGGTTCCCACTGAGTTCAACCAGCCTCACACAACCCATGGACCAGGGGGTTATTTACACATCCAAGTCCCATTATAGGTGATTATTGATACAGTCTCTTATTATTAGTGTTGAAGAAGCTGAAAGTGTATTTGCTGTTGCATGGTCAGTTTCTGTCCTGGTTGCAGTAAATTGGATTGGCTTGGCAATGGAAATAAAGCCTGAAAATGTTACCAAGTGCTTCAACGGAGTGGGGTTTGGGGGTCAAGAGCAAGATACTTGTGTGGCCATCAGAGCTCAAGAAAATGCAGCAGGTATTGTTGAATTAATTAAAATGCAAAACACTTCATATAGTGCAGATCACTACATTCAGAGTGATGATTTTGTGTCAACTCACTCCACTTGTACTTCAGGGACAGATTTGATAGAAATCTGCAACACAGAAGTTGATCAGGAAGAAACAAAGAAGGAAGAAGAGGAGCAAAATGATGTCCCTAGAAAAATTAATATGCCTGAAGAAGCTGTTGCATGCATAAATGATGTGACACAATTTGCAGCTCGCATAAATTTACCCAAGCTGTTGGAACTATTGTATAGTGTTAAAATTGGGTAGAAAAAACAAATCTAGGAAATTCAAACAGCTTCCCTCCTTGGTATGTGGTAAAAAAGTGAAATGTAAAGCAAATAAACACAGGCTCTAGAATTGGGTATGTGTACAATCTATTTCAATCTATTTGAGTTTGACTAAGGGCATTTTGTGATGGTCCAGGGGAATGCCGCAAGCATTTCAGAAATTGCACAACTTGTTGAGTATTTGAGGAGTACTGTGGTGAGTGTCTTCAACACATGGCAAAACCAAGGCAAATCACATCTAGACATTGTGGAGTTGTGTTGCCACCCCGTCAGATGTCTAGGCCAGGCAGACTGGTAAAACAGGACAGATGGTGAACTGTGGCAGAGCTAACATCAGACTTTAATGCTGAGCAGATTACAAGTGTGTCTGAACACACAGCAGCACACTGCACACTCCTAAAAATGAGTCTCTGCAGCTGATAACCCATGCATGTGCCAATGTTAACCCCTTGACATTGGCAGTTACGACTGAAATGAGTGCATGACCATTGGCACCTGATGTTGGTGCATTGGCAGAGCATTAGATGGCCTGATGAATCCTGATGCCATCTTCATCAAGCCAACAAAAGGACGCGAATCCATCACTTTTCAGGGGAGCAGCTGCTTGGCACCTGTATTGCAGGATGGACAGAAGCTGGCAGCAACTCCATTTTCCTCTGGGGAACTTTCACCTGGGCATCCATGGGTCAAATGGAGCTCGTGCAAGACACCATGATAGCCAAGGCATATCATACACTGGTTGTAGACCATGTACATTGCTTTATGATCACCATGTTTCCAACCTGCAGTGGCATTTTTCAGCAAGATAATGTGCCATGTCACCAGGGCAGGAGTGTGATGGAGTGGTTCAAGGAACACAGTGACAAGTTCCAATTGATGTGGTGGCCTCCCAAATTGCCAGCTCTGAACCTGATTGAACACATCTGGGGTGCGATTGAATGTGGTGCCAGAGCTCATTGCCCCCCTCCCCAGAATATACAGGAATTGGGTGTCTTGTGTGGAGATGCAGTGCCAGTTCCCTCCAATGACCTATCATGGCCTCATTGCTTCCATGCCATGATGTGCCAGAGTTTGACATACCAGCTATTAGGTAGGTGGTCATAATGTTCTGGCTGATCAGTGTACATACGAACATACATAATTGTTCACTTGAAGATTACTACGCAGACAAAATTGGCTACTATGTTGAATAAAATGTTTTGTTTCAAGCTTTATTTTACAAATCTGCCTTCTGTGAAACAATATTTTTTGATCACAAGACATGTTTCAACACTTGCCTGGTACCTCCTCTGGGCTTGACATTATTTCTTAATTTGTGTTGTTTGCATCTGAAATTTATAGAACAGCAATCTTCGGTAAATTATAGTTTGGCAACACATCATATTTTATCCCCACAAGGCTTTATATTTACTCTTGGAGTAGAATATAAACTGGCACTTACATTGTTTCTTGGCTTCACAGATAACCTTGTTAATTTTTTTATTTTTTATTCTCTGTAATTCTGGTGTATACAAACAATTGTTTTATTTTTATTTTTGCAGGAATTTTTATTCCTTCTTATTAGCTTTTTGAAGTGTTGTGTGGGTGTGTACCTGAGTACCTGATTGGAAATGCTACATAACAGTATTACTGAGTACAAAATAAATAAATAATAAAATAAAAAATTAAATAAAATGAAAAAATTTAAAAAATGGTGTTCAAGTCACTGCATAGCAAAATATTTGGGTACTTTGAGCTCTAGAGTCTAGCTTTGAAATGAAAATTATGCCAAGGATTGCTTTCTTATTTTGCATTCCTTGTCTGGATAGAATGCGATAGAACAATTGCCCTAAGTACAATAACTCTGTGTCCCCTCCCACCCCAAACAGAATATCACAGTGCTGCACATGATGCACTATGCATGAAATTCCAAACAGAATTGAGAAAAAAAGCGTATGAGCAAAGCAAACTGCAAACTGCAGTAAGTCAATTTTCTGGTGCTCTCTGGCAACTGCTCAAATGAACCTATTTCTAACAGGTCATGGGAAAATATTGTGAATGGTGGTTTGAGAAGTGTTACTGTCAAAGTAAATGTCCTTTTGTGCAAGATGAATTATGTTACATGTGAGAATGTATGATGAATTTCTCAAATCATCGAGTGTTTGACTCTAATTCAAAATTTAACACTTTGAGGACCAGCCACTTAGAAAAATGTCAGACTCAGAAGACCAGCCATTTATGTCATTATTTGAAATTTTACTGGCACATTTGTGTTTGATTTACCCTTTAGGGTAATGCATGCAAAACTTTTTTTGTGGCTGTAATGTAATATGTGTATTAATTTAAAATGTTAAATTTTCCTATTTGTGTCTTCATGCTACTTAATAGTGATGTTGCTGTTGTCTAAGTACAACACATGCTCTACGCTTTGAATATCTCCTGTCATAGGCGGGTGAGATCAAATGATGTGAGCTATGATGGGCTGACTGAAGTGCAAAGCAGTCTGGATTTCCTTCAGAAACTAACAAGCTGTATTTGGTGGAATTCGTATTTATACTTTCACAACATGAAAAATATGCAGTGTAGATGTTGCCACACATTAAACATCTTTCCAATGAGTTGATGTTTTTGCCAAGTTTTGTTTCGTGAAGTGGCAGGAAGTCCTAAATGCCGGTGTATAAAACCTTTGCTATTCAAAGGAATGATAAGTTTTATACTGTCACTTAATGATGAAAAATGGTATTTTCATCTGGGAAAAGTGTATTTTAACCAGGAAAAAAGTTTGTTTTCACCCAGGAAAATATGTATTTTTAACCAGTAAATCTGGGAAAATTCCAGGATATATTTTTCCCCTTGTCTGTGTACAACCTGGTCAACCAAAATAGTCCAGGAACATAGTTCAGAGCCATTGATGAAATATCATGTTAAGCTACCATTACTGACACCCAACCGAGCCAGCCATCAGTAGCTCCTGATGTGGCTAGGACAATGTCAGTGAGTGTTGACCGTTCTGAATCAGTTTGTGAGTGTATTCAAGTGCGGAGCAGACACTAGGTGTACCAGATGACCTACTGTGAAATACCATTTCAACACTGGGGGCTGTCCCACCTTCTAGTTGGTCAGCAGATGAATGGCAGATAATTCAGGCAGAAGTGGAGATCAGTGTCCTTAGCCCTTCTGTATGGTTTTCATTAGGAAGAAGGACAGTATTTCTGTGTCAGTTACTTGCAGCTGAACAAATTTATCAAAAGAGATGTATAACCATTGCTACAGATGATGACATCTTCGACTGTCTGAGAGGAGCAAAATATTTCTCTATTATGGTTATGCAGAGTGACTACTGGAAGATTGAAGATGATGAGTGGCTATAAGTTGTAGGTAATTATGTATAAACTGATCATAAAGGGTAAAGGTGAAGATGAGTGTTATATAGCTGGTAAATTGCAGTGGGATTGCTGTATAAGGCAACTGAGATGTATTGTATGCAGTAAGGTTGAGTAGGACTGCTGAGCAATGGCTGGCTGTGTGACTGCTTTCAGGGAATCCTATGTTGTTAAGTACATTGTACGGCCGAGCACTCACAGGCAGAATGCTAAAACAGTGAGATTCTGGGTGTATCTGAAAGTAAATTATATATTTTTGGACATTACTGGCATATCAGTTATGACTGGTTTGTTAATAGCCTGAGAGTGCAAGAAATTATCACTTGCAGAACAAAACTTTATTTGCTTCCTCCGAAGGAATGAGGTAGCACGCAAGAATTAACGAGTACAGATTGGATAAATAGACACTCTTACATGGATAAATATATCTCTGAGAAGAACGTTACTTTTACAAGGCATAACTACAAGAGAATAATAATTGACTAGAAATGACAACAGAACTATATTACGTCAAAATAATGTGTATGTTCTGTTGTGGCTGTGAAAAATTCGTTGCCGATTGCAGCACCCCTGGTGGCTGGCATGGAAAGCCAACTGACAGCCATGACGTAAAGAAAACCACATTTGCGCACAATACGTGCGCTGATAGAAAGTGAAATTTGTAGCTACATAGTCACAAAAAGCACTAAAAAATTGTAATAGAATGATGATCTCAATAAAGTCATCACCACTCGTGTTCTACAAAAAATTTAGTATTGTTATTTAGGTTATACATGGTAAAAATATTCATGATAACAGAAACAACAGATAACAACAGATAACAGAAACATGCTATCTGGCATAGGAGGTTTCCTACAAGCTGAGGTTATGAGACGTAATGTTAAATGAAAGAGGAATTTATTATAAACAAAATACTGTACTACAGTGGTTGTGTGTCAAGGAAAAAGTCCTCCACAATTACATGAAAATATTGGTCTCTGCAAAAATAGTTTATTTTATTGATTGTATGCATTAATAAGAAATTCTAGTATATAATGTTGTAAGAATGTCATTTGACTAAATCAGTTAATGCAGGGGCTTGAAGAATTAAGTTGTGAACTTGACTAGGTTCCTGCAGCTCCAGCTTGTAACAAAAAAAATAATGACCAAAACGCATAATTTCAGCTATATGTAAAATTAACTGGTGTAATAATGGGATGCAAATCAAACCGAATGATGTACCTTATTTGTTTGGTATGAAATATGTTTAAAAATTGTAAATGATTTCGAATGTTGGTCTAGAAGGCCTAGAACTTAAAAGGTAACTTTATTACAGTTCTGGTCACATGACCAAGTTATGGAGGAAGGAATCAGTAAATGTTTAGGGGTCTTTTGTTGGTGTACTTGCCCTGGGTAAGAGCTGAGTGACCTAAGGACCACAGATGTTTGGGTGTGATTACTTGGTAGGAAGATAATTTGAACTTGTTCATTTAGTGCAACAGATAACAATTCTGGAGATGTGTTTAATTCATTGTGTGTCTGTATGATGAATTGTATTGTACTTTATTTGAGAATCAATCATGCGTGAACTAGTTGAATGTGGGAAATTAATTTACATTAGTGGGTTTGCATACTGGACAATGCAGCTGAACAAGTAAGACATTGCCTGTGGCCTAAATTTGTGTCAGAATACATCATTGTCCAAACAGACTATTCGCAGTTCATCTTATTTGATGTTTTGTATTGAATTGTGCTTTTGATTTGTTCATTGACTGTTCATTAGGCTATTCTATTATTATTTAGAGAAGTTCGTGACAGCACAATGCAGTTTCTCCCAACCAGTCCCTAGACTAGTAGTCGAGTCACTAAATCTATTAAATGGTTGTGTGCTTGCCCATTGGTTGTTTGGTGGCAGCAGATTGTTACAACTGATAAGTAACTTTAATTTAATTTTGTTGCTACAAACCAACTGGTACTAATCAATAGACAAGCTTTCATCAAAAATGAAGCACCATAGAACACCTGGTACTGCATGAATCTGATCTGCAAAAGACTACTTTCATAACATTTGATGACATGTGTGAGTTCAAATTTTGCTGTTCAGTTTGTGTAGCACTTCAGCCATCTTAAGATGCATGATGGACTACTCATTTCAATATTTTATATAGATGACAAGTTTTGCTTTCTGAGTCAAACAGTTATTATCTCAAAGCTATTTGAAGAGCTTAAGCAACTTGACAACTGTGCTTAAGTGTGTCAATTGTGCAGGTCTTTGAATCTGAGAGAGTAACTCTTCATTGCCATAGCTATATAAATTATGGGGTACCTAGTTGACAAAAAATGATTCTGTCCTGATCTAGAGAAATTGAGAGCCATAATGGATTTTCTTACTCCTCAGCACATTCACAATGTAAGAAGCTTCCTTGAAATGTGTTCCCACTATAGATGCTTTATAAAAGGTTTCAGTTGTAAGGCATGATTGTGGAAAGAACTACTACAGGATGATGCCAGATTTTCTTGGGTCAAAGAGCAAGAAAGATCTTTCTGTATCCTTAAAGGAGAAGCTGACATCTTTACTAGTCATGACACATTTCTGATAAAGATGCTGAGATGAAACTACACACTGATGATAATGGTTACAAGATAGGAATAGTTCTTGTGCAAATCCATGGGGGTGTTGAAAGAGTGATTGCCTATGCCTCCAGAGTTCCTTGCAGTTTGAGCAATCAGTAAATTCTGACCCTTTTTATATGACAGATCATTCACTATTGTGACTGACCACCATTCTTTATGATGGCAGACAAATTTGAAAGCTCCATAAAGATATTTGTCAAGATGAGCACTAATACTTCAGGAATATGTCATGGTAGTATACAAAAATGGACGCAACACAAGGGTGCCAAATGCGTTTCAAAGAATTCATTGTAGGTACATTACAGTATTACATCTGAGTCATCACTATAATAATGAACATTGTCTGAATACCACAGTTTGTATCAGAATTTTATTTATTTTCCACTAGTTATAAACCATTGCTTTGCAACAGAAGATAAAGAAGTGTCTTTACCTCAAATGGCAAAAACGTAGTCCTTATAGAATTTCTTAGTCAATAAATTCATTTTTACTAGCCAAGAAGTCAAATATAAATAAATCCTATCTGAAAAAGCAAAGCAATCTCATTAAGTTTTTAATACATATAGTGAAATCAGTAAACATATATATCCAAGCTAAGTAAATTCAAAATGTTAGTTTGCGTTCACAAAGATAAGATTGCAGCACTTAATTCTGCTCCTGATTTAAATATCCAAAAATGCCTCTGTCACTAAGGTAAACAAACTAATAGCACTATCTGTAGGTTCTTTGGTGTACTATGAAACTGACACTGTCATATATTGTTTCTTTGGTGTAGTACATGATCACTAAGATAAACATCCAAATTACTAAGCTGAGCAGTCTCCTAAACTTTAAGTTGTGAAATCTTCTTTATCCTGTGATATGATTTTCATGAAATAAATCCTATATATTTTCTCCTGAGCTATGCTAAACTTACCTGTGAAAACTGTGAATAAATTCATGCAATGGGTTTGGAGACAAGTATATTCGAACAGAGAGACACGATGATTTTGCAGTTTTATTATTAGTGTAGATGTTGAAGACCAGTTTGAGGTATTACAGTCTGCCTTCAGGTCAAAAAACCTGTTGCGCATTGACACACAACAGTTGCTATAACAAGTTTTTGGATTTGATTATGGCCTTTACTGACAGAAATCTCTCATTAAGAATAAATAAAGTTGTCAAGTAGACTCTGATATTCAGACAATTAGAATGTACAGGAGACTGCGATGTCTCCACAACATGATAATGCTGCTTTTTAGTAATGAACATGACAGCTAAATAAATAGAAGATCTGTCATTACTGAATACCATAGAGACCTTAGAGAAGGATGAATTAAGCTTTCAGCCAAAAGGCCTTCTTCTAAGGTAGAAAAATGCACACACATTCACATAAGCACAATTCATGCACACTGGCTGCTGAGTCCAGGCTGTGTACAGGAACTGCACCTGTTGGGAGAAGCAATCTGTGTGTTGTGTGGGTTAGGAGGAAGTTGGAGTGGAGAGGGGGATGGATAGTGGGGCTAGAGATGGGGAGGCATAGTGCTGCTTGTGGGAACATGCAGGGACATGTTAGGGACAGGGTAGGGCTGCTAGGCACAGTTATAAGACTTGAAGGGGGGGGGGGGGGCAGAAAAGGAGAGGAGGGGGGGAAAGACTTGTCGGTGCATTAGTGGAGTAGAAGGCTGTGTACTGCTGGAGTGGGAACAGAAAAGTGGGATAGGTAGATGAGGTACAGGCAGAGGTAAGGGGGATTATAGAAACATATGGTATAGTGCAGGGAATTTTTCCATTTGAGCGACAGAAAAAAAAACTGGTGTTGGTAGGAAGGATCCAGAGGGCACGGTGTATGAAGCAGTCATTGAAGTGAAGCACGTTGAGTTGGGCAGCATGTTCACCAACTTGCTGATAAAGCTCTCTCTTGGCCATATTTTGTCAGTGGCCATTCATGCGGGCAGTGAACTTGGTTGTTATGCCCACATATAAAGTAGCACAGCAGTTGCAGCTTAATTTGTAGGTCACATGATTGCTTTCACAGGTAGCCCTACCTTTGATGGGATAATACATGCCTGTGATTGTAAGTGGTGGTGATGGGAGGATTTATGGGAAAGATTTTGCATTTAGGTCTATTGCAAAGATGTGACCCGACCGAGTTATTGCAGTCCATCCTTGCTTCTAGCTCATCCCCCTGCAATAGACCTAGATGAAAAACATGTCTCATACATCCTCCCACCACCACCTATGCCAGTCTGGTCACAGGCACCTTTATACCATCAAAGGCAGGGCTACCTGTGAAAGTAGTCAATGATTTGGCAGGCAAGGTTGGCAGCAGTCTGCGGATTTTTGCTGATGATGCTGTGGTGTACGGTTTAGTGACTGTAGGAAGCTACAAGGTGACTTAGACTATTGAGAAAATTTAGAGAACCAGCATTTGAAGTTGACTGTTGAATGATTCTATTGCCGCCAAAATTAAATGCGCCTAAGGACCACGAAGATAAGATTCGAGAAATTAGGAAGCATATGGAGGCATATAAACATTTGCTTTTCCCTTGCTCTATTTGTGAGTGGAACAGGAAATGGAATGACTCTGCTACACACAGTATGGTGGCTTGCAGAGTATCCTTGTAGATGTAGTTGCAGATGTAATCTACAAACTAAGCTCCAGCTACTGTGGTGTTTTCTATGTAAACCTGACAACCAACAAGCTGCCTGTCTGCATGAATGGCCACCGACAAAATGTGGCCAAGAGACAGCTGGGCCACCCAGTTGCTGAATGTGCTGCCCAAAAAAAATGTGCTTCACTTCAATGATCACTTCACAACCTGCACCATCTGGATTCTTCCCACCCACACCAGACTTTCTGAATTGTGCAGGTGGTAACTCTCCCTGGAATATATCGTAAGTTCCCATAACCCCCCTCGCTTCAGCCTTTGCTAGTCCCTGTGTCTCATCTACCAATCTCCTTCCCTGCTCCCACCCCAGCACTACACAACCTCCTATTCCAGAAACGCACCTACTACTATTTTACAAACCATAGATTGGTTTTTCCAGCAGATGCAGTTGCTGTAAGCAGTCCATCCTCAGCAGTCAGAGATAGTGGACATGTGTGTGTGAGCTATGATTACAGTATGTGAATGTGTGTGTGTTTACTGCTTTAGAAAAAGTCCTTTTGTCCACAAGATTAAGTGTGTAACAGTATTTTTATTGTGCCTCTCTATGACTCAATATTTTTTCCTATATGGTGAGTAGCAGTCTGTTTTTTTCATAATATTGTCATTATTCCGTTCAGAACTTTTCATTGTTAGATGTTATGTAAGACATTCTAGAGACTGCCAATGACAAGAACTTGTGCCTCAGCTACCTGCAGAACATCTTGTACCAGTTCCTCCTACAGTTGCTCCATTTAACCAGATTGGGGAGGTTTCCTAAGTCAAGAAATGGAAACAAATGGATAGTTTTGTGGACTAATTGCCTCACCTATTACACTACCACTGATAATGAAAAACTGATTTTCTGTGACAGCTCTGAAGATTGCCAAGCTTCTTATCAAAAACATAAATTTGATTCATGGAGCACCTGGTACAATGATCTCTGATTTTGGAAAAGTATTTTGGCTGAGATTAATCTCAAAAGTAACTACATGACACAACAACATCTGCAGGATCTGTTATCCACAGATGAATCATCTCACAGAATGGATTGATTAAAAAGACATTAGCAGATTTGCTCTGAATGAGGTTGACATCAAGCAAAGAGACTCGCATATGATTCTGTGTCTTGTGACATATGTGTGCATTAGAGCAAAATGAGGCACTATAAGTTTCAATCCATTCTTCCTGACCTATGATGAAAATGTTAATACATCAATGAATTATTTGCATTCATTTCAGCCTGATGTGATTACATAAAAAATGTTATCAAAATAAGTGAAGAAGAAATATAACTGGCATGTTTATGGATATCAGAATCCTAGATTAATGACTGTGAACATTATAATGCCAACCCCTACCCTTTAAGCTACATCTCAGGAGACCTAATTTGGATTCTTATACATACAGAAGATTGAGCATCTTCGACCAATACTCAATAATGTGTCACACTGACATGTCACCTGTACACGGTGATTCAGAGTTCCTATTACAAAGTTCTAGGTATTGTAGAGGGGACTCAGGACAGCAATATTTGGCAATAAACTCATGTTCAGAAATGTTCCATTTGGAAGATAAATGATTTTGAACAACAGAAGGTAATATGCTTTGACAGAGGTTGGTCATGTCACATGACATCTTGTGTGATGTCCTGTCACGTGTCATCAGAGAATAACCCAATGAATTGAAGCACATGTACATCAGTTGCAACTGAGTGATTGAGAAAGATGGTGCATTACAGAATGGCAGGATACACATTTTCTGTGTACACTGAGATGTCACTCATTTGCTGTGAAACTGGACTACAAGGTCAATTAGCACAACTTTTGTATCACGAATGATACAGTTTTTACAAGATTGAAACAATGGCTTCGGGAAACTGGCACCTTCAAGGCTAATAGGGCTGACCGTGGTCATGGCTGGATGCCCATCCATCACATACAGTTTTTACAAGATTGAATCAATGGCTTCAGGAAACTGACACCTTCAAGGCTAATAGGGCTGACCATGGTCATGGCTGGATGCGCCATTCTGTTGGCATGGAGGAAAAAGTCCTCCAACTGGTCAACCAGTACCCCTCGATGAATACCTGCAACAACACAGGATGTTGTTGTTGTTGTGGTCTTCAGTCCTGAGACTGGTTTGATGCAGCTCTCCATGCTACTTTATCCTGTGCAAGCTTCTTCATCTCCCAGTACCTACTGCCGCCTACATCCTTCTGAATCTGCTTAGTGTATTCATCTCTTGGTCTCCCTCTAGATTTTTACCCTCCACGCTGCCCTCCAATACTAAATTGGTGATCCCTCGATGTCTAAGAACATGTCCTACCAACCAATCCCTTCTTCTAGTCAAGTTGTGCCACAAGCTCCTCTTCTCCCCAATTCTATTCAATACCTCCTCATTAGTTATGTGATCTACCCATCTAATCTTCAGCATTCTTCTGTAGCACCACATTTCGAAAGCTTCTGCTCTCTTCTTGTCTAAACTATTTATCGTCCACGTTTCACTTCCATACATGGCTACACTCCATACAAATACTTTCAGAAACGACTTCCTGACATTTAAATCTATACACAATGTTAACAAATTTCTCTTCTTCAGAAACGCTTTCCTTGCCATTGGCAGTCTACATTTTATATCCTCTCTACTTCGACCATCGTCAGTTATTTTGCTCCCCAAATAGCAAAACTCCTACTTTAAGTGTCTCATTTCCTAATCTAATTCCCTCAGCATCAACCGACTTAATTTGACTAAATTCCAATATCCTCGTTTTGTTTTTGTTGATGTTCATCTTATACCCTCCTTTCAAGACACTGTCCATTTCGTTCAGCTGCTCTTCCAAGTCCTTTGCTGTCTCTGACAGAATTACAATGTCATCGGCAAACCTCAAAGTTTTTATTTCTTCTCCACGGATTTTAATACCTACTCCGAACTTTTCTTTCGTTTCCTTTATCGCTTGCTCAATATACAGATTGAATAACATCGGGGAGAGGCTACAACCCTGTCTCACTCCCTTCCCAACCACTGCCTCCCTTTCATGCCCCTCAACTCTTATAACTGCCATCTGGTTTCTGTACAAATTGTAAATAGCCTTTCGCTCCCTGTATTTTACCCTTGCCACCTTAAGAATTTGAAAGAGAGTATTCCAGTCAACATTGTCAAAAGCTTTCTCCAAGTCTACAAATGCTACAAACGTAGGTTTGCCTTTTCTTATTCTATTTTCTAGCATACGTCGTAGGGTCAGTATTGCCTCATGTGTTCCAACATTTCTATGGAAACCAAACTGATCTTCCCGAGGTTGGCTTCTACCAGTTTTTCCATTCGTCTGTAAAGAATTCGAGGTTATTATTTTGCAGCTGTGACTTATTAAACTGATTGTTCGGTAATTTTCACATCTGTCAACACCTGCTTTCTTTGGGATTGGAATTATTATATTCTTCTTGAAGTCTGAGGGTATTTTGCCTGTTTCATACATCTTGCTCACCAGATGGTAGAGTTTTGTCAGGACTGGCTCTCCCAAGGCCTTCAGTAGTTCCAATGGAATGTTGTCTACTCCAGGGGCCTTGTTTCGACTCAGGTCTTTCAGTGCTCTGTCAAACTCTTCGGGCAGTATCATATCTCCCCTTTCATCTTCATCTACATCCTCTTCCATCTCCATAATATTGTCCTCAAGTACGTCGCCCTTGTATAGACCCTCTATATACTCCTTCCACCTTTCTGCTTTCCCTTCTTTGCTTAGAACTGGGTTTCCATCAAAGCTCTTGATATTCATGCAAGTGGTTCTCCTTTCTCCAAGGGTCTCTTTAATTTTCCTGTAAGCAGTATCTATCTTACCCCTAGTGAGATAAGCCTCTACATCCTTACATTTGTCCTTGTCTACATCCTTACATTTTACACAGGATGTATGCCACAATAATGTCTGGTGAGTTCTCCATGAACAGAAACTTCACCCATATCACTTCCAGAGGGTGCAGGCAAGCTGATTTTGTGCCACATGTAGATTACTGCATCTGGTTCCTACTCCATTGTGTCACTATTCCAGACATTCCTCAGATCATTCTTTTTATAGATGACAATACTATGAAAAGTATAAAATGCATCTCACCATATAATGAAAAATTGAGTTGCAGATAGGCGCAACAGAAAGACTGCTAAACAGTTAAGCTTTCAGTCAAAAAGTCTTCATCTTAATTAGACAACACACACATACACTTTCACACAAATCCAACTCTCACAAACACTACCACAGTCTCTGATGAGGCCGAGAGGGGGAGGGATAGCAAGACACTGGTGGGGGACAGTAAGGTGCTGCTTGTGGGAGCATGCAGGGATGAGGTCTAGGGAGGGTAGAGCAGCTATGTGCAATCTGGAGGTTAGATGGAGGTCATGGAGGGTGGAGGAAGGGGGAGCAGAAAGGAGAGAAATAGAAAGCCTGTCAGTATGTTGGTGAAATAGAAGCGTGTGTAGCTGTTTAGGGTTCGAACGGGAAGAGAGAAATGGATATGTGGGTAGAGGACAATGGGTAATGAAGCTTGAGGACAAGAGGATTATAGGAACATAGAAGGTATTGCAGGGAGAGCTCCCTCATGCAGAGTTCAGAAAATGGTGTTGGGAGGAAGGATCCAGATGGCGCAGGTTGTGAAGCAGCCATTGAAATGAAGAATGTTGTGCTGGGCAGCATGCTCAGTTACTGGGTGGTGAAACTGTTTCTTGGCCGCAGTTTGTTGGTGGCCATCCATGCAGACAGACAGCTTGTTTGTTCTCGTGTCCACATAGAACACAGCACAGTGGTTGCAGCTTAGCTTGTAGGTTACATGACTGATTTCACAGGTAATCGTGCCTCTCATGGGATAGATGATGCTTGTTACCAGACTGGAGTAGGTGGTGGTGGTAGGATGTATGAGACAGAAGTTTCATCTAGATCTGTTTCAGGGACGTCTGTCACCAACTTCACATTCAGGGAGAGGTGGATAGGTTGCAGTGGACTGATTTGTTGCCCATCTGATCAGAACTTTTTCCTGTGGGATTACATGAAGAGTATTGTTTATGAGACTCCTGTGGAGTCACAGGACGGTCTCCTTGTCTATGTAATGGCTGCAGCAGAGGTCATTCAGGACACTTCAGAGCTTTTGGATCTTATGTACAAGAACACTGTGTGCAGGTGCACTTCGCGTAACAAAACTTCATGTCACCACTTCCAGCATAAATTATAGTTCGCGCAGGCATAAGATGGTTTTTGCGCGGGCAGTGTATCATTTGACTTTCCTTCAAAGTCATTTATCTTATTTACAGCACATTTCCAGACATGGTTTTATTACCAAATATTGCTGTCCTGAGTCCTCTGTACAAAGCCTATAACTGTGCAATAGGAATTCTGGATCATCCTGTATAACTGAGGGTGATGATTCTGCATTGAGGAAAAAACATTGCGAAGATTTCTTCCGTACCCTTTGCAATAGCCCTATCGTACACCTAAGACACAGATTGATGATACAGGCTTCTGACTCAAGGAACATGAAGACTTGCCTGGCTATGGCAATGTTCTATCTATTGTACATTCAATTGTATTCGTTCTCTGTAGGGGCCTAGTTCATCCCAAGCTGTATCTAAGAACTAAACAGCTCATAGTGAAAAATCATCAATTGTCTGTCAGCCATCAGTCACTCTAGGAGTACTCACCACCAGATCCATACACCTCTTTGGAAACTAGCTTGGAAAAATACCCCATTAAAAGGTTGAACATTCTGAAGAGGAGCAGCCTTAGCCACCAGGTAGCTGGGGCTAAACATATCATATCATATCTGTTCAGTTTCTCTTCTACTTGGTGATTACCAATCTGCCCTCTTTTACAGACTCTACAATAATTCTGGATATTCTGTCAATTAAATTCCCATTAAAAGTTATTTAGTTTCAGCATTAAATACAGAGGTTGTTTCTTTTTCATTTTTTCTTACTGAGATACTTAAGCAGTCATGCTATTTTAGATTTTAATTGCTTCTTTGATTGATGGTTTGTTCTTGAGTGAGTTATTGATTCCATTTTTATACATGAGATTAAAACGACCAACCCAGTCTTCTTCTTCAGGTGATGCAAACTGCATTGTATACATACTCACTACTTGGACTGCAGCCAGACTTGTTGGAGACAAAGTAGTGAGTACGCATTGATATGTCTGCCAAAGGTAGCACAGGAAAAATACCCAGGCATAAAGTGAATATGAAGTTTATTGTAACACACATAAATAATCTTCTCTGATGGGAGTTAGTGTGGAAAACAATAACCGAACACAAATCACTTCTTGAATATTAAAAGGACAATAATAAAATCTGAAGGCTGAAGGCCTGAAAATATCACATTAAATTGAAAGTTGCAGAATACAATGTTCATATACTAAGTGTGCCACAGTCAAAGGGATATGCAAAAAATAAAGTCCTAAGAGAAACTTAAAGACTCAAAAGGATGCACATGTATTTAAGTCTGGTGTATTGCCAATGGAAAACAAAGGCGGTATCAGAGGCCAGGTCTCTTCTGTATAGAGTCCACGAATGGAATAGGCCCATTGCTTGCAGCTCCTGGAAGGCAAGGTTGACATCAATGGCATTATTGTCATAGAGGCGACCACAGAGTGAGATCCTTATTGATTGAATGCTTTTACAATTGGCACCTGCCCAGGAAACTCACTTCGAGCAAACTCCCTGAATGTAGCCCAGACACTGGCCTAAATACTGCCTGGGTCCCAGGATACTGCAGGTACTACTTTCGGTCATGTAGCCTGTGGATGAGGAAGGGTCTGTGGGGTCAGTGACTCTGGTGGTGATTGGGTTGCCACATGGTGGCTGGATGTAGTGCACCCATCCCCTGACCATCATCTGAAGAGCTACCCCCTAAGAGATTCGTGCCCATATAACATGGCTGTATTGTTGCTTGCTGGCAAGTAGGCACAAGGTTTCGATATAGCATTCCTCTCCTGTTCTCCACTCCCCCCCCCCCCCCCCCCCTCTCCCTTTGCTTTCGAAGGGGATTAGAGGTGACAGTGCTTCTCAATGTCTCTATTATGGTCCAGATCTCCACTGGTGGCCAGGGCACCTGGGAGCCTGGGAGGGTAAGGGGGGGGGGGGGGGGGGGCAGAGGTCCATCTCCATCAGCATTGGTGCTGGTGTAGCAGGTGGAACAAATGCAGGCCCCTGTAGGGAGCCAGCCACAGGCTGGAGCTAAGACAGGCTCGTGGTGTCTGGTTTGGGCATTGTGGAGGATTTCACCTCTGGAACAAAAGATGGTGGTAGGCTACTGGATCCAAGAAGAGGGCCACAGCAGGGCCACAATTGGTTAATGTGCTTATGGCACACTGTGCCATCTTGAAGTATCACCTCAGCAATTGCCTGGCCCAGAAGATTGGAAACGACTGCAGAAAACTAGTTCTGGCAGCCTTTGCTGAAAAATAGATTCCACACGGGATATTGGAGAGAGGAACAGTGGTTGCTGCACCACAGGGAGGAGGGGTAGGCACTGGTGGGATGGATGACAGATGATTATAACCAAGGTGTTTGGCCAGGAATTTTCCTGCTGGGTTGATCAGTCCTAGAGAGTCGAACAATAAGAAGCCAGAAATATTGTAAGAGCCTTGTCCAGAGGGTGATGGTGGTGAAACTTGGACAGCTAGGATTTAAAGGTATGATAAAGTGTTTGGCTAGACTATTAGAAGCAGGGTTGAAGGGCACAGTATGTATCAGCACTACATCCTTTTCTTCACAGAAAGCAGATAATTACAAAGAAGCAAATTGAGGGCCATCAACCATGACAGTAGTTTCTTGTAGCCCTTCAGTTTAAAAAATTATGGACATAGTTTTAAATAGTCCTTGGCAACCAACTAAGCAGACAGGAGAAACTTGATAATGGTCTTCCTCAAGGCTCAGTTTTGGCACCAATCCTGTTCAGCTTGTATACATCTGACCTCCCTGAAACAGTGTCAAGGAAGTTCATCTATGCAGATGATCTGGCCTTGGGCACCCAGCAGAGAACTCTTGAAGCTGGTAAAGAGATCCTATCTGCAGATCTAATCACAATAGATGAATACTTCAAAAAGTGGAGACTGATACCAAATCCAACGAAGAATGAAGTCAGTTGCTTTCACCTTAACAACAGAATGGTCAATGCGAAGTTGAATGTCACTTTTAATGGTCAGGCCCTTCACTACCAAGACTCTCCGGAATATCTAGGAGTGACTCTTGATAGAACCCTCTCTTACAGGAAGCAAATAGAAAACACCGCAGCAAGCTGAGATCATGCAATAACATCATACAGAAGCTGAGTGGTACCTCATGGGGCGCAAGAGCTACGACACTGTGATGTACTGCCTTATGGCTGGTCTATTTTGTTGCCGAATACTGTGCCCCAGTGTGGCTCAATAGCACACATGTGAGAAAAATTGACGTGGACCTAAATGCAACAATGAGGACAATAACTGGCTGCATCAAATCTATTCCTTTATACTGGTTACCACATCTAAGCAACACTGCACCACCAGACCACCAAAAACAGAATGCCATCCTCAAAGAATACCAAAAATTACTTAAAATCCCCACACTTTCAATGCACTCTGATGTTCCTGCACTCCAAATGGACCTATTAAAATCTAGGCAACCATCTGTCCTGCTGGCAGAATCGCTACAGGCAGCTACTTTCAGTATCAACGAAAAGTGGACAGAAATGTGGAACACTATTGTCCATGAGGAACGCCAGAAGACCTGACACAGACCAGCCAGTATGGAACCAACACGAAGTGCCTGGAAAACATTTCATCGGATCTGCACAGGCCACGGCGTATGTGCTGAAAACCTCTACTGATGGGGAAGGGCTTCATCTTCTCAGTGTGACTGTGTAAATGAACACCAGACGATCCATCACACTGTAACGAGCTGTAGCAAAAGAACTGGGAATGTGGAAGATTTCTTTGAACTGACAGAGGCAGCCCTTGAATGGTTTGACAAATTAGATTTTAATTTATAGACTTATTTTTTAAATTATAAATTATGAAATTAATATATTTTGTAAAACTATGTAGTCCACAATTACTAGCCACCATTCATATGTAATGCCATACGCTAAATAAAATAAATAGTTTGAATGGCCTGCCCTGTGCATGTAGAAGACATGCATGAGACATAGTGGAAGCCACTGGTAGCATCTATAGAGATTAACCAAGTGTACCCTAGGAAGGGACCAATGACCAGGGGACAGAAGTGTCTGACCAAGAGAAAGAATGATGTGGAGGGGTATCCAACTTATTCTGGCAGATGGAGTAGGAGATAACCATGCAGGCAATCACTGCATCCATGACCACCATTAGGCATGTTGGCAGGCCAGGTGCTTGGTGAGAACAATGTCCCAGTGCTCCATATGCAAGAGAGATGAAATGCATGGCTGCCAGGATCATGACTGTTGTGGCTATTGTCCTCCTTGAGCAGGAGCACATAGTAGAGGATGGAGAGCTTGTTCCAGTACCAGCAAGCCTCAATCTGTGAGTGTCCCAGCTGCTTGCGGTCTGACGGCCAGCTGTGTTGCAGCAGGCAGAGTACCATGTGGAGTGCTGGGTCCTCAGTGGTGTAGTGCATGATGAGCTTGGTGTCCAGTGGAAGGCTGGCTGCAGCTGTCACAGCAGTGACATCTAAGAGGAACCCAATTTTGAGATCTATGTCAAAGCCAGCGGCCTTCCCCAGGGGCTGATGAAAGAGGTGGTCAACAGTAGCATGTTTGTTGAATGGTAATGAATGTTGTAATTGTAACTTGAAAGAAACAGAGCCCATCGCTGAAGGTGGCATTCCATTTTGTTTGGAATATTTGATGACACTTTGAAAAGAGAGAGTAAGAGTTGTGCTCCATGAACAGCATGAAATGGTGAAATAGTAATGAAACTGTTTTTAGGCTAAACATGATTGCTAGGGTTTCTTTTCTATCTGACTAATTACGCTTTGCAGCAGAGAGAGTCCTGGACACAAATGCAATTGGTCACTCCATCCCATCAACTGCATATGAAAAACTGCCCCCAACCCATAGTATTATACATCAGCTGCCAAGATTAGGGGTTTGGTGGGTCATATGCCATGAGGGATGCGGGGTGAAAGAGAGCCCATTTTAGTCTGCGCAGCTTTATCATAGGCTGGTGTTCATTGCCAGCAAACAATTTTCCATAAGAGGTGGTGTAATAGCTGTGCAATGGCTGCTGCATTTAGAATAAATTTACAGTAATAATTGAACTGCCTCAACACTGATTCCAGCTGGCTGGTGTTGGTGGGGCCAGAAGTTTTTGCACTGCCTCAGTATATGGTGGATAGGGCAGATGCCTGATGCACTAAAATGTGGCCCATGTATTCCACTTGGTGAACAGAAAAACAGCCCTTGTCTTTATTGCATGTGAGTTTGTGTATTGGAGGACCGTGAACAGTGTGTGCATGTTGTTAGCCAAGTTCTGTGTGTCCTTGCCTGTGACGACAAGAATCTTGTCTAAATAGTTCATCGTGCCTAGACTATTGTGGGTGAGGTGCTCAAAGTTGTGCAGAAGAATGGTCGGAGCACTGGCAATGCCAAACGGAAGTCTATAGTACTGAAACAGTCCAAAAGGAGTGTTGATCACCAAAAAGCTTTGGGAATCCTCGGCAAATGGAAGCTGGAGATACACATCATGTAGATCAGTCTTGGCAAATACATTGCCATCTGCAAGGTAAATCATGATGTCCTCTACCTTGGGAACAGGATAATCATCTTTGACAGATTGGGCATTAATAGTTGTCTTGAAGTCCTCACAAAAGGCACAATGTGCCATTTGATTTTTCTGTGAACGGCCCATAGGTTGTGGGGAGTGGGAGTGAGAATACCCGCATCCTGCAACCTCTCTAGCTCTGTCTCTGAGCTTCGTCTCTGATTGTGAAGGGAACATTTCAGGTTTGAAGAAATTCATTGTCACTGATGGGAAAGGAGCTACATATGCCTCAAAATCTTTGACACCTGACAAGGGCTTTGCGCACACTGAGCTAAACTTGGAAGTGAAGTCTTTTAGGTCAGGGTTTGTGCCCAGTGACTTCATGATGGGGAGTGGAGTCATGGATTTCTAAGCCAAGAGCACTGAACAGATCCAGGCCCAAGAGACTGATGGCTCCAGGAGAGTTGATGACCAAAATTGTGGCTTTAACGACAGTCAAATGCTACTGAACTTGGTCTGTAAATTGGCCATTGACTTTAATGATGTTATTCTTGTAACTAAGCAGTGAAGTACCAAATGATTGAAGATGAATGGACCCCCACACAATAATAAGAGCACCAATCTATGATGGTTGCAGTGGTCCACGTGTCTATCTGCAGCTCGATGGTCACATTATTGAGGGCTGCTGTGGCCGATCGAGATTCCTAGGAGTGAGGAAGTACAGATTGGATATAGGGTACATCTGGGAACAGATTTGCCCTGCCATCCACCCGTGCATCCAGTGGTCCATTACATGCACAGTCAACAGTTGACATTCATTTTGAGCACTGTTTGGCACAACTCAGACCTGTGTTCAGATTTCGCAAAAGAGGTGCACTTAGCACACCTGTAGTGGCACTGGCGTCTATGGTAACTAAAAAAACACAGGCTGCAGGAAGGGAACTGTTAAAGGTGGTGTTTTTCCTCTGAGTCTATGCCTGCATCATATGAATCTGACCAGGGTATGGGGTGTGGCTGGAAATGAGGCAGCATGTTGGTCAGGCAGCAAACCAGCGAATACTTGTGATGGGGTTCTGCAGGGTGGCCGGTGATCTGAAAGATTTTTTTAAAACTCTGATAATGAAGACATTTTTCTAAGAAAGGATTCTTCAATTTAAGGAGATCTGTGTGTAGTTCTTCATTGGGGGTGTAATCAAATCCCAGACCAAGAAAGCCACATATGAGTGCTTGTACTGCGGATAACTACACTGGAAATGCGTCATGAGATAAATCCTAGAGGAGGGTGATCCATTTGCAGTAAGCCTGTCTGTCAATCTTATGGCAGCTGAAAAACTTGTGGTGGGCTGTCACCATGTGCTTCTGGAGTCAACATATTCTAACAAACCGGACTTTAACGTGTCAAAGAGCAGAGCATGGGGCTCCACTTCCAGGTTAAATTGTTACAGAAGGTGGTAAGTGTCTGGGCCTGTGCACACCAGAAGGAAGGTGCGCTGCCAGGTGTCACCTGTGATGCTGTGGGCTAAGCAGTGCTGTTTCCTGCATGCAGTGTTGTTCGCCCATATCTTGATCTTCTTGCCAAATTGCCGAAACAGGAGGAGCACTGTCCGAAAGTCATTGAACATGGATTCAATCTGGGAGAGACAGTTTGAGAGCCCCAGAGGTGAGGTGAAAATGGTCACCAGCTGCGTGATCAGGAGTTCGTTGGTGTACTGCATCTGTTGAACAGAGACATCCACTGGTTCTGTTACTCTGGAAACAATGTGGCAGTCAGTGTACTTGATAATGGAAGAAGGAAGAACACACCAAAACACAATCTACCTGGGTAAGAGTGCATACGTGGGACACTGACTCAAAGAAAAAGAAAAAAAAAAAAAGAAACAACAACAACAACAACATTGTTGCCAACTGCTTTGTCCACTGAAGGCAGTACAGGAAAATTACCCAGGTATAAAATGAGTACGAAATTTATTGTAACACACATAAATGATCCTCTCTGTGAGGATTTAATTTGGAACACAACAACTGAAGACAAGTCACTTCTGAAATATTTAAAGAACGATAATGATACCTGAAGGCTGAAGGCCTGAAAATGTCACAATAAACTGAAAGTTCCAAAATTCAGTTTCCATACCATAAGCATGCCACAATCAAAGTCTGGAAGGGATGCACAAAAATTTAAGTGAAGCATATTGTTGATGAAAAACAAAGACAAATATTACAAATTCAAATTGCCAGTCATGGCATCAGAAACCAAGTCTCTTCAATGCAGAGCCCCAAAAGGGGGTAGGATCGATGGGACAGGGTCATTGTTGTAGCAGCAGCTCCAGAGTGAGATCCTGCTTAAGGGAATACTTTTGCAGTCAGTGCCTGGCTCAGGAAACTCACTGGGAGTGAAGTCTGAGCTTAGCCTGGATGCTGGCCTAAATACACCCAGACACAGGGATACTGCAGCTACTACTTTTAGTCATGTGGCCTGTGGAGGAGAAAAGGTCTGTTAGGATGGTGACTTCTGGCAGCACGTGGGTTGCTGCCTGCTGGCTATCCCTTGTCTGTCATCCAAAGAGCTGTCCCTTTGAGATCTGTGCCCTCATAAGATTTCTGTGTTATTGTGGCGACTGAGTAAGTGCAAGACCTTGACACAGCATGCATCATGACAGACCTTGCAGCATCTGAAAAAGACAACTGCATCAGTCACTGAAATATCATGTATAAAAATAGTCACCTACTCAAGTGAACACCGAGAAGCCCTGTATTAATCATGAACTTTCTGATCTTATTCAAAGCTGTCTTTATTATCTGTTACCTTATCTTCAGAACATTATATTTCCATTTTCAATCCAACAGTTCACTTTGTTCATTTTATGGTTATAAGTATTGCATTAGTGTCAGACCACTTGGCAGCTAGTAATCTGAAATCCGTATGTAAATAGATAAAATTTTGTAGCTGCATGCTGAAAAATGTGTTACATATACAATGAAGAATGTAGCGTTAATCCCAATGCATTATTTCTCAATTTGGAAAAACCTTGCTTTATATTTGATTTACAAGACCATTGTTTGGAAATATAAGTGTTGGTTTCATTGCGTTCATGTAATAAATTGAAACTAATTTAATTTCTGTTAATTTTCTGCAGAAATTCGCAAAGCAGAACATCAGCTACTTGAGAAATCAGCTTACTGTCAGAGTCTCAGCATTTCAATAGCACCAACAGTTCCAGTCATATCTGCAATTGTAACATTTCTTGCACATCTAGCAGCTGGTAATAATTTGACTGCTTCACAGGTTAGACAATTCTTTTATTCTAAAGAACATCATTTAAATTTTAAATTGTGCTTCTGACCTCTGATATTAATACAATCTGAAATTCTCTGAAGATCACAACTTCAGTCAATAAAAACTGAAGTAAAGGGCAAAACAGATGTCAAAATGGCAATAAGAACACATTAAACAGTATGTTTAATTCTTTTCCTGTATTTATCAAATTGTTATCAGAGCTGTCTAAGATGAAATTTGTCATATCATCCCTTTAATATTGTAACCATGCAACAAAAAATATTCAAATCCACTGTAACTGATATGATTAAGTATGGCATTGCATATTTCCTGAGTAAATACCATGAATGTTAATTGTCAAGGGCATACCCCAAGGAAGGGAGAGTGGAGGGCACGTAACCTCCCCCCACTTTTTTCCTAACCAAACTTGTATTCTGCCTCCTAAACAGTATCAGTTTGGAGAAAGTCTGAATATATATTGGATAATGATTTTTAAGAAGTCCATCCAGAGCCACCTGCCATTAAATTGCAAAACTATTTCATCGTTCAGTGCAAAATTAAAATTAGTTACTGTCATAAAAATAGTCTAATGATGACATACTGTAATCTGTCATCAAAATACCCTGCCTATGATAATCTGTCTTCAAAATACCATGTATAAGCAACTACTTGTATGACAATGTACTACATACTTGTAACATTTTTTTAAAAAATTCCATTGTGTCCACAAGAAAATTTGCTTTTAAAGGAATTACTTCTTTTTCTGATGTCCTTCTTGCAGTAGCATGAAATTGATAAAATGCTTGTGATACTGAGTCTCATATATACTGCAATACAATTTTTCTCTTGAACTGACCCCACTGATTTTCCCTTTGAACTAGTTACCTCTTCTTTAATGCCATTTGTTAATATCCATGTAAAATTTTAAATCTGAATGTGAATCCCATTGATTCCGTCTTCACACACAAATATGCTGTCTGTTAAGGTGTTACTATCTAGCACATTATTCTGAGAGCAAAGCGTACAGTACATATTTGGTTCCATACTAAGTGATTTTCCATATCTTGTTTATGATCAGACTGCTTCAAAAATTTAGTACTGAAATAATTGCAAATTATAATCTGCCTCCAATTGTCTGACAGCTTGATATAGGTCAGAATTTTCTGGTTATTTCAGTTCTTTTTAAAACTATCTGCAAGTTTTCGCATGAGTTTCTATGAAGTGTAATAATTATAAATGTCCTTATAGGTACTTGACCGAAACATGTTTCAATCTGTTGATATATACAAAGACTGCTTGTTTCTATAGTCACATATTTAAGATTATTTTTCACATGCAATAATTGATAACTCTTTTTTCCTCTATTTTAATTCTATTATTTATTTATTTTCATTTTATTGTCTTCAGTGGATCACTACTGTCAATTTTATAAAAAGGATTTTTCAGTTTCCTTTTTGGCCCAGTACTGTTTTGTTACCTCATACTTCAACTTTCTTTCTTTGCCTCAGCAACCCTTACCTTCAACAGTGGAACACTATAAATTCAAAATCTTCAACATATAATGTTATCAATGTTGTGTACATGGCGTTGACATAGGCATGGCACATAACTAGGTTTTCATTTCTGAGCCATTTAAGTAAGCACCTAAATTAAGAACTTTTTCAAGCTTCTAAATTTTTAGTGCATTATACAAAATGTAGTCTTTAATTTGTCTTCCTTTATGTCCTTGAAAACATTAGCTACATGAGTCTTCCACAATACTGCCTGCCTGAATGAAGGGTTTAGTCTAAAGAAAGGTGCCCCTCCCCCAACAGGTACCACAGGAAAAATTACACCATATGTGATTATAAGCCCTCCCCTCACTTTCCCTATCACTCTTCCCATATGATAATTCTGCTGACTTGCCTTTATTCTTACAATTAAAGTGCGGACTATGTTTTTTGAATCTGAGGTCATTGACATTTGCTGCTCCTGATATGTCAGTTCATTCCCGATACTATACCTCACATTCATGAGGTATAGTAACCACATACTTACTCCCCTCAATTACCAGTACTTGATCCTCTGCATTAAAATACCTAGTTAATACCTCTGTCTCTTGTGACCTTGCCAAGCTTAACACTAGGTGCTTGTCACATGGAGTCTTGACCCTGCTTTTGCCTGGAGCAATTGGTCTGCTTTCTTGCATGACAGTTTCCAAGCAGCAAGACCAATTTTTCCCAATTTGATTGTACTTCCTTTCTTGCTGAAATATTATTCTGCTGGGCTACTGCTTTATAGTTACCGTACATCTGCACAAGGCTCCTGCTCTCTGGCATCAGACTATAGTTTATGGTAGTATTTCAGTTTAATTGAGAAAGAGCTGTGCAAATTATCCCCTTTCGTCTAAAACCTAACTCCACCCCATCGTTCTTTCGCGCATCCTAAGATTGTCCTGCATCAAGATTTGTTAATTAGATGCTGTGTTGAAGAGCTCAAATTCTAGCCTCCTTTTTTGTAATGTTAATACTTCGGCTGCATTCCTCACACATAACCAGAATCTATAGTCTGTAACTAGCCATTACATTCTGCCTACAGTACAAATGTGTTAAACATATTTGCAAGTTTATTTTAAAAATTGAAAAGTTGGCTAGCACAGTTCATTTTACTGGAGTACTTATCTGATTATTTTAGCTGCAGTCTTGTAGCTACATAATAATTTCTTATTCACAATCCCAGAAACATATGAAGAACATGCAAAAATCCAAGATATTGGACTCTCATTATAGTGTTGGAAATCAGTATGCTAGTTGTGTACCTTTTCCATTTATTACATTTTCCAATTAACTTTCCATGGCTTACCTAAAAATCATTACAACAGTTTATTCTTGAAGGATTTCACATATCCAGTTCTAACAATTGTTATTGTTATCCTTCCACAAGTTCTGAACAATAATTTTTACATACTGTATCTTGGAACTAGTTTGGAAGGCAGGAGACGAGGTACTGGCAGAATTGAAGCTGTGAGGAGGAGTTGTGTGTCATGCTTGGTTAACTCAGTTGGTAGTGCACTCACCCGTGAAAGGCAAACGTCCTGAGTTTGAGTATTTGTCCAGCAACATTTTTAATCTGCCAGGAAGTTTTATATCTTGGAACTACTTTTCATGAGCTCTCACAGTCCTGTAAATTGGCACTGTTGGCTGTAAACAAATGAAATGAATACAAAAGCATATTATAATATTTATTTTTAAATTTTCATAATTTTTGCCATTTTTCAGTCTTCATGCTTGACAGTCACATTTTCAGTTACTTGCAGTTTCAAAATTTGGTTTCTGTAGTGCATCTGTTTTTTTTTTTTTTTTTATACATAATTACTTTGATTGCTCCAACAACATGGTGAGATATATCCACATAATTTTTAATTTTAAATAAAATATTATCAAAATATAATTTGATTGGATAATTATGTAAACCATCTCAAAATGATGCAGAAACACCTCAGAAACATTAACAGTAGAAGTACTTTTCACAAATATGCACAATTTGACACATCGGCTACCAAAACTTATACGGTGACAAAACTATTATATTAATGTAACTTCATTTTATTTATGAAAGATGAGTTCACTTAAATTTTTCCAGAGAATAGATTAATTGCAATAAAATATGGATGAATTGCAGTGCAGGATCCAGGGCTTGAATGTAAGTGACAGTTTTATTGTTATAAATGTTGCACGTACATTTCAGAACATTGCCTTCCTTTCGTGACTTCTGTGCTTCACTGCGTCATGACAACCTTTAGTATACTATCCTATCCACTCAATTGTATTACAAATCCCAACAATACATTTCTGACTAATCTGCATTTAACAGCTGTGACAGTGTTTTAATCAAGACAAGTGAGTTATTCAGAATTTATGAAATGTAATTAAAACTTGAAATACAGAACATATATAAATAAAAGCCCATTTTTCAGAAGTTAGTACTTGTAAGCAAATTAACTTCTTACTTAGCTTTAGATACATTTATTTACTTTTTATTGATTTTGTAGATAACTGTGAGGTAGCAGGACAAGAATAAAGTCCAACCAATTAATAATTAACCATCCACACCAGACAACACACTCCCTCACACCAATCTACCTGCCAAATTGCAGTCCAGGCAGTGTGTATACGGCCAATACAGTGTGTGTGTGTGTGTGTGTGTGTGTGTGTGTGTGTGTGTGTGTGTGTGTGTGTGTGTGTGTGACCCACTATTTGATGAGTTGTTGTTATCATCATTCTTACATAATTTACATTTTGCCAAACTTTTACATACTATGTGAATTCAATGTTATCCATAGTTAGGTAGACAGAATTTTGAAAATTTCTTCACATATTTTTTGTAAGTGTAATAATATTTCAGCTCATCTGAGCCTCCCTTCTGTTGCATGCAATTTCACAGGATGTGAAGGAAGTAAAGGTGAAAAGATAATACAAACACTTGAAGATCAGAAACCGAAATAACAAGTTGTAAATGAAGGATGAAATTATATGTGAATTTATTAAAGATAAGGCAAATCTATATAACATTACTGTTCTCAGAAACATTACAGCAAATTGTTCATTTCTAGGCATTCTCTGTACTTACATTCATGCGACAACAAATCAACTTTGTACTCATCATTCTGAATGAATGGAGTATACGTTTCTTCGATGGACTGATTGCAATAAAAAGGATTCAGGTCTACTATATGAAATTTTCTGTGTTTGCATGACATGCTAAGAGTGCTTTTGGTGTTAGGAAACTAAAATATGTGTTCTAAAATGCTTTGTAGATACAGTTTCAATGCGTAAACTAACTGTAGTGCTGATACTTATCTAGAAATAGTTTAATTACATTATTAGTATTACGTTACAGTATTTATGATGTCCCTCACTGAAAAAAAGTTCAGTGTAACTTTGGCATAATGATAGAAGAGGGTTAATTATGTCCAAAATGCATGCATAAGCTTTTATATATGCTTTTCAATGTTTCTCTCCACTAAAACTGCAATAAAATAAATAAAAATATTACACCACTTTATTTTATGGATTACATGGGTTTTGTCTGCATTTGGAATGTTTAACCATCACTCTGATTTTGTAGTGCTTTAGGAAGTAGGCACTGTAGCAGATTGTCAGCTTTCATTATGTTAATTCTGTACTCAATTTAGTATCTGAACATTAGGAACAATAGATAATATATCATTAAAATAAATGTGTTTTTTGACGAAAGATGAAGGGGATTGTATGGCAGAAAGAGAGAGATAGTGTGTGTAAATTTGAAGGAAGGTTGGAAGGACTATCAAATAAATCAACATAAAGCACATTCAGAGTGTAATAGGATCATATGAACATTGAGTGAATTTGTACATATCAGCCAGCAGCATATATAATAAAGAAAAGGTAAAAAAAACTCTCTCTCTTTTAATCAGTGGATCTTCTCCTGGCAGTAGAAATGAAGATGGGAGACGTGTACATTAGGCAGTTATTAAGTAGGAAACCTACTAGGACCAGAGTCTTCTCCCGACAGTAGAAAAGAAGGTGGGAGACAAAAGCACATTAGGCAATTGTTTAGTAGGAAACCTACTAGGACTCTGGTCCTAGTAGGTGTCCTACTTAACAATTGCCTAATGTGCTTATGTCTCCCACCTTCCTTTCTACTGTCAAAATAAGAACCACTAATTAAAAGAGATAGAGTTTTTTTACCTTTTCTTCTTGTTTATATTTGCTCCTGGCTGATATGTATAAATTCAGTCAATGTTCATATGCTTGCAATGATTTATACATTGCATCGTGTGCGCGCGTGTGTGTGTGTGTGTGTGTTTTTGTTGTTGTTGTTTTTTAAATAAGTTGGAGTTGGATGTAGCTCAAAAACATTTCTTTGCCCTTATGGCTGAAGAATAAATTTAAGAATATTATTACTATGTTAGCTCCATCTACAGACCCTGTGGGCCCATGCCTCAATTGTGCAACTGGATTCATGATTTTCTGCCAGAAAGGTCACAGTTCGTAGTAATAGATGGAAAGTCTTCGAGTAAAACAGAAGTAATATCTGGTGTTCCCCAAGGAAGTGTTATAGGACCTCTATTGTTCCTGATCTATATTAACGACTTAGGAGACAATCTGAGTAGCTGTCTTATATTGTTTGTAGATGATGATGTCATTTACCGTCTTGCAATGCCATCAGATGATCAAAACGATTTGCAAAATGATTTAGATAAGATATTTGTATGGTGCGAAAAGTGGCAATTTACCCTGAATAAAGAAAAGTATTGAGGTTATTCACATGAGTACCAAAAGAAATCAGCTAAGTTTCGATTATGCGATAAGTCACACAAATCTGGAGGCTGTAAATTCAACTAAATACTTGGGGATTACAATTACAAATAACCTAAATTGGAACGATCACATATATAATATTGTGGGTAGAGCAAACCAAAGACTGTGATTCATTGGCAGAACACTTAGAAGGTGCAAAAGGTCTACCAAAGGGACTGATTACACTACGCTTGTCTGCCCTATTCTGGAGTATTGCTGTGCGGTTTGGGATCCGCATCTGGTGGGACTGACAGATGACATCGAAAAAGTACAAAGAAGGGCAGCTTCTTTTGTATTATCGTGAAATAGGGGAGATAGTCTCACAGACATGATTCACAAATTGGAGTGGCAATCATTAAAACAAAGGCGATTTTCATTGCGACAGGATCTTCTCATGAAATTTCAATCACCAGTTTTCTCCTCCTATTGCGAAAACATTCTGTTGGCACCCACCTACATAGGGAGAAATGATCATCGCGATAAAATAAGAGAAAT
Organism: Schistocerca cancellata; assembly: GCF_023864275.1. NCBI lineage: Eukaryota > Metazoa > Arthropoda > Insecta > Orthoptera > Acrididae > Schistocerca > Schistocerca cancellata. Next base: position 761,694,767 of record NC_064626.1, on the reverse strand, counting down.
CAGGGCTCGCACAGAAAAATTTAATTGCTCGTTTTTCCCGCGTGCCATTTGAGAGTGGAACAGTAGAGAGACAGCATGAAGATGGTTCATTGAACCCTCTGCTGGGCAATTTATTGTGAATAGCAGAGTAATCATGTAGATGTAGATGTAGAAGGGAGCATCACACTACAATGGATGTACTCAGATATCCAGAAACAATGGATGTACTCAGATATCCAGGAACAACAATATATTTATTAAGTCTAATGAACAAAATATAACGACACAATTTTGTGGTCTGTGAGCCTTCACCACTTGGTTTGATTAGAAGTCAACGCTGATGCTGCACTGGAATGTTCTTGACTGTAAGTCTAACACTGACACTGATGTCCAGTTGGACTATGAGCTCGTGGCTGGATGGACACTGACACTGAGGCAGAGGCTTGAGGACAGTTGAATTGTAGTCCAGTGAGATGTCAGCTCGAGGTTGATTGTGATGAGTTCCAATGAGGCATGGGCTTGTGCATGAACTCTGACTGATGGGCTGCTGAGCAAAGCCAGCATAGGCTCAGAGTGTGTACTGGCTATAGACTGGCCAGGTGATGCCTTGAATACACGCATAGTGCAAGGGTACCAGTGCAGTGTTCAGTAGGCATGGGATTTCACGGAAGAGAAGTGGTGCGCACAATTGCAGCACTGTTTACTGTGACACATGTGCCACTAGTAGTGAGGCTGGTGCCACACAGTATTGTGGCAGCTGCTGGAGGTTCAATTGGAAACAACCCGCTTGTTTTTGTGGATTCAGATTGTTTCCATTGGTCTTCTAAGGGCAGCATGCCTAGTGGATCTGAGCTGCAGCAACCCATGGTACATGCCCTTATGGATGGAGACATGTTGCAGGCAACAGGCTGGTTGTATGATAAAAATATTTGCTGGACAGGCAGGATGACATCAATGGTGTCATTATGTGTGCAAAGAACATGTTGGTAATTGTCTCTGGAGTCTCAACAGCAAAATAGGAGGTGAAAAATGAGTGTTCTATAGGTGAAGCAGCAATGATGCATAAACAACCAGCTCACTACAGATAAAAGTAAAAAAAATTGTTACTGCTGAAAGTGACATTGTCCCTAACTAAAAATCTCACGCTCAAATTAGCAGAAATTTTCATTAGCCAAGATCAGCTATTTAGATTTTTAGGGGTGGATTTTCATGAGGGAAAAATTGTTTGATTCTCCTGCACAAAGTGAGTTAAAAATTTTCCAAAATCATCCACTGGCCAACTTGAGATGGAACTCTGAGTTATAAATTACATTTGCCTGCAATGAGGCTATACTATAGTGTCATCTTTGCTGCCATTGTTAGATTTGCAACTAGCATGTGGGCCCAGACGTTATGATATGATTATGCATATTTAGTGATGTGTGCTTCCAAGATTAACAGTAACATTTAGAGCCACAGCAGTAAAAGCATTGTTAATACTTCTGATAATATATGTTGATGTTGATCTAATTGTTAGAGCAAGAAATGTAGGCTAATGGTTAATGAAAGGGTACATTGAGAAGGAAACAGAAATCAGTGGGGATAAAATCACAACTGAAGTTCAGCTAAAGTCCTGGAGAACCAGTGCATGGGAGAGGGACTGAGGCAATAAGGTCATTGGCTACCAAGTTTACAAACTGTTCCCAGAACTTCTGTGAAGGATTGAAACATTAACATATAAACCCAAAAAGATATGTGAATCATTTCAGTTTGGAACATGGAATGTACCCTCTCTGCATTTATAAGATAGGACAAGGCAATCAAAGAAGTTGGTACACCAGAAAATATTGTATTACAGCTCTACAAATAGTGTTATTAGAGGTAATAATATTATAGAGATAGGCCCTCACTATGCATTAAGAAAACCTGATTGGTGGGTGACTGTATATAATATTACCAACCAAATATTCTACAGGGAACTGCTGAAGTTATATGAAGAAAAGGGTGCAACTAAGTAAAGTGTTCACCACTTCTTAGATTACCACAGCTATATTATCATAATATTGCAGTTTCTTGCATCAGTCTCATCTTGTTAAACTAAAATTATTGTTACCTAATTATGTTGAACACTGTATGTTTAACAACTGTTTCAATTCTTCCTTTATTTCTTTTATTATTATTTGTTATTGAATTTGTTATTCTATTTATTATTATTAGAGGCAAACTCAGTTTGTATGCATTAATTTCTGTGTAGTACATACTGTGTATCAGAAAATTCCAAAATGACGAATACCACCAAACCTTTGTCCTTCATTCAGAAAACAGAATACACCAAAAAAAGTATAGAGATAGAGGGAACCCTAAACAATGTGCTGTGGTTCAAGTTTTACTGAGACCAGCATTTAACTGGAAAGCAATAGAGTTTCAGTATAGATTTAATAGATTTAATTTTAGAACTGATGAAGGCATATATATACATTATAATGGGCAATATTAGAGAAGGAAAGTTGCTGCTCACTTTATAGCGGAGATGCAGAGTCGCGATTATAGCTTGCCTGAGACTGCAGGCAATTTTTGTTATGCCTACCGCGACTCAGCATCTCCGCTGTATGGTGAGTAGCAGCTTTCCTTCTCTAATATTGTTACATTCCATCCTGGATTTTCCATTGTTTCAGTATAATGGGCATAATTTTAATATCTAATCTTTTATATTTTGTAGTTTTACTTATTTATTTACATTCTTAGTTTGTGTCCTTTTATTATTATTATTATTATTATTATTATTATTATTATCATAATCATCATCCCTACTGTATTAGGTTAGAAAGTACTGTAAAATTTGTCAATGTGTTATAGTTGTCAAGTCATGTACACAGAAAGATGTATTTGTAAAACATGTTGTATGGAACTGGGGAAAAATCTCATTGGTTCATGAAATTACTGGTTTTATCGTAATATGATTCACACTGTTAATTATACACGACCATAAACTATTCGTCTTACATTGGAACTTTCAAGAAAAGTAGTAAATATCTCAAGGACTGGTGATACGCATAGTTTCACATCATAGAATTCATTTGAATACTTGACCAGGAAAAATGTTACCTTTTCATTGAGAGATCTGACTCATTGGAATTCATTCATTCAACCATATGTACTCTTGTGTTAAATAGACACCAGCAAGGGGAAGAAATTTGATGGATATGAGAAATTTCTTGATAATATATAGAATAAAAACAGCCACCAGTTGTGGAAGGTAGTAGTCAAGAGCTTTTGACTACTACCTTCTGCAACTTGTGACTGTTTTTATTCCATATATTACATTTTCACAGTTGCTGCTGCAGCCATGCTTAAGATTCCAAATCTCTTGATGTAGTAGTTTCCAGTTAGATACAACAAACATAAACTCTTGCAGATGGCCTATTCAAAGTTATCCATAATTACTGAAAATCCACTTTGCTCTGTGACTCAAAATGTACAAGTAAATAAACAAGTTACACAATTATTAGAAAATCCTTTAATTCAAAGAAATACTAGTTGTTACTCATCCATTTATACTGTTTTTTTACTGTTTATAAATTGTTGCTTATTTGACATTTGTGTAAATACCCTGATAATTGTGAAAAAACAATGTATGTCTATGCCTTTTGTATCAAAAGTGAAGTCTGATTGAGAAAACTATTAAACTTATAAGGAATTAAAACAGCAGGACGATACTTACCCTTAGGAGGCATATTTCCTAGTACTAACAATAGAAATATTTTAAGTTAAAGATAGCCCTAGCTTTTGGAATTACCAAATGTTTCTTTTTCATGGAGGAAGATGTATTTGTTTGGAAGAGATTTGAAAAAATGGAGAAATTCATTCTGTATTTAAATTGAGAAGGGCTCAGCTGTTAGGAGGATGAGAAGGGGGCAACAATGAAGAAGAAAGCATCAGGAAGAGTAATAACTCGAAGAACAAGCTCTGTGTCAGCTTCAGTTTAGAGACGATGGAAAGATCAGAGAAAGAAGTAAAGATAAATTAAAAAGCTAAAGACAAATGAAAGATGGAAATTGCAACGCAATTAAGAAATAAAAGAAAGTGAAAAAGATAGAGAGAGAAAAATTAAATTAAAGAGGAGAGAGGAAGAGGTGATGAAAATAAACGTATATTAGCAATTACATTACACCAAATGAGGCAAAGATCAAATGTTACTTATAGGGGTGAAGTCCAGGAGAATAGCAAGTTCCCATCGCTGGAATTGAGGAAACTAGTACTTGGGGATATCCAAATGGCCTCTTGAGTAATGCTGTAGAGCATGTTCAGCAGCTGGGTACTAAGTCCCAAGTTGGAACGTTTTCTGTTTCCATTCATGTGTTTAGCTAGTTTAATCGTATGTAAAAAAGCTGTGCAGTGAACACATCATTTGGTAAACAACATGAGTTGTTTCATACATTGCTCAGTCTCCAATGTTTTTGGATTTCCTGAAGTAGTTATGAAGTAAGTGGTAGAGGTTTGCTGCATAGTTTAGATTTTACAGCAAGAACAACTGCTAGGGTAGGAATTTGAGGATGGGGCATGGCCCTAGAATGTCATATGGTTTAAGAAGTTTCTTGCTTTGATAACCATATATTAGATGTACTGTTTGTGGCAGTAGATCCATAGTGAGGAGATCCTCCAGGAAGTAGAGCATGTAAAATAATGAGAATACACACTACATTTTTGGAACGAAAAAAAGATACACTGATGTACCTTCCACAGATCCCAAGTGAAATGGTCCTGATGGGTGTGGAATCAGTCAAAAAATCTTAAACATATCTTCATGTAAAATATAATAGCAAACTTGTCACAAAACATGTAAGTTTTCAATACACTGGGGTGCATATGATAATTCTTATGCTATTAGAGTCATACATCACCAAATGATATAATCTTTTTACAACAGTTATTTAAACTGATTGCACTGCCACATTTAATTTGCACAGAAGTCAAATTGTGCATAATACTTGCATTATTTGGTATTATTAGTGACATTTACAGGTCAGATGGTTCTTGTAAGAAATTCATCAATGGAGTAGAAAGAGCTGCCCACCAATAAATCCTTAAGGCTTCTTGTAAATGATTAGTAGTTAAAATTTTTGTAGCTGGTAGCAAGTTATTGAAAATGTATGTTCCTCAATAATGGACACTTTTCTGGACCAAAGGAAGTAACTTTAAGTCTTTGCAAAGATTTTTCTTATTTCTATTATTGATCTGATGTACTTAACATGCTCTGAGTCTGAAAAACAGATACACGGTGCGTCTCATAAGGAATAGTCAGTTTTCAGGGATATGATCATTTGAAGCACAAAAGTCTAGTAAATTTTGGCTCTAAAATGCATTGCCTTAAGAGCTATGATACTATTAAATAAATCTCTTCTATTGCAAGCTCTTTGTTTTTCATATTTTTGGAGGAGCTAGAATGGACCAAAACAAGAAGAAAAGTTTGGTGAATATGGGCTCTAAAATGCATACCTTAAGAGGTATGAGCACTTTTTCAGTATGAGTGATGTGTTTCACAGTAGTGAAGATGAAAAAGTGATCACAGCTCTTAAGGTATGCATTTTAGACCCCGTGTTTACTAGAATTCTTTTGTTTCTGTCATATACCTGAATATTGACCATTCCTCCTGGGACAGCCTGTATTTTTAATGATAAATGAAGGAATAAACAGTAGTTATCACCTCCAGTTCCTTGAACAAACCTCTGCAGAACGTTCTTTAGTTCACACCATAAAAAATTCTTATTATGCAATTTTGGACGTGGAAAACTTTACCTTGGTTTGATGAGTTACTCCATAAAAATGATCACATATGATATTATGGAATGAAAATAAGTAAAGATTCATAGCTTTTTAATTTTTATGTAACCTCAGTCCGACAGCATTCACATTGCAAATAGAGATTCTTGTAAGCACTTAAGCACTTCTGTGGTACCCTCCTCCCAGTTGAATCCATTATCAAGCTGTAATTCCAAGAATTTAACAATGTCAACTTCTCTTATGTGCTTGTAATCACATTTCAGACATATAATGAGGGAAAATCTCTTGCTAGCTCCAAACTGCATATAGTGTGTTTTTTCAAAGTGTAGTGACAAATAATGGTCAAACTGCAAACCACCTTACACTGTGTGTCAAAGTATAGGCTATGTACCATTTTTACTCCTCCCCCTCCTTTCCTGTTGCAGTTGTGAATGGCTCATAGAAAAACGATTGCTGTTAAGTCTATTAAGTGAGCTCAGATCACTCTGATTTTACCTTATTGGTGTTTTTGCAAGGTGGACATAGAAAGAAACAACATATTGGTTGACTCTGGTAGGAATGTACACTCTTTGAGCTTCAGCAGTAAGCAACATCATACGGAATGCCTCTCTTGCAGTATCTGCCACTCAGCAATGCTTTCATACTTACTAAATGAACCTGTAACAAAATGCTCTTCTTCTTTGGATCTTCTGTATTTCCTCCGTCAATCAAATCTGGTACAGATTCAGACTGATGAGCAGTATTCAGGTATTGGTTGAATGAGGATTTTGTAAGCTACCTCCTTCGTGTATGGACTACATTTCCTGAGGATTCTTCCACTTAAGCTCATGAGATATGATCAAAATGCTCAAAAATGAGTATGTGACTGAATGGATATTCAGTGATGTCTGTATCATTAGATGCGCTATATGTCTTGAAGAAAAAATCATTTCCACTGCCTTCACCATAGGAGAAGGAAACAAAAGAGATTCTGGAGTTAATTCACTCTGATGTCTGTGGGCCAATGAGAGAAATATCTCAAGGTTGTGATTTTTTTGTGACCTTTATAGATGAGCACATAAAGGTGAAGTTGCTGACAAATTTGTTGAATTCAGGAACATAGTTGAAAATCAGACTGGTCACAAAATTAAATTCTGCTTGTTGGCTTAAATGTAATGTTGTATCCTGCTTGAGTCAGGACTACTGCCATCAACAAAGCTATCTAAATCTGAAATCATTGCATAAGTAAAGGACTGGCTGACAGAACTCCTCATGAGAAGTGGCTGAAGAGAAAACATGACCTATCTCATCTTCATATATTTTGTATAAATCATAAAACATAGAAAAGTTTGATCCTAAGGGAAGGAAGAGATTTTTGTAGGCTATTTTGACTGTTTGAAAGCCTATTGTTTGTGGTACCAAGAGTTCATAGAATTCACATGTCAAGAGATGTGAAGTTCCTTGATCATGACAGTTTTGAGCCCAAACAAATTTATGTGGACTTCTGTGAAGATGAACTAGATCATCACCAAAGAGGAGGCATCAACATCGATTCTGTTGAAGGAGATTTCAATTGTGGCACAAACATTGAATCAGAGCCATTATCAGATGATGAACCACTCTACAGCTTTGAACAAGATGGGCTTCCAATCAATAAAGACCAAGAATTCAGCATTGACCTTGACTTATAACGTGTTGAAGACAATAATTCTTCAAACTTCACACCTGCTCAACAGTTTGTGCCAGATGTAGACTCATCAGATGTTTCGTCTCATGTTATTACCTCCATTGCAAATGCAACAGAAATCAGTGACAATGATGAATTATGTGCTTCAGATCATAGAGATTGGCTAGAGGCTATATATGATGAAATCAGGTCACTGGTGAAAAGTGATACCTGGGACACTGTAGACAGACCAAAAAAAAAAAAAAAAATGGAAGTGAAATTGACCTTAGGATTGTTTTAAGAAATAATTACAGAAGTCATTGATTTTTTTCTTTTTTTTATGAGAAAAGCAAGAATAGTTGCACAAGGATTCAACCAACAATCTGGGCTTTGTTTGTGGAAATGTTCTCTCTAGCTGCAAGAATTGAATAATTCAGGCTACCCATGGCTCAAATTTGATTTGCATGTCTCTGAACTGGACATCACCACTGCATTTCTCAATGGTAAATTAGCACGGTAATATCCATGGAATAACTAGTTGAATTCTTAAAATTGATGAAAGATGAAGAGGAAGATGTTCATAGATTCAAGAAGGCAAATAGCATTCTCCAAACATTGAAACATGGTGATAAAGTGTGTACACTTAGAAAAGCCATTTGTGAACTGTGCCTTGCTGATCAACAGTGAGATGGCAAGTTGAATGCAACCCTTTAACACCAATAGTAGTCAACCCACAATTCCAGATCCATCTATTTTTCTAGACAGTGTAGAAAAACATTCAGTCTTCCTTCTCATGTATGTAGATGACATTGTAATCACTTCAGCAGACCCAGAAAGGACAAAACAAATCAAGGATGAGTTGTTTGCCAGACTTGATGTCAAGGATCTTGGTGCCATAAGATGCTATCTGAGCATTGAAGTAGATCAGTCTGGTGACAAAATCACATTATGTGAAAGGAGGTGTATCAGAGAAGTTTTACACCAATTCGGAATGGATGACTGCAAGCCAGTAAGGACTCCATTGGCAAGTGGAAACAAGTTGAATGCAAGAGGTACAAATACAGAAGATGGCACTCATTATCCATTCAGAGGAATGGTTGGAGCATTGTTGTACATTGCCTCTGATGCTTGATGTGACATGTTATCCAATCAGTAAGCTAAGCCAGTACAACAACAGCCATATTTTTATTCACTGCCAAGTGGCTAAGTGAATTCTTAGATACCTAAAAGGAACTACAGACAAGAAATTGACCAACATCAAGGATAAGGAATGAATATTCAGTTTCACAGATTTTGATTAGGGGAAGTTCCGATGCTGATAAGAAGTCATATACAAGCTACAACATTACTTTACCCAGATCAGCAACCTCATGGTGTTCACGCAAGCAGAGAGCTGTTGCTCTTTCATCAACTGAAGTTGATTATGTGAGCTTCGTGGAAGCAGCAAAGAGAGATGAGTGTGGCAAAACTGTTAGACATCACCCTATTCAATGACAGTCAGCTGGGAAGTTACCACACAATGCAGTTTTTCATTCAAAGATTAAGTAAATTCATACAAAATAGCACTTCATACACCAAGCTCTACAAGACTTTCCACTGAAACTGGGATATTAGCCAACACAAAATATGATGGCAGATTTACTGTGAATGTTCTTCATGCACTGAGACAGGAGAAATGTGTTGAAGAATTTGGACTTCAATCCTAGAGCCACAAATTTAAGAGTAAATTCTTATTTATAACTGTCTAAGACTTGGGGGCATGTAGAGATTCAAATTTTACCGTCATGTAATACCTTTGATGTCTATAGAAGTTGCTATTCACTTGTTTTCAAGTCTGTTGTTGTGCAGTTCTGTGTTATGCTCCATAGTGTAAATTACAAATAAAGTTGTTTGGTAAGTACATGCCAAGCCTGTGTTGGCAAACCATTTTGTATCAAATTTTAATACAACTAAATACATATTCGTATGTTTTCCTGGGTGCCACTCCTCCCTTATTGCCTAGCCAACTGTATAGCAAAGTCACACCTTTTTTATACACAATCCCTTCTATAACTAAGCTTTTAATTGCATTGTACTGCAGATATTTTTAATATTGCAATTTGATGAAACTGCTCTGACAATCCCAGATTTTTAATAGTGACATCATGGTTTGTTTCTGTTTTATTAGTTAATGTGTGAACAGTAATTGATGATGGAAGGGCATAACTTGTGCCTACTGTGTCGCATGCTGGTTCTTCCCCTGTTACCGATTTCATGTCCCTTCTTGGTACTGACGTAGAAGATGATTCTGTTAACGATAGTGATCCTACTGATGTTACTGTTGCTGAAGTTGCCAATTCCTCCTTTGCTAGTAGTAATTTACTTGCCTCCATTGATGTATTTTCTTAGTATATCTACAAGTTGTGTAGGAGAAACTGTTCTCCTTTTTTTTTTAACCGCTAGTAATTTTGTTTTTCATCTCATCGATACTGCTGCTATAATAAGTGGCGCTGTAACTAAGGACGAAGGTATTTCTAATATTACTACAACTGAAGGTGTCACTATCTTTTCTGCTGTTAATATACTTGCCCTCTTTATCACTGCTGCTTTTGTGTCATCTACAGGTATAGGGTGATGGATCCTTAATGTAACTATGTGGCAGCGATATTTTTGCCTGTCATCAGACTGCCAGCTACAGTGCTGATAGGGAGTATATTTCTCCTTCGCTGCAAGACCTTTGTGCATGTAGGAACCTTGCATAGGTAGCACATGTTGGTTAGATAGTACAACATTGTTTATTGAGTGAAAGTATTTCAAGTGAAATGATGAATAAAAGTATTCTATTTTCAAAGCATATTCATGTATGAATGATACATGAGTACAGAAAAAGCACATGCAGTAAGCAGATTATTTCCAGAGTAATTCCCTGATGCTCAAGTTTGTAATTGGAGTATGATTCGTAGATTGATAAGTAAATTTCATGAAATGGGAAGGGTTCTTGATAGGAAACATAGACAACCACATACAGCAGTCATAGAAGAAACTGCAGACAGCATTGAGCATGCTCTGAAAAGGTCTCCTAGGAAGTCAGTTCGATGTCTTTCTTAACAAATGGAAATTTCCTATGGCTCTGTTCAAATGGCTATGAAGTTCCTAAAGTTTCAGCCCTATAAAATAACTACAGTGCAAGAACTTAAACCCATTGACCATTGGTTTTGTGTATGCATTTTGAATATGGTATACGACGGGGGAATTGACCGTCACCTAACTTTCTTTTTGTATGTATCATTGTTTCACTAAATAGGTGTTATTGGAGTTTATAAAAGCATAAAGTAATTCATGAAGCATTGCTGCAAGATCAACAAATAGGAGTGTGGTGTGCTGTTTGCAGTGTGAGAGTAATAGCCCCCCCCCCCCACACATCTATTTTTTAAGGAAACCATTAACATTGAGAGACATGGGGAAAATTATTTTGCAGCATTCTATTTTCTTCTCATTACAGGAATTTCAGACCTGTTTCAAGATAGAGTTATCACTAACAACATATAGCTGCCTTGTTCCTCTCATTGAACCCCCTGCAATTTTTATCTCAAGTGGGAAGGGGGTGGGGGGTGGGGGGCAAATTAAAAGAAAATGTGTAAAAATCAAATCTACACAAATCAGATGAACTGAAAATTAACATTCGGCAAGAAATTGCTGCCATTTCACAGAGGGAACTGCACAGGCTAATGACCAATTTGCTAAGCAAAGTACTTTAACAATGAAGGGAGGCAGTTCCAGCGTATCCTTGTGTAATATATGTAAGTAATTTACTTTTCTTTTTAAGTGTTTATGTTATGTGTGTTAGAAATAGCTTACACAACAAACTATATTGTATCTACGGCAGACTTCCTGTCACACACTCAGTGAGCAAAGCAGCTCTCCTTGCTGACCAGCTGCACACCATGAATATGGTTGCATTAATGATTGATCACCCTCTATTAGGGCAAAGATAGTTGCTGATTGTTTTCTTGTGTGTAGTTTGCTCTTTCTGGATCCTCTGCCACATTCTGATTACCTGTTAGCTGTAACAAGTACGTCTTCCTCATTAATTCAGCTTTATTATTATTAACATTATTATTGTTATTATCATTGTTAGATACTTTCGATTTTTGAACCTCCTGTTTGCACTTGGTTATATCATTAGATCATCCCAGTGTATTAGGCCTATTACAATAACTTTTTGAAATGTTATTCTTATCCTTGGTGTTTGAACTCATTTCTAAATATATGCAACCACAAATTATTAAGCACTGATATTGCAATACAGGATACTATTATTGCACTCTTTCACAATTGTGAGTAGCTAATCATCTGGTTTTATAAAGCCTGTAGCTTTAAGTTCCTGCTGTTATTATTAAATTTTTCAAGTTCCTATACAGTTGACAGTTGTTTTATAATCCAGAATTAAATGCCTTAAAAATTCTTGGCTTTTCACAAACGACAAGTCACATGGAGGACATAATTCATTTTTAATGTACTCTTTACATGTTTCTGTGTTCATAAACAGTTTGTTAACTTCATTTGGGTATTAAATGAAGCATCCATTTAGAGGTTCCTGGTTGGGAACAGAATCAGCATTCCATCTTTAAAATCCCAGCCAGTGGTTCAGAATCGCTACAGCTCACCATGACGATCACCACCTGAGGAATGTGTGATATGTAATGTGGACCAAGCTACTCACAGTTGTGGAGACAGACAGGCATCCGTGGTTCAGTCTTGTACAGTCAATTATGTGAACTACTATCAGTCACACCCTACTGTTCATTGGCTATTGACCCTACATAGTGCCTGGATTTTCTTCTTATTAGTTATTGGCCTTCATTCAGTGTTCTCTTTTGATGAATTTTGCTTTGTTTATGGATTACTCATTTGTATCAGGTATGGACAGAAAAGCGGTGATGAGGTCCCTACCATATTGTGCTTTTGGCAATGCATTCTCACCCAGTGCCAGTGTTATGGATCCCAAGTTTCTGGAACTTTGCCATCAACAGCTGTCACTACAACAGTGGCAGTACAAGAAACAATGACAGCAATAGCAAGAACAGTATGTTACTCTCCTATAGCTTGTGTCTTGTCAACAAGAACAGCAGTCGGTGGTCCCAGCTGTGATCCCACTGCCATACGCTGCCTTTGATGAGTATTTGGAGAAAAGTGAAGTCTACCTCCAGTGTTTTGAACGCTACTATTTTGCTTATAGCATTTCTGGCAGGCAGCAAAGTGCATTACTCTTGTCTTCTAGTAGTTGCTTATACAAAGTGGTGTGGAATGTAGAAACTGCAACCACTCTTGGACCCAAGTACTTTGTCTTTGAATGATCTCTGTGCTTTGTTAACCAAATACTTTGGTCATCATACATTCTTTATTGCAGCTAGGTTAAAGTCTGGTGAGTTTACTTTATGGTGACACTGCCCACAATTCACATATGCAAAACATTATTGACAAACTACAAACTCCTCAATCATTTGCCCAGTCAGTACAAGAGTTGGTAATTGCTCTTCAGAGGGCGGGAGATCCAGGAAACTTGTCTGTTCTTCAATCTCATTTAGAGTTGTTGGCAGCAATTGATACGAGTCCAGAATCAACTTCACCAACATGGTCTGAGTGTTGTGGTCCCATTGAAGCTGTGAGAATTGTAGTAACTGACCTAGTCAAATTTATTCAACATCATGGTAGTCGAAGACTTCAAGAGACAAGCCATACATATAATCCAAAATACAAATAAGCATGTCCGAACTGTAAACTTTTGTATGCAGAATCATTGATTCAGGATGTAAGTGTGCACCTTGCCTCCCAGAGGGAAGTTCCAACAAAAGCTGCCATACACTGCCTATGATGAGTCTTTAGAGAACAGTGAAGTCTACCTCCAGTGTTTTGAACTGTACTGTTTTGCTTATAGCTTTTCTGGCAGACATCAGTGGGTCACTCTTGTCTTCTAGTAGTCATTTATACAAAGTGGTATAGAATGAGGAAACTGCAACCACTCTTGGACCTAAGTTCCTTGTCTTTAAATGATCCCTGTGCTTTGTTAACCAAATACTTTGGTCATCATACATACTTTATTGCAGCTAGGTTACAGTTTAGTGAGTTGTAAAGGACACTGACAGTTTTATATATCGAGGGCTGCCAACTTGCAGGGCCTCACACGCAAGTGCAATTTCACATGTCTGAACTGTAAACTTTTGTATGCAGAATCATTGATTCAGAACATAATTGTGCACCTTGCCTCCAAGAGGGAAGTTGCAGCAAAAGCTGCCATATGCTGTCTTTGATGAGTCTTTGGAGAACAGCGAAGTCTACCTCCAGTGGTTTGAACTGTACTGTTTTGCTTATAGCATTTCTGGCAGACAGCAAAGTGCATCACTCTTGCCTTCTAGTAGTCATTTATACAAAGTGGTGTAGAATTTAGAAACTGCAATCACTCTTGGACCCATGTACTTTGTCTTTGAATGATCTCTGTGCTTTGTTAACCAAATACTGTTGTCATCATGCTTTATTGCAGCTAGGCTACAGTGTAGTGAACTTGTAAAGAACACAGATAGTCTTACACAGCAAGGGCTGCCAACTTGCAGGGTCTGACATACAAGTGCAATTTCGTGTATCTGAACTGTAAAATTTTGTATGCAGAATCATTGATTCAGGACGTAATTGTGCATCTTGCCCCCAACAGAGAGGTTGCAGGGAAAGCTTTGTCTATGTTCAGTTATAGTCTTGGTAAAGTGCTTCAAATTGCTAAATCTTTTCAGATTGCTTCTGAAGCTCAGCATTCTTTCAAAAATGATATTCAAGTGCCAAAAGTAGTTCATTGACATTGCTAGCAGCAGTCAACTAATGATTCTGACTTGTAATCTTCTTTTTGGCCTCTAAGTTTCACCTGAGTTCACTGGCATTCTGATGACTAGCATCTTGTAAGAGACTCAAGCACACCAATCATTCTGCTCCCTGCTTACTGTCAAGTGACCTTTTTTTGTAATGTTAACCAGGGGTCAGATATGTTTTCCTTCCTCGGTGTTGCGATGTGCTTCATGTGAGTCAAAGAAAGTTCACTCCTTCCATGACTATGGCACCCAGCATTCCAGAAGCAGCTGCCTGCACCATCTACATCCATACTCCACAAGCCACCTGACAGTGTGTGGCGGAGGGTACTTTGAGTTCCTCTATTGGTTCTCCCTTCTATTTCAGTCTCGTATTGTTCGTGGAAAGAAAGATTGTCGGTATGCCTCGGTGTGGGCTCTAATCTCTCTGATTTTATCCTCATGGTCTCTTCGCGAGATATATGTAGGAGGGAGCAATATACTACTTGACTCCTTGGTGAAGGTATGTTCTCGAAACTTCAACAAAAGCCCGTACCGAGCTACTGAGCGTCTCTCCTGCAAAGTATTTCTCTGGAGCTTATCTATCATCTCCGTAATGCTTTCACGATTACTAAATGATCCTGTAACGAAGTGCGCTGCTCTCCATTGGATCTTCTCTATCTCTTCTATCAGCCCTATCTGGTGTGGATCCCACACTGGTGAGCAATATTCAAGGAGTGGGTGGACAAGTGTACTGTAACCTACTTCCTTTGTTTTCGGATTGCATTTCTGTAGGATTCTTCCAATGAATCTCAGTCTGGCATCTGCTTTACCAACAATCAAGTTTATATGATCATTCCATTTTAAATCACTCCTAATGCCTACTCCTAGATAATTTATGGAATTAACTGCTTCCAGTTGCTGACCTGCTATATTGTAGCTAAATGATAAAGGATCTTTCTTTCTATGTGTTCGCCACACATTACACTTTCTACATTGAAATTCAATTGCCATTCCCTGCACCATGCGTCAATTTGTTGGATATCCTCCTGCATTTCAGTACAATTTTCCATTGTTACAACCTCTCGATATACCACAGCATCATCTGCAAAAAGCCTCAGTGAACTTCCGATGTTATCCACAAGCTCATTTATGCAGTGGATTGTTGAGTCTGGAGCAATCGGGGCCTCCTCACAGCAACCCACCAGTTGTATGCTCACCCATGGCAGGACAGCACATTGGTCCACATCATCACAGCTGCAGAGCTGGTGGTTCCTCTACTGCCTTGGAAAATTACGTCAGATATGATGCTTTTTGTCTAGTTCATGAAATTCCACCTGGACACAAGTGCAGCTGTATCATTAATCAGTGAAAAAGTGTCAGCACCTCACCTCTCTGTTGTTGCAAAGGACACAGCACCAGGTCATGTCTTACTGCTACAAGATTATACCTCTCCTTGGAGAACTGTCGTTGGCTGCTAAGTACAGCGATGTTGACCATGTACTAATCTTCTTAGTTGTGTGCTCCCCTACTGTTGCTAACATCTTTGGCTCAGATACTTTTGTTGGTTTTGGTTTCAAAGTAGTGGACCATGTCAGTTTAGTGCCCAAACTGGTGCTCATTCATGACTTCAGTACTCTAAGGAATTCATACAAAGAGATTTTTTAACCGATGCTCAGATGTGCAAGTAATTTTACCACTCCTATCTCTATGTAGCCTAGAGCAGTGCCACAATTTTTTAGTGTATGCATGCCCTCTAGCTTTTGTGGCGAGAGAGGCTATTTAAGTAGAATTGATTCATATTCAGGACCAAAGCATCTTTTCCCCATTTCCCTGCAGCCATGCAATGGGTGACCCCTGTGGCTGCCCTAGATACTCAACTGGTCTTTACACACTTGTGGTAACTTTAAGTCCACTATAAATGCCCAGAATATAGTAGAAATCCTTGGGTAATAGGAGAGATACTGAATTTTATTGATGAAAGGAGGAAATATAAAAATGCAGTAAATGAAACAGGCAAAAATGAATACAAATGTCTCAAAAATGAGATCGACAGGAAGTGCAAAGTGGCTAAGCAGCGATGGCTAGAGGAAAAAAGTAAGGATGTAGAGGCACATGTTATTAGGGGTAAGATAGATACTGCCTACAAGAAAATTGAAGAGTCCTTTGGAGAAAAGAGAACCACTTGCATGAATATCAAGAGCTCAGATGGAAAACCAGTTCTAAGCAAAGAAGGGAAAGCAGAAAGGTGAAAGGAGTATATAGAGGGTCTATACAAGGGCGATGTACTTTAGGACAATATTATGGAAATGGAAGAGGATGTAGATGAAGATGAAATGGGAGATATGATATTGCGTGAAGAGTTTGACAGAGCATTGAAAGACCTAAGTCGAAACAAGGCCCCAGGAGTAGACAACATTCCATTAGAGCTACTGGTAGCCTTGGGAGAGCCAGCCATGACAGAACTCTTCCATCTGGAGAGCAAGATGTATGCGACAGGTGAAATACATTTAGACTTCAAGAAGAATGTAATAAGTCCAATCCCAAAGAAGGCAGGTGCTGACAGATGTGAAAATTACAAAAATAACCAGTGAAATAAGTCACAGCAGCAAAATACCTACACAAGTTCTTTGAGATGAATGGAAAACTGGTAGAAGCCAACCTTGGGGAAGATCAGTTTGAATTCCAATGTAGAAATGTCGGAACACATGAGGCAATACTGACCCTACGACTTATCTTAGAAGAGAGATTAAGGAAAGGCAAACCTACATTTGTAGCATTTGTAGACATAGAGAAAACTTTTGAAAATGTTGACTGGAATACTCTCTTTCAAATTCTGAAGGTGGCTGGGGTGAAGTACAGGGAGCAGAAGGCTATTTACAATTTGTACAGAAACCAGATTGCAGTTATAAGAGTTGAGGGGCATCAAAGGGAAGCAGTGGTTGGGAAGGGAATGAGACAGGGTTGTAGCCTATCCCTGATGTTACTCGATCTGTATACTGAGCAAGCAGTAAAGGAAACAAAAGAAAAATTTGGAGTAGGAATTAAAGTCCATGGAGCAGAAATAAAAACTTTGAGGTTTGCCGACAACATTGTAATTCTGTCAGAGACAGCAAAGGACCTGGAAAAGCAGTTTAACGGAATGGACAGTATGTCGAAAGCAGGATATAAGATGAACATCAACAAAAGCAAAACAAGGATAATGAAATGTAGTCAAATTAAATCAGGTGATGCTAAGGGAATTAGATTAGGAAGTGAGACACTTAAAGTAGTAAATGAGTTTTGCTATTTGGGGAGCAAAATAATTGATGATGGCTGAAGTAGAGAGGATATAAAATGTAGACTGGCAATGGCAATGAAAGTGTTTCTAAAGAAGAGAAATTTGTTAACATTGAGTGTAGATTTAAGTGTCAGGAAGTCTTTTCTGAAAGTATTTGTATTGAGTTGAAACATGGGCAACAAATAATTTAGACAAGAAGAGAAAAGAAGGTTTCGAAATGTGGTGCTATAGAAGAATGCTGAAGATTAGATGAGTAGGTCATGTAACTAATGAGGCGGTACTGAATAGAATTGGGGAGAAGAGAAATTTGTGGCACAATTTGATTAGAAGAAGGGATTGGTTGGTAGGACATGTTCTGAGGCATCAAGGGATCACCAGTTTAGTATTGGAGGGCAGTGTGCAGGATAAAAATCGAAGAGGGAGACCAAGACATGGATACACTAAGCAGATTCAGAAGGATGTAAGTTTCAGAAGGTACTTGGAGATGAAAAAGCTTGCACAAGATAGAGTAGCAGAGAGAGCTGCATCAAACCAGTCTCTAGACTGAAGACCACAACAACAACAACAACAACAACAACAGATTCCCAGTCCAACATATATCTCTATCATGTGCCTTGCCTGGAGGGTTTGTTTACTAAACTTAGCAGAGGGCCACTATTTTTCATCAATAAATCTAAAAGATGCATATGTACAACTGCCATTCAGTGCATCGTGTCAGCTGCTAGTGTACCTACCATTTTCCGAAAGTGTTTAGAATATTTCATTGAAGGTATTCTGCGTTGTGTCAGTTATTTAGATTTTATATTTTTAAGGTGTTGAAACATCCGCAACACTACAGGAATCTCAAATCCCTTTTGAAATGAGTTCAGGAAAATTACTTACGCTGTCAGTTAGAAAAATGCAGTTTCTTTGCCCCCAACATCATAAACCTGTGGCACATTCTTAGTCACAAGGATATCACATTTACACATGACCATATCAACTTGATCCCTAACATGCTGACTTTTACTAACCTTCAGC
This sequence comes from Schistocerca cancellata, assembly GCF_023864275.1. Classification (NCBI taxonomy): domain Eukaryota; kingdom Metazoa; phylum Arthropoda; class Insecta; order Orthoptera; family Acrididae; genus Schistocerca; species Schistocerca cancellata. The sequence continues at coordinate 761,676,271 of NC_064626.1, read as the reverse complement.
AGCTACAGTCACTCATGGATAAAATCATGTACTATTCCAGCTTTATTCCCCAAGTCATGCAAATTGTACACCCTCTTTAACATTCCTGCTAGTGGACAATATCGTTGGTGGCTGAGAGGCATTACAGTTGACAGGCACCACCAGAAGTGTGAGTGACATGTCAGGTGGGCCCGGCTGCTTGCAGCATGGAGCTACATGAGCACCCATGAGTTGCTCTCAGTAGCACACCACATGATTTATTACACATCTCACTTAGCTGTTACTTAGATGCCAACCTGGCTGTGGTCACTGACTTATTGGTGTTCCTTCCATGTTCAGCTCACAGTGTGATCTTGGCTTAGTTTATGGATTACTTATTTGTATCAGGAGTGGACATAAAACCCCCTAAATCAGCTCCACAAGAAGGGTATCTGATTTGTATAGTTGGCCACCTATCAACAGGGTTTTGACCTTAAGGATGGTCTCAAGGTGGCATTGTATCTGATGCCGTATATGCTGGGCTTGCAATTTACACTTGCAGGGGACACATCCGTGAATGAAATTGCTATATTTTTGCCCCTAAGTTGTCAGATGGTTCTGAACAGCCTGCTGCTTTCACGTCGAAAAAGTTGATTGCACCACAACTTAACTATTCACAAATTGAGCTTTAACAATCATTTACAGGGTGAAGAAATATCATGTGTATGTGTTTGGCAGCAAATTCCACCTGTTGACTGGCCACAAGCCCTTGATTTTGTAGTCCAGGGATCATTCTCAGCTCTCAGAAAAAAACGGTGCAGTGTCTAAAGTGCTGAGCATTGTTTTTAAGAGGGTACCACTGTGAAATCCACTTTCACCCCATCACCATACAGGCCCACACAGACACCTGTAGCACCTCCTTCTAGGCCCTGACATGGAATTTGGTTGCTAGGAGAAAGTTTATTTTGCTCTTGACCAATATCTACAAGAAATTCTGGATGAACTCCCACTGGTCTTTCCAGAGGTATCCATGATGTTGTTCCATGACTGGTCCTGCAGAAAGTTTTGTCTGCAGTTCAGAAGTAGTTTCCAGATTATGTTTCCTGCCAGCCAACTTGGCCTTTCACAATTACTTTGTGTTGCGCTACTGGCTCAACACCATGAAGAATATCTTAATTTTTGCCACAGTGGTCTCTGAATGCTGGGTTGTCACTCCACCCTGATGTCTTCCAGCTCCTTCATGATTTGCATTCAGGTATGATACACATGAAGGCATTGGCCTGGAGGCATATCTACTGGCCTGGCACTGATGCTGACTTTGAACTCACTTGCGCTCCTGTCGTGCCTGCTCCTTCAAACAAGTGGACCCTGTGCTACATTTCTTGCTGTGACCCAACCCTGACCACCCATTGGATAGGGTCTATGTTGATTTTACCAGGATTTTTCAGGTAGCTATGTGGCTCGTGGTGGTGGTGGATGCCTTCTCAAACTTCCCTTATGTGGCATGGATGCTGTCCGCTACCACCCCTGCTATCATCCATCCCTGCTCAGTGATACTTGCCATTGAGGGAATGCCATTTATCTGCTTGTTGGATAATCGGCCCCAATTTATGTGAATGCAATTATGTGGATTCTGTCTCCATAAAAACATCGAACACCTGACCCCCATCCTCATTCACTGCACCTCCAACATGGAGGCTAAGTGGATGGTCCATATGTTTAAAACACAGATGCAGATGACCTCGCGGGTGTCATCTATTGAGGATGCTCTGCATCACTTTCTTGCAGTGTATCAGTTTTCCCCCATCAACAGGGTCACTCAGGTCAGAATGCTGCCCACATGCTGGCATTGTGCACTGTTAGGCCTCTCACGCCCCATGCAACATTCCCTGGCCATGTACTTGCCAGTCCATGCATGGGAGGACCTGTGTCTGGGCATGCACATTTGGCTGCATCAGGGATGAATCCAAAGTGTAATCATTGGCCACAGTGGGCATCAGTTGTCTGACATTGATGCAGGGCACATCTATCTGGCACGCCACTGCTACCGGCTTTGGTCACAGTCACAGTTGCAATCAGCACCCACACCCCAGCCATCACCTCCAACATCCAGCCTGGACACGAGGGTCACCACCAGCTGTACCTCTTGTCTTTGCCTTGTACCCCCCCCTTCCTCCCCCAGTCTCCAATATGACCTCTGCTCCCTTGGCCTTGCTCACTGGAAGGCTGGTGAGGGACTCGTGGTGTGGTAACCCGTAGAGGTGGATCCAGTCCCTCCACTCTGACCTTCCCTCATCAGTATTGTACTGGTGCAGTCTGTTGCTTCCAGCATGCTGCCACATAGTCTTCTGCCTGGCCGCCTGTGTTGGCTGCTGGCTGTGACTGGATCCTTTGGCAGGACATTCTGCTGGCCTCCCTCACCCCTACGCCCCACCCCCTTTCCCCTCCAGCACTGGTATAGGATGGCATATTCTTGACCCTATATACCAATATCAGGGGGAGGGATTTAATGTTCCTGCCCTTTGCTGGTATTAATTTGCAGCTCTGAGATGCTAAAGGTCACAGTTGACAATCACCACTGTAGGCGAAGCAGGCAGCTGTGTTTCAGTGTGGTACAGTCCTGCACAGTCCCTGTACTTCGTTGTTCTTGTTAGTGGCCTTCATTCAGTGTTCTGCCTTTCACAAATTTGGCTTTGTTAACAGATTATGTGTTCATATTTGAAGCAGACATAAAACCATTCGTCAGTTATCATGCTTTATGTCTGCATCAAGGCAAATAACTCTGTTGCTGTAAAATATAGCTCATTTTTTCAGTGAACATTTTTGGCAAATATATTATTGGGACCTATTGCACTGGTCATAACTTTTTACATTTTAGTTGTAAGGTTCAGCTAAACATATCATCTTGTAATGCAACACTTTAGAATACCCTGAAAAGCCTAGAAGGTCCTAATGTGTCTGTATCGCTAACTTCTAAACCATTAAAACACATTTCCACTGTTTCGTCATGACAATTGCAGTAAATTTCACAACACAATATGTTTTGTGGGTTCATTTGAGTAAAACACTATGATTGATATCACTGCTGTATTGCTGAACAATGCCTAATGCCTTCTCATACATTCCAACCAAGCAAATGATGAAAAGTGGTCAAGAAACCAAAGAAGTTGAGGGCTAGTGTGCCTACTAAGATGAAAGACAGCTTTATGAGAGTAAGTCATTTAAGCAGTGGATTTTCAAGGTAGTAGGCAAAAGAATGTAATGAAGGATAATTACAGATGATGATGGGATCAGAACAAGATAATGCTTCAATTGCTGGAGTCAAAAGTATTCATGAAAAGCAGTGTATATGAGAGATCAGTTTTCAGATCTTACAAAAACTTAAAGGTTTTTCATTCATTACTGAATTAGAAGTATAACAGGATCTACCTGGCAGCCTATGTAATGTTTGTGACAGACCCAGTTTATATTATTGTATAATAAGCTATTCTTATAAAGGTCTGCACAACACAAAGTACGTATGCATTGATGCCTTGGAATGAGATCTCAATGTTTAATATTTAATGAGGAATTCGTAACAGAAATGGCACTGTCCACTTAGAAAGGTTTTACTCTTTCAGTCTTTTTTAGGACAGTGCATAAAAGTCACATGAAACCTTTGTGTTCACATGTGAACATGATCTTTGTAAACATCAGTTATGTGGATAATCAGATGATGGCAACCTGAAAATCCTTAGAAGCAGCTTTTAAATATGTAGAGAATTGAATTTTTGTGCATCATTAACAGGAAAAATTTTGTGACTTTTGATCTGGGTATGAATGAGTCAGATATCAAACACATCATTTATTATGAGAGAAAATTATTGACCAATATTTACTTTCAGGAGTGTAAAATGTAGTACTGGCAACAGACACATACTGAAGTAATAGTAAGTACCTAGTTCTTACACTGAAGAGGCAAAGAAACTGGTACGCCTGACTAATACTGTGTAGGGCCCCCGCTTGCATGCAGAAGTGCCGTAGCACGTCAAGGAATGGACTCAACTAATGTCTGAAGTAGTGCTGGAGGGAATTGACACCATGAATCCTGCAGGTCTATTCATAAATCCATAAGAGTACCATGGGGTGGAGATCTCTTCTGAACAGCACGTTGCAAGATATCCCAGATATGCTCAATAATGTTCATGTTTGGGGAGTTTGGTGGTCAGCGGAAGTGTTCAGGGACCCCATATCACTCCAACTGCACATGCGCCACACCATTACTGAGCCTCCATGAGCTTGAACACTCCCCTGCTGACATGCAGGGTCCATAGATTCATGAGGTTGTTTCCATACCCATAAACGTCCATCTGTTTGATACAATTTGAAACGAGATTCATCTGACCAGGCAACATGTTTCCAGCCGTCAGCAGTCCAATGACAGTGATGATGGGCCCAGCTGAGGCATAAAGCCTTCTGTCATGCAGTCATCAAGGGTACATGACTGGGCCTTTGACTCCGAAAGCCCTTATTGATGATGTTTTGTTGAATGGTTCGCATGCTGACACTTGTTAATGGTCCAGAATTCAAATCTGCAGCAATTTGGAGAAGGGCTGCACTTCTGGAATGTAGAACGGTTCTGTTCAGTCGTCATTAGTCCTGTTCTTGCAGGATCTTTTTCTGGCTGCAGTGATGTCAGAGATTTGGATGTTTCCCAGATTCCTGATATTCACAGTACCCTCGTGAAATGCTCGTACTAGAAAATCCCCACTTCATTGCTATCTTGGAGATGCTGTGTCTCATTTCTCACGTGCCGACTATAACACCACATTCAAACTCACTTAAACCTTGATAACCTGCCATTGCTGCAGCAGTAACCGATCTAACAATTGTGCCAGACACTTGTCGTCTTATATAGGCATTGCCGACCACAACACCATTTTATTGCTGTTTATATCTCTGTATGTGAATGCGCATGCCTATACCATAAAATATCAGGAGTGCAGCTGCATAAATTATGTAGCTGCATGCCCGAAATTTTATGGAACACTGTTTGTGCTGCAAAAATATGAAGATGCACATGCCTATACCAATTTTTTTGTCACTTCATAGTAGAATTAATAGCTCCTTCAATGAAGACGAGATCTCAATGTTTAATATTTAATGAGGAATTCCTAACAGAAATGGCACTGTCCACTTAGAAAGGTTTGCAAGGTGTGCAAAACCCACGTCATTACAGGTAGGTCTCTCACATGATGGGTTCTGAGTGACTGACCTTTCCTTTGACCCCTGTCTCTTCTCCATCAAAGGAACTATTAATTCTGAAAACTAGATATTGTGCTACTTGTACTTTTATATATATACATATCTGTTACCAGCTTCATATGTTTCACCACCTACACGTAAGTATTGACCGACAATCATAATTTATTAGTTTTCTCATTTAAACTTTCCTTTGTTAAAAGTCATATTATTCATAGAAGTAGTGACTTATATTTTAGATTACTCAGGCAACTGGCAGTTTATTGTCAGCAGTATTGCTATTTACTTGCAATATCAGCCTATATTGATAATAAAACCATATGACTTGGTCTTGAGTACTGAATTTGTGAATTCCATTGCCATCAGATTTAATTAATGGCAGACATAAAAGAGACAATCATCAGATAAAGTGATAACATTCTTCTTTGAGTATGAAAATGTTACTTGGCATAAATTTACAAATCATATTACTGTAATATGTCTTTGAGGCCATTCATTTAACCATAACTGTATACCAATCACAAAATGTTTTCATGTGTAATTTAGTCATGTAAGGAACAATGTTAATATATCAGGATTTTTAGGTATATAGGAAAGAGTATTAATTATTTTTAGACTTTTCTGCTTCTCCATACGCAAAAAGAATCATAAGTAACCTGTTCTATATACTGTTGCTTTTGGGCCATTCATAATCAGTCTGTACAATACTTTGGGATCAATTTTAACTTTTTTTTAGGTGGTGAATGATGCACATTTGAGATGTATCACTACATATAATTACTTAAAATCATTTTATTGAGTACTATAGGTATAAAAAAAAGTACTTGTATATTAAGTTTGTAATTTTCTTCAGAAGTGATATAATTATAAAATCAATAATAAACATAAGTTCATGAAGCAATTATTTGTAAGAGGATTGTTGAATATGCTCATATTTTCAGGTGAAAGAAAGGTCATTGTTTGGAAGAGCGATTGTACTTCATTTACTAAAATTTGAACAGTTAATGATATTAGTGAATAATTCTTCAGTTGAACTGTGACTGAATTCTCTTTTCATTTATTTTCAGGCTTTTCCCATTTGTGCAGTTTTTGGGAATCAATTAAAAGATGTTCTAAGCAGATTACGTGAAGGAAGTAGAGTTATTGTTGAAGGGATTATTTCTCTCTCTAGAATAAAGGTCGTTTATCATTTTCAGCAATATGATGCTAATAACTTAAAGTTTTATTCTGTTTTGTGTATCATAAAAATCTTATAAGGCCATCCATATGTCTTTTTAGCATTGAGTTCAATAATAAATAATTTTTATTTTTAAATGGTGATAAATCAGTCTATTTCTTAGTGCCTTACGATTCTCATATATGTGTTTCATTGATTAAAATATTATTCACAGTAAAGTAGGTTTGTAATTACATGGTAAGGCACATGGAAACTAGAGTGATTGAAATAGTTAGTTTGAACAGTTTAAACCATTAGTTCTTTGAAAATGGAAAGAAATATGTCCATTGGGATGAGATGGTTACAGTTAGATACCTATTTTGATCTAGGTACAAGACTGATCTCATATTGGTCAGCATCATTGTTCATGTTTAACCTGTTGATTTTCTTGTGCATTATCTATTCTTCTTCACCATTGCTAATGTCATGACAGGGAACATTACCAGAAGAAATTTTACATTGTGGTCATCAAGACACCAAGAATTGGGCACCTTCTTCCAGATCCTTCTGATTACTCTAGTACTGGGAGCCCCAGGAAAGGAAGAAAATGTGGAGTCACTATGGATGTGCTGATGCTGCATAGTTAGAGTGTTTATTAGGATGCGGTTAGACAACTTAATATATAGTCATGGAGCATACCATATGACACACGAACTGTTAAGTTCTAATTGCTAAATAATTTGAGATAGTAATATTGGAAAAGGATTAGAAGTACGTTTGCATAATTATGCAGTAACCAACTTGCCACAACAGTTGTTACTTCCCTTTCCTACAGTGTGGTTTCCAGTTAATAAGACCTCTATCTCATACTCTGATGCATGCTGATATTGTTAGTGGTTCTTTAATGGAGAATATTTTTAATTCTTTTAATATAGCTTCAGTGTAAAAAATTACATGCTGTGTAAGATATTTGCTGCTGACGTGACAGTATTTGGCAAACTTGTCCATGGTTATAGTAATCACTCCAGTCAGTAATTTCCAAAATTTTTTGCTCGTTTTCCACATTATCTTGAAAATCTCATTCTTAACTGTCTTGGTGGTCTTCTACCTTATAGGGATTCTTGATGTATAAATTATAAGAAATATAGAAAACCTCTTTTTACCACATTAAAATGCCAGAAAAAGAACAGTCATGCACCCAAAATAAATGAACTACTGTGCATTATGGAGGGTAATGCTATCTGTTTCATCCTGTTTGTCATTCACTACTGCTATCTTCATATGTTTATTCAGGTTACTGTAGCCTGTAGCTTAGATTGGAAAGTTAATATTTATCGTTTCATGTTATAGGCTAGCTCATAATCATGATGACATAAAAATGACAGTGACGTGCATGTCATCTTGCGTAATATTGATCATTGGACTGACTGTAAACATCCTCATTTTCCTGTCATTTATTATCTATAACATCCATTTTCAGGCATTTCCTCTGATTGCTGTTCTTAATGGTCAAATAAGGAATACATTCAACACTTTGCAAATTGGTGTGGCCAATATTTATGATGCAGCAATTGCTTTTGGAAGAATAGAGGTGCATTTCTTATTGATTCATGTAACAGTATTCAAAAATGTGTAACTTGTTTAACTTTTTCCCATTTTCTAAGATTCCATCATTGAATTGTTCATTGTTAATTAAACTGTGATCAAATCTGTCACATAATTAACATACTTCAGCACAAAAATAATAATGAAAGTAAAGTTTATTATATATTTTATTACTTTTTTACAGCAACAGTTCAAGGCACTATCTATTTAGAGACAGTAAAATAAGTAGATACTGACAATGTCTTTCTAGGACGGAAATGTGGAAGGATACATCAATATTGGAAATTCGTTTCTGCTGTACCATGTTTGCATATGTCTGTTAGAGATTGGTGATTATGTTACCTATGAATTTATAGGTAAAATAAGGAAAAGCAACCACTCACCTATAACATACTGATGTGTGGTGCATAGACACATACAAGAGTAAACAGTTGCACACTACTGCAGCAGCAGCAATACTAATTATCGTTTATTGAGAGCAGCTGCCTGGGCACAAGGAGGTGGGCTAATGGAAGTAGTGCAAGACATGTCTTTCGACAGATGACTCAGCAGCTGCACATCAGGAGATTGGGAGGGAGGGGGGGGGGAGAAAGAGAGAGAGAGAGAGAGAGAGAGAGAGAGAGAACGAGGTGGGAGGAAGCAGTGCACAGTCTGGATGGGGAAGGAGACATGTGGACAAAGAGAGAAGGAGAAAGGTAAGGTGAGGCAGTGAGAAACAGGTTAATGGAGGCTTAGGCCAGAAGGATTGAAAGAGTGCTGGATGTACTGGGGAGACAAATCCCATCTGTGTACTTAAGAGAAACTTGTGCTAGAAGGAAGTATGTGGTGAAACAACTGTTGAAGTAATACTCCTTAATCTGCTTCAGCTGGCCTTTCTCATTTCAACAAACTACCTTGGTAGATATCCGTCTCCACATCTCTGGTGGCTCTATAAATATGATTGTTCATTTCAAGTGTGCCATCCATCAAGAACACCTCTCCTTTGACAGCAGTCACCCATTCCATGTTAAAAAGTCTCTTCCTTGCCACCCATGAATGCTGCAACTGCAGTGGAGTGCAGGATTTGTCGAAATATACTTATAACCTTACCAGAAACTGAATTGGCAGACAATATCCTATCCAGTTCATCCAGCTGAGTCACCTGTTGAAAGACCTACCTCACATTATCCCACTACCCTCTCCTTGTCTTGTGTGCTCTTTCCTACCCTGTCCCCACCTCCATCCACACAAGCAACTGTTCCAAATAAGTGATAGTGAATAGTCAGTCTCACCGAAGCTGCAGGAGTGTGCGTTTGGGTGGTTGTGATGTGTATGAAGAAGTGTACTTTAGGTAGAATATCAACTTGAAAGTTAGTGTTTATACTGTTTTCTGCTACATCTGTTCTACGGTGAGTGATTCCCTTTCCATTATTTTATGTATTGTTCCATCCTGGAATTCCATTATTGTTTTACATATGATTGTTGATGTTTTCCCGGAAATGTAATATTGCATAGGAATTCAGACAAGTAGCTGGGACATCTCCATTCCCCCCCCCCCCCCTCCCCCCCCTCCCCCCCTCCCCAAATTTAGAACTGAATACTTTGCAGCAGTGCTCGAAGTGACTCAGTTGCTGCTTCTGAGAGGAAATTCATGCCTTGGGGTGACAGTATGGGAAATATAATGTGCATTTGTTATAAATGAATTGGATGACAGAGCAATTCCATAGTCCATATGATGATGAAATTGTCAAAGAATTGAAGCAAAAATTATATGTAGCCAATAAGTCTAGAAAAACGTCAGGTTGTGACTTACTGGCTCCACTATTCTGATGTATTAAGAATATGTTGGGAAAGTCTGAGGTTGTGTATTATATGGAAAGCAAGAAAATTAGATTACAATAAAGAATATTAGATGTTCTACTAGAGAGCTACAGAATGAAGTGAAAAGAAAGGCTGTGAAGTTCTATTTTGAAGATGAGGAACTAGACTGATTCTGCTCTGAAAAATGAGTGCAACCAACAATGGTACACTGTAGTACGGTATTAGCGAATGGGTAATTTGTAATAATGAGAAACTACTGTTCTGAATGTTCCCTAAGTTTGACATGACAAAATTTATGAGATACTTCCAAAGCAAATCCTGGAAAATGTGTTGACTTTTGTCCCCTGATCATTATATTTTAAAATTCTGTGCAACAAATGTGCCCCCCACTGTTGGTATTAAAAAATAATGGATATGCTTCACACCAAATTAAGCTTACGGTGAATGAGAGAATACAGGACCCTTTTCTGGAAGAGGAGGGTATCAGGTTAGTGATCTTTCTTCCATGTATGGGCATGTCCCTTCAAAAATAACAAGAGTAATGAAAAAATGCTAAGTGAAAGAGATCATTTTGCCTGCCAGCCAAGACAGCAACTCCTGTGGGGACTATGAAGTCAAAAACATGTAAAGTTATAAGTGAATGTGGGGAGTGTTATCTAGGACAAATCTCATGCATGGCTGAAGTAAGTGTGTTGAATTTCTGTGACACCTACCTTCTTCAACTAACTAAATTTCTAGTCGTTGAGCATTGTATTTCCACTGGTCACTCAATTAATTTGGCCAGCATTCAAATCTCAGTCACAGAGCCATATTTGTGTGATTTAGTGACCAAAGAAGTGGCAGAAATTTGAATGGCAGAAATATGGATTACCCAGAACAAGTAATAGATCCACTTATAGCTCATCTACTTTCTCACAGGAATTTGTATTATCAGTCTCTTCTCCTTAGCATTATGATGCTTACCATCATTTGTAACAATGATATATTTAACTCTTCATCAATGTGGACTCATAGCATCTAAATGTATTTTGTCATGTTTTTACAAGGCACTCTGATGGTTCGATATTTATTTTATTTTATTATTTTTTTTAAGACTCATTAATTTCTCCATAATTGTGGAGTTCCTTTGTCACTGTGTTATCAGTGAAACAGTTCACAGTAGGATGAATTTCACATGTCCTCTGTGAGTCATGTATCATGGCACTGGATGGAATTAATAGACACAGATTTCCACTCAGAAGTCTGTCACTGACTCACCTTGATAAAAAATGGAGAATTTGCAGCTATAGTATTTGAAGGGAAATACACGTATGGTACAGACCAGTAACTGTATGAAATTATTTCTGAGTGTCACCATTAGTGAGGAACATTTTGATCTAAGTTCACCACACATCTAAACATTGTGATGTTAGGTCACCACACATCTATTAGAAAAATGTATTTACTCATCTAGTTTCCTCTCTCTGTCTCTCTTTGTCTCTCTCTCTCTCTGGGGCTCCTGGCAACATGCTGCTGCGTGTCGGCATGGGCAATGACAGTACAGGCAATGAGGCGGAGAGGGGTGGAAGGGACACAGAGACCTTCATTTCCATGCTGGTGTCCTCAGGAACCACTGCTAGTGTCCTGGAGCACAAGTTGTACCTGTGCGGGTGTGGGAGTAGGAATGACTGGCGTTCCAGGTCTGACAGAGCTGGTGGTAATGGTGCAGGCGGTCGGCACACAGAGCCAGTTGGTACGACAGCAGTCCAAACCCTTCAGAGTGTCAATAATTGTAAGGCACCACCCATGGGTGGCAACCACAGTGGCTTGCAGTTAAGAGGATTTTGTCCCATATAAGGGTGCCCAGATAACTGAGTCTGGCATAAAGCACCCAGTGTGCCCGGTCTGGGGTTCCCTGGGCTGTGGGGCCAGGAGGAGGAGAGTATGTGGCTGCTGTCCATGGGGCCAGGTTACAGTCATCAACATCGATGGTTCTGTAGGTTCTCAGAAACATTGTCAGCATTGATGTGGTGCTGGAAGTGCCCAACAGTTTCAACATTCATTGTTTAAACATTTGGACCATATGCTCCACTTTACCATTGGAGGATAGGTAAAATGGTAGACTAAACAGATGCCATTGGAGGTGCAGATGCCATTGAAGCTGTCACCATAAATTGGGGCCCATAACCAGACATCATGTTGCAGGGAAACTCTTTGATCACTAGAATCAGGACAAGGGCCTTGAGAGTTGTGTCAGTGTTGATGGACACCATGCTGGCCATGTATAGGTAGCTAGAATAAGCATCCATGACAATGAGCTACATAGAGCCGAGAAAAGGGCTAGTGAAGTCCAGGTGAATTTAGTCACAGGGGCAACAGCTGGTGGGCCAAAGGGGTGAAGTACTGCGAAGGAGCAGCCTGGTTCCAGGCACAGCAGAACGGCTGTGCGACATGGCCTCCGCTTCTTTGTTCAGTCCCAGCCAGCAGGAATGGCATCGTTCAGGGATTTTCATCCATGTTATACCCCATGCCCATTACGGAGAAGTTGCAAGACCTGAGAGCACAGGGTAGGTGGGATGAGTACGTGATGAGTATCAACCGCGAGGACAAGCAGGAGAACATACACTAAACTTTTTAGTGGCAGAGATGATCACTGATGTGTCTTTTCACTTTGCGAGTAGCTGTTTTGAGCAGGTGCCAGCATCTTGGAGAATCAGTTGCTCGGTATCATTAATGTAATCGTTCCTCTGTGCTGCACTGCACCAGTGCCATAGAGAGAAGCATCGGCAAACGAAAATTGTGTCAGAGAAAATGGCATAAGGCAGGATGCTCAGTGCAGCAAACGTTTCAACTGTGTGAAAGCGTGGTCATAGTCAACCATCTGCCTGAATTGCATGCCATTCTTTCACAACAAGTTGAGTGGATGCATAATGTGGGCCACTCATGGAAGGAACTTATGATAATAATTCACCTTTCCCAAAAAAAGCCTGCAGGTTGTGCATGTTGTGGAAGCAGGGTAGAGAGTCAGTGGCGGAAATGTGGCAGTCAGTGGGCTGGATCCCTTCTTTGTTGAGCAAGTGTTCAAGGCATTCCACTTCCTCCTGAAAAAAACTGACTTTGTGTAAGAGGCACAAAGGTTGTACCAATGGTCCTGGTGCATACTGCCTGTAACAGTTGAGTCATCAAGATAGATAGTACAAGCAGGAATGGAGAAGATTAACTGTTCCAGGTATCTCTGGAAGATTTACTGAGCAGAAAAGACCCCAAAGGGCAATACTTGAATCTGTATAAATCAAAGGCAGTGTTGATGACCACAATGCATTGTGATTCCTCATCCATTGGGATCTGAAAATATGTATCTTCAAAAATATTCACTTCCTGCAAGCTTCATGAGGAGGTCCTCTGGACATGGTATGTGGTAGGTTTCCAATTATGCCAAGGGATTAATTGTCAATTTGCAGTGTCCACATAGTCAGAGAGCGTCATTTGGCTTCTTAATACCACAAGGGGTGTGGCCCAAACACTGGTTTTAAGAGGTTCAATTACCCCAGTTTCAAGGAGGTGACTGAGTTCTTGCTTAACAGCCATCCATAAGGAAACAGAATAGGCTGTGCTTGGCAGAAGCAGCACACTGCATCTGAACATAAGGACATACGAGCCCAGAAATTCATTGTGCACTCCAAGACATGTTCAAATAAAAGCACAAAGGTGTTACAGAGGTCACTCCTGGAAGAAAACTATGTTTCAAATGACGTGAACCTAATCAGTGAACAAAAATCCAAAAGTGGGAAAGTGTCCAGACTGAAAATGGTGCTAGCAGAGTGACTATTGAAAAAAAAAAAAACAGAATTATCAGCCACACAACCTTTTGTATGCAGCATTGGGTGTGAATTGATCCCAGAGAGAAGGGTGGAGCCAAGTCAGGGGAACCAAGATGAGCATATGTTTGGATGTTAATCAAAGAAATGGTTGTTCGTGTGTCTACCTGAAACAAACTTCCCAGTTTGCTAGAATTTCATGCACTGTCTCGAGATGCATGTGGGAAGTGGCATCTGACTGCCCGGATGGTTGACAACAGACAGTGCAGAGATGCTCATCTTTCCCGCGATGGGTACAGTGTGCCCAGTGATCCAGACAGTATGCCTGTGTGTGCTTTGAAGCGGTCAGGACATGACAGGAAGCCCTGCTGCTTATGCCGATGTGGTGTGACAGGCTGTTCAGAGGCTATTGACACATCCAAAATCAATGAATCACAATGCCACCATCAGGAAAAAGACATATAAGAATTCCACCCCCCAAGGTGATGTCTGGACTGCCACTACTTGGGGTCAAGCCATGAGGCATTTATTTGCAGCCTGTGCGATCCTGAAAGAGTGCATGATTTTCAATATATCATGGGAGCCAACTGGACCATTACATCTCAGATATAAGAATCTGCATCTGAAGGTTTGCAAACTGGGTTCATACAAGTAAAATCACAATGTCGACTCTACCCTTGCAAATCTGTCCCCCACGAATGGTATGACTGACCAGATTGCTTTTGATATAGATGGAACTCAAGGCACGATATGACCACATAGAACTGTTGTGATTAATAATCAGACAGCAACAAGCACATGTCAAATGTGAGCATGACAAGATTCGAGAATGAAGCGAACTTGTTTAATAAGATAAACATCTCTAGGGAAGTTTGAGACCATTGGAGAGCATTCTCAGGAACCTGAAAAATGACGAGGTACTGTTTCAGCTGCTGCAAGTACATGTCTCAATCATCTTTGGTGTCATTAAATGACCGGAAGACAGGTGGGTGGGGTCTCCTCCTGGTGACCACAGTCTGGATGTGTTGGGAACCTTAAACCTGTAAGCGACCTGAAAAAAGCTGAATTTCCTCATGGAGCAATTCAGTCTGTCATTTAACTGCCATTGCTGTTGCTGTTCCATGAGCTGCACAAGCTTTACACCCATGGCAAGCCTCTAACCTTCTTTCTTGTCATCAGTTATAGTGACTGGAATCAGACAAGACTAGGAATGACATGAGAGCCGCGGGAAATTGGCTTAGTGGCTTGGGGAATCAACAGCAAGCTGCCAGAAAGTAAACAGGTGGACAGCAATGAGATAAAGACAGACAATGGAGATAGCATGGCTGAATAACAAGTCCAGCAGTATCTAAGACGATGCAAAATAAGAACCAAGACAGCAATGTGTAATAAGTTCAGTACAGTAGCACAGAGAAATCAAGACTGATTGTGGAGGTGATGGCCTTAACTGGCTGCCACAGGCACTGATAAGCCAGCAAGGTGGGTGAGTCCTCATGGCACCACTTGCAGCAGCAACACCAGCACCTGCAGATGTAGCAGCACTGTGTGGCAGCTATAGTTGAGTTCCATAGCTTCTGGCAGGCCTTTGAACTTGCTGTGCCAGGATACAGGACCTTTATTTTCAATATTATGTTATATCACAGTGTAGATGTTCTAGCATTTCATGTCACACATTATCATCAACCATTAAATTTAAAAATCAGTAGCTGGTCTGTTCCTTTATTCCGTTTCTAAATTGAGATACAGCAACAAAACTCTTAGCTATATTATAATTACACACTATACACACTGTATCATCATAAGTTGTTTAATGATTCATCTCTAGTTTTTAGGGTCATAACAAGCAAATTCATCAATAAATTTGTGATAGGGTGTTTCTTAGTATCATTTCTGATGAACTTATACTTCCAAACTCTCTTCATTTGTTGTATCTCAGTTCACTCCTTATCACAGTGTGACTGTTTATTAAATGAGATACCAAGAATTACAAATTTCACATAGTTATCGGTGACATGAAAGGTAAATAATTCTAACACATAATCAAACAATGTAAAGAAGTTTGTTGTGGAATTTCAATATAGTGAAGGATGAAAGAGATTTGTAACTGTATATAGAGCTGTCTGTGCTTGGGAGTGATTGAATTTTTTCTGTTACCTTTCTTACTTTTGCATGTTTGGGTGGAGCACACTTTTCTAACTTTTTCTCTGTTTTAGTGTACTGCTGGCCTTTCATATAACATAAAACTGTTCTATTATTTGAAAGCATACTTGTCATTCAATGATTTATATGAATATTCATATTTTTAATGTTTCAATTTCTGCAATGAAACTAGTTATTCAGCATTACTCATTACATTTCTGCCTTTAATGTTTCCTGTTGTTGCAGAATTCATTTAAGGATGATCTTGTTTATAGGCTTTGAATTTGCTTCTGTAATGATTATTGATAACTCTGCACATAGTTGTAACACAGTGTTCAGTGGTCTTTTGGTCTACTATAAACAGAGAATAATTGTTTTAAAAAAGAAATTAAAATACATTAATGTCTGTGTAAATTGCAACACTTAGAAGGGTACATGCAAGCGAAAGGAATTTTATAACATAGATTAGGTAAATGATCCATTAGATATACAAGATGGTGTAAGGCAACAAGATGCATTGCTGTGCTTCCTTTTTAATACTAACTTGGAGAAGGTCATGAGGGATGCAAACCTCCTGTCCATGGGAATGATCTTCTACAAGTCAATGCAGATACTACTATATGCCAATGACATAGATACAGTCTCAACAACTAGAAGGGCAGTGGAGGAGGCATTCTTTGAACTTGAGCAGGTCACTGGGAATATGGGAATGAATATAAAACAGGAGAAAACAAAATATATGACTGCTGGGAAAGCATGGAAAGAGAACATGCCACCCTCAATAACGTTGGGCAATTATAGTTTTGAGAGAATTGACCAGTTTAAATATCTGTGATTGATAATCACCCATTGTGATAACTGGAAGAGAATTGTTGGTGAGACCAAGGTTCACAATGAATTGTGAAGCCACAAAAGAATAGATGAAGAAGAGGTATAGTACAAACACAATTATTATTACAGATATGATGGTAAGTCTCCCCTGACCTGCAGTTCTGGGTGACTTTTCTGAAATCTACCCCTTTTCCTAGATCTCCCCAGTCCTTCACCTTCACCCCTCTTCCTTCCCCTTCAGTCCTTCTCCTGAAGAAGAAGCCACTGGCGTTAAAAGCTTGCAAAATTATTACCTTCTTTAATGTGTGTGTTCTGCCGCTGTTTGGTGAGTAGGTTTTTTCTCTATCCAGTTACATTACATCATTGATTTCTGCTGCACATACACATACACTGAAATCAAACTGATGGAAACACACACACAATTTTAATGTTTGACCTATTAGACAGCAGAATTATTCTGATGGAGAAAAAGAAATGGAATGAAGTTTTACTTACTCATGTTCGTGGCCAATACAGATTTGTCCAGGGTGGGAAAGAAATATATAATTCAAAAGAAAGTTGTGACAATAATATGCAAAACCATAAGTAGTAGTTAATAGTTAAACTGTGTGAAACATTAAGTAATTGTTAAAGGTTAAACTACCTTGCTCCTCAAATTATTTTTGTATCCACATTTGATTTACTGCAATTTTCTCATAATCTTTCCACAACTTAAACAAACCATGTTTGATAACTACAGTGTTATGCTACACTTTTGCTCTCAGAATAAAATCCACACTTTTTGAAAAGTGCTTGAGCCAGATTATCATGCCTGCACACTGTGTTACAAATATTTGCTGTTAAGTGTAATACATTAATGCAAACCTTTAACTTATTTCTTAAGTGATGGATAAATTTTTGAAATTATTCTAACAGAAACTTCTGGTGCTTGAAGATATGATGTCCTACATAACTCGTCCTGTTGATAAAACTCAAGCACTGTGTATTAACAATGGAAGCTTTGCAATGGATGGACCTGTTGTCTCTGATGTTGACAATAAACCAGGCTACACTACTTCTGAGTGAGTAAGAAAAGCTTTTTCACTGTACTGTAAACTTATGTTATATAGACAATGTTGTTAATTAATTAATCTGGTTTTCAGCACGTGGGCCAATGCAGGAGACAATTCTGATGCCACTGAAACAGAAAAACTAAAGTCATACATTGCCACATCTGAAAAAAATGAGAATATTATTTCTGATATTAATTTACTTGTTTCAAAAGTAAGTATAGCTCAAAAGGTCAACAGTAGTCTAAGAAGGAGTGGCTAAACCAGCCTTGCTATGAAACTTTATGATTATATGTAGTATCAACAGAATTGTGATTGAGCTTGGCATTGTACCTGCAGGACCCAAGAAAAAAATGAAGCAGACAACAAAGCAGTATTTAGAAACAAAACAAAATTATCATATGTATTTTGTTTGATCTGTGATTTTCACATTCATGTCTTTGCTGTCACCTCATTATTACCTGCTTTAGCCTTTTGATTAAACTTGGCAGTACATTTTCATGAAAACATTATAGGAGGAGTAATGCGTCCTTGATTTGTGGCAGTCAGCACACCACAAATACCTCCCAGGTTGTGCCAAATGATGAGCACTTCAGGAATCTCAGCCTTCACTGACTGCTCGATATGGGTTTGGCTTGACTGGCTTTCTTGATGAACACTGCCAGTCCTCTATAACTATAAGTCTTGGGCAAGCTTCAGGGCCCACAGTGTGGCACATCTGGTGTAATGTTATGTTGTTACAGTGAATATGGTCATGGGTTAATTGCGTGCATCATGAGGGTGATATAAACTTCTATAAAAAAAGAAAAACTCAACCTGAGGGTGCACTGTGTGCCAATGGGATGGATATCTCTTGAGGTTAAATAGTCATTAGCGGGCAACCTCCGGGAAACCTGCTGCATCTCAGTTGTATAAGGCTACCCCATGTAAACGAGCCTCTGTCTGGGCTGACTCATGTTTGCCTAGTGTTTATGAGTATACCATGATGAATCTATTACTTAAAAATAATCCCAGCAGTATAGGTGAAACAACAGGGAGCAATAACACCCACTCAACAAAAAGGGCTTTAGATAGCCCACTGAAAGATTCAGCTCAAAAGTGACAGTCAATGAGGAATAGGATACTTATTGTGTCCAGAATGTGTTTTTGGTTTTTAAGACACAGGAAATAAACTCAGAAAATGTGTCACCTTTCTACATAAATAAACAATTAGAATGTGTGGCAGCCACACTGAAATCTATCAGACCTTTGAGGAATGTCATACTATTGGTGGAAAGTGCCACATCACATGAAACAAAACCCGTACAGAAGGCAAAAAATCTTGAGTTGTACCAAATTGTTTCTGTATTATACAACATCCTTAATTCTAGCTAGGTGGTTGTAACATGCAGCGACCTGATGGACATAAATGTAGAGGATCTGAATGAAGAGTGGGTAGGTGCCGGTATGACATATGACAAGAACTAACTGAAGTGAATCAAGAGTGAATCAGAAAAGACAGCTATCTTTGTTCTGACCATCAGTTCTCCAGTGTTGCCTAAGCACATTCAAGCAGGATTTATCCACTCGGAAGTTAGATCATGTGTCTCAAACCCAATGTGTTGTTGAAGTGTTAGCACTATGGACTCATCACCACAACATACAATGGAAGGGCAGTTTGTGGCAAATGTGACCAAGCTGCCCTCAAAGACAGTTCTTCAGCTTTCCTGTTCTGTGTGAATTGCAACACAACCATGCTGTTTAGACCCTTGAATGGCAAATTTTCCTGTATGAAATGATGATTAAGGAGATTAAAAACACAGGGTGAGTACCATATATAGAATTTAAGAAAAGGTACATGTAACTCAGAAACCACTAGCCTGAGAAACTTCATTTGCTACAGTGGTCCAAATAACGTTCCAGAAAAAGGTCTCCTCAGTGCAGACTATGTCAACAGAAGCAGCCACAGGCATGTGCATATGCAAGTTCTCTTGCAGTGAAGGATTTGCCATAAAAGATCTTATTTCCCCCATGGAACCAGCAAGGCCTACAGACAAATGATTTCCTCAAGCTCCAAATCAGACCCTACAGGCACAGATCAAAGTTGAGGAGTGTGTCCACAATGACAAAATCTATTCTCTGTCTAAGGAGAAAGTTGTGGTTAACATGTTCAGATTGAAGTGAAGAAGCCCAAAGCCATCAGATCATGCTGTGCTAGTCTTGTGTGGTGAACCTGATGCAGGACACACTGCAGACAATTGAAAACTGTATGAGGCAACTAACGAGTCCTTCCAACAAGTCCTTGTCTGTTGAAAAATCCCCATCTCGACAGAAAAATATGGAGGACGAAAGTAACAAAACTAGCAAAGGGAAGACCTTTGTGCTCGTGTATACAAGAAACTTGTTTTAAACTATCAGACACCCCTGTGCTAAGATGTTATTACCTGCATAGAAAGGAAAACCTAAGTGGGGAGAGAAGTAAAGGAGATAACCATCTTTGTTTATTATACATGCCACCCCTGAGCTCTCTCTGTCAACACCAGCCTATAAGCAGTTGCTATTGCAATACATGTGCAACCCTTCATTATTGTATATTCCTTCCATCTGTGCCCACAAAAACAAAGTGACCAGGAGACTCCTATCCAGTTTATCATGCAACTCCCCTGGCCTTTTCTATCTGTGATGATTTTAAGGCACACAGTGTGCTCTGAGGTGGTTCTACCCCCTACCCTTGGGGCCAAGTTGCTGAGAGTCTCTTGTTTCCAGAAGATTAGCATGTTTTGAATATTGACCTGAGCCACACTTTAGCACTGCTGCAGAGTCTTTTTCTGCAGTCAATCTTTCATTATGCTCAACTGCTCTCACACACACTTCTCTGTGGGAAGTGGTCAATGGTCTACAAAATGTTCAAATGTGTGTGAAATCTTATGGGACTTAACTGCTAAGGTCATCAGTCTGTAAGCTTACACACTACTTAACCTAAACTATCCTAAGGACAAACACACACACCCATGCCCGAGGGAGGACTTGAACCTCCACTGGGACCATCAGCACAGTCCATGACTGCAGCGTCTTAGACCGCTCAGCTAATCCTGCATGGCAATGGTCTACATTCCAGTCACTTTCTAATGTGGATACTCCTTCTGGAGATAGTGCAGACCCCAAAATAAGACCAAGATGAGTGCTCAGCTATTCAAACTGGATGTTGTATAGCATCATTCAAACATAGAATGTCTAGGAACGGGTGTATCACATCACCACCATGATCCACCAAGCTGCTGATGCATCCATTCCTAAGTCCACAGGAATTCTAAGAAGACAACCTGTGCCTTGACGGAGTGCAGAATGTTGTTCCACAATCAGGAGCAGGTCCACAGCACTGTGTATGTCCAAACAAAAGCCATCAGCTGAAAATCTCACAACCTTTTGGGCTGTGAGAGCAAAATGTTGCTGTGTTAGAAAGATATGGAGAGAAGCTCATGGCAGGTATTTCTGAAACTTATTAACCATTTCATTTTCCAATGCACAGGAAACCATCACGAGGGTTCCAGGCAAAGGTACAAGGTGCACAGTTACTGCTGTTTGGAATGATATTCTCCAGACTAACAAAAGAGACTCTGCCCAGGCAATGGGTGAACATTTCACTCATATAACAGCTACCACCTAATGGGACCCAGTTTTCTGTCAACAACACGCAGTCACAGAGAGGGGTGGTGTTGACTTCAGTTCAACCAACAATGAAGTTTATAATAGCTCTTTCTCAGTGTGGGAACTTGTGTTGCACTGTCTGTGGCATGTGATATGTCACCAGGTCAGGACAACATTTGTTACAACGTGATGTAGCAGCTCAGTGGAAATGTCTAAAGAATTCTGCTAAATCTTTTAATTTCAGTTTTGAAGCAGGACAATTCCATGAATCATGGAAAGATTCTGTTTTAATCCCCCTCCTCATACCTAGGAAAGGTTTATGAGCCCAAGTGTTGCCCTCACTAGCTGGGTAAGGAAGACCTTGGAGTGGATGATCAATCACCACTTAGTGCCGCGCGGGATTAGCTGAGCGGTCTAAGTCGCTGCAGTCATGGACTGTGTGGCTGGTCCCGGCATAGGTTCGAATCCTCCCTTGGGCATGGGTGTGTGTGTTTGTCCTTAGGATAATTTAGGTTAACTAAGGTGTAAGCTTAGGGACTGGTGACCTTAGCAGTTAAGTCTCATAAGATTTCACACACATTTGAACATTTGAACCACTTAGTGCGGACCTTAGATTCCAGGCAGTTCCTTGTTCGCTTGCAGTATGGGTTCAATAGGTATCACTCTACCATTGATAATGTGACTCGGATGGAGACAACTATACATCAGGCTTTTCTGTGGAGAGATGAGTGACTAAAATTAGGAAGTGCTACAGTGTGTGGCTGATGTTGAAACCAGAAATCAGTCACTTGATGTCTCACACTCACTGCTTTTGAGATACCATACTGAATTAATTGTATTTCATTGTTTCTGTATTATAACTTGCTTTTTATTACAGTACACTGTTTAAAAGTGATGATGCATTGAAGATTTATCTCAAACACTTCACTTTAGGTATTATTTGTTATAATTAAATGCCAAGTAATGACACATCAGCTGTGATTGGGTTAACAGTAGTAATATTCAACGTTGTTTGCCATCTCTGTGGTCATGTGGTTAGAGACGTGCAGTTACACGGCTTAAGGAAGTAGGTTCGTATGTTGGTACACACTAATATTTTTGTTTTTGATTTTGTAATACATTCAAGGACCTTCTTATTCATGTAACACAGGTATATTCTGCAATATTCAAAGTTATCTACATATAACAGAGTGTTCTCTCAGTAATGAATTTCTTCAGTTACATGACTTCAGTCTGATTATATAATGAAAGATAAAATTGCTGCAAGTGAAACTACTAGCAATGATATTTATACTATTTCTCGTCACAAATATTTGACAATTTCTTTCACATAAGTCACAATTTCCTGCAGTGTGGTTAGGCAGGAATCTAAGAGTGCAGCCCTCTCAGCTGCTGTTATATTACTCTTGGATGAATGTGCCCCAATCAACATATGACATGCTTCCCTCCTTTGCAGAATCAAGAGCTAGTTTAAAAACAGCCTGTTCATCACCAACAGCTGGATTTTGTTTCCAAGGAATTATTGTGGATTCATTTAATAACCGGTATTTTCTTGGGACTGACTGGATGGCGCTACATGTCCACAGTCTGACTGTAAATTTCATTCTCGAACTACCTGGCATTTGTAGAAGTTTGAATGTATCTGTGGCTCACAGTCTAATACTATATCTTGACATTCTGTGATCAATTTCATGGAGAAAACTTGTCATTACATGGCCTCATCATTGCTGGAGATAAGCTTATGTTTTGCGCTGACACCCAAGCTTTTACCAGTCATTGATTTTATAAGTTCTATTGAATGGTCTTTTTAAAAATATCTCCTTATGCTATAGACAAGTTTAGAAGGGAACCATGTCATATGTTGACTGGGATGTGTTCATCAGAGAGTAATATAACAGCAGCTGAGAGGGCTGCTTTATATTCAGTCACAGTGGATCCGGATATCTTTATTTCACTACCGGACAAGGGCAATGCTACAGGGGTGTTGGACAAGTATGATTATATTCAGAAGACGCAGTGTATGTCGTGATTGGTGCCGACCCTACAAAAGGTGTTGAGAGAAAAACTAACAGTCTCCTGAAGAAAAGTTCCTTGTCACAAGAGCTTATAAACCACATTAATGATTACTGTGGTGTCCCAACTATATTATATGACCTTCCAAAGATCCACAAGAGTGCTATTCCTCTCAGGCCTATTATCAGTAAAATTGGTGGCTACAACATATTGTGTAGCAAAACACCTTGCTACCTGTTGAGCCCACTAGTAGATCATCGACATCACATTAAGAAGTCGGCAGATTTCTTATTTTGATTAGAGGGACTGTGTTTGAATGAGTTGTGGTTTAGTAAGTTTTGATGTGCACTGACATTCCTCTGTCTGATTCATTACAGTTAATTGAGTTTAGGTTTGTTGTTGTATTAATGAATGTATTTCAACATGTGTTGACTTCCATTTACTTTTTATTCAGTGACCAGTACTATAAACACATGGATGGAGCTGTGATGGGAAGCTCATTGTCACCTGTTATTGCCAATTTACTTATGGAAGACTTTAAGTAATTTGACTTGGAGTTGACAGCATTGGAGGCTGCATGTTTTTTTCAGATATGTAGACAATACTTTTGTTGGTTGGGCATGGGAGTGAGAATTTAAATGGCTTTTTAGAACATCTGAGTTCAGTCCACCTAAGTATTTGTTTCATGATTGGAGGTGTGAAAGGATGGCTGTTTTCCCTTTGTTGATGTGTTGGGCAGGAGAAAGGCCAATTGTATGTTGGTACATGCTGTTTCTTGATCTAGCTCAGTGTGGAGGGGTACTTCATACCTTGGCTCACTACTTCATACCTTGGCTCACAGGACTCATGTCATCTTAGACCCAGAAAGTTTGGCTGCTTAGTTAGCCCATCTGAAAGTCACATTTTTCCAGAATGGTTATAGTGCAAGATGGATCAGACATGTGTTACGCTATCAACTGACTGTGCACCTGGTGAGTGACGATATTACTGAGGTGACACCTTAGTCTTTTTTATTTTTTTTTATTTTGAGGAAATATGATATCGATGTTTGAAGATCCCTAAAGGGTAATCTTGGTTTGTGTAAGGTTGGTGGGTCTGTATTCCTTGCAGTTATATAGCATTTCATATATTGATCAGACCTTGAGGAAAGTGGAGAATCAGTGTACTGGGCATAATTGTCACACAAACTTACAGTAGCCAAACGCATCTGCCGTTGCAGAACATTGCCTTGGCACCAATCATCTTATGAAATATAACAACACGATGATTCTGGCATGAACTGAACTTCCAACTATGAGGATAATGTTATTAAGTAAAACAGGTGAAATTAAATTAGCAGGTGGCCTTTAAATAGAGAAGGGGCGTGTGTGTGTGTGTGTGTGTGTGTGTGTTTTGTCTTTCCAGATATGCTCTGCAAACTGTGTTTTTAAATTCCCTTCCAAATGCCTTCTTGCTGTGTTTGTGCCTTGAAAATGACAGATTTTCACCTGCCATCATATTGATAGATGTTGAAACTGTCACCCAACTGGATTTCTGTAACTTATTTGTACTTCAAGTGATTTATCAATTACAGTTGAATTTATCAGTTAATAGAGTGTAGCAATTACATGAATACTCAGTTACAAAGTCAGTTTGTCAAACACTGTTCAATCTAGAAAGAAAAGTAATAGAGATATTCATTACCAAAAGCCACACCTGGTAGAAAACTAAATAATTTCTAATTGATTTTTTACAACACTAATTTTGTGGGTTTGTACATTTGTTCTTGTTAAGAATATAATAGAGGGAAACATTCCACGTGGGGAAAAATATATTTAAAAAGAAAGATGATGAGACTTACCAAACAAAAGCGCTGGCAGGTCGATAGACACACAAACAAACACAAACATACACACAAAAATCTAGCTTTCGCAACCAACGGTTGCCTCGTCAGGAAAGAGGGAAGGAGAAGGGAAGACAAAAGGATATGGGTTTTAAGGGAGAGGGTAAGGAGTCATTCCAATCCCGGGAGCGGAAAGACTTACCTTAGGGGGAAAAAAGGACAGGTAAACACTCGCACACACACACATATCCATCCGCATATACACAGACACAAGCAGACAATGTCTGCTTGTGTCTGTGTATATGCGGATGGATATGTGTGTGTGTGCGAGTGTTTACCTGTCCTTTTTTCCCCCCTAAGGTAAGTCTTTCCGCTCCCGGGATTGGAATGACTCCTTACCCTCTCCCTTAAAACCCATATCCTTTTGTCTTCCCTTCTCCTTCCCTCTTTGCTGACGAGGCAACCGTTGGTTGCGAAAGCTAGATTTTTGTGTGTATGTTTGTGTTTGTTTGTGTGTCTATCGACCTGCCAGCGCTTTTGTTTGGTAAGTCTCATCATCTTTCTTTTTAAATATGTTCTTGTTAAGAGATTGACATAATGGCTCTCATACAAGGAGACATAATTTTAGAAGCAATTATTCAGGCAATTTGAAACCAATCAACAGAGATAAGATGAGAAATGAACAAGAAATTTGCTCAAATGGGTAACAGAGTTTCAAAGGCTGATAAATTGGAGGGTGAGATAAGTTTTCGATTAAGAGAAAGCACAGACAGACTAGACAATGTGTTCTACATAGGAAAATAGAAGCTATAAGATTTCAGTGATTATTTATCTTTAGTGGAACATAAGACTGACAACAATGTTGAACATTATGATACTATTAAGTCAGTAAATGAAGAACAAATAACAGGTACAGAATGTACTTTGGAATATATTATAGCTAAGAATGTAAAAACTGTTAAAGTGTATGCCGATGAAATCGAACATCAGTTGGAGATATTACCAGCTGTTGTGGTATACTCTGGTAGTGCAGAAAAAATTCATAATGAACATTTAATAGGTAAGCTACTGTTTTCTGTTAATAGTAACTCATTATTATCATCAGTTGCTTTTGACTGGTTAGTATCAGCACTTGCTACTGATAAATTGTTACCTTCTCTTGCTTCAGAGAACTTCTGGTCACCTGTTATTACTAAGAATGTGCCAGTTCCTGACACTGTTGAGATTTTTTTATCATCTGTTATTGCTGAGAACTTACTACATTCTGTTACTACAGAAAAATTATCTTTCAACACTTTGAATTTTCCATCTCCGCTACACTGTGTTACTACTAATGTTATGATAACATATTGTTGGGGAAGTTGGAAAGTTAGCTTTCAGCCAAAAAGGCCTTTGTCAGAAACCGACAACATATACACAAGCACACATTCATGCAAATGCAACTCACACACTCATGACCACAGTCTCCGACAGCTGGAGACAGATTCGCTGAGTCTGGCTCCAGCTGTCAGGGACTGTAGTCGTGTGTGTGTGTGTGTGTGTTTGTGTGTGTGTGTGTGTGTTTTGGAACAGTGTGTTTTAAGTTGCACATTGTAAAATAAAAAAAAACACCCACTTTGATTACACCAAATGAACGAGGCACGAATTTCGAAGTTTATGGTTGGTACTATGTAATGTTTTCACTTGAGGAATAGTTTGTCACTTCACTTCCTGTTGCTTCAGGTCACCACATTTAGAAGTGTGGTTTTAGACCTTTAGAATCACGAGGCACATTAGTTGATGTGGTATAGATTTAAAACTTTTCACAGGACTGCCAAAAAGAAAGTGTGTATTTACTGGGTATATTAAAATAGCAAAGTTAGAGATTATTTTGCATGTTGTGTAAAACTACCTTTTCAGTTCACAGTAGGTCATTATGATGCTGTGCAATGCATTAATGTGAATAAATGCTTTATGGGCTGATGAAAAGAATAGGTTTAATTTCAAAACTTTTAAGAAAATAATTATAACGTAGACTTATTTTCAGGATACCTCTACTTGAAAATATCAAACTCTTGGAAAATATCAAACTCTTGAATAACGTAAATTCATCTGTAAAATATAACAAAAAAGGTTTTCTAGAAACAACCCACAACAAAACTCCCAGGCCAATTGAGAGTGAGAAATAGGTAAACTAAGAGTGTGGTCTGCAAACCAATGCCTCCAAATTTTTTATGTGAAAACTCTTAAAGCTTTGTAAATAAAACAAACATTATTAACATTGTACATCTTTATTCTTCATGTCTGCGTATTTATTTCTCAATATAGTCACCCTGGTGCTGAACACATTTCTCCTAACAAGAGGGCAGTTTGTTGACAGTGTCACTGTAGAATGGGTGATTTTGTAGATAGAGTTATAACCTCACCTCTGCTTGCACTGCTTCATCATCATCAAAGTGAAGTCCATAAAGGTGTTCCTTGAGTTTTGGAAACATGAAAATCAAATGAGGCTTGGAGATCGATCGATGATGATGAATCCAAGGTATCAGATTGTGACAGTTATTGCAGCAGTCATGAGTGGTGTGGCATTGTCCTGCTCAATGAGACAGTGCTCCATGTGTGGATGAACTCTTGGAATTCTTAACTCAATTATAACACACTGTTTCTCACACTGACATAGTTGCATTACACAGCACCTTTTTACACACTGCAGTTCAGAGCCCTCTAGCAGCAGAGGGTTGCAAATATAAAGACATGAAGAATAAAGATGAATATTAGTAATGGTTGTTTTATTTAAAAAACTTTAAGAGTTTTCACATAAAAAATTTAGTGGCATTACTTTTTAGCATGCCCTCATATGTAAGTTACAATATTGTTGATCGTAGTCAAAGACCTAATTATATTAAAGTGATATCTTGTGTTGCATTTGATAACAACAAAACAATGACATATTTACTTGATTAGTAATGCAAGCTGTTTTTATAGTGTGACTGACAAAAAAGTGCAATGATTTGTGTAGTTATAGCATAAACCAGATGTTGTGATACAAATTTGCCATGCAGATGAAGTATTAACGAAAGTTTCCACAAATTTTAGATTCATTTCAGCTTCTAATTTGTGTCTCATGGTTTGACTTTGGAAATCTCATTACCATAACCTAAGAATAAATCATGAATGAAGACTCTATTGAAAATAATGTTGTGTACTTTATAATTTGTTTTAATATGTAGGAATGTTCTCTCAGGATGAAAATATTTTTTAGAGGTGAAGGAGGCCACAGACTGAATAACAGAGGCATTAAGTTGTCAAGAAGCACACACAAAAGAAAATAATACTTTGCTAGCTTTCAGAAAAAAATCCTTTGGTGAGCTAGAGTGTGCACCTGCATTGTGCTGTCTGGACATACAATGCCGGGGTTGCAGCTTGCCAGGTGGAGTCAGTTGGGCATTGTGTCAGGTGTCAGGGGGGATGGACAGAGGGGGAAAGACATGGGTGGTGGGAGGTACAGTTCTGTATGGGTAGGTAGTAGCTTTAAGTGAGGCAGCATTCAGAGGAAATGACGGGATAGAAGTAGTGTAAACTTTTGGATACAGAGTGGGAGGACTGTAGGATGGTGGAAGTCATGCCCAGAGGGATTATGGGAGCAAAGGATATATTGCAAGGATAACTCCCATGTACATAGTACGGAAAAGTTGGTATTGGAGGGAAGGATCCAGGTGGCACGAGTTCCGAAGCAGCCATTGAACTCAAGAATGTTGTGCTGAGTGGCATGATTGGCTACTTTACAACAGAGACCAAGTAGCTTCTGAACAAAGCATTCTAATGTGCTAACACTAAAAAGGGAACTTTTCATTTTTTTAAATTTATTCTGGAAAGAATGATAAAGGGAGTGATGTACATAGTAAGAACACCATAAACTGCTATGATATTATATAGTTCAGATTTGCCAGGTATCTCAGATTAGAATCTAGTTGCATTGGTATTCTTTAACAGAATGGAGACTGGCTGTTTATGCCATTATTTAAAGCACTACTGGTAGATTTGTAATTGATGTATCTTCAAGACTAATTAATATTAAAAGGGCCAAGCTCTGAAATTTCTTTTTCATATTTTCTTTAGTTCTTTTATAGATTACAAATTTTAAGATAATGATAAAGTATAATTACCTTCCGAGGACAAAGTGTGAGGTGAATTATTGAGCAATTTAGTCCTTTTGAGCTTCCAAAATTTCTTGCTTGCTTAACAAATGTCATGTGTTTGCAGCAGAATTACAGCAAACTCTGAAATCTGACGAGTGCTCCGATGGTATTACTTCAATGTGATCATATTGGCTCTGCCATTCATGACAGCAGCTGTTGCATTTGCTAATGTTGGTTTCAAAATAATTCTAGAAATCCACAACAGGAGGCAGTACCAGTCAAGGAGCAGGTCACAAGATGTATATACATTGTTCCCACATGAAATGAGTCATTTCCAAGCGACAGGTGGCTCATGTATCGAGAAAATTGTGGCCCGATTTATCCTTGAGTGCAGCCTTTTTAACACAAAGTAGTGGCCTGAGTTATGCTCAGATTTGGTCTCCTAAGTTTTAATTTCCAGTAATGAAGGAAGTATAACAATAAACGAATAGACAAAACGTGTTACTGAAACTGATTGTTCTTGTGTATATGAAAAAATTATTTCATTGACAAAACTGATTCACTTAACAAAACTCTTTTTTTGAAGCCTATGTAGTTACGTGACTTTGAAAAGGAACAAGAAGAGAGAGGATAATGATCAAAGTAGATGAATGATTGATTATTGAAAAAATAGAAATCTGGATTATGTTCAAATATACCAATTGAAAAAATACTAATGTAATAGTTTATGTTTGAATTAGATTACCTAACAATGACATGCTTACCCTTTTATATGGGACATCATGTGTAAGGGTACAGAAAATGTGTGTAGTTACATTCATGAAGTCTTCCATACTATCATCGTCAATTGTAAATGAATAATTATGTTGTTTTTTAATGTTGTGCTAAAGGGTACGTTCAAAATAAATCACAGGTCTGTATTTTTGTGTATGATGTTATGCATCAATGGCATAATTGATTAATGGTGTTGAATGTCAAGCAAAGAAAGATAGCAAGTTTCTTAGCTGCTTAAAAAAAAAAGAGAAAAAAAAAGGCTTCCCTTTGTACTGAGTTGCCAACAAGAGACCTTCAGCTCTGTGAATGATACTGTAAGTGATGTGTAGTTTTAATTCAGAAAAATTCTAGGCAGTATGGTCGTTAGTTATTTGCATATTCTGTGGCTTGTAATTGTGATCTCTTGTTATAAAATAGGATGAGTATTTTACAATTACAACATACTTTCTCAGTGGAAAATACGACAACTTGTTGACCATACACATGACTCCTTCAACCAACGTTTTCCACCCACAAAGTGATTAATACATGACTACATTCAATCTCCCTCTCTCAGCTTTGATTTTTGTTTGTATTTGAAGTTAAACAATGGAAAATCAAGGCTGGAATGTCAACAATATAGGTAAAAGGATATATTGCTACTCACCATATAAAGATGACCCTGTGTGTTGCATTCAGGCACAATGAAAGGGTAATTACACTTTATAGCTTTTGACCAAAGCCTTCTCCAGCAAAGAAAACACACGTACATTCACACAAGCAAGCACAACACATATACACATGACCACTATCACTGCAGTTCCAACCACAGTGCAACTGTTACATGAATAGCAATATGGAGCAGGGCAGGGAAGGGGGAGGGGGAGAGAAGAGCACTATCTGGTGAAACATGCAGGGCCAGATGGCGTCCAGTTAAGACTACCAGGTGCAGCAACAGGAGGTGTGACATGGGGAAAAAATGGGAAACAGAAAACAAGAGGAGCAGAGAAGGGGATATGGCAGGTGGTGCATTGGCAGAAGGTGGCACACAATGTGGTTTAGGAGATGAGAAAAGAGATAAGGTGATAGGACAGAATAGGTGGAAACTATTGGGTAGAAGGTGTCGGGATGGTAGGTTACTGTAGGATGTTATTGTTGTGGTCTTCAGTCCTGAGACTGGTTTGATGCAGCTCTCCATGCTACTCTATCCTGTGCAAGCTTCTTCATCTCCCAGTACCTACCGCAACCTACATCCTTCTGAATCTGCTTGGTGTATTCATCTCTTGGTCTTCCTCTACGATTTTTACCCTCCACGCTGCCCTCCAATACTAAATTTGAGATCCCTTGATGCCTCAGAACATGTCCTACCAACCGATCCCTTCTTCTAGTCAAGTTGTGCCACAAACTTCTCTTCTTCTCAATCCTATTCAACACCTCCTCATTAGTTATGTGATCTACCCATCTAATCTTCAGCATTCTTCTGTAGCACCACATTTCGAAAGCTTCTATTTTCTTCTTGTCTAAACTATGTATCGTCCATGTTTCACTTCCATACATGGATACACTCCATACAAATACTTTCAGAAACGACTTCCTGACAGCTAAATCTATACTCGATGTTAACATATTTCTCTTCTTCAGAAACGCTTTCCTTGCCATTGGCAGTCTACATTTTATATCCTCTCTACTTCGACCATCATCAGATATTTTACTCCCCTAATAGCAAAACTCCTTTACTACTTTAAGTGTCTCATTTCCTAATCTAATACCCTCAGCATCACCCGATTTAATTCGACTACATCCCATTATCCTCGTTTTGCTTTTGTTGATGTTCATCTTATATCCTCCTTTCAAGACTCTATCCATTCCATTCAACTGCTCTTCCAAGTCATTTGCTGTCTCTGACAGAATTACAATGTCATCGGCGAACCTCAAAGTTTTTATTTCTTCTCCATGGATTTTAATACCTACTCCGAATTTTTCTTTTGTTTCCTTCACTGCTTGGTCAATATACAGATTGAATAACATCAGGGAGAGGATACAACCCTGTCTCACTCCCTTCCCAACCACTACTTCCCTTTCATGCTGCTCAACTCTTACAACTGCCATTTGATTTCTATACAAATTGTAAATAGCCTTTCGCTCCCTATATTTTACCCCTGTCACCTTCAGAATTTGAAAGAGAGTATTCCAGTCAACATTGTCAAAAGCTTTCTCTAAGTCTACAAATGCTAGAAATGTAGGTTTGCCTTTCCTTAATCTAGCTTCTAAGATAAGTCGTAGGGTCAGTATTGCCTCACGTGCTCCAATATTTCAATGGAATCCAAACTGATCTTCCCCGAGGTCAGCTTCTACTAGTTTTTCCATTCGTCTGTAAAGAATTCGTGTTAGTATTTTACATCTGTGACTTATTAAACTGATAGTTCGGTAGTTTTCACATCTGTCAACACCTGCTTTCTTTGGGATTGGAATTATTATATGCTTCTTGAAGTCTGTAGGTATTTCGCCTGTTTCATACATCTTGCTCACCAGATGGTAGAGTTTTGTCAGGACTGTCTCTCCCAAGGCCATAAGTAGTTCCAATGGAATGTTGTCTACTCGGGGGCCTAGTTTCGACTCAGGTCTTTCAGTTCTCTGTCAAACTCTTCACGCAGTATTGTATCTCCCATTTTGTCTTCATCTACATTCTCTTCCATTTCCAGAATATTGTCCTCAAGTACATCGCCCTTGTATAGACCCTCTATATACTCCTTCAACATTTCTGCTTTCCCTTCTTTGCTTAAAACTGGGTTTCCATCTGAGCTCTTGATATTCATACAAGTAGTCCTCTTTTCTCCAAAGGTCTCTTTAATTTTCCCGTAGGCAGTATCTATCTTACCCCTAGTGAGATAAGCCTCTACATCCTTACATTTGTCCTCTAGCCATCCCTGCTGAGCCATTTTGCACTTCCTGTCGATCTCATTTTTGAGATGTTTGTATTCCTTTTTGCCTGCTTCATTTACTGCATTTTTATATTTTCTCCTTTCATCAGTTAAATTCAATATTTCTTCTATTGCCCAAGGATTTCTACTAGCCCTCGTTTATTTACCTACTTGATCCTCTGCTGCTTTCACTACTTCATCCCTCAAAGTTACCCATTCTTCTTCTACTGTATTTCTTTCCCCCATTCCTGGCATTTGTTCCCTTACGCTCTCCCTGAAACTCTGTACAACCTCTGGTTTAGTCAGTTTATCCAGATCCCATCTCCTTAAATTCCCACCTTTTTGCAGTTTCTTCAGTTTTAATCTACAGTTCATAACCAATAGATTGTGGTCAGAGTCCACATCTGCCCCTGGAAATGTCTTACAATTTAAAACCTGGTTCCAAAATCTCTGTCTTACCATTATATAATCTATCTGAAATCTGTCAGTATCTCCAGGCTTCTTCCATGTATACAACCTTCTTTTATGACTCTTGAACCAAGTGTTAGCTATGATTAAGTTGTGCTCTGTGCAAAATTCTATCAGGCGGCTTCCTCCTTCATTTCTTACCCCCAATCCATATTCACCTACTATGTTTCCTTCTCTCCCTTTTCCTACTAACAAATTCCAGTCACCCATGACTATTAAATTTTCGTCTCCCTTCACTATCTGAATAATTTCTTATATTTCGTCATACATTTCTTCAATTTCTTCGTCATCTGCAGAGCTAGTTGGCATATAAACTTGTACTACTGTAGTAGGCATGGGCTTCGTGTCTATCTTGGCCACAATAATGCGTTCACTATGCTGTTTGTAGTAGCTTACCCGCATTCCTATTTTTTTTTATTCATTATTAAACCTACTCCTGCATTACCCCTATTTGACTTTGTATTTATAACCCTTTATTCGGCTGACCAAAAGTCTTGTTCCTCCTGCCACCGAACTTCACTAATTCCCACTATATCTAACTTTAACCTATCCATTTCCCTTTTTAAATTTTCTAACCTACCAGCCCGTTTAAGGGATCTGACATTCCACGCTCCGATCCGTAGAACGCCAGCTTTCTTTTTCCTGATAACGACGTCCTCTTGAGTAGTCCCCGCCCGGAGATCTGAATGGGGGACTATTTTACCTCCAGAATATTTTACCAAAGACCTGCCCAATCCACCAACCCAGCACTTCTTATTCCAGTCCTGCCACAGACTTATCTTACACCATCAAATAACAGGCCATGTATGAAAGCAGCAATGTCATATACCATCTCTGCTGCAACCACTGTACAGTTTTTTTATATTTGTATAACTACCAACCAGCTGTCCACCAGGATTAATGGCCACAACAGAACTGTGGCCAAGAGCAAAGTAGATCACTCTATGACACAACATGCAGCTAAATATAACATGCTTAATTTTAATAGCTGCTTCAGAACTCAGACCGTCTATAACCTCTCCTCCACCAACAGCTTTTCTGAACTGTATAGGAAGGAGTTATCCTTATAATACATTCCCTGCTTCCAAAATTATCTCAACCTTATCCATCCTCCCCCCAATGAACCATGGACCTTGCCATTGGTGGGGAGGCTTGCATGCCTCAGCAATACAGATAGCCGTACCTTAGGTGCAAACACAACAGAGGGGTATCTGTTGAGAGGCCAGACAAACGTGTGGTTCCTGAAGAGGGGCAGCAGCCTTTCCAGTAGTTGCAGGTGCAACAGTCTGGATGATTGACTGATCTGGCCTTGTAACACTAACCAAAACAGCCTTGCTGTGCTGGTACTGCGAACTGTTGAAAGCAAGGGGAAACTACAGCCGTAATTTTTCCTGAGGGCATGCAGCTTTACTGTATCTGATTCTGCCATAGGGCTGTGATCCACATGGGAAGGGGTTGGGATTGGGAGCAGTATAGGGATGGACCAGGATGTTGTGAGTGTTGGTTGGGTGATAGAACACCATTGTAGGAGGGGTGGGAAAGAGCTTGGGTAGGACGTCCCTCATTTCAGGGCATGGTGATAAATAATCAAAGCTCTGGCGAAGGATGTAGTTCAGTTGTTCCGGTCTGGGATGCTACTGAGTGGAGAAGGGTGCTTCCTTTGCAGCTTGGGGCTTAGGAGAATTTGGGGGGGGGGGGGGGGTATGTGAAGATGACATGGGAAATCTGTTTGCAGACTAGGTCCAGGGGATAGTGCCTGTTATCTGTGGAGGCCATGGTGAGACTTTCAGCATACTGGGAAAGGGGGTTCTTTTCATATCCCCAGGTGCCAAGGCTGTACGTGTGAAATTTTTCATGTGGGAGGGTGGCAGCTGTCAAGATGCAGGTACTGTTGGTGGTTGGCGGGTTTAATGAGGACAAATGTGCCTATGAAGCTGTCATAGAGGAGGAGGTCAACACCTCCAGGAAGGTGGCACATTGTGTTGAGGATCAAAGGAAGCAGATGGGAGAGAAGGTGTTGAGGTTGTATGTAATCTAGCTCCCACATCAAAGATACCAACCACTTCCTCCACTAACTCCCCACCATCACGACTCCTTTACCCCCTGGTCCCTACTATTCACTGTACATGCCACTTCCCTGTACAGCAACATCCTTCATACCCATGGTCTTGCCGCAATTGAACACTACCTTTCCCAGTGCCCTTCAAACTCGAGACACACTACATCATTCCTTGTACACATAATTAGTTTTATTGTAATATGTAACTACTACTTTGAAGGCAAGGTGTGCAAACAAATCCATGGCACAGCCATGGGAAACTGTATGACACTTTCATATGCTAATCTGTTTATGGGCCTTCTAGAGGAAACCTTGATAGCCTCCCAAAACCCCAAACCCCTGGTCTGATTCAAGTTCATTGATGATATCTTCATGATCTGAACTCAGGGCTAAGACACCCTTTCCTCATTCCTTCACAACCACAACACCTTCTCTCCCATCTTCTTCACATGGTCCTCTTAAACCCAATGTGCCACCTTCCTGGAGAATGATCTTCTTCTCTCTTATGGCTCCATTCATACTTAAGCCCCATTAATTCCACCAGCCACCAACAAAACATGTATTTGACAGCTGCTATCCCTTCCACATAAAAAAACCTTCCCATACAGTCTGACCATGCAAGGACGGTGTATCTGCAGTGACAAGAACGCCCTTTCCCAGTATGCTGAAGGGCCCTCCAAGGCCTTTGCAGACAGGCACTATCCCCAGACCTAGTCCACAAACAGATTTATTGTGCTATTTCCCCCACCCTCCCTCCCCGTCCTTTCATCCCAAGAGCCAACTACAAAAGAGTGCCTCCTCATCCCCCTGTCCCCCATATCTCATCAAGACTTTGATTATCTTATCGTCATGCCCTGAAATGAGGGACATCCTACCCAGGCTCCTTCCTACCCCTCAAAGTAGTGTTCCATAACCCACTCAGTCTCCACAACATCTTAGTCCATCCCCATACCACTCCCAATCCCAGCCCCTTTCCAATATGGATCATATCCCTGTGGAAGACCCAGGTGTGAGACTTACCGTATTTACTCAAATCTAAGCCGCACTCAAATCTAAGCCGCACCTGAAATATGAGACTCGAAATAAGGGAAAAAAAAATTCCCAAATCTAAGCCGCACCTGAAATTTGAGACTCGAAATTCAAGGGGAGAGAAAAGTTTTAGGCCGCTCTTCCAAATCGAAACAAAGTTGGTCCATTGTAATATGAGACACAATTTAGGTCGAATGAATGACGATACAGCCACAGTCCAACATAATGTTAGACTGTGATGCAGCTACAGTAGTTTGGTTCGAGTCGAAAGCTTAGCAGTTAAGCTTTACCAGGTAGCCATTGCTATGCGTCAGGCGCTCCGTCCGTATTTATACGGATACCCTTCCTTTTTCACGTGCTTCGTCTGGTTTGAATCGATTGCTTATTTTGCTTTGATCTGATAAGTGCCGTTTTCAATGTTATAGGTGTTTACGTCAGTCACTCTAAGCTGAAAATGCATTACTATACTGTGTCATGCATTGTTTGTCGCATTCTGATAGTGCGTGTTTACGGCCTGTCGCTGCTCGCGGCATGGCTTGCTTTTGTGCGCATTACCGCCGCCTACAATTAAAAAAAGAGAGGAATTGTCACATTAGCGAAAAAATGGCAAGAGACTGCTATTTGTTGTTACTTACACTGCTGCTTTCTTTGATAATGATCAACAAGAACCAAATAATAGACTGCGTATGATATAACATGTTCTGAACGAGAGTTTGGCGAAAATTTTTCTCCGTTTGAAAATCTTTGCGGCCGCTTCTTTAGTACATCAAATTCTGCACAGAAATTAGTCATCTTAGATTTAAAAATCTAGTCAATTGCCGTGCTTCATTTCTGACTGCATCACTATTAGGCATAAGAGTAATAGGAATATAAACATGACACGATACGTATATTCTTCCGCGTTTGCTGTTGTCTCACTCTAGTTTCGTAGTTTATTTGGCAGACAGGATTTAAATGAGATAGAAGCAAACACGAAAGAATACATGGCAAAATGTTTATATTCGTATTATTCTTGTGGTGAAGAGAATACTGCATGTGATTCAAATTTCATCAGGTTCCTGTTAGCAACCATCTCTTCTCACAGGTAGGAAAAAATTCAGAAAGTAGAGTTGGCCATATTGACAAAAATCCCAGTATTACCAGTCGGATTTTCGTAGTACACTGAAATTCGAAGATGAACAATACAGAATTTGTATTTACTTCATTGGATAATGTATGAAAATGCAGTGGTCGAAACTCGGGCGGAGAAAAATGCTCGTCTTCCAATTTTTTTTTTTAATTTTATTTACTGACGCAGAGGTTTTGGCGCCAGTATTTATCTTTGTGCCTACAAAGGATGCCTGTGTAGCGCTACACACATTCGACAGCAGAAGTTAGTTGTGGCGGCACCTATCAAGATTTTTCAGAACTTCCGCTTGCTTTGCACTCGATTCTAAGCCGCAGGCGGTTTTTTGGATTACAAAAACCGGAAAAAAAGTGCGGCTTAGATTCGAGTAAATACGGTACCCAATGTACTGACCCAGCACTTCCTATTCTAGTCGTATCACAGTCTTATCTTACCCCATCAAAGCCCAGGTCACCTGTGAAAGCAGTCATGTTTTATACCAGCTCTGCCACAAACAATGCACAGTTCTTTCTATTGGTATGGCTAGCATCTGGCTGTCCACTAGGATGAATAGCCACTGCCAAACTGTGGCCAAGAGCAAAGTAGATGATCCTGTCACACAATGCATCTGAACATAACATACTTGATTTTAATAGCTGCTTCACAATCTAAGCTGTTTATCTCCTCCCCTCCACCAACAGTTTCTCTGAAGTGTATAGATGGTAGTTATCCTTATAACACATTCTCAGTTCCCAAACTTATCTTGGACTCAACTTACGGTAACACACCATACCCACACCCTCCACCAAACAGTTTCCACCCATTCTGTCTTACCACCTCCTCCCTTTTCTTGTTTCCTCACCCTCATTGTGTGCCAACCTCTGCTCCTCTCATTTTCACTCATTGGTTCCTCTCCCCCCCCCCCCCCCCTGCACACTCCCCCCACTCCACCACATAGCATTGCACCTGGCAGTCAAGTCAGGCCACCATTAAGTCCCTGCATGCTCTGCCAGACAACGTTCTTTTCTCCCCCCCCCTCCCCCCCCCTCCCCATAATATCAGGCTTCTTCTCTCCTTCTCCGATCCTCCAGATTGGCCTTAGTGGTCATGTGTGTATGAGTTGTTGTGCTAGTTTGTGTGAATGTGTGTTTTTTTTTCCTTGCCGAAGACATCTTTGGCCAAAAGCTGTAATGTGTAACAATCTTTTCATTGTTCCTGACTGCAACTCAAGGATCTTCTTTATGGTGAGTAGCAATGTATCCTTTTGCTAATATTTTTGTATTTGAAGTTAATTTTATTATCTGTTAAATTCTTTGAATCACTGTATAGGTGGTGAAAGATTTTATAGTGGAATACCTCACTTCTTTCTTTGTCCCACTATGGCTGAGTGGTGGATAGTATAAACCATTTCTCCTTCTAGTGTTTATTTATGAATGTTACTGTTCTTTTTGAACTGTGATTGATGCTTGGCAGTAAATTTCATAATGGAGTAAATGTACTCTGAGTCTACTGTCTACTGTCAATAGCCCTCCACATATAATCCTCATTACACACCTCTGTGCAACAAACTTATTTTCCCCTCAATGATGAATTGCTGCAAAATATGATGCCAAGAGACATTTATGAATGAAGTTAGGAAACAAAAGTAAATTTTTTTACATTTTCATATTCAAAATCCTATATTATCCATAATGCAAAAGTTGCAGTGCTTAAATATTTAATGGGATCTGTAACGTGTGACGTTGCCTTCAGGTTCTTATCAATGTAGACACCTAAGAATGTATGATCTGTTTCACTTATTGGTTTGCCCTTATGCATTATTACTGATGGTGGGGTCAGGCCTTGTGCAGTATGTATTGTGTTTTATCTAAGATCAGTGACAGACCATTTGCAGGGCCCAGATATTAATTGTGAAGAAAATAGTATTTACATTTTAAATTGTTGAAGTTTTTTTCAATCATCATCAGAAAAGAGAACAATTTCTGCACAATGATGGATTTCATGACTGGATGATTAGGTGCTGGTAAATCTTCCGGGTTTATGAAACTTCTCCATCATACCGACATGATGGCAGATCATTTACATATAACAGAGTGGATGCAATATTGATGTCTGTGACATAAGCGTAATGATTATTCTCCATTCTAAAAATGCTATTTTATTGTGCACACTCTCATGTGTTCTTAATGCACAACACTGCATCGTATTAGTTAAAGAGAATGAAGACCACTTACTAGCAAGATGGGTATGTGGTTTCAAATATTTTGAAGAAACAACCTCAGTTGCACAAATTTTCTGGTCTGTACCAGGTTTTGGCTAAATTAATCTAGCCTCCTTCAGAAGCATAAAATTACTATAACATACCTGAGTAGGGCACAGTCAACATTAAAATTGAAACCTATAGTACTGTGGTACCATGTCGAATGAAAACTACTTAACTGAAGTCCAGCCCCAGCATCTCGTCACCACGTGGTCAGTTGGCAGAGGCAAGTATGTTGGTACTGACTGTTGCATGCATAATTGTACTGAGCACATAGCAGCTCATGCGCATGCGCATATGGAGAGTCAAGGCTGTATATCATTGGCTGTCTGTATATCTTGTGTTAGGAGCTGATAACCATAATTGTGAGCAAACTAAGGATTATGTAGATGAAGTTCCTATGTGTATTAACTATATGCAAATTATATTAAATGGCAGGAAATTTACTTGGTTGGGTATATAAAGTTTAAGAACAACCTTTACGACTTAAAGCACATATGGTCATCATGTAAAGTATCCCCACTGAACATGCCTAATACCGATCACTTTAATTGTCTCACTTATTTAAAACCTTAATCATTATTTATAATTTAATTAGGGTGTAACTGGGTGTACAACGCCCCTGTCATCACACTTAACTAGTATTGACTGACATAGGTCAAGCATATTAATTAGAGTGTGACGGAGCGTACAACATCTCCATCATCACGCTTACGTGCTATTGACTGACATAGGTCA
Source organism: Schistocerca cancellata (assembly GCF_023864275.1). NCBI lineage: Eukaryota > Metazoa > Arthropoda > Insecta > Orthoptera > Acrididae > Schistocerca > Schistocerca cancellata. The sequence continues at coordinate 761,635,782 of NC_064626.1, read as the reverse complement.
AGTATACTAAAATATAGTCTACGATGTACGTTAGGTGGGTAATATTTTCTATAGGTAACATTGTGAGTAACACGGTACACATGTAACGTTATCATTACAAGAGAAATATTTAGGGCAACTAAGTTCTGCTTTACTTTGCTGCATATTATTAAATTCATCTATGTTAATGACCGACATAGGTCACGCATATTAATTATAGTGTGGCGGAAGGTACAACATCTCTGTCATCATGCTTATGTGCTATTGACCAACATAGGTCAAGTATACTAACCTATAATCTACAAAGTTAAGTTCATTTATGCTATTGACCAACATAGGTCAAGCGTATTAATTAAAGTGTGGTGGAGTGTACAACATCTCCCTCATCATGCTTATGTGCTATTGACAGACATAAGTCAAGTGTACTAATATATAATTTACAATGTACCTATGACGGGAATATTCTTCCATGGGTAACATTGTAAGTAACACGATATGCGCCTAACGTTATAGTATCATAGAAAGGGGAAGTATTTAAAGCAGCTAAGTCTTACTTACTGTGCTGCATAATTGTTAAAATCAACTATAATGGTGTCCAAACTCTTGTGAAAGAGTAGTGGGCCAAAATTAAATTTAACAGGAAGCGCGAGGCTTGATGTCTCACATGGTATGCAGCAACCAGGAGAGAAATATGGTAGTCGATGTAACGGGGATAAATTAAACCAATTATTTCTCAGCAGCAGCTGATTGTTCTGTATTGGATATCATGTGTTTAAAAATCTGCATCTCTCTAGAATATCTAGCCTTGTTCCTTTTACCTCACAGTGCAACAGCTCAGTATTAGTTGGTGGACTGGGTTAATGGGCCATTTGGACAAGGTGCTCTGTAAAAGTCGAACCCCGAGTGCCGTCACCACTTCTCGTTGGCATATGCTCTTTATATCTTGCTGACAACGTTCTCCCTGTTTTGCTGATGTAAAAGCTAGGGCACTCACTGCATGTGATTTTATATATCTCGGAGAGAGACAGTTTGTCCTTAGCTATTTTTAAAGAGTGGATTAAATTTTTCTTACGTTATGTTCTAAAATGCTCAATGTTTCGTCTACAGGCATGTTAGTATAAAGACTTGTAATATCAAGTGACGCAAATTTTGATGTTTCTGATCATTTTATTGCTTTCAATTTATTTTCTAATTCTACTGAATTTTTAACTGAGTAGTTATCTGTGAAAACAAAATTAGCTTTTATCTTATAGTGCAGGTATCTGGCTAGCATGTGGTATGCGCTATTAGTGCTGTCTACGATTGGTTGAATCGGGTGATTGTCTTTGTGGACTTTAAATTGACTCTTCAGGGTGGGTGGTTTGGGGTTCATATTTATGAGCTCTTTTTTTTTTTTTAGACCTGCTCGTATTTATTTTTGTAAGGCTAGGGTGGGATCTTTATCAACCTATATTCATGACTGTTATGGAATCAATTTTTTTGTAAATAATACAGAGATAGCAAGTAAAATAACATTTTGCGCAAGATATGTTGATGATGAACTTCTATAGTTGATGGTTCCCAGGAAGGTATTGACCAGATTTTTTCAACATTCAATAAACTCCATGATAACATAAATTTCACTCTCGAAATGGAATCTCCCAATAGAATGCTGAATTATCTAGACCTTAATCTCACTATAGTAGACAAATATTTAGAATTTAACATCTTTAAAAAATGTACCTTCTCTGACAATATCATACCAGCTGACTCTGTGCACCCACAGTCTCATAAAATGGCCTTCTTTCATTCCAGTTTACATAGAGCATTCACTATTCCCCTTTCTGCTACGGCATTGGAGAACAAATTATTAACACTCAAAGTGATTGTGCAAATAATGGGTATAAATCAGACATTGTAAGACAACTCTATAACAAGAGAGTAAATAACAAGAGAAGCAGGACTTCATCGACATTAGGTACCACGTAAGATCATAACCATGGGAACATAATCTACATTCCTTTTATAGGTAAAGCTTCATACAGAATAGGACGAATTCTAAAGAACCATGGTTATAAGGCAACATATTCTACCAATAACAGCCTTAAGAAAAATTTAATCCACTCTTTAAAAATAGCTAAGGACAAACTGTCATAATTCAACCTTCTGCTACTACAGATTGGTCAGTGAAAGTACAGTTGTGACTTCAGTTCCACCTCTGATAACGAATGTAACGTTCCCTT